>NC_134171.1:15023111-16223111 GCF_964188355.1 Buteo buteo | reverse complement strand
GAGCAGCCGTGACAATTTTTGTCATGAAAGCTCATCAGATTGCTCGGGAAGCTTACCATTCAATGCAGGAGACCGGCACGGCTAGTGGAGCTGATGGGACATATCCCATAAAAGACAAAAGGGGCATAGCAGAGCTCTGCAGGACGCTGAGGTGAGAGGTCGGGTTTGCATCCCTTGTGCCACAGGAAGGGCAGTGCTGGTCCACGAGGGCTGCTCCAGCTGAGGGCCTGCAAGGTGGCAGGGGGGACCATGGTGAGGGACCAGGGACAGAGGTCGACCCCAGGGAAACTGGGCTGCTACGGTCAGGATGGGACAGAAGAGCCATCCGTGTCTTCTACATCGTTCTTTTCTCCCCATCCCACAGAGATGATATAGTCTTGGTGATTTAGATTATTTATGTGGAATTTGGGGCGGGGAAGGGGGAGTGTCACAAACTGAACACTTTGACATCATTATGGCTGTTATAGGAGCAAGGAGATTGTAAAGAAAAAGCACAACTTTGTTTTCAATGCAGTAGCTATGGCAAATTGGGAAACAGAGTGAGACACAGATAAAATTCATATGACAGATAAATGGGTATTTCTGTGAGAGTGTTCAAAAGAATTTTCTTTGTAAACAAGATAATCTTGGGATGACCATGCTGAGGATCACAGCTTAAAATAAATAGTAATAAAATTTAGAATTTATTTGTGAGCATCCAAGTATTTTATGCTTTTTCATAAACACTGCAAGCACAAAAAATGAGAGTTCATTCATTTCCCAAGTATTTTTATTATTGCTTCTCTAGAACACCTGGGTTATTTCCTCATTCAGTTTAAGACCTTTCATCATCTCTTTATCTAATCTCAGAACAGCATGGGATCCTACTTCCACTAATCTATCTTACATGTTTAGTGGAAGCTGATGGCAAGATAGGAAGGGGAGTTAAAAGATACGATTTTAATGAAAAGCAATGATCAAAATATTTGGTACACTATTTGGAGTACAAAATGAAGGCCACAATTTAAAATGCTTCACAGGCTTTCTTATGCTGTAGACTAGATAATGTCTACATAATAGTGTACATTATCTTCTTGGCCACCGAGGTGGCAATTTGCCACATGGATGCTATTGTTTAGTGGTTTCAGCAAGATCCTGGAATCATGAACTACAAGACAACACTGAATGGCATTTGTTACAAGCTTTTCCTCCAATATATGAGACTACATGTACAGATTTCTTTTTAAATGGATTTGGGTTGCCTCTGGTTGTACAAAGAGATTGATTCCTATGAAGTGAGAAAGCTCTGGTGTATCGCTTTGTAAGACTGACATGACAACATGACAGACATGGCTTCATATGAACACGTTATTTATTAGATTATGAGCAAAGTTGAACACTGTCATGTGCTGGGGGAAGAACATATCTCCTCTGTAAAGGAAAACCTGGCTGTGCTGATGAGCAGTAAGAAAGACCCCTGGGGACATGTAGCAGGAATGATGCACAGGGGCTCTAGGTGTGGATTTTCCTTGCTCGTTGTAGTGTTTGTCCATACGTTATCTTCTCTTTATGTACCGCTTTGTAATATTTTTTTCAGTCAAAGATTTCAAAAATCTGCTTGTATTAGTAAAGATAGCTCATCCCTTACATAGTAAGAAGGGGCTAATACAATAAAGGGCAAAGATATTCGCAAGTCAACTCCTCCTCTTCGGAAGCAAACTGGAAGCCTATGGAAAACACGTATATTTCATGTTAAAGCCCAGGAGATAATTAATTCATAAAACTAGTGATTCAGATAATCAGCTGAGCAGAAAACAAATTATTACTAGGTAAAAAGAAATGTTGCACAAAGTATGTTATAAATCCTACCTTTTTCTGGAACTGAAACAAGTAGCCCTTGCAGGTGCCTCCATTCCCATGGGAGCCCAGGGCAGGGCTCTGCTGCCCTGCCTGCACCCCTGCTCCCTGCCTGGGGACAGCCTTATCCCCCTCCTTGGCAGAATGCAGCTCTGACCTTCTCATTTTAATTACCTGGCACCAGAGTACTTGTGGCATTACATTTTCTTCTAGATTGCATTTTTGGACATAATGCCTAAAGCCCATCTAGCAACAGTTAGAGGCATATCCACATCAACATAAACATGTCGGTGCCATCTAATTCAGTTAATTAACTGAAGCACTGTATCACTGTGATGTGGCTATGTTGCTTCTGGGTCCAGAGTTCACAGGCTTGCTGTTATTTAAGATCCCTGCATCCCACTCCCCTGTGAAGGTGGATATAATCTGTGTCTCTCATTAGTCTCAGCCAAAGATTTTTTTTCTGCAGCTTACCTAAGTTAGTTTTTCTACTATTTATTTACCTCACTGCAGTGCACATCCTCATGATCGTACATCCTCATTATTGTTCTGTCCTTTCATAAAACCTCCTCCAAGTTTTCTCTGCTGCTTATAGATTGTATAAAGGACTCCTGAGTGTTGAATAACTGATCAGCTGATTTCTGAGCTTATTCTGAAGTGAGTAACTGACAGCAAGCCCACTGTTGTACGTAATTGATGAGAGTGAGAGCCTTCCTCTGGGTCTCATCTGCACCTCCCATATAGTTTACCCTTATTGGTAAACTGCGTCACTGCGTTTGAAATGGGATTTTATTGCAGTGACTCCAATGCTGTCAAACTCACCACCAGCACCACTGCTGCTGCTACCACCTTTGAATAACTAGCTTTGAGAAGTGCAGATGGGACCATTCACTAAATCATCCCTTATTTTCTCTGAGCATTTGTTATTCATTGGTATTTTCCAAATAATCCGGATGAGTAACATTCAAACTATAGACTGCTTACAAACCATCCGCTCCCACTATCAATGTTCATTACTCCTGTTGTGTGACTTGGCTGCCTAAGTTTCTGCTCTTTGATTTTTAAACAGAAGAATAACAACAAGGGAATATAACTATGAATTTTCACATAAAGCAAGATTTTTGCTAAAGTTTGTTATTTCAAGAGGTGTGCAGTTCAGATACCTGAGAGGATCTGTGTTTTCCTCTGAAAGGACTTACACCCTCCTGAGCCCTCCCAGGGAGCTTACATTGAAAATCCCACCAGGTTTACCATTCAGTGGTGGGGTTTTGCTTCCTTCATATCTGAAGACATTTCTTGATGTGAGGCAGCTGGGAAGTTATTATGGTTATATGTCAGCAGCATGCATGCAGCTCTCTCTGCAAGGTGAAGAAACGCTTGTGTGCTCTCACTCCTCTGCTTTTTTCTTCTCACTTCATTAATCTAATAAAAGATGTTGCCTCTCCTTATAAACTCTATTCACTTTCTGAGGGAATAGAAGGAAGCTGGGGCATTTGCATATTGAACAGAATAGAAATTGTTGCATGAAGCTCCCCAAAGAGCAGATAAAAATAGGAGCATTTATTTGCAGCTGCCAGTGAAATGGAGAGATATGAAACTTTGTTAGTACTTTGCCAGAAACTGGAAATCAGTGGGGAGCAAGAGCCCTGAGATCTCTTCCTGACACAGGGAGCAGATGAATGGATGAGCCAGTATGTTTAGAGATGCCATGAAACGTTTGGAAATGCCAAGAAATTAGCAGGCATTAGACGTCAGTGCTCTGGACTATCAAAAACCCTGGTGAAAGGGAAATGGCACTTTACTGGGAGTGGAGCTAAGTTGTAAGAAAGTGGTGGGGTTGTGGTTTTTTCCAATTCATTGTGTTTCCAGTGAAGTAACATAAGAGTAACAATGAGGATGTAACCAAAACTGTGAGCAGAAAATAAAGTTACCATAATTAAATATCTGCATCACATTCCGGGTTTGAAGGGGTTAGGAGGAAAGGGATCTGTTTCCAACCACCTAGAACAAGAAGAAAACAAAGAGCATGTGAAAAAGTGGCTCTGCAATGCATCCTTGACAGTTGGAATTGATTTGTTTTTGAAAACTTATTTTCCCAGTGATGTGGCAAGATGTTGGGGAATGAGGAGAACAGAAGTTAGATAAAAATTGGGTGCTTCAAGAGACATGAATGTGCTATGACAAGCCAGGGGCCATCACTTGTTTGTTGTGCAGAGCAGCACTTGCCCAAAGGAGGGGATGTGAAGGGATGCAGTGTTATGAAGCACCACCAGTCCATGGCGGAGCACCGCTGGCAGAGAGCTGCTTCTGTCCCATCATTACCCTTCACCACTGTAGGAACAGTGTCCCTGTGGCAACTGAAAAATGAATCACCATCAAAATTAATAAATTTTGAGGTAGGTGACCAACTGTCCACACATTTTCTGTGATCACATGCAATACAGGATGGTTTAAAGATATTTCCCCACATTGTTTTTGAGATATGTGAATCTACTCCTTGCAGAAAGGATTCCTTTTCTGCCTAGGAGAGTAACATAAGAGTCTATGACTCCACACCAAACAAAGGACCTTGTTTTTCTCAGAGATGTCTCAGTTGAAACATATGGTATATCTCAGTTTGCATTTACCTAAATCTGGTGGCAACTTTAGAGATGCCAGAGTAAAGACTGTCTTAATATTGCTTCATATCATCATCTGAATGATCTTAAAAGAAAACTGTACATATACAAGCCAAACCTGCGTGGAAAAGATGCGCAGTAAAATTCTCAATGGTGTTGTCATGACAGCAATGAAAGTCAGTAGATCACCAGTTGAAATCCTCTGTGATTTGAAGCTTCTCCTAAAAAATGGAAGCTGACTACTCTGGCGTGAGTTTGTAAGAGTGAAGTGTGTTGCTTTTCTGGAAGAAATTGTAGCATATTTTAAAAAATTATATGTTGATATATTTGAAGATTACAAGTGGCAAATAATGCATTGCATCACAAGTAAAGGACTCAAATCTCCAGCAGTTAGACTGAAATAAAGTAGTTCCTAAATTTTCTAGAAACATAATCTTCCATACAAAACTGAAAGTTTTCATGGTGAACTCCCTATCTTGCCACTGAATCCATCATAAATAAATAAAAGAATTATCCTAGCACTGAGTGGTCCAGAATTGTTCAAGATCAGTTTATACAAAAGTGTAGAGGTTTTAAACGGCAAAAAATGTTCAAGTTATTTAGCAATCTGGTATCAGATAAACATGGAAAGCGAAAAGTGATTTTAACCAGAACTCATTGACTTGCAATGAGGACTGTGCAGGAGACAGACGTTCCATTTCACAAAGGATTTTGTGGTTTCCAATCTTGACTTGATTCTGAATCTAAATGAAATATAATAAAATATAGAAAGGAAAACACTGAAAAGTTTTAATTTCAGATTCATAAAAACATTTTTGTTTACTTTTACCCATTTTTATTTTCCCCTTTGCATCACGAATTCTCTCTCTCCCTCATCCTTGGCTATGTCCATGTCAGTGATCTGTCTTAACCCCTAGCTATTAATTTTCTCTTCGTAATCTCTTCATTTAACTACTCACTCACCAAGTCAGTTATTGCTCTTCTTACTCCCCTGACACCACTTTTGTCAAAGCTTTTATAGTCCTTTACATGTCTTGCTCCATCACGAGCTCTCCTGCCTCATCCTCTGAAGCCTGGCAGCTACTTCTGACACTGTCAGCTGCATCCCCCTCCAAAGTTTGTGCTTTCTTCACTTTGCCTGCCTTCTAAATCCTGCTTTATAGCAAAAAAAGTCCTCTGTGGTTACATCAAGTTCTCCTTTCCTTCTCTTGCCATCTATAACCAGTCTCTCAGTTGCAAACACAAATATCATTGCCATGTTACATTGACTCATTAAGCCTATTTCTCTAATAAAGACCACTCTGTCCATCAACAGGGCTGACTTATCTTTATGTCCATCAGTATCTCTGTGACTCACCCTGTGGCACAGCTTTCATGGCAACAAAACAGAGCTCTACCACAATACAGCACAAATTTCACTTGCTGGTTCATAGTCTTCCAAAGGCACATTTCATTTTTTAAAGTTGTCAATTGACAATTTTCAAGTTATGGATGAGTGGAGGATTATACAGGGATAAACATCTCATCAGTTTTACTTGGAATATTCTGAGTACTGTGCTACAGCCAAGAGTCACAGCATGGCACACTTAGAACCTAAATTCACAAAATATAGAGAAAAAGGAGTATAAAAAGAAGATACTTACCTACAGTCACACAGCAGCTCTGTACCAGATTGCTTTTCAACCTGCCAGAGTTTCAACCTGCTGACTCAAACATACACAAGGAGTATAACCCTGTATGCATAGATTAACGTATAGTCCTACCAACTCCCTACAAAATTAAGGAAAATAAAAAGAAATATTTTTAAGCTTCCACAATCCATTGCTGAGAGCATTCTTGGAAGTAAACCCCTTGGTTTAGGATTCATTTTATGCCACAGCTCCTTCAGGGGCAGATTTTTTAAAATGTCCAGGCATCTAATGATGCTGACAGGTTTCCAACTACATTTCTAAAGGTGCTTTTATAAATTCTGTCATGCAGTTCTCTGTAGCATTTAGGGCCTACATTAATTTCCTTTGCTCTAGTCTTCCCTTCATTTCTTCAGTGATATTTTTCTAATTTTGTTTATTCATTTTTTGCAAAATATTATGTGGCTCTTGAGAGTAAAGTAGTCTTATAACACTGAGTAGGAGTTTCAGAGCCTCACAAAACCTGAGAAGAAATATGTCCATTGGGTCCTTCCCTATCAGCAGAAAGAAATCTGACCCCAGAAAACTAACACTGATGAATGTCAGGATGGTCTGAGGCTAGGGGTGTAAACTTTACCGCTGTGACAGGGCTCTAGAGTGATGAATTCCCTAAATTAGAGTTGTAGCTGATCAAAAATGATGAATGGGTGCTCAGTACACCCGCTGTAGAAGGTTTGTACACAATTTTCTACGGTGCTGCATTATGCGTGGTTGTACTGCCTTCTTAAGCAAGGGCATTTTGGCTCTGCAGTGCCAAAACTCAGTACTGTGCCCAGGATAACTAGCGGCCCAGATTTTCAGTCCTAGTTGCCTAGAACTGCATGGCTGAAAGGAAGCGTCTTGGCTTCCTGTAGTACTGAGAACCCACTAGCTTCAAATGAAAGTGCCTTTAGTTGACTTGGTGATGATGTTAACTCTCTTGGGGACTCAGCAAGCCGTAACACAATGCAGCTGCCCAGCCTGCATGTCAGCGGTATGGTAAGGTTTATGCATTATACGCGATGCTGGAAAAGGGTATATTCTTTGAAACCTTCAGATGAAAGCTTCTCCAGGAATGCGGGGAATGATGATGAGTATTCCTGTCCCCATCGGAGCTACTGCTTTGCTCTGAAGCAGCACGGTGCAGGTTTGGCGCTGTGCGCGTCGAGGAGGAGGGGCTGTGCTGTCTTCCCGTGCACGGCTATCATTACTTCTGGCTGCAGATAGCAGCAGAAAACAGCTTGTAATGAGGCTGTGTCGAGATTCGGTGAGCAACCTCAAAGATCAGATCATCTCTTGCCTGTGCGGGGAGGAAAAGGGAAAGTAATTAACTCCAAGCCAAAACCCATGTCATTGCCTTCACCGTGGCAGCGTTGGCAATGTACTGGTGCTGCTTATTTATAATAAGTAGCAGCAGTCTCCTTCCATCCTGGCTGGGCACTTTAGCAGTGAGGATTGGATTAAGTAGTGTCATACAAGCACTGCTGCCCACAGCATCTGATGGCTTTGATGTAAATGAAACAGGAAGCCGTTGCTCTCCCTAGTGAGCCGATGTGCAGGGAAAGTGAGATCTGTAGAGATGGGATTCAATTGTGGGAACTTTGTGGGTGTTAAATGAACCTGCTTTGGAGGGCTGCCAAGGGAGGAGATGCAGGAAAAATCTGATGAGAGATACCAGGCATGAGAGTTAATTGTGTTTCAGAGGTTGGAGAAAAAGCTAAAATTAAACCATTATCAAAGAAAAGCCTTGGACAGTTTGTTTTAAAACAGAGTTAATGGCTGGAGCCTGCAGAAAACCTAATTAAAAGGGAAAAGAAAACAAATTAGGTTTAAGACTGTGGCAGTGCATTCAGAAACAGTTTTATATATGGATTTTCTGCTCTCTCCTGCTGTATTTCTGTGACTAAAAAAGCCATTATGGTGAAGCACATTAAAAAGGGTTTGTAGCTAGGTAAGAGCAAGGTATCTTGCATAAGGTTGCAGCATGAAGCCCCATTGCTTATTTTGGTCATCAGAAAGAACAGCTAGAAAGCAGACTTTTATCTCAGAGGTGATACTGAAGCAAAGATCCCAGCTGCTCTGAGCTTCAGGTCACAGGGCCACACCAAGATCAGGGCTGCCAACAAAAACAGAGCAAAATGTAAACCCTACAACCGCCCTGAGATGGAATGTATGCGCCATCCTTTTCCTAAGCCCTGTGACTATGGGTGGGAGTTATACTATCTAACTTTACATGTCTGTACTCCAGATGTTTGCATGTAAACACATCACCATGACCTACCTTTTTATCCAAATAAAAGAGATAGGCATTTTCAAGGTGTGATTCAGCTGGCCTAGTTAGACACCTACTTTAGGATGACAAGAATCACACCCTAAAAGTGCTTGTCTCCACTGACCTATTAAAGGAATCTAGAGAAATAGCTCTGGTGTAACTATATTTATATTCGGTTAGGTTTAACACAACACTGTGAATCCCCTGGAAGGGATATTTAGCATGGATTTGAGCTAGTTTCTGTGCTGACTTGTTCAGAAAAACAAGCCTTAGAGAAAAGCAAGGATTGCTTTTCTTTACCTCTGTGCTTTTCACTTTCTGTGCTCAGTGGGAGATGAAAGAGTTTCCACCAAAAGTTTAGCCAAAATTTGAGACTTCTTATGAGTTCTTCAGTTGCCTAGAAATACCTCTCATCTTCAAAAACATGTCTGCCTTCCTGTCCTGGCCCTGCATAAGGCTCACCCTATGACTTAAGAGTCCTCAAATTCAGCCTTATACAATTGCGTAGGTCACCCCTAAGCTCTTGCTGTGTTTGTGAAATTTGTATGGGAATTTTTCTGGCAGAAAAACTGGTTTGGCCTACCTAAAATTCACCTACAGACTGGTTTATAGACTTCCATGGTGAGAGGGGTTATAACTGGTTATTATAAATGTTGCCTTTTTAAGTCACTCTCCAGTGTAATTTTATCATCTTTGGAGTTATTCTCCATGTTCTAAGGAACATATTACAGCACCAGTGTCATGCATAGACAACTGCTTCATTCGCTGCCCTAAATCACCACATATTGCAAGTCTTCCACAGAGATGAAGATAAATTATTGATGTTTCTGGCTGTAACAAACCAGAGTGAAATAAGAAACAGAGGAAATAAATATCACGAAAGACCAGCAGACCATCTAATATACTGACCTGTGTCCGATACTGGCTAGTATGAGCTGTTTCAAAATCAAGGGAAAGAAATCTTTTAATAGGGAACTACAGAATTACAGGTCAAGGGTTTTTACCTCCCACAGTTACCAGTTATGCAGCTATTGGGCCAGGAGACATTTATACCCTCAGTGTTCCTGTCCTAATTTAGGGTTCCTATCCTTCTTCAGTTCTGCCTAACTCTTGGATTCAGAAATACTTTCTAGGCATGAATTCCACCATTAAATTATTTATTACAACAAAACGTTTCCCTTTATCAGCTTTAAATGGGTTGCTTTCAGTTTCATTGGATGTCCCATAGTTCTCATGTTTTCAGGTGAGGCTACACACATGCCCACTCTTTGCCATTCATTGATTTGTACACCTCCATCAGGCCACTGTTAATTGATGTCCCTGTTAAATTAATCCATCTCATTCTCATTAGATGTCTCTCACAAATTCTTCCTACAACTACTATTTTCATTGCCTGTTTCTAAGACTCCTTCAATTTCTTCTGTATCTTGAGCTCACACGTTATTCAAAGTGAGTATATAACAGTATTTTCTTAGTTGTAGTATCAGCTGTCTTCCCATTTCCAAGAGCTGTTGGCTCTTTTCATCCTGCAGAAGAAGGGGCTGAGCTGGAGAGGGTGGTCTTCAGCAGGACTTCCCATGTGACTGCAGCAAACTCTTGAGGAGAATGTGTCGATGGAGTTGTACTCCGTCAGCTTGTATCCCTCACTAGGCAGAAAAATGGGACCACACAATGTATGAGCAGGGAGTGTTGCTGGGCTGCAGCACAGGATTCAATCATACCTCCAAGCTTGCACCCCTAGATACAAGCATGGGCTTTTATATTGACAGATACTTGCTAAAAAAAAAGTGAAATTCAGTGTGGAAAGGAATAGAAAAATAATTTTTGTCAGAGCTGGTATGTCTTCTAGTTACAATGTGAAAATAAGGCATAGGTAGAAATATCCCACAATGGTTCTCAGATCTGAAGCGCAGTAACTTTTCCTGCATAATACAATAGCACCAAGTACATCAGGTCTTCTCAGCATATCAACTCAAGTAACTTTTTTTTTTTTCTAATAAGCAACCATGCAGAGCACAATTACAAACAAATATTTTCACCAAACTAACATTACAGCATTTCATCTTGAGAATCTCAGGAGTTGACAACTTATGATGTCAACTTTATTTTGAAACATTACAGTAGTGTCACATTTATTTTTTTTTAACTGTTATTAATCCAAATATAAATTTTCTATATTAAAACCAGCATCAGTAAAATGGGCGGTAACATAATAAAAATAACAGAGCAAACAAATGGTTGTCTGTCACCTAGCTGTGAGGAATTATGGGCTGATGAATGACAATTTTTCTAACATTTTTAGATGGTCAAATATAAAATTATCCCTGGAGAAAATCTGAGGGAGAAAGGAAAGGATCACCAGTCTGATTAGTTCCAAAAGTGCACAAATACCTAAGGATTTCATTTTTTATACTCTCAGAAGTTAAGCATCCAAATACATGTGATGAACAGCTGCTGCATCTTTGAATCTCATCTGTAAGATAGGATCATCCTTCTCTATCTCATAGCAGTGATGTGCGTATTGAAGTCACTAGTGACATACTCAGGTATAAGACTGATGAAGCAAGCATTTCCACAAGCAGCTATGTTCTCCTCCTGCTTTGGAGCAGCAGAGGTTCAATAGGTCTTATCCATGACTAAAATCTGGGCTGGCTCTGATGCAAACCCCCTGGGAGAATGATGATCCCTCTTCCCTCCAGGCTGCACAGTCAAAGCAGCTTTAGGCACAACATGATGCTGAGGCAGAAGCCATTTACTCTTTATGTTGGGAATCTACCAAGCCACCTCTGAACTGCGGGGCTGAGCCGCTGGAGGAGCTTCAGCCTAGCAAGAAAGTCAAAGATAGTTTTACTGTTGATTTCAGAGTAAGGATTGTCTCAGTCCCTTTGTTGGGCTGTAAACTAGATCACTTCAGAGGATGCAAGTGTGTACAGTCTCTGAAAAGCCACACAAGAGTTAATGCAGCTGAGTGCTCAGTTTTTGTAAGGGTTACAAAAATAATAAGTGTTTTTCTACCTTTCTATTATTTGTCATGAAGAATTAAGCCACCTGGAATAATTAACTCACAAAGGCTGCCTGTGTAAGTGCTGGCAGGCAAAGCATGTTGAGCTAGGAAAACTTCCATAGCAAACTTTGTATTTGAAGAAAAGGTTTTTTAGTAGATTTTAATAAAGACAAACAGAAAAAAGACAGCAATCATGGAAATGTGTGTGCTGTAATCAGAAATATTTACAGTAAAGATGACATGAAATCTACAAGGAATAATTTATCAACTTTTTAATTTATGAACAGTTTATGGTTTTCTCTTTCTTTTTTTTCAGTAGATTGTTCTCTCTTTTCAGAGACAAAAATGTTAAATCTAGTTTTTCTTTCCTTCCTCTTCCCTAATCTGTTATTTTTCCTTTCAGTGCTCTGATACCCTCTATTACTGTTGGTTTTGCCTTGAATACATTGCATTGTTCACACATGGAAACTTCTGTTTTATCTGGACATTTGGGCAAAGAATGCCAGAAGAGCCATGAATAGCAGCAGCAGCACGGCAGGGCGAGCAGTGCAGAGGAGCACCAGGCAGCGGGGGAGGCTGTGAGGCTTTCCATGGGAGAAAACAGCTTTAGAGTTAGGAATGCAGCTAACAGAGGAATAGAAAATGGGAAAGTAGATCAATTCTGCCGTCTCTTCTATACTGAGGCAAAAAAGGTCATTCATGTGGACAAGAAAGCAGCTCTAGAAACCGGGAGCTGGGATGCACCTGAAGTAATATGGCAAGGGCAGGGTGGGGAAGGGCAGGGAAGGGAAGGTTTGAACAAGAGGACCGTCTTCCTCTCCGGGACTCTGCAATGTCAGAAATCCACCCCCGGGTTATAAGCCAGAAATCCTCCTACAGAGAGCTCCCTCTTGCCAACCCTCCCCCCAAAAGGAAATTCTGGAGACTGCTATGACAATTTTTATTTTCTCTGCTGGTTTATTAATCCTCTGTGCTCCATCTTGCCCATTTTCCTTTTCTTTCTCTTCCTTTCTGCACACTACATCCTCCTCCATGTAGCATGTAGGCATCTCTAGATTATTCATGTATTATGTCAGCAGCCAGATTTTCATATCTCTTGCAGGTGTTTATGAGAACATCTCTCCAATGATCTATGTTCACTCACTGTGAAAGTACAGTTTCAAATTTGCCCTTGAAATGTGAAACAATCAATGTTGGCAGCATTTATTCCTTCCTGTCAAATATTTTTCTCTTTCTAGACTCAATAAACAATTTAAGAATAATGTCTTATGACAGTGATGCTGCAATCCAATAGGGCCTCCTTTGCTTTCTAATTTATCTTACATTTGTTCAAATCAAGGGGTAAGGAATCTAACAGATACCAGTGGCAGCATCTGGCTCGATCATCTCATCACTAATTGGTTCTGTGATTAGTGCAGACAAGCAATGGAGAAGGTGTATACAAGCTTCTAACATTTCTAGGTGAGGGCAGCTTCCAGCCCATCTGTTACGTGATATATCCACTAACTTACTCAGCTTCTCATCTTCTTGATTCTGAGGAATCCTCCTCAGAGACAGGTTAGGATTCTTCTGGGGTTTATTACAGTGACAGTATAGTCTGCTTTTGCATAGGTCACCTGACAGGTAACGTTGCTCCCTGCAGTAGACACCAAACCAGTTTGCCAGGAGGTTAGTCTACATACCTCCACTTGCACCATTATCAGCCCAGGCTGACAAATAACCATTTGAAGTATTTTTAGTGCTAATGAAAAGTCCAAGATTAGGTATAGAAAACTTCAGTTTAACTGTTGAACCAGTGCAGCAGCATAGTCTGAATTCCCCTCAGACATCACTGGACAGACTAAATAAAGTCAAGTAATTTGTCATATCCATTTAATTTTTGGCCCTCCCTGCAAAGAGGAATACACTTACAACAGTGCTATGTGTTATCATTATCTCTTTTTTTATCTCAGTGAATTTTTGGTCAAAAATCAAAGCTTTGGGGCTGTCTCTAAGTGCTCAAGAGTTTAATTCAGATGTCTTTGACATTAGGGCAATTACTTACAAGAAAAACCCATAAAACCTTGTTTCTCTGAACCTAGTTGGAGCCAAGCAACTTGAGTTTTTTGCTCCAAATCTAATTCACACAACACTCAACCAAAAAGACCACAACCAATCCTCTGTCCAGAGAACCACATTTCTGAGCCTGCTTTTGCTTCCTGCTTTTCTGCCTCCTTCCACCCATACCCAAAGCACTGCTCAATGAAACTGCGGACCTTCACGGTTATGCTCTGCTTTGAAGGTTGTTGTATAAAGAACTTTGTCTCTTTTTACTGTCCGATAGTCTGAGCTCAACCACAATGCTATTTTTGAGGATAAATATAATTAAATAATTAATTAACTACAGGGATTAATGGTATGATGTAGGACCAGGTATCGTGAGAATCCTACAAGCTATTCCCCACAGTTCCACCAAAATAACATTGGCCCATCTACAGAAAACCCTGTTTTAGCTCTAAGTTTCCCACAAGTACAAGTTGTCAGCAAGCACACTTAATTTGCCAGAAGACATGTCTGGTTAGTAAAGTGGATAAATTAGTGTTATAAATGTCAACCAGATCTGATGCTCCTTTTTCTGAGGATTACATCTGCAGGACTTTCTCCTCCACAGTGATATTCAGACAGCTCATTTTTTCTCACAGTTTGAAGTGATTCCAGAAAAGTAGAGCATCCGGTTCTGCCAAGTACTGAGGAAAATCAGCAGGAAATAATAGCTGGGGTAAGGCTGACACAAGTGAATAAGGCATGCAAGATGTTGCTCCACAGAAACCTACCACACTTAAAAGGGAGAATGGTAAAATTTATAGAGCACTGCAAGCTCTTATAGCATAGGACTGGGTTTGGTCACACAGACATTGTCCTCGTCCTTCATCTTTTATGTAGATGTACAGAGAAACCCAAGTAGAAGTTTAATTCAGTTTGCACTTTTGATCTGCCATTCGTTTTAAAAAACCCCTTTGGAAGACGTGAGTGCAACCTAGCTACCTGCCATTTGCCTTCTTCAGAGGATCAAAGGCTTAATCCGGTCTGGAAATGGTCCCTACCTTTCAGCAATGACATAACAAATATGATACAGTAACCTCTGAAGGGATGCTGAGGAACTAAAGTGAATGCTATGGAGACAATCCTCAGTAGCTAGACTGTCTGCTGCTAGTCCTAAAGCATTTAACTGCAGTGTAGAATACTCTGCTGCCCCTGATGAATATGCGATAAGTGCCATTTTCAGTACATTACAGCTTTTTAGACAGCTGCTCGCCCTTATTGTCATGCCTATTGCAGTTTCCTTTCCACTGCCGATCCTGAAAAGTTAAATATAGCCTTCTGAGATAGAGCAGTCCTGGAAAAGGTACCACTTGTTGGATCTGGTATGTGCTTTTATTCTCGTCAATTCCTCATTCTTTTTGATCCTGACGTATAATCCCTCTTAAATGGGTCCCTTTATGCTATAATTTGGAGCTGTTCCACTTGATAATTTATGCTATCGTCACTAGTTAACATGATCCCTAATCTCTGTAGCTTTTATCAAGCTTTTATCAGAGGTACTGTTTGGAGTTGTTTGCATTAATAATAGTTAAGAGCACTGACTTGGAGCGATGGTGTCTGTTGCCTCCGTGCCCAGCCGCTCCAGGGGGTGACCTTCTCTCCCATACAAAGCAGCGGCTAATGAAAAAAGCGCCTCCGCCTTTTCTTGTTTTCAGGTTCACACATCCTCGAACATATACTAGTTTAAAGTTTGTTTGACATCTTAGATCAGCTGAAGGTTGTAAGTAATTTAAAGTCATTCATCTAAGTCAGCACCTAAAATGAAAGCAGTAATGGTTTATTCCATAGGGAGTTACTTGTGAGCAGCTAAAAGTGTGTAACAGTCCATTGCACAGTGCAAAGCCCAGCTCAGTAGAAAGTAGATGAAAACCTATACAGAGTTTAAAGGGCATCAGCAAGTATTCATTTTACCCCAGACAGTCAGTACAGGGGCCACTTGTCTTTTTATCAACGGTATCTGATAACATGAAGAAATTAATAATTTACAGAGGGCAGGCAGTACTTTTCCATTAGAAGCTGTGTGCAAAGGAAGAAAGAACTGCTGGCACAGGCCAGAATGCTCCCCACAAGGTCGTTCTGCCTCAGTGCTGCAAATGTGTTTCTTTTTAACCCTTTCATAATCAAGAAAAGAGACAGCTCTGAATTACATGCATATTTTACCTTATTGAGTGCAGAAAATAGCCCACAGCTGTGCCGGACTTCAGGCCTTTGGTATCCTCCGGTCTTTCAAGCTGTGCAGCTTTGGATCTAGCAGTTCCTCAGGTGGGAGATCTCACGGGACCCCTTGATGCTTTGGGGACAAGCCGAAGGTCTTATTCAGCCCCACTGTCGCTGTGGAGCTCACACACTAAAACTCAACAGGTTACTCAGTGGGCAAAAGAACTGATGAAGCGTAGTTTCACCCAAGCGATGCATCCTTTGCCCCCCAGTCTTGACCTCTTACTCCATCCCTTCATGCACCCTGCGGTATGCCCCGGTGCAGGGGACGTCCACGCCGTGGCTGCCAGCAGCTGCCTGTGTGCCCCTTGCCTAGCCAGCGCACATACATTAACGTGGGCACTGCCAAACAGGACACGCCATCGCTGCCTCCAACCTGCCTTTTCCTCGCTACCGGTCTGGATCTCCTCCCTCAGCTCGGACACCGCCTCTCGTGTAACATCTAGGGTTGCAATTATCTCTGAGCCTTCCGTGGCTCTTTCCTGTTCAGCTGAGGTTCTGAGGGAGCGGAGAAGAACGGACAAGCAGACCCTCAGTGCGAGGACAGAGGTTTGCCACGTCACCCTAGGAAGCCAAGCTAAAACAATAAAAAAGCTCACCTGGGCCATACACTAATGAAATATTATGGCTACGTACTTGAAAGAGCATGAAATGTTAACACCAGGATTCCTACAGAAACACCATCTTCTGTTACATGCCCAGCATAGTCTTTGATTAAAGCTGTTAAATCTATAGTCTATCATACATCCGTTCATGTTGTTAAGCACATACCATAAAATGTAATAGATGTGCAATAGTGCAAAAACATTTGAACTTATACCGATTGTAGTTAGATTAAATAAATGCTTAGAATATGCAGAACCTGTCAAAAATCTAGAGACATACTAAAACTGCAAGATACCCGGTTTTATGCTTACACATGATTTCATTCTGTTCCTGATGAAAATGTCTTTGAAAGACTGTCCTGAAAAGGAGATGAAGTGGGGAGGAAATCTGAAGGATTACCATGCATGGCATTTTTCAATTTGTTTCTTCATTTTGTTTAATTAAGCCACATGCATTTCCAGAAGAGTTTTTAATGCAAATTTTTTCAACAGCAGTATGAGAGCAACCTCAGACAGCATGGAAAATCTGTGCTGAGATACGAGCACAAGCAAGACAGGTTTTCATCAGGCTTAGTTAAAAACCTCCACTGATGCCATCAGAGCACTCTCAGAAGTGCAGCCATTTATAATTTTATAATTGGCCAATCAAGGTTGGGTTTTTTCTCCTTCTAGCTTAGTTATTGAAATGTATTTTCATGATTCATGGAACACTCTTCATGTGTCAAGTTTTTTCCCTGATGATGTATCAGGTTTCCTTGTAGGCTTGCTGTATATTCATCTTCCTTTTTCACACTGTGGATAGAGTGGAGGAGAAGAATTATGAAGGTGCTGGGCACTGCTCCAAAGTTGAGGCTGAACTGAAGTTTGTACTTAAAGGAGGGATCCAGTCACTTTGCTATGCACAAAATATACTGTATTGTTCCTAAAATTACAGTACTTACTGAGTATGAAATGGATTTTCTAAGAATTTACAGGTAAATCCATTAATTAGAGTTAGAGTTAATTGAAAATAGGTCCTTTTGCACCTTCTGTCAGACTTTTATTTATCCCTAATGAATTCTGTTATAAAATACAGACCCCTCATTATTCATATATCATCAGAATTCTTTGAAGCCTTTCCATAGGACATTTTCAAAGTAATTATTTTAGGAATTATGTCCCTTTTTGCTGTTATTCATCAGAGCTGGGAGTTGCTAATTTATCAGTGAGAGAAGGGAAAAGTGTTGCTTGGGGGGGTCCTCGGAAGAGCTGCTCTCCTTGGCTGCCACTTGCCGTTGCTCTTGCTCTGACAGTTCTCCGGGAGAGAAAGAAAATGAATCATCTATGAATCAGTTTGATCCAATGACAACTTATATCCCTGTAATGCCATAATCATATTCTTGCTACAGTGTCACACCAGGACTAAGGTTGTACAGAAAGACATTGTTTGGTGTCTTAATATTACTGTATTTTTCTGAAGTTGAGAGTAGCCCTTAGTTTCTGGGATCTATAATGTTTGTTTGAGAGATAATTCTACCTTCTCTATCATATTTTGTCCTATCTGGAAGTGTTTATTCTTTTATTACAGCAGGGTCTGGGAATTCACATGTCCCAAATGCCTTGTACTTAATGCTACACAGAGAACAAAAAGCTCTCCCACCCCGATAAGTTTGCACTTCAATTACAAAAGATGAAATAAAGAATAGAAAACCAAAGGAAAATGTACAAAAAAGATTAGATATTTTTGGCCTGGATAGGCAGTGACCTCAGCCTGCTACTGGCCAGACTAGTGAGAAGTATTGTAAGCCTTGCAGCAAAGGGTGATCTTTTAAGGAAGGATCTGAAAGAGTCCAAAGGTTTCACTACACAAATATCCTGGCATAAGGGGCAGCAAGGGAGGAAATGTATGTGAAGTGGTTAAGAAATATGTCAAAGGTGCAGGGAGTTGGACAGCTGGAGATGGGTGGCAATATGTTGATGCAATTAAAAGTACAAGAGGAAGCACAAGTGATGGGAGGATGTCAGGCGAGAGAAGGGGCTTGCTTTCACACCACAGGGAGAGGGCTGGAAAGGGAGTGGCTGAGTTATCAGTAAAGAAAATTATCTTTCCTCCACTTTTCTGAACTGATAAGAAAACAAGAGAAAAATATCTTGCAGTAAGCAAGATGCAAGTATTGAGAATCCAGAAAGGTGGTTTATCTCAGCTGATGCAGAGTAAAGCCTGTGTCATGATGAGTACAGATCTAAAGTCAACTTAAATGTGTTTTTCTCTGGCAACATATGTGTTTGACTGGCATTAAAATTTATTTCAGCACTGTAATTCAGACCTTGCTCATTCTCACACTAGATCCCTTTGCATGGGCCTAAATGCTTATATTCTGACCGTCTGAGGCTGTCTGAACAGCACGTATAGCACGCACATTGCAAGCCAGCGGTTTCCCACCTGTGGCTGCAGAGCACCGGTGGCCCATGAGGCCAGGGCAGGTGACCTACATCATGCCCGTGCTGCACCCTGCTATGTAGAATAGTCACCAGCTCTGTGATAACACTGGGGGTTCTTCCTCAAGCACCTTCTCAATCAAACACACCCACTGACATCAGGCTCTGCTGATGCATGATAAACCAGAAGGGAAAGAAAGCAAAAAAAAAGCACATTAAAAAAGGCATTGGAACAAATACCTGTGGTCTGAGGTAGCCTTGTCATCCAGTCAACTAAAGACACAGAACTCAGCCATTGCTCCCCATCCAGGCTTCCCTTCCAAGGAAATTTTGGAGACATTCTCCCTTTCATTCTGAATTTCTTTTTGTTCTTCTGGAATTATAGGTCCTCCCACAGAACACAAACTGCAAATTTCAAAGCAGCTGTATTTAAACTCAGTCGAGAGTATAATGCAAACAACTTTTTTCAGTAAAAAAGAAATGATAGAAAATTAAAATACACACAGTCAGTGATTGTTAAAATAGTAGATCATCACATAAATTTGCATTAATTGCACAAAAGCTGAAAGTACTTCATTAAATACTCTCATAACACAGTAACCTCTTTAGAAAATTATCTCTGGGGTAAGCATGTAAATAATTACATACTCTCTGTCCCATGTAGTTTTATCTGCCTAAGCAAAGGGGAACGGAGTGTTATAGCTCAAGAGCACTCTGATTTTTGAGCAATTGATTAAAAAGAACAAGCATTTTAATGATGTTCATCAAAAGTGCTGTACATATATGAATTGTATATTCAAGTATGTGAGGATTTGAATGCCTAAGCTCAGTTCAGTATGGAAAAATCAAGTGTATAAATGATGTGTTGTTAGAAATCAGCACTGAAGGTAAGGATTTGGGAGTAAATCTGATTAATTTCAATGTAAATGAGCAACGTGATACTGCATGTAAGTACGAGGATGTAATTGGTCCATGCAGGTCGCCATTGTGGTACTCATGCTGACAACTTTGTATTCTGTAAAGAGTTTTAGTTTAATGAAAGAGTTTATTCATGTTGCACTTTCAAATTAGTCTTTATTCTTAGGAGTTTTTATTTCCACAGTATTTGAGCATTTTACAGTAATTAGTACTGTTATCCTCATAACTGTAGTCTAGCATGAGATAATTTTGCTTTTTGTAAAATGTTGGGATTTCCAAAGTCTTCTCATTCCAGATTAGGAAGAAAAGTCTCCTACTCATGAAAAATCAGGTAAAGTCACTTTTGGCTCATAGATTAGAATGAATTCATCAGGTGCCATGGAGAACCTTTTTTTTTCTTTTGCCTGGAACTTCTGTATCCTGTAACTGAGTGTGAGGAATGCCATAGCTGAGGTGAGTCTCCACAGCATTCTCCTGGAGAAACTGGCTGCTCATGGCTTGGACAGGTGTACTCTTTGCTGTATAAAAAAACTGGCTGGATGGCAGTGGTGGTGATGCAGTAAAACCCAGTTGGTGGCTGGTCGCAAGTGGTGTCCCCCAGGGCTCAGTACTGGGGCCAGTTCTGTTTAATATCCTTATCAATGATCTGGAGAAGGAGATTGAGCACATCCTCAGTCAGTTTGCAGACTACACCAAGTTGCGCGGGAGTGTTCATCTGCTCAAGGGTAGGAAGGCTCTACAGAGGGATCTGGACAGGCCGGATCAATAGGCCACGGCCAGTTTTATGAGGTTCAACAAGGCCAAGTGCCGGGTCCTGCACTTGGGCCACAACAACCCCATGGCGGGAATGCTGCCTGGCAGAAAAGGACCTGGGGGTGCTGGTTGACAGCTGGCTGAATATGAGCCGGCAGTGTGCCCAGGTGGGCAAGAAGGCCAACAGCATCCTGGCTTGTATCAGAAATAGCGTGGCCAGAAGGACTAGGGAAGCGATCATCCCCTTGTACTCAGCACTGCTGAGGCCAACCACACCTCAAGTACTGTGTTCAGTTTTGGGCCCCTCATGACAAGAAAGACACTGAGGTGCTGGAGCGCACCTAAAGAAGAGCAACAAAACTGGTGAAGGGTCTAGAGAACAAGTCTTATGAGGATCAGCTGAGGGAACTGGGGTTCTTTAGCGTGGAGAAAAGGAGGCTGAGGGGAGACCTTATCGCTCTCTACAACTACCTGAAAGGAGATTGTAGTGAGGTGAGTGCTGGTCTCTTTTCCCAAGTAACAAGTGATAGGACCAGAGGAAATGGCCTCAAGTTGCACCAGGGGCATTTTAGATTGGGTATTAGGAAAAAATTCTTCACCAAAAGAGTTGTCAAGCATTGGAACAGGCTGCCCAGGGAAGTGGTTGAGTCACCATCCCTGGAGGTATTTAAAAGACGTGTAGACGTGGCGCTTAGGGACATGGTTTAGTGGTGGACTTGGCAGTGTTAGGTTTATGGTTGGACTCAATGATCTTAAAAGTCTTTTCCAACCTAAATGTTTTTATGATGCTATGATTTTTTTGGTTTAGTTTAGCAATACTGGCTGGATCTCCTTGACAAAACATTTGGTGAAATGCAATGAAGAAATGGGCAGGTTCCTGGGAAAAGCTTCTTTTTTTCAGTGTCTTCCAAAGAAAAATTTTATTTAGCAACTATTAAACTTCACCACTCAGAGATGGGAGTGTGCCATTATCCCCAATTTTAGATAGAACATTGGAGTAAGCATATTTCATCCAGGAATATAAAGAGTCTATAGCAAGGCAAAAAAGAATGGTGGTCTCCCAGATCTTGGCCATGGATTTCCCAGACTTCGCTCTTCTTTTAATAGGAGGAAATACACTACGCCTACCCATGTAACATTTATTGCAATAGTAACATTTTGCGACAATGCAGAAAGACTTTCAGATTTCCAAATGTCAATGGGAAACCTGCTTTGGCTTTCATCCAAATGGGTTCTTTTAGTCCTCACTTCTTCATTTTAAGCCACCTTACTACAGGAAGGAATGATTAGTTAAAAGGATGCTTGTGAGCATCTTTTCTAAGACAGCAATGGCCAGGGTGCTGTTACAGGTTAAACAATGTTGGTCAGAGGACTTCAGTTTCAGAATGGCACTTTCAGGCATCACCTTAATGCTTTGCATCCAGAAGGATCAGAGGTGGGAGGGAGGCAATCTGGAATCAAAGTGAGTGCTTTGGAAAGATAAGGTATCAGAGTATACTTAGTAAAAACTCCTTACATATTTCAACTACAGTAGTAAACACCCACAAAGTGTACAGCATACTTTCTCTTTTCAATATGATTTTTATGTCACAATCATAAATGCCATTTTCTCTGTGAATCTATGATGAAATTATAGCATACATTAGTTAGGTAAAATTGGTCCGCTGTGTTTAGTGATAGCCGAACAGTAACAGAAGATGCACCTCAGGCCCAGTTTTCTCCTTAATGTGAATGTGTGAAATGTCAATGTGCATTGTTCATCTGTGTGTTACTCCTGAAGAGCATTTGTTTGCTCCTTTCTTACTCATAAAAGGTTTTTCTTTTCTTTTGGTAGTGTTGGGCCACTTCGCTAATGAATGAAGCCTCATATTTCTTTCTAGGTCTAATGATAAAGACCCAATTCTGTTAGATCTTTTCTCTCCCTCTTCTAAAAAACAAGTAAACACTTAACTCAGCTGAATTGCAACTTAACAGCTGACTGTGCAGGCCCATGCAAATCAAAATGAAATTTTAAAAATGCAGATGTAGTCATCAGAGTGCTAATTAGTAATTTGGCTGCTGCCTCTCCACTCCAGATCTTCACTTTAATTGTAAAACGGCGGGGAGGAAGTATCTTAGGGTCATATTCCACCTGGCCTTCCCAGGGGAGTGAGCATGAAGCACTCTTTTTGTGCCTGGGTAGGATCCATGCTGCCTCCAGGAAAGCAGCACAAAGGCTCTGTCTCCAGGATGGAAATACTTGCCTGAAGTTCCTGGCTCATGGAGGTGCATCAGCAGCGATCACGGTGGCAGAGGGAGGTGCAAATGCCTTCCTCTCACTGTCAGCAACAAGAGCAAGGTTACAGAGGCCACCACACACCCAGCTCTCCATCTGGCCCCTCTCCCCAGCAGGACAGCCCACTCCTTGGTGAGTGACAGCGGTTTTATCTTTCCAAAGAGCATCCGTGCCTGTGCAGAGCCTGCATCCCAGCATCTTACGTGAAGAAATATTCTGCGTCCTTGAGGCAAGTTTTCCTTGAACTGAGACAACCCCAGCTGCCATCATCTTCACCATCATGAATGGGAGCTGCCATCATGTTTAGTACTTTTGCAATCATTCCTTTTTCCTTGTGAATGAAAAGCCTAATAATGCTTTGGGAAAACAGTTGTGCTGCATCCTTTAAATGAATGGTGTTGAGATTTGTTTTGTAATCGTGACATTTTTTAGGAAAATAATTCTTGTTTAGAGGTGGGAGGAGATGACAACTGGGGTCCTGTTCTTCACTCTCCTCTTTCTCCTTCCCAGCCATGATCAGAACATTCCCTTAGCTTGACTGTCATTGCTATAGCTTTGCTTACACTTTTTGGATGACACCTTTTTTTAATGTTAAAGTTCTATCTTAATTGCTAGATAACCATCACTCCAGCTTTGTGTCCACCTATAAAAAAGCACCAAAGTTTTTTTAAGGGATTTAATAAAGACATTTCCAACATTTTTATAATTTAGTGATTCTGGTGTCATTGTGCCCATATTGTTAAGACTTAACATTATTTGCCTATAAAACATATATAACTGACATATTAACTTATATCAGTCTTTGTAAAATGGTGACAAAACTGTACCCTCATCATGAAAAATTCATGTGGTCAGTTAGAAAATCTTTTTTGTTCAATGAATTAAAAGATTTACCTGAACATATTCTTTGTATTTAACCTGTATGTTGCCAGCTCTCTGTGTTTCTTCATAAGTCTTGCAACACTTGTTTTCTTTTCTCAAATTATCAGTTTTTTAGTCATTTTATTCCTTCAAAATCTGAAATATTCTTATCTGTAGAAATATTTTTCTAGGCCTTATGATTGGAAAGAAGAGCATGAAAGCAAAAACTCTAGGGCCTCAAAAACCAGGAAGAGAAAGACCCTAAATATTTTTTTCTTTAATCTTATTATTTAGCCATTCTCATGGCAATGGTGAGAGATACAGGTAGAGCTGTAAATTTAAGCAGGTTGCACCACATTATTTATAAAAAGTAAAGAATTAATCCCCTTCTTAAGTGAAAGTCAATGTACTCTTAATGGTACCTCCATAATTAAGCTGTTCTGAGTCTGATGTGCATTTAGACTATGACCATTTTATGTCACTCTGGTAATATAGGGAAGTCTTGAAGATGTTGCAAAGGGGCCAGAGAGTAACGACAATTAGAGGCAGTACACGTAAATTATGGAGCTATAAAAAGACATGGGTATAAATGTCCTCATTTTCAGGGCTGCAAAAGAAATTTCTATTGAAGTCAAGCAAAAAAGAAACAGAAAAGAGCAGAAGACAGATTCCAGCGAAAGCACTTGTCAGATCAGCTCTATTAATTAACCATAAAAATGCAGATTAAGGATACTTTAGATAGCATTAAATCCTCCTCACACAAAGCTAATGGTCACAAAAACCTTATTCAGCAATATGGGAGAGAATTTTCTTCCTGTCTAGATAAACATTTCATGCTTTTCCAGACAGCACAGATTGTGGACCTCTGTCTATGTATGCCTGTGAGTGATTTTTCTAACTTAGCTTTTCTGAATGTGCCACATTTGGAACTCGATATACACATACAGCAAGCACTCACACAATACATGCCAGATCAATATTTCATGTTTACAAAATGATTTTTTTTCAGCAGAGCGACACTTTATCTCTTCTAGTCCTTCATCCTCCCTGTCAAATCCCTAACACAGAAAAGTCATTTTTAAATTAAGGAGTCATTTCTCTCTCCTCTTAGATACAGTAATAGTTTTCTAGTTCCTATGTGGCATAACTCGGTATGTAACGAGCTGAGCAATTGGCAAACACGTGCCTTTCACTTTGCTGTTGTGCGGTGACATTTCTGTGCCAGTTTTGCCAAGAACCCTATGGCTTTCTTGATCTTAAGCACTGAACTTTTGATGAAACCTGAGGGGAAAATGCAGGGAAAAAATAATGGGATCTGAGGTCTTTCTTAGCTTGGAACAAAACCTCCTCTGGGCAGCAAAGGAAATAAACTAAAAGGCTGTGGTACTAGCAAAAGAATTAGTTTCCTACCAGTTTCTTTGCAAGACCGACTACAAAATCTTTATGTGGTAGGCGAGACAGAGACTTACACTGATAGAAATAAACATGACAAATTCGGGACAGATTGAGCCACACATTTGGGCGCAGAGGTTCACACATATTGCCTGATGAGACGTGCCGTACCTTTTGGTCAAAAGGTTGGAGAGGGTGGATGTGCTGGGTGAGGTGTCAGTCGGCAAAATGGTCCCACAGGTGCTCCTGAGGTTAGTCCGAGACTGACTGTGGTCACTGTTAGAGAACTAGGGGACTTAACGGGAGCACGCAACACCTCAAAGGCATGGATGGAAAAGTGAGTTAAATATTTATTCTCCTTTCAGCCCTTTCTGGACAGTGTGGAGGGACACAAAACATTTTGGCTTTGGTCCATATGAGAGAAAAAGTTTTTCTCTACAGGAATGACCACCAAAACACTTAAGGGTATGATTAGTTTTGTATGAGAAGAGATAATTTGTTTTTGTTTTTCTTGATCCTAACTAAACAATGCATGTGTTTTGAGGATCTGAAAAACTACTGACAGTCTCTCAAGCATGCATGATTATCCCAGGCACCATGCTGCAAGTCTTTAGGTGCAGGTGCACTATAACATGTGATGTGGTAAATGGGCTTTTTCAAGCAGTGGCTTTAATGGGATTTCCATAATGGCCCGGTAAACATTGAGCCCGACTGCTCATCTACAGTATTTTACACCAATTCACAACTGTGAATTTCAAGAATCCAATACCTGATACAAAGTCAGATCACAATAATGCTCTTTCTTTGCCCAAGACCTCTGTCATGGCTTAGAGCATCTTGCTGCAGAAAGCAGCTTAAAGACAAAATCTATCTCTGAATTTTAGTGTTTGGGTTACATTCACATGACAGTGAAAGCCTGCATTTTGTAAGCAAACTCCTAAAGTAACTAATTCCCTGTCTTTTTTCTCTCCTCCTCCAAGTTGCAGCACATTCTTGCTTCAAGTTTTCAAGGAAATCTTCCCAGAGGAAAGGTTTTTATTCATAAATTTAAATATCATCTGCCTTATGCAGAGCTAAACATTGGAAATCACCTATGTAACCTTCCAATGCCAAGAAAACTATGTTAGTTTTAAATATGGCCTCCAAAATAGAGCTAAATGAGATGCATGCAAAACTGGAGGAATCAGAGCTTGCCAAGAGGTTACAGTTTGATACAACACAGGAACAGGCCATTGCGAGATAGTTTTGTTACGAAGTTTTCATTATTTATTTGTTTATCTGCACTCCTGATTCTCTTGCCCCTAATGTCAATAAGTTTATGTAGTAAACAGGGTTACACATTTTTACTTCATGGTATCGTACTTGGAGCTAATCTAATACCTCAGAAATAAGTAATGGCACTGAAGGGGAGTGAATTCAGAATACTTCAGAAGGGTCAAAATAAGTGATATTTTTCTTTTAGAGAAAGCACAGTATTCTAAGAACCCCAAAGTTAAGGAAAATAAAAAGTAAGTTAGGTATTTTTAATTATTCCAGCATACTTTTTTTTTTGTAAATATGACCTCTTTAATCTCATTTGAAGCAGGCCCATTAAATCTAATGCACTGAACATTATGTGATCAGAATAAATTGGGTCTATAGAGCTAGCCCCTCTAATGCAAAGTCATAAGGAAAAAATATAATAAACTAAGTCATTAATTCATTGCATCATCACTTCTCAGTAGCTCATCACTTTCTGGGTGATGTAAATTTCTGTTGCTTGTTTTATCTGTCTTGACTAATCTTATTGGCATAAAAAAACTACAAGGGTGGGATAAGATTTTTGGAAGCTTTCAGATATCTATAAGTTGTTCCTTACAAACCCGCAAGTAATCAGTTTGTCTGTTTAAAAAGAATAAAAATCTGTTCTTGGATCAGATGGCAAACTTCCTTTCACATATTTTCTATTTACTTTTCAAATGTCACTGGATAATATAATATAATATAATATAATATAATATAATATAAATCTGACCATTTCTCAGATACAATAAAAATGCAATATTACTTGGATTGGAAAGATGGTGGGTTTCATTCAGCCCTACGCTGCAGGTCACTGGATTACTCTTACTAACAATGCACTCTGGAATAGGCACTGAATAGCGTCACATATTCATTGTCTGAGCAGCTGGATAACTTGCTTGGTCCCAAAAGTGACGAAAGAAGGAAGCAGGATCAAACACCCTAAGGCTGTCCTGATTCATACCTTCTCAATGGTAACCACAAACGTTGCTCCTTGGGAGCAGAAATCTCCTCTCAGCTGCAATTCTGAAATAAACTATGTAATAATTCTGTATTTGGAGATAAATCTTTATCTTGTATTATGTGCTTCAGTAGGACTTTACACCGTCTTTGTCCAGTTATCAGCTCTGCTACTTATAACCTTGGGCAAAAACTTAAGACTAGAGCTCTAAGGGCCACAGCTCTTATGGTGCTAACTGCTGTAGTGCCAAATTTTTAAACCCATTATGGAAGAACACAAGTCTTTTCTCTAAAAAATGAGCAGAGTAGCAGAAGATAGCCCCCTTTCATCTGCAGTTAAAACACTTACAAGGTTTTGAGATGCTGAAACTGATTCTTCTTTTTCCCAAGAAGGGATAGCCATAAGATTATCGCCTAATTATAGTAGTTGACATAAAATGAGAAGAGGACAAAAAATGTCCTCTAATTTCCTCCCATTAAAACCCTTCCACATGACATGGAATATGCATCAGGAGAGAAGAGAAGACCAGGTGTGATTACAACTATACTTAGACTGTACAGACCCCTCCCCACAGCACAGAGAACCCAGACTCCAGTCCCTGCTCCTCCTCTGCAATTTTCCTCCTAGGTAATTTTGCAGTTATCACTCAAAGTCATTGAAAAACTGACCTCTCTCTGATACCACATGCCTCTCTATATATAGGTTTATTGTATTTTTACAGAACTATTGGAAATACAGCGCTGGCAGTTCCTTGGATAACATTGTGCTGGGAAACACGTGAATACCAAAGATGAAATAACACTAGACAGGGATAATTTACTACTTTTAGTTTGGCTTATGAGTGCGAGGAGTGGTGATAGGCATATAAAAGACACTGTATGAATACCTGTCACAATAATTTTCTGACATGTGAGTTCTCCTCTCTTCTTGAGACTGTAGAAGATGGGTGACATGATATCAGTTTCTGTTTTCTTTGGAGTTTTTTATTGCTGTACACTTTTGGATAAGCTGAGCAGCTGTACTTCAAATGACCATGAAGAAGGAAGGTGGATGGGATGCTGTGAGCTGGTGGCAAACAAGTGTCAGTGCACGTTCAGTGGAAATGTAAGTGATGAGCAGTGAGGGTCCTTTCTGAACTAAGCTGGCCCACTTTTTCTGTTCTCCTGCTGACAAGACAAGCGTCAGAAACTTTCATCAAGCCTGACTTCACTCAGGGAACATCAGCAGGAAATTTAGCAAATAATTAGCAATCAGAGTTTACTGTGAAGAATTGAGTTGTGGGGATATTTTTTTCCATCTCAAGGTAAAGGGTTGATAATGAGGACTTCCAGTCTGACACAAATCTCTGCTTTCTCATTGCCTCTCTTTCTGTTAGTCTGAAGGTTACTAAAAAAAAAAAAACCAAACAACTTTCATATTTCTAGGTTTGATTTTTTTTTCTCTTTGATGAGGACGCTCAGCATGGTTAGTCTAATTATTTTCTTCCCACTGTCTCTTATTGTCAGCCAAAATAACAAGTTTATGTAGGCAATGGTTTACACAAACTACTTGCTCTCTCAGCCCTGCCAAGATGGTGCTTCCCAGGGGACAGCTCCAAGAGGAGGCCATGTAAGAAGTCAAGCACCCACAATTTCCACTAGTTATCGAATTATAGGTATATATTGTCTCTCAGGACTAGACCCTCTGTATACAGCTCAAAGCTTGATACTTGAAATCCTGCCAAGTGCATCATTCTCTCCACCTCATTAAACACTTAATTCTTTCTATCTTGCACCCAGGATCTTAACAGGAGAAGGAAATTATGGCTAAGTACATTTAAAGCCACACCAGAAGTTTGATGTTGTTGGTAATGGAGGCAGTATCTATCAACTCTGCTTTTCCAGAGAAACTAGCAGGGTGGCAAACTGTCGCCGATATGACTGGTGGTGATCAGCTTAAGGAATAATGGGAGACCTATTTCTACTAAAATGTTCAGTAAGATTCCCATTCATTTGGGAAGGGCCAGGATTTCCGCAAATATGCCACACATTTTTCTGCACATTTGCTTACGTAGCAGACACATGAATTATGATACCAAAAGCATAATAATGACTACATATATCTACGTTAGACCCTTGCCTTGGAGTTAATGGACTATTTGTAGAGTGAATAACCATGAGTAAGGTTCATTTCCCATAAGGATCAGAGCAATTTGTTTTAGGTTTGGCCTAAGGTACAGAGAAGATACAGTGCAAAGTTTAATGCGATTGGGAAGGGGGTCATCTGGAACAATTTGGTCCTGAGAGTATGTGTGGTGTAGAGCTATGTAAAATGTGGTTTCCTGAGGATTATAGAGGTCAAAATTGGCAAGTATTGCACAGGAACTTCTAAAATACATAATCAGTGCTTTTCACACACATGGTGCGGGATAGGGCTCATACTGGGACTTCTAAGCTGCCTTTTTCCCATGGTCACAAATAAAAACTGTTGTTAAAAACAAAAGATATATTTAAATTCAAGGTACATTACTGGTTTTACTACACATTCCCACTACCCTACATTTTAATGATCAAATAAACATCAGAGAAATAAAATCAAGACAGGTTCACATAAAAAAATACAATAACTGTCATTACTGTTCAGGAGAAAGTCAGTTTTCTTATAAAAATAATTTATTCACTATATTGCAACTATTTCATTTTCTAATTTTTAAAGATAACAAGAAGTAGGACAGGAAAGGAAACACTTGCACAGCACGAACAAGCTGACCAGACTTGCATCAGCGGAAGCCGTGGTGCATGCCCTGCCTCCTGCCTCCCCCAGGAGCACCATTACCAGCTCTATATTCAGCATTTGCCTTTTCAGGATAATTTGCATTCATATGGTGTCATTCACCCTAGGATCTCAAATGTTTTACAAACAATTTAACCTATCATCACTCATTCAGTGCTGGAAGGCTTGCTCCCTACTCTGACCACCCCAGCTGCCAGCCTGCAATCCACCACTTGGTAGGCTTTCAAACCAGAGCTGTCATTCTCAGGCATGGGAGGTGTTCCCTTGCACACAACACTAAAGCTCCTTCATTGACCTCCTTCAAACCCTCCTTGAAAAGCACCTTTGCCAAGAAGTCAACAACATTAAAACAAACCAGCAATTTGGCAAATGGGTATATTGCTGGAGTGCTGAGGCTACTGCCTGTTATACCAGCCAGTAACACACTCCTGAACCTGCTGTCCTCAACATCAGCTCACTTCTTCTTCTTCTTCTTGGACTACAAGATCCTTGAGGTAGGAATAAATTTTTTTGGTCTGCGTCTATGAACTATTAAGTAGCTTAGGTCCAGGTACATAACTTCAGACTCCTAGGTGCTATGACATTGCAAATATTATAGAAATAAGTAATAAATCTGACAAATGTAAATGATCCCTCTACAAGTGAGGAAATGAGAAGCCAGGCTCTTAGTTAACTTACTGAGTAGTTAATCACACAGCCTTCTAGGATACTTGAGCATACCCAATATAGCTGAAGGTGCAATTTGAGTGATAAATTATGGACTGTAAAATGGTCATTTTTAATATGCACAAGGCCAGTCTATTCATGTTCAGAAAATCACTCTCTTTACATGAAAGAGAAGTAAATGACCCCTTGGATACACGACAACTTTTATCACTAATCTAATATATTTCCTAGGCACATACCACTGGAGCATTGAGGACCAGAGGTACCATCCAGTGAAGTGAATGGAAGAACTCCCATTGAATTGGAGACAATTTAAATCAGGCCTGAAGCCAATTAAGAAAACTGGACATTGCTTGACCAGCACAGCATTTATGTTGCTTTCCAGTGTCTATCCATATTCATTAATTTTTAAATGGAAACTCTTTTAAATTGGTGCTGACACTGCTTTAGCACCATAACACTGTGAAATCTCCACTTACCATTGGCTTTTCATTTCGGCAATATTCCTGTTAAGAGTAATATCTATTACTCGGAAAGGTAATATAGGAAGAAGTCATACAGTTTGCATTAACAGCGCCATTGTGAGCTGGTAACTACCAACAGAAGCCTTAATGAGACAATGATGTGAATCCTGCATGCAACTATTTATTCAGCCTATTCGTTATTGACTTTTTATGGTTCCTTGCATGTATTTAAAAAAAAAATCATCCAGTGCACTTACTTCTTCTCTTGTTTAGTATCATGCTCTTGCATGTTTTCAGGCATTTTCTTTCCTTGACACAGTAGCCCTCCTTGACAGAGGAAGGCTGTCTTCCTGTTCCTTAATTCATGGTTCACAGCAGTCAGATGAAATTTTTAATGAAGAATATGTATTTTCTGAGTCAGGCTGATAGGCCTGAGTAGCTAAAAAGAGCAGAGGTGCAGAACCTAACTTATGTCATTAAGCATTTGAAAAGTATTAATCATTACTAAAAGGTAATTACTTGTATCTTTAAATGCCCATAAGCAATGGCCCATATGAGCCCCAAACGTCCTGTCTGCTTGTGGGTAATTAGAGAAAACTCATTTGGAAAGTGGGGGTAGGTGTCTCATTACAGCTACAAAAGCTGGCCACACAGTCGGCCATGAGAACTCTTAAATTAGACATCTTACTGAAAGAGAGGGCACTTATAAAGAGGTTTCAACATGGACTGAAAAACAAGGTAATATTAAATCTGCCTGTAAGATTTGTTTCCTCTGTACTTGGGGGAAGATGCCTCATTTATTTTAAAATTAGAAATCCAGAGCTTTTAGAAAGGTTCTGGATTTTGATTCCATTTTCCTTGTTTTAACATATCCCATGTTTATTGCTATCAGTGTTGAGTAGGTCATGGCATGAAGGCAGCAAGGAAGGAAACCTATCCTGTGAAAGGTGCTGAGGGATAAAATGTTATTTTGATCAGAGGGAGGCCTTAGACAATATGTGTTCTGCCCCATAAAGGTGTGCTCACGTCTGCCAGGACACATGCAAACAAAAGTAGACCAAAACATAAAGTGAGCTGGTGGAGGTGGTTTGCTCATCACGGCTATTTTTTTGTTATTGCAGAAATGTCCCTTTATCTCCTGAAGTGAAATCAAGAATTTTTTCTTCTCTATCTGCTTGATTGGCAGAGAGCAAATAAGTGGTCACAACGCTGATATCCAGAATGACCAGGAGTCTGAGTGTCCAGGCAGTCATCTAGGAAATGGGAAACCTGGCTTCTATTTTTATTTTAAACCTTGTTCTACTGGAGCCAAAATGAAAATCCCCATTGGTTATAGATTCACTTTCACATATCTTGTACTTATTTTTCACCCTGTTCATTAGCTTGTTTAGAACCTGAAGTCAATGGGAATTTCAACAGTGACTTCACTGGGAGCAGTGTCAGATCATTAAACCTCAGTACTTTTGAAAGTATCTTTTAAAAGCCATCCAGAAGGGAGCCATGGGAGAGAAACTAAATGAAGTGATTTTACCTTATTTCAAAGCTCAGGAAAGAAAAAAAAAGAAAGAAAGAAAACCTGCTCTTTTTCTTCTTTAAATGCAGCATCATGTACAGCCTGAAGGAAATATTTTAGAAAGTCAGAGAACTGAAATCCTGCCCTGTGATTGTGCTCAGTATGATATCAATGCCAGGTCTAATCGATGGCATGCTTACAGCTCTGTTACGTGTTTTATTAATTTGGTGATGTCTGGTGCTCTCTAAATCTGACTTTCTTCTAGTCAGAATTTTCTGAAAATCTTTCACTTATTGTTTTTATTTAAATCATTCTTGCTGCCTATAGTGTACCCCTACTTTTCTTCTAGCATGGTGCCAGCTTTTATAGCCATCTTAACGTTTTTCCCTCAGTTCTTTGCACCTCCTACTTCCAACTGCTCTTCTACTTGCACACCACAATCATTATTAATCATGTCCCTTCAACTGCCTTTTGTTCTAATAATAGCTTTGTTGACATACGTACTTAAATCGGCCCTGATCATATCTTATTCCCCATACCATTTGCATCTTCTGTAGAGTTTTTCTCTCCATATGTAGTGGTTCCAAGAGCCCTTGCCTCTATCTGTCGCTCCTGCCCACTGGGAAGGGTTAATGCCTTCATGCAGCCGGCGACCTCAATGTATTTTTCCACCATCTGAACCACCCAACTTTGTAAAGAATATGAAAAGTTATGTTGAAACAATCTTCTTGCAAAGTGCTTTACGTGCCAGAGGCTGAGCAGTGACTTTGACGGAGGAAAAACAGGGAAGTCAGAGCTCTTCTGACATCGGCAAGGCTAGAGGGGGAGTTAAGCTTTAGTCTGACCTTGCAGTATTTGGGATCTCCTGGGAGAAAGGAACGCCTCTTGCTGCCAGTGTTCACCAGTTTTCTATTGAATGGACTCATTGGTTTCCCATTGCATGTCCAAAGGGAAGAGAGGAAGGCAAAAACATACAATTGCTTCCGCCTGTTCCCACTTAGCAGCAACACTGCCGTCGGCCTGGGGACTGCAGGCAGTCAGCCAGATTTCTAGCTTCATTTCCCTTCTGCCCTGTGCTGCAGATTTATTTATGCAAGTGCTTTTTGAAGCAGCAGCCCATCACCTTTAAGTGCTTCCTTGATCACCCGCTGATTTCTCCAGCCTGTCTTTTCTCAACAGTTAGGGCAGCATTAGACCTGTGAGTGATTTATAAGGAAAGGAAATGCTAATGGAGTCACAAGTACAGATGGAGGTATTGGGCCTATTTTCTCCCTTCCCAAACCAAAGGTCAAGCATACATTATCAGTCTGAATAACCTTCAGATAAAGAAAACCGCTAGCTGGGAAAGCAAAAAATAATGCCTTTAAAATACTGCCTTGACATCGCCTTGCAAAATGGTGACTGATAGGCCTAAAGATACTTCTGAATTTCTGTGTCATACCTGAAGGAAAAAGTCCTAATTCCTCAGAACAAGCTGAGGCTTGTCAGCATGAAAGTATTTACTGCCTATGAGAAGAATTTCTACAAATTGTAATGGTTGGCCTAATAAAACCTTACCTCTTCTTATATACATTGCCTAACACTCCACATAAATGCACCAATGATTGCAGAAAGGTAGATGGGTGTACAGAGGTGTGTATAAAAGACATACCAGCTTAGAAAAACTGCAAATGCTCTTTTCTTTATAAAGCTCTGCAGAGATTTGTAATGGGAGCCATTGGTAAGAAACAACCTGTTGGTCTAGGTGCATCACTGTGGTCAGCTATGGCTTAATATTATGGTGATCAGTGATCAATCTTATCCAAATGTTGGGATCTTGTCTGGATGCAAACCAGGACACTCCATATTTCTCATTACAATACATCAGAAGCACCTACCTGTGAATGCAAAACATTAACCCACCAGATCTGGGCCTGGGACACTGCCTCCTGCTAAGTTGGTGGTAAAAAATATTAGTTGGTTTACTTTTGCTGTTGAATGCCGATTAGTCCTGTTCATCTTGTGTTTCCTCCACTGACAAGTACCAGGAATAACCCCTGTGAAAGGCATTTCTCAGCTGGTTCAAAAGCTGGATTAAAGCAAGTTATAAGCATTTATGAAACTTAAAACAGGACCTTCCTTTGGATTTCTGAAATTATAATGCAATTGTCCTCCTAGAACCCGCTTTCCTAAGAGCAATCATGGAGTTTGAGTCAGTGACAGAAAGAAACCACCACACCGGTGTGACACAACAGCAACAATATTTCTAGATGATTGATAAGAAAAGCACTTCCCGGAGGTAATTTTGGCAGATGCCCGTTAATTCTGTTCTCCAGCTGCCACTGTGACTCATAAACCTGCCAGCAAGATAGGACCTCAAGTGGCCACCTACTCCCTCCTCAGAAACAGGCTTAAGCTTACACTTTGACCAGACTAAACAAAGTGTGCATGGCCTGCTTTTACGTCCTCCCACTGAAGGGGATTCTCTTAGCAGCCTCTTCAGCTTTATATCTCCCGTTCAACTTAAATCTTCTTTGCTGCCAAATTACTCAACAAGCATAGCAGGTAGTTGCTCTTCCTTTGTAATAACTTTTTACTTATTTGAAGATGGCTATCTTGTCCCACATTTATCCTGCTTTTTCCGACCTGTATAAACCAAATTCTTTGAATGCAGTCACAGGCCATGTTGATTAATTCTCTGATAATTTTATTGTTCTTTTCTGGGCTTTCTATCATCGCTTTTTTAAAATGAACACATTATTCCAGGCAACAATTTCTCAGGACAAATGGAAGAGAATAGATGTTTCCTCTGTCTTCTGTATGACAAACTTACAGTAACAATGCCATAATTACAATGTCCAATATGTAAATGTTGCTGTTCCACACTGCTTTCCCAATCTCTGTCTTAAGAAATGTCTTTCAGTTTAATCCTAGAATAAAACAAAATCTTAACTTGCACCCAGCAGGCCTATTTTCAAGTCTGTTGGGAAACCCCAATTAGGTCTTTGTTACGCTTACAGTCTTTGTGAAAATTACAGTAATTCTCAAAATGTCATGGCAGAAATGGTGTGTTGTAGGATTTTAGGAAAAGCTCTTACTATTACCATTCTTCGACTTGCTCAATAAAAGGCAAGGACACTGGACTCTTTGTCATCAAGGGCAGCAGATCTCATCCCATGATCAACATTTGGCTTGTAAAGTCAATATTGGTAGCTCTCAGGGCACGACCAGTGTCACCGAGAAGGTGAACATCCATGCCTGTAAGGACCAGATATGAAGGAAGGCACATAGTAAGCAATGATGGTCAGTAAGAGATGTGACATCCAAAAGCAGGTGTAAGTTGCCAATCCTCTTCTAGTCCTCTGAGAGAGAAGGTTTTGTGTGCAAAGTGTTGCATATCCATCTCTCTTCTCCACTGGAAGAGGAAACTGATGCAGAACAGCAGGATTTTTCTTAAGGTAAGTGAGTTTATTTACACTCCAAGTACTAGTTCACCAAGAGAGACTGTCAGACGGTACTCACACAGTTTCAGTCAGAATACCAAGGGACCAGTCCTGCTTGAGGTATTGGCTTAAGTTAAAGAGGTTGAGTTAAAGATTAAGACAAAGAACAATCTATGCTTTTCTTGTGTTTCAGCCTTTATAAAAAAATCCAACAACCTAACATTTCCTCAAAGATGAAGAGTGCCTGCACACAGACAAAATACTCTTGGGAAGGTGGATGCAATGGCATTGCCTCTTTCTATCATGAACCAGAAGTCAGAATTCTTCCCTGGATCAGCTCCATGGAAAGCTGGTACCAAGGAAATGACCGATTTTCCACTGTATCTATCCAATCTGATGCAAGGCCATGGGCTTTTAGCTGAAGTATTTTAATTGCTTCCTAAGCGTAACCCCAGGATCTGGTTAGATGCCATTTCGCCTGCTACAGACAAGCCTTTTGAAGTGCTTGATTTTCTCTATCTGGACAGGCAGTGAAAGTTACTGTTTTGTTGAAACTGTAATGAGGATGGAATTGTCTTTTGAGAGGCTTTTGTTGAGTAGAAGCTATAGATTCCCACTTTCCTTTTATTCTGCAGCAAACTCATTACTGTGGCATTGGCCACAAAGCAATGTGTTATCCCTTTCATCCTATTCTTTGTCTCGTTAAGACAAAGCCCCATCTCTCTGCTATTATTTCTTCTTTTTGGCCTGTGTAATTAATACCCAAGCCCTTGCAATGTCCTGTTTCTCAGAGCATATTGGAAATCAACAGCCAGAGCCACAATCTTGGGCAGAAGTCCAGGTCCCATCATCCACCACCAGGACCAAAAGAAACTTTGTTTGCTAGCTTCACCTGAGGCTATGTTCGTCATTGCTTCCTGCTGTTCAGTCACTTGATTCTGTTTTTTCTGACTTTCTTTCTCAAACAGTGCCCAGCCTCCTGCACCACATATTGATCTGGTTCTAACAAGCCCTAACTCATACGTCTTGGACTTGCTATTGACTCTAAATGTTTCCAGCTCTGTCTTTGTAGAGGGTCACTTTTTTCTACTTGGCTGGTAAGAAATTTGCTCAGAAAACCTATTAGGTTTAATGAGCTCTGCCATCATCTATAGGCCAAAGACTTACTGTGTATTAACTTCTCCATATCTGAACAAGCTTCAGATGGCCTTTGGTGCCAGAGACTTGCCTACCCGACAGCAATATTTGAGGAAGACAAGAAGGAAGCCACAAGTAGGTGGAACAAATGAGTAACGATGAACATTTAAAATTATTTGGGGTACTTAGAACCCTGCCTGGAACAGATAGGGTTACCGTATATTCCACATGTCAATAATATATGATTTACTATGATCAGTATTAAGTTACAAAAATCTAAACTGTGCTAGCCAATATGTGTTAAAACACATGCAATTTCCCTACCCAAAGGAGGGTATGTAAGATCCATGCAAGGTAAATTTCATGTGAAAAGAAGGTCAGACGAGGCCAGAAGTTTACAATTTCAAAGAAACTCAGTATTTCACATTGGCAATGAAGCTCTTTCTCCAAGTTCCTTGTAAGAAATACAAACAGCATTAATCAAATATGTTTGATTAAACAGCAAAGAAATAGAGTATTCCTTTCTTAAGAGGGGCTTGAGAAATTGTGTGTACATGATAGGGGGTATCTTTTTCCACATTCTTTAAGGTGTTAAAAACAAGGACAGACAGTCAGACAGATTTAAACTTACCTTGATAAAAGGGTGCAAGTACATAAATCAAACATTTTGTGTGAAGCAAAAAGCTTCTCCTTCACAAGGAGACGCTGCTCAGTTTGGCACTGTAGGAGAAATTACACAAACCATTGCCCATAGAAAACACGGCATAATGAATAAAATTTGTCTTGAATTATTTATTTTTAGTGCTTTATTTTATCTCCTCTATCTTGCAAGGCCTGGAAATTGTTCTTGATGAGAGCTTTTTGAGTGTCTGAGTCTCAAATTAAAACAACACATTAGTGTCTTCTATACAGTATAGAGGTAGGAAGATTAGAGTGGAGTGCTTAGAAATGCACTGGATTCGACACTTTCCACTAATGGGACCACTAGTGTGTACCACTTTAATTTACTGCCTTAAAATATGTCCATAAGATACAGTAGTCTTGGATGTATGATGACTGAATAAAATTTAACAGATACACAAGTGGCAGAGCAGAACTAATCCTTTCCAAGGTACCAGCTCTGTCATAAACTGTATTTATTTTGGAATCTGATTAAAAACATGTCTTGCAGCATTAGCAAGACCTTAGAGAGAGGGAAATCAAATGTAGTGTGGGCCATAAGAGATTTCAAACGGCCAGATCATCTATAATTGGAGTAATTTTTTTTCTTCTTATTGAGGAAGGATTTTTTTTTTCTCTTTGTATCAGAGCCTGTTATCCCTTTAATATGTTTTTAGAGCCAAGCTTTCCTGTCTGTGGGTAGCAAAGAAGCCATCCTCCTGAGTGTGTCTGTGCTGGGCTTTACATACCAGAGGTGATGATGATGAGTGATCTCCAGTCCAAAATGCCACCACACCTTAATAGATTATTGTGTCAGCGCAGCTTGTTTGTGTGCTCTTAGACCATGCCAAGTGCCACATCAAGCTTAGCTGTTAGTGAAAGGAGATTTGAGAAACGTGTGCCATGAGCTAAGGACCTACCTGTGAAGAGTTACTGGAGCTAATGAGGGGTAAAGGTGGTGACAAAAAAACCAAGGTAAATTCATTATTCATTTGAGCCCTTAGTCTAGCTACCATGCTCCAGTCTATTGCCAATCTGATGGACTGAATGGATAGTCAAACTGAGATCTGTGCTCTCCAGATTCCTTCCCAGATGTGTCACAATAAATCACTAAATATCCTCTTGCTACTGCAGTATTTTTCTGCATATCAGACTACATTAGGGAAATATCTTATAAAGGGGAAGAGGATAGGGAAAGTAATGCAAGCCACTTATATTTGCTTTTGAATGCAAAACGTTTACCAGTATCCAGGGGTGGTACTCCAAGCTTTGGCTACATCAAGCTGAAACTCTTGGATGAACAAACTGGCTAAAATTGGTGAGGATAAGAAAAGCCACAGGACAAATTCAATGAAGAATTGGTGCTCATACGTTGCATACTGTGATATTATGAAAGAGAACCAAGCTAGCTCTAAACTTTTCTTGAAGATGGCAAGCAATCCAGCCAACGACACTACCATACCTAAATAGGCCATATGGGATATTTCCTTAGACATTTCCTTCACTTCTTTTCCTCCTACATCTTGCAGAAGAACTCAGAAGAAAGGCTGAGAGCATCATTCTGACAACAGACACGGGAATGTGACTATAGGGGCCAGCAGAAAGCTTATTCTTGCACAAAAAGCCCAAACAAATCTGCTTCTATAATTTCAGTCACTGTTTTCTTCAACATGTCCTTTGTTATCACTGCAAGTCCAAACACACAAAGTTGCTGATGGTCTGTAACAGAGAGCTACAGAATGCTAAGATTTTTTCCCCTGTTGGGTTTTTTTTTTTTCCTTGGAAGAAATCTCTTTTTGAGTAAAAGCAGATCTTTTGTATGTGAAAATGTCTATTATTTCAAAAACCTGAAATCCCATCTGCAGAAAAGACATTTCAATTGATTCTTTTTATCAGGTAAGGTATTCAGGAAGTAGGAGATTATATCCAGAGTATAAAATGGGGCCAGACCTTAGGCTGAGACTGTGTCCTCACTGTAGATACTGACTAGGTTATACAGGCAGAGGGTTTAAAGCAGGAAGATCTGTAAGAAGCCTGTAAATCATGCAACTAAGAGAGCTCAAACAAAACCTTCATGCTTCCTTAAAAGAGATACAGAAGTCGAATGGAAGCCTAAGGAAAAGCAGGAGAGTTTGCTCCCTTACAGCACCCACCATTGCAGGGAAGGTGCCCTATACTCATAAAGATTTACCTCCCTCTTTTGAAGCTTGCAACTCCTGTTCATCCCCTCTCTGGGCAGTGAGACGATGAGCCCTGGTAAGGTTTACTCTCTGTTCAGCACCACACACTGCTTGACACACAGAAGCCTGCTGTAAGTGTCTCTCAAATATTTAACTTCCATTTTTCTGAGGAAACTTACTTATAATGAATGTAAATGGAATTGCACCTCCAACGTAGATTACTTTTAAATCCATCCCTCCAACGTCCCCCATCTCCTCTACCATAAGAGAACAGAGCAGAAATGTAGGATCCTGAGCCAGGTCTGACTTACATATCTCAGTTTCATGTTTTTAAGATTTATGAACCTAGGAGCAACCAAACTCTTCAGGGACCTTCTACTTATGCCCCACAGGCACTGAAATGCTTTATCTTCATCTGGTCTTTCCTACTTCCCTTGCCTAAGTCTGTGGCAGCAAAGGAGGACCATATGAGGGAACAGCCAATTTTTTACATCAAAATCTTCATTACCAGAAGAGGAAGTCTTCACTCCCTCTCTGTGTAGTAGGGAAGCACTCTGTCCCCTCACCCACCACCCTGTCAGACACTGCTTCTTTGTGCTTAATATACCACATACATTGAGTAAGGCATTCTAATTTCAGCTTCAGCAGTAGAAAAGGAGTTCCTGCCCATAAAAACCACATGCAATAGCTTGCCGAACTCTTAGAGGGAAACCAGTCAGACTGCAAGACGCAATAATAAGTTTCCCTCAAAATATAACTGATTACGTAACGGATTTGCTGTATTAAAAATTAAATAAGGCTTGAAATATATAGCAATTTGCAGGCACTAGGGAGTGTGCCTAATAAAGAGAGTGCATTAGCTGCTTCTGCTTTTTGAAATCCAGTCTATAAATACTGTAACATCTTCCTATTTACTTCAGTGTGGGAGGACCAGACTTTGTGAAACTGCTTGTTAAAATCAGCACTGAGTTCAGTTTGACTGACATTTTTTTAGCTATGCCTTGGTATTAATATTGGTCTAATCAGCATCTGACAATTGCCGTTGAGGTCCCTGGGGACACTGTACCTTGCGCATGCTTTAAATGCAGCATGAATGTGGAACTTGATCTTCCAGGAAAAGTAAGAGGACCTAAGCAGGATCCTAACCTCTCCCAGGGGCTGCGCAGCAATTCATGGGACTCAACAGTGTTACACTGGTTTGGCAGTGGTTATGCTAATGCCTGTATTAACCCTCCAAGCACAGGCAATGCAAATCAGATATTTCTCAGAGTTAGATAGAGCTGCTTTCCAATGCGAATTGGAAACACAAAGGCACTTCAGAAAGATCCCACTCGATATCACCGTCTACATCTTAAGGTTCCCAAACACACTTAAAAATCAGGTCCTTAGGGGCACAGTTCTCCCTGAAAGTCATACATTGACTTCAGGTGAGAGATAAATTCACAAGGGCCTGATTCAAAGAAGGCTCTCCACGCTCACTTTTCATGGAATAATTATTCACAAGCAAGGCAAGAGGGAGAGAAGGGGTCAATAGGTAAGTTACCAGGGGACTGACCTTCAGGGCGAAGTTCCAGTCCCTCTCACAGTAGCTGTTCAAGTATTTTACACAAAGGACAACAGCCCTACCGAGGAAGACTGAGTGCCCCTTGGTTCGTGTCCAAGCCTGGAGGCTGGGATGCTCGCTGTGGATGTGGGCAACCACTTCCCTCCAGGAGCAGAAGGTTTTGACCCATGAGTGGGTTCTACCCACGAGGTGAGGGGTTAAAAGGAGGCATCGCTGCAGGCGGTGTCCTGCAGGGACCTCTGCCTGCACTGGCACTGGCAGATGCCCCACAACAGCAGTCAGAAAGAGTGCAAACTCAGCCAGACGGTTTGCACTAAACAGGCACAGAGGATGGCCTGAGGATCAAGAGGGACCGGCGTTCTCACACCTAGCTACGGTAGGACTGGGTCAAAAATTTTTAAGGCACTGTCATGTCATTCTGGGGATGTGCTTCCACAGCATTGCTCCTCTTCAACCATGCAGAAAGAAGTTGTCAGTCCACCACTTTTCAGGGGTACTTTGCCCTTTTGTTTTTGTAAAGCTGCATGGGAAGTGGTAGGTAAATGAATTAAGTTAAATGAAACGACTGTGCATTGGGTTTGTGCAGTTTCCTTCCTGTCACATTCAAACGCATCAGCAGCCCAGTCCAAGCACACACTGGGCTAGGTTAGCAAGCTCATCAGGCATGCTATCCTCGCCTTCTGACTTCCTCTTGGAAATAAAAACGGTGGCCCTAATGAGAATTAATTAGGACTGGGGGTGGAGAGGGGGGATCCATCGTGTTTTTGTTTGTATTGTTTGTTTTCTGTAAACCCATGGAGGGGAAAAAAATCATATTACTTCTCCATGCAATATAGTAAACGTAATAAAAAATGAACACATGGTAATTAGCTTCTCCATTAAGTATACCAAGCATAGACAATAGCAATCGTGCAGTGCTGATTACAGACATTATCCTTGCCTGGATTTTTTTTTCCACCATTCAATCAACACTGCTAAATAGAAACTTCAGTGTTCAATATTATAAGACACTAGCTGGCAGTTATACAAAGATGCCTTACACAATGTCATCTGGCTGCTTGCCTGATTCTCATATTACCTTCCTGTCTTGCCTTATACACTAATACGCATGGCTGATTAGAAGAAAAATGCAGAAGCTGCTTCCTTCTCTTCTTGCTTTTTTCTCCAGCTTCATGCCTTGAGGGAAAAAAGGAATCACATTTGCTAATTTCACCAGCAGTGCTTAACCTGGGAACGGAACAATTCCTTTTCAATTCTGCATTAGTTATAATTCATACACAAACACTGCCTTGCACCAGACTAATTGGGCAGTCTTTGATCCACTCTGAGAGAAATGTTGATTACTGTTGTTGTACAGAAGTCCTCTAGTAGCCTCAGTAAAGAGAGTCTCGGAGTTCAAAATAAACATTTTCGGGTGTTGTACAGTATCCAGGGGTTAGATGTCTGGAAACAGGATTTCAGACTGAAAATCCCAGCAGCTCAAATGACTCTGGAAAATGTCTAGGACCTCCTTAAGTGACTGCTTTTGGGTGGATTTGCTGATATCAGCAGACCCCCTGGGGAGTCACAGTACAGTTTATGCCAGTTTCGTCAGGAGGAGGATAAGCTTTCTCACAGGAGGAGTATTTTTCACATGTCAAAAAAAATGGGAGTTTCTATATTCTTGTTTACACATATTTGTTTTACTCTTTGATTTCTTATGGTAAAGCTATACCAAGGCAGGTGATGTACATCCAGGTTTCTCTGACGAGCCTTCATTTTTCCCTGGATATTTTAGCCAGGTTGAATTTGAGGTCTGATCAGGTGTCCAGGATTTCCAGATGTCTAGCAGCCACATCAGAGCTACTTCTATGCATCTGAAAATCCTGGGTCACTAGGCATATATATGGACACATTTTATAGCAGAATAATCAGCGCCTAGGATGCCTCAGACAGATGTCCAGGTGCAAGTCATCTTCACAGCAAACATATCACAGGTCCAATAATTCCTGGTGATAGCACTCTCTCAGTGAACCTTTCAGGAAAAGCATAGGGATTAGGCTGTAAACTTGCCTTGCAATTTAGCAATCATTTCTGGAAACAAACTTGTTTCTGAAAATGTGGGTCCTGTAACAAGTGACCTAAGCACATGTAGGGTAGCTGGCCTTGTGTTGAACAGGATCTCTTCTCTGAGGATTGGACACTAAACACTGCAACCAGGCAGCAAAAGAAAGCTTGAAAAATAGTCTTCCCAATTTATTTCATCACCATAACAAATATGCCTAGAATTAGCCTAAGAATTTAAGGATGGACGTTCAAATTAACGCATGTATATATATACGCATATATAAAAATTTATATATGAATCTATGTTGGTATACATTAAAATGTGTGGAGAAACTTTAGGCCACCTACGAAACTTCTCCCTTTCTAGTTTTGTGACCGTTATACATGAGCTTACGCAAACAGTGCAATATACAGGCAAAGAAAAGGACTAGAAATTAAGCGCTACATGAGTGGAGATTGTCCTTGAAATATTTATTTCGTCAAAATCTGTGCCTGTGAAGGTAAGCTTTCTATGGCCAGAAGGTGACGTCTCAGATTGCCAGGCACCACAGCAGACAGTTTCAGCTGCTGCTTTAGCCTGCATTTGATGACACAGGAAAGTCGGGCTGGGAATGCCTCTGCTCATCTGCGATGACCCAGGGATCCTGACTGGGAATTGCTCAGGTTTGACTCGACACAACACGTATGAACAGCTGCAAGTAGGCCCTGTAATCAAAGGTGGTGGCAGCAGCTTACAGCGCAACACTATCATACATCTCTGAAGAATATTTTAAATATCAGGAATCCTTTGTCAAGTATTTATGATTAAAACTCAGCTAAGCAAGTCTGTTTTGGCAGAAACATGTTCTTTCGATAAGTTGCCCGCCAGTCGATGTGTACACAGAGTGCAGTTTCACTGCTGTTGGTCTTCACACATTATGACTGGCAAAAAAATAAGGAAAAAAGCAAGTCAAATGCTGCATTTAAAAATATATTTTAAAACCTGTCCAATTATACACTCTTTTTTTTACCTTCAGAAGGTGACACAAAACCATGCATGGTCAGCAGCATCTGGACTTGTTTTGTTCCCGTAAGCCAAGCAATAAGCAGGACCTCAAAAAACCCACCTGCCTCCTACTATTACAAGACAAACAGCTCAGTGCTTAGATAAAGAGAGATTTAAGGGATGCCAATCTGCTGTGTCAGTCACCCAGTGCTGGTTGTTTTCTTAAGAAGAGATTGAAGGTAGGCTGGGGAAAGGAAAACTCATTATAAAAAATTAGGTTCATACTATGGTTATGAAATATGTCTTTTTACTAATCTCCTCTCACTTCCCTCAGCAGCTCCACTTCTTGCAAGGACTGCAGCACTCATCATGAGTTCAGTCTGGTCCTCCATGCAGGTCATTTTCAGAATTTGGAGAGTATATATTAAATACAAGGCCACTTTTAACTAGATGTCCTCTTAACCCAGCAAGTGAAAAGCTATTGGTGTCACCTAAGAATGGTTCAGACCTCAAACCCAGCCCCACTCCACGGGAGAAGGTGATGAAATACCCAGCTTTGGTTGTGGCATATGAATGTATAAGCATATTCCTGCAGAAGAAATACCGGGTGCAAAAGTATTCTTCAATGCAGAAAAAACCATCAGGGCCTGTGGTGAAAAGCTGAAGTGACAAAATTAATTTTTTTGCCTGTTTTTAAAGCAAAAATATAATGAACTATTAACAAAATTCCTATATTATCCCTCTACGTGTGTCTTCAGATCAAAGCTGAATACTTTTAAGGAACATATCTACTAGCAAAACACAAGTTACTGGTCTCAGAGAAGGGGTAACTGAGTAATATTTTGTGATGTGTGTCTTACAGGAACTGCCATGAAATGATTCTTCCTGTCCGCAAAGTTTGGATTCTGTCTGATTCAGAGTAAAAATATATGCATGCATGTGTAGACCATGAATAAATAAAAGAAAATGTTCACAGAGACTGTGGTCTGAACAGCATTTCTGTCCCCTGGGCCCTCAGCATGGGGACCTTGCACTGTGTTCCTCCTGGCTTCTCCACCACCACCACTGCTCACGTCTTCTTGCACGTAGGCACCTACAAGGCTAGAGAGTAAAACATCCCTCACACATCACCAACCCTTCCAAAAATACTTTAAATAAATGTGTTTTGAAGGTCAGCTGTCACATCTCTCAAGTTCCATAGGCAGCTGAGTTCATGGCACCCTGTCCAGCATCCAGCTTTTGATGCTGCTGAATAAGCAGAGTTACTGTTCCAGCTACCTACATGACTTACTGTAATTTAGATGTCTTGTAGGTACTTGCTTTAGAGTCTTAGGTTTTAGTTCATTCAATTTAACAGGAAAAGAAAAAGAAAAAAAGAAGAAAAGGATATGAAAGTTTCTCCTGACTAGATCTTTCCATGACCTCGAATGATTTTTAGTTGTGCTTTCCTGTGCAAATGGTTACATCTTTGCATTAGCTAATACTTAGAGCAAATTTCTTCAAAAAACATTTTAAATGGGCATCAGTATTTACTTCACTAATGTATTTTGAAGCTTCCTTCAGTCTTTTCATGGTGAAATATCCTGCTCTTGTACATCTTACAGTAATCCTATTAAGTGATTTGCACCTCTGATTTCTTAAGTCAACACATGGCATAATATGACATCGAATTATATCTGACCTTCTCTGTTCCCTCAAAACCACACTTCGACATAGAGGTATGTGCATTTTACAGTAGATATCTTTTACTTTAAAATGTGGTCACAAGAAGCCAAAGGTTGCCAGTATTACCTATCTTATCTGCAGAGCAGCTGGTGAATGCATGAATACCCAGATTGTTACAGTCATTTTTCTTCTCCCTATTTTCAAGCTAAAATAAAATTATAGCTTATAAACTACAACCAAATAAGGCAAAGAACTCAGATAATGCACGGGGGGGGGGGGGTGTGATAGATAGGGGTGATAGATAGGATATCTTGGCACAAATTAAGCACAATCATTTAAGTTCTGTAATAAAATCTGGCATTTTGCCAGTGTGCCAGCCATTAAATTAAGGGTCATTTAAGCCATGATCAAGATTTTTTTGTTTGTTTTAAAGAACTACGTCTACTTCTTGAGCTTAAATCATTAGAAGACACTTGTCTGTCTTAAAAGAAAGCTGGCATGGGTACTTTGCCCTGACAGACTGTTTTCACACTGTGAAGCAGATTCCTTTGGACAAAGTTTAGCACAAGGCTCTATGTATCAGACCAGAGACAAAAATGCAGTGAGGTAATACCATGGGATAACATTGAAATATTAGTGAGGAGGAAAGCTAAATGCTGGCAGCCTCAGTGCATCAGGCTGGGGTTTTATGAACATCTGGGTGGATTGAAGGGCTCACCAGTGCCAGCAGGCAAAGCATTGCCCTTTCACTCCCCTGCCACACAGTTCTCCCCCTCCTGATGCTGAAAAGGAAAGCACTATCAGCTGGTTTTACACCTGTCCTTTAAGGAGGTTTTGTCCTGTGCCCTGTGCTTTGGGCTGGTGGAGCAGAGGCTGTCCCAGCTGTGAGCACAGCTGCCTGACTCTTCTTCACCGTAGACCCAGGCTTAGGGTACACCAGTAAAGGAGCCATCCCCTACGTAAGCAAGGCCAAAATCCGCCCCGGTTCAGTCACTTTTCCCTCCCTGTCCCAGCACACTCTGAACATAGGCGATTGATGGGAAAAGGGACGTAAGGACAGTAATTCTAGCCCTGTGCCAGGCAGGAACTTCTTCACTCCCAGAGAAATGAAGTAAACACAGCATTTATAACAGGGAGATGCAGTGCTACAGCTGGTAACAATAAAAGAGGCTTCACTGTATGAAAAGATCAAGTTTTACATCTGTATCATCTAAATCAGGTTGGTTTAAATGCTAATGCCTTCAGTTCTGTGACACATTTTCCCCTTAGTTTAATATTGCCTTGGTAGTGTGACCTTCAGCTTTTTTCACAAAACCCCTTTCTCCAGACTTTTGGTGAGAGAAAATTAAGAATAAAGCTCCTGTGTAGGAGGAATCGTGGTATGAATAAGCTTGTTCAGAATGTAGTATTGAATTTTGCCCAATTTGCATGAATTTCTCAGTGTATTTTGTATATCGGCCCAGAGCTTTGTCTGTATTTTAATTACATCTCAGTATATAGAGTGCTGGCTCCCATTGTTAATGTTGTCAGTGCCATAAAGTCAATGGTAGGCAACACAAAACTGAAGGAAATTTATCTCAATTTTGGTTTTTTTTCTAATTTATATATAACTCACTTGGTTCCTTACTCTTTCATGAAAAGTCTTCCTTTACAAGCAGGGCTGATAAATCTTATGGCCTGAAAAAAAAAAAAAAAAAGAAAGAAACTATCACAAATATGCTAAATTATTTATTTGAGTTACAGGTTTGATTTTATTTAATCAACTTTCCCTCTCAGATAGCTTATTTCTAAGATATTTTTTTTCTGCATAATTGAATAACTCCAAAGAAAAGAGTGGTGAATTGCACAGTTGCTTTTATTTTGTTGTGCTGTTTCTTATTCCTTTTCCAACAAACCTCCTCAGATTCTCTCCTTATTTATTTTTATGTTTTATTTTTTATATTTATGTATTTGCGTTTAGCTGTTACATTTATGCTGTGACTGCACAGCACCCAACACATCAGGGTACTGACCTAGTGAGTACGCCTTGTAATTTAAATGCATTATTGCAGCACTTGTGGTTATTGTTGTTTTTATTAAGGAACAAATGTTCTTTGGCAATTATATTCATTTGATAGATTTTTTTTTTTCAGTCGTTGTATAATGTATTCATGAGTAACGATTTTCATTACCCTGGTCACCACACCACTGAGACATTAACAGACATTTTTCCTTTAAGAGTATAGTTTGGTAAGCAACCAACTGTAAATACATGAACTAGAGGAAATGTAGTTGAGAGAACAGAAGCTCCTGTATGGCTGGCAGCTATAGATATACCTTTGAAAGTGAATTTGCAGTTGGACTAGATAATCCATGCAGTTTGCTGTAGCCCCAGGCCCAGTGTTTCATCTAAAACATGGTGCTTACTCAGCATTTGCAATAGAGCACACGTGCATGTGGGATTTCAGCAGAAATGTGCCAAGGAGCTTCCTGAACCAGGAGGTGTCAAACTGGATTCAGGCTGAAGCAAATGAACATTTGTCATTTTAGCTTTTAATATGGCAGGGGAGTAAAAAACATGTCAGGATATGTGTCATCTAAGTATTTGTTAGAGGCTGACTAATTATAGATGAACAGATCATGGGAGTGGGATGCTAACTTAAACTATGGCTTAGTTAAAAGCAAAGTTGGCAAAAGCTAGCCAATGCTATAATCCTTAGTCACCATGATCATGACCATTTAGTCACCATTAGCAGCCATAGGGAAAAATGACCTTGTGAGTGAGGAACTGGTCAGGGATCGAGTCTGGGTTCAGTTCCCAGTTCTGCCGCAGGGGCTGCATGTGACAGGATTCGATGGTAATATCCTGACTCACAACGGCAGGTGATTTTTCTGAAAGAAACAGGAAATAAACAGGTACTGAATAGCAATTCAGTGTAAGTAAGGCTGACTGTGTGTGAAATGAGGTGTTGGAATAGTTATTCAGAATATGCAAAATCAGGCTTGGCCCCAAATGAACCCACATGAATGAAAAGCATTAAGAGTGGTATTAAAAACAAGCCCTTCAGCTCTCTACATGCTTCAAGTCTTCATTTGCAAAATAAGACTAATATACTGCTTTGAATAATAATTATGTCTTCTGTCTTGCCAACTTGGACACTTTGGATAGAGTGTCTTTTCTAGTTGTATGAGCAACGCCAACAGCCCAGAAGTCCTGATTTCCACTGGAAGATCTAAGCACTGCTACCATACAGGTAGAATAGAGTAGAATAGAATAGAATAGAATAGAATAGAATAGAATAGAACTAGACTACATCAGTCGGAAGGGACCTACAACAATCATCTAGTCCAACTGCCTGACCACTTCAAGGCTGACCAAAAGCATGTTATTAAGGCCATTGTCCAAATGCCTCTTAAACAATGACAGGCTCTGGGTATCAACCACCTCTCTAGGAAGCCTGTTCTAGTGTTTGACCATCCTCTCAGTAAAGAAATGCTTCCCAATGTCCGGTCTAAACCTCCCCTGGCACAGCTTTGCACCCTTCCCATGTGTCCTATCACTGGATAACAGGGTGAAGAGATCGGCACCTCCCTCTCTACTTCCCCTCCTCCAGAAGCTGTAGAGAGCAACGAGGTTGCCCCTCAGCATCCTTTTCTCCAAACCAGACAAGCCCAAAGTCCTTAGCCGCTCCTCATGGGACATTCCTTCCAGCCCTTTCACCAGCTTTGTTGCCATCCCCTGGACACATTCAAGTACCTGAACAACTTTCTTAAATTGTGGGGCCCAGAACTGCACACAGTACTCAAGGTGAGGCTGCACCAACGCTGAATACAGCAGGACAATCACCTCTTTTGACCAGCTGGTAATATTGTGTTTGATGCACCCCAGGATGGGGTTTGCCCTCCTGGCTGCCAGAGCACACTGCTGACCTGTAGTGAGCCGGCTGTCAACCAGCACCCCCAGATCCCTTTCTGCAGGGCTGCTCTCCAGCCACTCCTCTCCCAATTTATACTGGTGTCTGGCATTACTCTGTCCTAGGTGCAGAATCTGGAATTTTGACTTGTTAAATTTCATCCCATTAATCTTTGCCCAGTGCTCCAATCTATCTAGATCCCTCTGAAAGGCCTCCTGTCACTCAAGAGAGTCAACAGCACCTCTCCGTTGGATATCATCAGCAAACTTGCTAATGGTGCATTCAACTCCTGCATCCAGATCATTGATAAATATATTGAACAGAACTGGCCCTAGAATTGAATGCTGAGGCACACTGCTGGTGACTGGTCACAAGCCAGATCTAGCCCCATTCACTACAACACTTTCAGCTCTGCCCTTCAGCCAGTTCTTCACCCAGCACACCATGTACCTGCTCCTCCCACAGTTGGACAATTTGTCCAGAAGGATGCTGTGAGGGACAGTATAAAAAAACTTACTAAAATCCAGAAAAACTACATCCACCACCTTCCCTTCATCCACTAGGCTGATGACCTTATCGTAGAAGGGTAACAAATTAGTTAAACAGGACCTTCCCCTTGTGAACCCATGTTGACTGTGTCTGATGATTGCATTATTCTTTAAATACCTTTCAACAGTACCCAGTGTAAACTTCTCAATAATTTTTCCAGGAACTGAGGTTAGACTACTAACAGGTCTGTAATTCCCTCACATCCTTCTTGTAAATTGGAATAATATTGGCTAACTTCCAGTCAGCATGGATGTCCCCAGACTCCCAAGCCCTTTGGTAGATGATTGAGACAGGTCCTACCATAAGATCCATTAGCTCCCTCAGCACTCCAGGATGAATCCCATCAGGCCCCATGGACTTGTGAACACTCAGCTGATACAGCTGGTCCCTTACAATTTCGGTATCCACAGATGGAAAGTCACTGTTCCCACACTCATGGTCCTTTGACTCAGGGGACCAGGCAGCCCAAGGTCTATCAGTATTATTAAAAACTGAGGCAAAAAAAAGCACTGAATGCTTCTGCTTTTTCTTCATTTCTATTAGTCAGGTGACCACCTTCAACAAGTATTGGTCCAATGTGTCCTTTAAGACCTCCTCTTGCTTTTAACATACTTTAAAAAGCCCTTTTTGTTATCTGACATAACAGTGGCCAGTTTCAACTCTAATTGAGCTTTGGCCTTTTGTGTCTTCTCCCTGCATATATGAACCACAGCTCTGTACTCTTCCTGCAAAGCCTGACCTTGCTTCCAGAGATCATACAATTTCTTTTTACTCTTGAGCTCCACGAGGAATTCCCTGTTTAGCCAAGCTGGTCTTGTGCCCCACTTGCTTGACTTATGACACAATGGGATTGCCTGGTCCTCTGCTTCTAAAAGGTGGTACTTAAAAACTGACCAACACTCATGGACTCTTAAGCCTTCAAAAGCAGATTCCCAGGGTACTCTGCTAAATAGTTACCCGAGTAGCTTAAAGTTTGCTCTTCTGCAGTCCAGGGTAGCAACTCTGCTATCCTTTGTTCTCGTTACACTGAAAGTTTTAACTCAACCATTTCATGATCACTGTGGCCAACACAGCCACCTACCCTCACATCTCCCATGAGTCCTTCTCTATTCACAAATAGCAAGTCTAGGAAGGCATCTTTCCTACTTGGCTTACTGAGTTGTACTGAAGTTGTCTCCTACAAACTTAAAGAATTTCCAAGATCTGGTTGTCACAGCAGTATGGTATTCTCAATTTATGTCTGGGAACTTGAATTCTCCCATAAGGACAAAGGCTACCAATCCAGAAATTTCTCCTACTTGCCTATAGAGTAACTCATGAGTGCTTATATTCTGGCTGGGTGATCGGTAGTAGACACCCACTACAACACATCCTTTGTTTTCTGGCCCTCTAATCCTCACCCCGAGGCTCTCAACCATATCACAAACCTTACAAACTGTAAGGTTTGTACAATCAAACCTCTCACTTGCATATAGTGCGACACCTCCACCTTGCCTGCCCTGCCTATCCTTCCTGTACAGCCTGTAGCCCTCCATCCCAGCATGCCAATTGTGGGACTCATTCCAACAAGTTTGACCACCACCAGAGTCAGGATGTGCTTGTTCCAGTTCAGATGGAATTTCATGTGTTTCCATTTGTGCCCGTTGGTTCTTGTCCTGTCAGTGGTCACTACTGAGAAAGGTCTGGCTCCCTTGCCCTCATTCCCTGCCGTGCAGCATACAGGCACAGAGGCATCTTCCCCCTGGGAGGGAAGCAGGGCAGAAAACTGGAAAAGAAAGGAAAAAGGGGTGAGAGGAAGCATTCTGGTTTGGTACTACTTATGTACCTCAAAATGCCGCCCTGCTGCTTCTGCGTCTGAACGGGTAGCAACCTGCTGCCTGCCCGCATTCCCCAACCAAGTGTTGCACGGACACTCACAGACAGAGGGTCGGTTAAAACAAGCTAATTTATTGCCATCTTTGCATCGTGTAAAGGTCCCGGAGGGACCTCAAGGCTCAGGTAGGCGTCTGAGCTGCTTTGCTGCACTGCAAAGACCATCTCAGTGCAGATGTTGATCTTGGAGGTGCTCGTCAGCCGGAACCTGCAGGACTGGGAGGAGGGCAGCACCGTTAGCTGGCAGTGGTACGACTGAGGCAAAAGCAGCCAGGCCGATGTCACCAACCGCTGGACCCAGCAGGCGATTTTCTCCACGTCTAAGCGGGAGTGTGTGCAGAGGGCGCGTAGGAGGTACGAGCTCGGCAGCTTGTCGTCGTGCTGGTGGTGGAGGAAGCACAACATATCCCCCAGCAGCTGCTCCCTCGAGCACAGGCACTCCAGCGCCACGCTGACGCCGGAGCGCCTTGCCGGCAGCTGCCCCGTGGTGCCCAGCTCCAGGCTGAAGGAGTGCCCGGGGGGCGGCTGCAGGAACACCAGCAGGCGGTAGGCGATGCTGTTCTCGTGGACGTGCCAGGCTTCGTAGGCGCCGTCCATCCCAACGGCTGGGTGCATCTGCGGCATGAAAGTCCTTTTGCAAAGCACGCGGCAGACGCCGAGGAGGTCACCCACCAGCTCCTTCAGCACCTTGCACGTGTCGGGCAGGCCCTGCACCGGCGATGGCGTAGACACAGCCCAAGACCTGACACCGTGGTGCGCACCGCAGAGGTCTTCCTCCTCCTCGTCCTCGTCCTCCTCCTCACTTCTGGAGCCGTCCTGCTCGCTGCGGCTGTCCGAGGCGAGCTTCATTTTCCTGGCCAGCCAGCGGACCTCAGCCAGTAGGACGAGGGCTCCTGCAGCGGCCCAGAAGGGCCACTGCCGCAACACGGAAAGGAGCGTGGCTTTGTCCGTGCCCCCGCTCCCCTCCATCTCCTGCAGCAGGCGAGTCATCTCCTGGCACAGATAGTCCTCGCGCTGCTGCATCCGCTGCTGCGCGACCACATCTGCCTGGTGATCGTGCTTCAGCCCGTGCTGGGCGGCCAGCACGGCCAGGACGAGGGCGACTGCCGGAACCATGGCCTGGAGGGGGTGGGAGAAGAGGGGGCTGAGCAGGGCTGGGTGGGAGGGAGGGAGGGAGCACGGGGCTGGGGGAGCGGGGCAGGAGCCGCCTGGAGCTGGGGGCTGAGGGAGGTGGGAGGGAGCAAGGGCAGGCTTTGTGAGCACTGCAGGGATGGGAGGGGAGCCCCGGGCTGTCCCCGGAAAGGGTTTGGGCACTGGCGTCGACAGGCTTGAAGGGAAGGGGCCGCAGGCCCCGGCTGGAGGCAGCGTGGGGCCCATCCTGCCCAAGCCGCCCCGATGGCCAGCCCCGGGCTGGGCTGTGCCCTGTGAAAGGGCGAGGGACACGCGAGTAGAGCCTCCCGAGGCCCCATCCCTGCCACCCCACCCCACGGCGTCCCGCGGAGCCACGGGCGCCCAGCGCACCCCCAGAGCCTCTCTGGGCGCCGGCCACCTCTGGGAGTGCCGCGTCCTTCAGTCCCGTGCCCTGCCCGGAGGCGCTCGGCTCTCGCTCTGGGTTAGAACCCCCCGGCCATCTGCCCCGTCCCCCGTTCGGCCCAGCCTTCCCCCGGCGTGCCGCACTCACCGATCGCCCACGCCAAACAGCCGTGGAGCTGCCTGCTGACGTCCGTAGGGACAGGTCCCATTGTGACCTGTCCTCTGTGCTGCCACAGCCCCCAGAGCCGCATCACCCAGCCGGCCAGCCGCAGCCTTCGTCCCCGCCGCCCGGCTCGGCGGGTCCTGGGCATCCCACCGAGCACAACCCGGCTCACGCCCGGCAGGAGCGAGCGAGCGAGCTCCCAGGGTCTCTCTTGAGACAGCGGGCAGACACCCCCCCAGAGCGGTAACTGAGATGCGGAGGGGGGCTGTTGGTGGGTGTCCCTGGCTTAGGGAGAGAGGTGCAAAGTTTTCTGGGCCAGGTGGTCTGACTCCGAGTTCTCTTGAAAGGAAGAGCTGCGAGGCCTCGGGCAGAGACGAAAGTCCTCCTCCCTCTTCTCCTCTCGGAGTCCTCCTGCCGGCGCAGGACTCAGCCCTGCAAACCCTGACGATCAAACCAAACGCAAACCGTGTCCCTGGTGCAAGTGGAAAAGATCCTGTGGCTCCTGCTTCTGGCTACCAAGTTGCCCCTGCAAGGGCAAGCGAGGGGTCTGGAGAGGCCACGCCGCGGCCCACGTCTCTCTGAGCCCCTGAGGTTTCCCCGGTTCAGGAGAGCCCCCCACGCGCGTCGCACTGGAGCGCTCCGCTGTGGATCGTGCCTCCCAGAAACATGGCCTGTGCTGCACGATGAGTGCACGCCTGGAGACCCAGACGCGTCCACAGCTTGCTTGAGCCTCGCTGCCTATGGGCCAAGACTGGCACAGGTGCCATGTTTCCGTCGGTCCAGCACGTGCAGAACCACACATGCGATGTGCCTCCTGCCCAAAGCCTTCCAGAGGCAAAAAGAGGGAGGGGATGTCAGTAAGTGGGAGCATGCCCTGAAGTCCCTTTCTGTGTTAAGTCTCTCTTGTTGAGGTGGTGGGGACCTGAGGTCCCAAGTGGAGGGAACATAGAATCATTTAGGTTGGCAAAGACCCCTGAGATCATCAAGTCCAACCGTAAACCTAACACTGCCAAGTCCACCCCTGAACTGTGTCCCTAAGCGCCACGTCTACATGTCTTTTCAATGCCTGCAGGTATGGTGACTCAACCACTTCCCTGGGCAGCCTGTTCCAGAGCCTGACAACCCTTTCAGTGAAGAAATTTTTCCTAATACCCAATCTAAACCTCCCCTGGCGCAACTCGAGGCTGTTTCCTCTGGTCCTGTCACTTGTTGCTTGGGAAAAGAGACTGACACCCACCTCGCTACAGCCTCCTTTCAGGTAGCTGTAGAGAGCAATAAGGTCTCCCCTGAACCTCCTTTTCTCCAGACTGAACAACCCCAGTTCCCTCAGCCACTCCTCATCAGACTTGCTCTCTAGACCCTTCACCGGTTTTGTTGTTCTCCTTTGGACATGTTCCAGCACCTCAGTGTCTTTCTTGTCGTGCGGGGCCCAAAACTGAACACGGTATTCGAGGTGTGGTCTCACCAGTGCCGAGTAGAGGGGGACGATCGCTCCCCTCGTCCTGCTGGCCACACTATTTCTGACGCAGGCCAGGATGCTATCGGCCTTCTTGGCCACCTGGGCACGCTGCCGGCTCATATTCCACCAGCTGTCAACCAGCACCCCCAGGTCCTTTTCCGCCGGGCAGCTTTCCAGCCACTCTTCCCCACGCCTGTAGCGCTGCATGGGGTTGTTGTGGCCCAAGTGCAGGACCCGGCACTTGGCCTTGTTGAACCTCATAAAACTGGCCGCGGCCTATTGATCCAGGCTGTCCAGACCCCTCTGTAGAGCCTTTCTACCCTCAGGCAGGTCAACCCTCCCGCCCAGCTTGGTGTGGTCTGCAAACTTACTGAGGGTGCCCTCGATCCCCTTGTCCAGAGCATTGATAAAGATATTAAACAGAACTGGACCCAGTACTAAGCCCTGGGGAGCACCGCTTGTGACCGGCCGCCAACTGGATTTAGCTCCGTTCACCACAACTCTGTGGGCCCGGCCATCCAGCCCTTATTTTACCCAGCAAAGAGTGTGCCCCAGCCAGTTTCTGCAGGAGAATGCTGTGGGAAATGGTGTCAAAGGCTTTGCTAAAGTCTAGGCAGACAACATCCACAGCCTTTCTGTCATCCACCAAGCGGGTCACCTTGTCATAGAAGGAGATCAGGTTAGTCAAGCAGAACCTGCCTTTTAAAGGCTGAGGCAAAGAAGGCATTAAGTCTCTCAGCCTTTTCCTCATCCTTTGTCACTATGTTTCCCCCAACGTCCAATAAAGGACAGAGATTCTCCTTAGCCTGCCTTTTGCTGTTAATGTATTTATAGAAACCCTTTTAATTGTCTTTTACTGCAGTAGCCGAATCAAGTTCTACTTGGGCTTTGGCCCTTCTGATTTCCTCCCTGTGTAACCTCACCACATCTTTGTAGTCCTTGTGCATTGCCTGCCCCTTCTTCCCAAGGTCATAAACTCTCCTTTTTCGCCTGAGATCCAACCAAAGCTCTCTGTTCGGCCAGGCCGGTCTTCTTCCCCACCACCTCGTCTTTTGGCACATGGGGACGGCCTGCTCCTGCGCCTTTGAGATTTCCTTCCTGAAGAATGTCCAGCCTTCCTGGACCCTTTTGCCCTTCAGGACTCCCTCCCAAGGGAGTCTGTCAACCAGGCCCCTGAACAGGCCAAAGCCTGCCCTCCAGAAGCCCAAGGTGGCAGTTCTCCTACCCCCCCTCCTTACTTCTCCGAGAATCGAAAACTCTATCATTTCATGATTGCTGTGCCCAAGACAGCCTCCAACCATCACATCACCCGCAAGTCCCTCTCTGTTTGCAAACAACAGGTCCAGTGGAACGCCTTCCCTAGTTGGCTCACGCACCACCTGTGTCAGGAATTTATCTTCCACACGCTCCAGGAGCCTCCTAGACATCTGTCGGGCTCTATCTGCCTGTGACTAGGCAGGCCAGCCAAAGGAATTCAATGTGTGCACATGTGAGAGAAGGTGATGTGGCCCGTGGATGGATCAGCTCCCTTGGTGCTAGCCTTTGTTCTTGTAGACATGACAGCGCTCTTGGTGCCCTCGTAACACTGATGGGGGGGTGATGGTGTCTGTCCCTGTGGTGGGATGGGGCCTCTCTGTGGCAGGGCCTCTGTCCCTGCTGTGCTGGTGAGACATCAGTGTTCCAAAAGAGACGCTATTTCGGAATGGTGATGAGAGGGTGCAGGAGGGGAGGTGCCTTGTGCTGCAGGACACTCCTCCCTCCTGCTCCTGCCCTAGCTGTGCCTCCAGCTCTCCAACTGCTGCTCTGCATTGGCTCGTGCCCAAGCCTCCCACCGGTGCAGCAAGCAGAGCATCCAGAGTCCCGCTCCGCACGCGTGGTGCTTGCTCCCTGTGCAGAGGGCTCACCACTTGGAGACCATGATGTCCACCTCCCCAGGGCTCACCCCAGGGCAATGCTGTTGGGCTTCCACGGGTTGGTTTGGCCCGAGTTCATTGGGTGCAACCCGCCTGCTCAAGCACAGCCACCTAGAGCAGGCTGCCCAGGACTGAGTCCAGGTGACTTTGGAAGGCTGGAGACTCTGCAACCTCCCTGGGCAGGCTGTATGTTTAGAATAGAAGAGAATAGAATATTTTCAGTTAGAAGGGACCTACAACGACCGTCTAGTCCAACTGCATGACTGCTTCAGTGCTGACCAAAAGCTAAAGCATGTTATTAAGGGCATTGTCCAAATACCTCTTAAATGATGACAGGCTTCAGGCATCAACCACCTCTCTAGGAAGCCTGTTCCAGTGTTTGACCACCCTCTTAGTAAAGAAATGCTTTGTAATGTCCAGTCTAAACCTCCCCTGGCACAGCTTTGAACCATTTCCACACGTCCTATCTCTGCATACCAGGGAGAAGAGATCAGCACCACCCTCTCCACTTCCCATCCTCAGGAAGCTTCAGAGAGCAATGAGGTCACCCCTCAGCCTCCTTTTCTCCAAAATAAATATTAACAGCCATAAAGTACTTTCTCAAGCCTTTCAGTTTTTTAGGAGTTATGTTTTAAGAAAAGCCAAGATCAGCCTTTCCCTGGGAAAGTTTTCAGTCAAGTATGGTAACTGCAAAAAAATCTGAGAAGCAGCTTTCAGATAATAGAGACCAAGGTTCCTGATTCATCCCAGGTAGTAATGAAATATTTGAAATACAATGAAGTGGTTTTGAACCAACCATCTTCAGTTTTAATTCCCTAAATTGGAACCAGGGTCCATCATATCACATACTATCATTCTAGTATAATACATGTTCCCCTCTTCTCATCTCTCAGTCTCTTCAATCTCTGAGCACCTTTATCTGCTGGTGGAATATAACAAAACTTTTTATAAAATTCATAAACTGGAGGGTAGGGGTTTTTGACTTATTTGCACTTACCAACTGGGACCACCACAAGAACTGTGAAAATAAAATTGTCAATGATATAGCTGTAATCCAGAGTGGAAATGCCTGAAATCTCAGGAGAAAGATCTTTCCTCCAAAATTTCCAACCTGGATTGCCAGAACTGGGAGCTTCAGATGATTCATTTAATATTGCAGGAAACAGCAGCTTTTGGGACAGAGCTGTTCTTTTCCCCCTGTCCCCCTAGTCCTTGACCACAAAGTGTGAACACCTCCCAGTGAATTCATGGAGTTTCTTTTGTCCACAGAAAACCCTAAATCTTTTAAGACCTTTATTTAACTTGAATCTGAATGCTTCAGGGTATTATTTATGATCATTCCTATAATTTTATCTGCAACTCATCACAATTGTTAGCAAACTTACGGAACTCTTGACTTCACACCTAATGATAAATAAATGCTTTTTGTCTGTAGACTAATGAAACTTGCTTTCTACACTTTATCCATTAAAGTTTAAACAAACACCCTTTGGCGTGTTGCAAGCACTTTTACCTGCAGAATAATAACATTTCCTTTGATTAAAGCTTGGCCATATTACAGATCATTGATTAATAGGAAAAAAGTGTGACAAGACTTTCAAGAAGGGAGTGGATATTGAAGGGAACTCAGATTTTGCAAAAGAGTCAAATATTTCTTTCTTTATAAGGAATAGTTTCCTGGTGAAAGATGGAAATTAATCAATTTTTTTAAAGAAATGTTCTTTCACTCACTGTGATTTGTGTCTTTACATAAATACAAGTCTGTTTAACTCTCACTAATTCTTCTGCTAAATCAAATATACTTGCAAGCTGGCCACAAGGTTTTTGTATTAATCATACAATAGTCATTTCATAACTCCAAAGACATTCCCCTTTCCACCTGATTATCCTTTTTCCCCTCCTTTTCCTACTAAATCTCCATGTACATTTGGGATTGACTGGCTCAGTAATGCTTTATGGTCTTCTGAGACACAGCCTTTGTTTGTCCAGAAGTCTTAAACTGACTCACAGGTGAGCACACACTAGGCTATGGGTATTATACTGACCTACTGGCAGCAACAGAAGGTGCTAATTTTTCATCTTTTTGAATAGTTGGCCTCTATTCAGCTGCTGAAAGGGAGGCTGGTGTTTCTTGCTGTTTCTACAAAAGGGTCCTCTTGAGAGTTCAAGGCACTTCATTTCTTGGTTGAATTGTATACAGCCTTTAGTCTTTTTTGCAGCTGACTAATATACACAAATTTCAGCACTACATGCACAGGAATTCTCTAAAAATCATCTAGAAATTCATTAAATTTAAAGCCAGGATGGACCATTAGATTGTCTAGCCTTTATATCACGGCCAATTATACATCACTTTTACATGGAACCTAAAGATTTGTTTCTGACAAAAGCATAGTTTCTACAAAGGTATGAAATCTTGGTGAATATACTAAGCAATGGAAAAAAAAATCCACTTCTCCTGTGAATAATCTGCTGTAATGGAAATCACTACTAAAAACCTGTGTTGTATTCTTCAGATTAATTTGCCTGCTTTCTGCTTCAGGCATTGATTCCAGAGGAGCCCGTTAGAAAACCAGATTTTTTTCTTCATTAAGATATTTATACACTGACACCAAGTCTTGTGTCTGATAAACAGACTGAGCTTGATGAGTTTTTCTTTGTAAAGCATTTGGTCCAGGTGCCTCATAATGTTTGTGTCTCTGTATCGTCTCCAATTTCTCAATAACTTTTTAAAATTAAGGTGCTAGAACAAGAGGTGTTATTCTAGCATTAATCTTATTCTAGCACATGGAAGTTAAAATCATTTTCTCATTTCTCATCAGTGATCTCCAGTGTATACATCCCCAGGTGGCACTTCTTGGCATATTGTGAAAGCAGTTTTGGAGTCAGAACTTTATAACCCTTAAACCCATAGAAGAATCCCATTCAGTGACATTTCACTCTGTGCATTTATTCCTTGAGATCTATCACTTAGCCAGTGCTTAATCCCATTTCACGTATTCAATACTGGTATTATAAGAGGCAGTTTTTTAAATGACGGTCAAATGCAATGCTAAGTCAAATGTCTTAAAGAAGTCTATCCATCTACCTTGATAAGCCAAATTTAAATTAAAAATAAAAAAGTAGATCAGGTTTGTTTCACAAGACCTCTTTGCTGTAAAATCATATTGTTTCATATTTATGTATTTTATCCTTTATCTTTTATTTATTTTCAGATTTAATCTTTCATCAGATTTTCTGCTGTTCCACCTTGTACTGATGGTGGGTTAGCCATTCTCTATGTAATCTATGTTATCCCTCTTGCTTTTTGAGTATTATCATAAATTTAATATTCTTCCAGGCATCTGTCTTCTCCCTGGGTTTCCATGACACATGCCTAGCCAGCTCTTTTGGAGATCTTGGAAAAGTTCTCCTATTTTTTAAACATTTATCTTTAATAGACATTACCATCTTCCTTAGTCACTAATGGACTGGACAGTAATTCCTAGCACTAATGCAGTGAAGCACCTCTTGCTCCTTCTTTCCAAATTCTCCAGAGCCTGTTTGCCTTTAGTTGTCAGAAGAAGTGTCAAATACTTTATAGGCTATCTGCACATTTTGTCAAAATACTCTTCCCATGGTTTATTACTGGTGTTACTGGACAAATACAGAGTTCGGTGGTTCTGTCTGCTGTGTACAGGATGCAAGGGTCATATGTTCCTGTTTATTAACTAAGTTTATTAACCTGAACCATTTTCTATGAAACATTGACTTTCTTGATTTGGAAAAGAAAAATCACACCTGATGTGACCTGAACAATAAACTCAGACTTCTGTTTCCCACATCCCTCTGAGATTTCTGTCTCCCAGTCAGACGTCCTTGGACTCACCCAAAGGTTCAAAGTTGTTGGGAGGGTATACACAAGTGTATGCATTGCAGGTGCAAGACTCCCAGATTTACTACAGGTGGAACCATCCAGAGTGCTGTTGGGCAGGGAGCCGAGATAAGCCACAGAAGAAGAGACATGAGATTTTGGCTTGTTTTGCACTGACAAAAGAGATTCTGAAATGAAATTTAATAATATTGCATTTAATAACTACATCCTGGGCCAGTATGTCTGAAGGAGAAAAGCTTGTTAAAGTAGTAATGTTGTCACCAGAATAAATGGGTATATAGTGGCCAGAAATAGATGTAGGCTGAAGTCCCTCATGTGACGTGGCATACTGCAGTGTCTGGGCCCTGGCCCTCATACTCAGCAGTTCCTCTCAATGCTGTGTCTGGTGTTTTCAAGGTTCTGCATAAAACCCACACTTTTTGAGTTACACCAGTCTACACCAATCTCTGTTGTCCTTGAAGAAATAGCCTCAGTTGCAAAGCAAGGACCACTTTTTGTCAGTTTATTTATCAAATGATATAAACAGTGTTTGGGCAGAAGATAATTTCTGAGCAAAAATATCAAGAAAGAGCACACAATAACCTGTCTGAGTGCTTATGCAATGCAGATAAGGATTTCTTTGGGGAGGGAATCAGGATTGCTTTTCCTATTATTTACTTCTATTTGCTTGGGTTTTTTTCTTGTTAAACCAAAAATATTTTTCGTCTCATTTGAATAATCATGATTACTGCAGTACCACCTGTGACAGCTGTAACCATTATTTAATAACAAAATAGACAGAAGGTAGAAATAATGTGAAATTGCTGTTGCAAGTATAAAGAAAAAGAAAGGAGAGTTCCTTTACACTAGATGAGTGAAATGAGCAAATGAGTATTTATTGTTTAGACATGTAGTACTCTTCATGCATATTAGAAGTGACCTTTCTTCTTCCAGAGTGGTACTTTTTCTTACGGTGTCCATCAGGTGTCTTACACTGAACCAATTAAAGTGTGGGGACATCCAGAAGGCAATATCAAAAAAAAAAAAAGAATAGCTAAAGTAAAATAAAATGGGCTTACAAGCAAACTGGAAAAAGCACTCAGGTTTGAAATACATTTCTCTCTTGCTAAACTAAGCAGGCTTAAAAACTCTACATATCAAAAGGAAGACAACATGTAACTGCTCCCCGTGAGCTATAAAACAAAACTAGATTATCACAAAGCTGTTTATCATTAGCATGGGAAGGGAAAGGAAAGAAGAAACTTTGACAAAACTTTGCAAGCAGATTTTAACTTTTTGTAATATATATGCCATCCTTAATCATTCATCGACTGGTTTTCTACTGTAGCTTTTGGTCCATACCTCACTTGGAAGATGTTAGCTGCAAGTGTTAGAGACTTGAGGACTTTTGATGAGAAACAATCCCCATGTTGTGAATAAGAGGAGCAGACTTCTTAAAATGAAAACCAGTCTTAAAAATACCACTCCGATATGAATATCAAAACCACTCTTAAAAATACCACTCTGATATGAACACTTACAACTTGGAAGGTTATAATTTTATAGTATTTTTCCTCCATACTTATTTTCTCAGATATCTGCAACAGATGAAATTTATCCTGCTGCAGTGATCAAAATGGCCCTGTATTCATCAGCAGCATATACGAGTGTCCTGGCACTTTCTGCAGACAAGAAAAAGGACAGAGAGCAGTATATTGGGACTTTTTCTTTCCATGCAGGTAATTGCAGATATCCATACCAGTACACCTGAAGTCCTGTTTTGACTACTGCCTGTGTGCAAAAGTCAGCATGAGGTCTTCACCTCACTAGCCCTCTGTTTGATGACTGCAGAAAACCAAAGGCTTTGTAGTATCCTTTGTATGGCTGAACTTCACTTTCAAAGCAAAGAGCCCAGTAAGGAAATATAGCATCACTTTTATCTCAAAATAATAATTGCACAAGTTACAAGATGTTAAGGTTGTGTCACAGCTCTGAAAAAATCTGAGATAGTTTTGGTGTCTCCTTTCTTCTGCCCATAACAAGAGCCTGGCTGTTACTGCTACTTTTCATAAGGCACCACATTTCCAAGGTGTGGATATCCCCATGTGTCAAACATTTTTGTTGTTATGCCTCCCAAATGCAGTCAGATCATCATGGCTTTTTAATTTAATGGCAATGGCCTTAATTAGATCAGATCATCAGCTAGAAAATTAAGCTACCACAAAATAAACATGCTAACACAGTGGGAAGAATCCTGCTTGCAGAGTGCATCCAGCACTGCTTTGTTCTTGGATTCATTCTCCAGCCTGGCTTCACATGCCCCTGCTTCCAGTTGACAAGGCTGTGGAGCACTACAAAAGCAAGTTGAATATTCACAAACCATCACAGGCACCAAAGATCTTAGGGCTCTATAGATGATGTTCTATCAGGGAAACATGTAAATGAAGGCTAAAAAACCCACCAAGATATAAGGCAGCTCAGTAGCAGAGTGCTTACAAATTTGCCATACATACTGACATTTATTTTGGCCATCAAAACTGTTTCAGCCAGTTAAGTGGTTCAACTATTCTTAGATTTTAAGACCAGAAGCTATTTCCCTGTTCATTTAGTTGACGCCTAGAATGTTGATAGCATCAAGGGGTCTCATGCAGCAATGCCTGCATAAAGGCTGTAACTTCCAGGTGACTTCTCACTATAACACATAATTTAGAAGGACGTCTATCTCTTGAAAGACTTCAAATGGGGAAAGTCCATCTACCATAAATCAGTCTAAGGTTTCAAATATGTAAATAAAATACTACACTGCATACACTATTTCTTCCCTGCAAAAAGGCTGAGAAAAAGAATGAACCATAGGTAATGTATATCATTTGCCTTGCTTAATGTGAACGCGAGTCTGCTGGGCACTGAGCGGTCTTCTGAACAGAGACACAGCAAGCTCCAACAGAAAAACTGAGAGGTGAAATACATTAGTGCTCACATAGCAGCAGAGTCTTGGGGTTAAGCTTTCTGCTACCTGTGTGCCTCTGCCAGATTTACCTTGGGTACCTACGCACTGTGGGGCCCTGTACTGTGTAGAGGTATTCTGAGAAGAGCATGAGATCTCACAGCAGCGTGGAGTTAAAATATACCATCATTGCCAAAGGATTCTATCTTCCTTATAAATCCTCACTTGTCCAATACCCTCAATTTTTGTTTCTTTCTTCTCCTGAGACAACGTATGCTGACATTCAGTGCTCAATCATTCCTCTCTCAATAGGCAGGATAATTATCAGTCTTTTCCTCCCCAATGTACAGAGTTATCTTCATGTATTTGAAAGTTGTTCACCTGTTCAAACATAAATGGGTAGAATATTGAACACTGTAGCACAAGACACGAAAGTTGCTAATGTATTTTCCATTTTCATGCATTCCTCCCTGCCTTCCTAAATCTTACATTCAGGAACTTGCAGGTAGCAGAATTTAATTACTGAAACACATCAATCACTGGTTTTAGGTCCATTGTGAAAAGCAAATTAGATTTCCTTGTGTATTACAGAGGCCTTCCCTTTGTTTTGCAATAGAAATGACACAGCACAGACAGAAAAAAGACGAAAGAGAAGAATTGAACTGTGAACATAAAGAGCATATTTATACCGACAGTCACAAGAACACCTCTGGAATCAGAACTTTATTGGCCTGATACATAAAGGGACATTAGTTAGTACACAGGTCAATAAGAGTTAAATGCAGTCTAGCAAGTGCATTGATATTAAAAAAAAAAAAAAATAGAAAGGCCAAGAATCATAGAACCATTTAGGTTGGAAAAGACCCTTAAGATCATTGAGTCATCCATTAACCTAGGACTGCCAAGTCCACCAGACTTGAAGAATCCTGCCTTCGTTAGGACATTGCTACTCAATGAACATAAGAATAGCCAAACTGGTGAGAACCAAGGTTGACAGGAGGCAGGGTTTGAAGTTACAGCTGCCATAAGGGGGTAAACTAGGGAGGACTAAGCAAAAGGCAAGAACAGACTATACCCCTCCATGATACTTTCCCAGCCACCACTTATTTCCAGCTCAGGGACTTCCTAGGTTAAGCCTAGCTTCCATGTAGTTGGTATTCCCCAATGTATTCCTCTTGCATTAACCTGTCCAGTCTCTCCTTGGTCCCCCCTAAAACTTTAGTATTCACTGCATCCTTGGGCAGGCAGTACCACTGACGTATTAGCCACTGCATGAAGAATGACATACTCCTGTTTGTTTTGAAGCTTGTTCCTACTATCTTACTTTGATGATCCCTAGTACTTATAGTGGAAGAGACAGTGAACCATCAACCCCCATCCATCGTCTTCACCTCACTCCTGATTTTATAGCTCTCTAGCATGTCCCCTGTAATTTGTCTTTTTTCCAGAAAGAAGAATCTTAGCTTACTTAGTTATTCCTTGCGCAGCACACGTCCCATATATTGATAGCCCTTGACAATCAAGGACAATTGAACTTTTTTCCAGTTCTACTATATTCTTTCTGAGATGAAAAGAACAGAACAGTACAAAGACACAGACGCGCCATGCATTTATATAAAGGCATAATGATGAACTCTGTTTTGCTCTCTATTGCTTTACCAATAGTTCCTAACATTTGCAATTTTGTTGTTGTTTTTCAGTGCTGACCACTGGGCTGTCATTTTCATGGAATTATTGATTGTATCCCCAAAGTCTCTCTCCAAACTGGTAAAGGTTAGGTCAGAACCCCTCATTTTACAAATGAAATTAGAGTGATGTCTTTCCTACATGCATTACTTTACTTTGACATGCATTTAATTTCACCATCTATCCAGGTTGTGCAAAGCCACCTTTTCATTCAGGTCTGTCTTCTCAGTTATACTCTGTTCTTAGCAATGATTTAATAGCTGCTAGGGGCACAACACACCAAAGCCTGCACACAGAAGCTGGTACCTCCATTGCTCCATTCAGTAGGACACCTCCAAACTGAGGTGTCCTACTGAAACATCAGTGTGAGCAAAGATGAGATATGGAGTCCCAGGAAAACAATTTGGACAGGGAGATACAAGAATGAAGCCGAAGGGGCTTTCTGTCTGTCAGCGATTAATAACTCGCCTCTTTGGGGGAATCTAAACTGTAACTTGTTCAGTCATTTTATAAAGGAGAATGTGAAATCCAGCATCTGTGTGTGCACATGGAATTTTCATCTAAGGTCTGGAAATCAAAAAGAGGAAAAAACATTTAAAGGCTTAGAGTCCTCACAATGAAGTTTCTTCTGGGCATATCTAGCCCGTGCCACTGCTTTCCTTGTAAAACTTGATAATGTTTTTTATTGAGATTAGAGGAAGTGTTTGTTACACCATTATAAATTGGAATTTTTTGCTACCACAATAAAGAGAGGCCAGAAGATCACTAGGGAAACTCTACTGGTAACACACAGAACACAGATCTTGAACTTGTTTATTCTGAATTTAGTGAAGAGACATTATCATCACATACAGTTTTATAAGTTTGTGTGAACTCACAGCACTTTGCTGATCATGGTAATGCAGACCTATCCTATGATCCAAATTCTGTCTGAAAACATGATCTGGTCCTAATTTTAGGTGTTGTCTGCATGGATATTACCACTTATATATTTTTATTCTTTTTTTGCTTATATCTGTTAAATGACTTACCCAAAAGACCTGGGAAGGGTATATGGGAGGTTTATTTTCCACTGTTGTATGTATACTTATTTTCCCTACATTTTGGCTCCAGATAAAGTACTTCCAGTATAAAATTCCACCAGACAGCTTTGTGACAGACTTTAAATGTTGACAGCTCATGCAAAAATAATTACTTTCCAGCAACTGTTGCAAAACAATTTTTTTACCCAGTATAGCTGCCTTAGTCAAATTCCACTGGGCTTTTCTAAACACCTTCCTCCCTCTGTCCTGTCCCTCACATGCTTCAGAGGGTCACTTAACATTTCATTTGTCCTGAGTTATTGTAGTGCCACTGCCCACTGTTACTGCATTTCATCTTTCTCTGCGGCTTTGCTGAACTCTCTTTTATGTTAACACGAGTAGCAACATATGCAGAGTGCTTAGGGATCCATCTGCTTAGCACGGTATACATGTAGGATCATTACGACCACTAATAGTTAATAAACTTCTGCATCCTCCCAGAAATACCTGTATTTAATTTGTCTAGAGCCCATCTTCAAGAAATAAGATGGCACAATTCATCGTGGTCCAAGCATGCAATTGTATTCTTAGGTCAGGAAAAAAAAGTGATGCAGTCTGGGAAGTCAGCCCAAGAGCTTCCTAAATACAAATGGTGTCAGGGCTCCAGCGGGGTGGCAGCGCAGGGTCTTGCCAGCTGGATCCCACCCCATCCTCTCGCCAGGGACCAGGGAGGCTGGGGACCAGCCAAGGGCACCCCCAGCCCAGGGCATCAGGCACCTCCCTGGGGACAGGGTTGAGGTCAGGCTGGGATGTCAGCCTGCGGGTGGGCGTCAGCTGGGCTGAAATGGGGTTCTAGGCCACAGGCAGGGCTGGGGACACCCCAGGAGAGGCTGGCAGGGACCAGTCCATCTCATTAGTGCCCTCAGGCCCTTGGGTGAACTCCAGCTAAATTCATCCTTCGCTCCCTCCATCCTCCATCCCACCCAACTCTTTTAAAACTCTTGGAAACTAGTACCAACAGGTCGTACCATATTAATACACCTCCTGGGGTGTTGGTAGGCCAAGCTTTAACTGGTGCATGACTGAGTGTTCCAGTCCTGGCTGCGTGTTCTGATATTAACTGTGTTTGTCATGCTACGTAAGGGCCGTGATCAGCAGCTGGCCTCAGGCAAAGGGAAAGTAATCAGTCTTTTGGAGAACTTTTCCAGTGGCTGCCAAGAATTTTCTGCATGAGGAAGCCTATTAACAAGCATCATGTGAGAGAGTGTTTACAGAAAGTCAGAAAATGCTGACCCAGGATAAGGAAAATGTCCCCTCTGCGTAGTTTCACAGCTGAATAACTCTCTGATATTTCATTGAAGGGATTTACAGATAAGAGTTACAAAGCAACTGTACAAAAGTGCTTTTAAAACATGTTTACACCAACAACAGCCCTGTCCCATATGGTAATTTTTGAGCAGAGATTACATTGCAAGGGGCAAAGGAATGTTCCTGGGGTGTAATATCTGTGCAAAGTAAAATCTCAAAGGTCAGATGGAGAATCTGACCCCACAAGCTCCTTACTCGCCGCCTCACCTTGTGACTGAGCCAGCATAATGATAGGCTTGCAAATCCTTGTGCACAAGTTAACTTGGTGTGGTCCTAAAGGAAACTCAGTAAAACCTCAAGTCATGTAATGAAAATAAACTACACAATTACCAATGGCAGATATTCTATTATTTGTAAGCCACAAGGAAAAGGACATTTTAAAATTCCTTTCCAGGAGCTTTGCCAGAGGAGAAAATATTCAGATAAACTATGTCTTTTAATGCTGTTACAATTTTGCTTTTTAGGCTATGAAAGTGTGTTCAGAGCTGAAACATGGAATTTAAGCATTTAGGCTTACAAAGTCATTTTCCCCACAAAAATATGTATTAGAGAATTTTTCTCAGACCAAATATTCACTAATTAGATCAGTTTACCTATTTTCTCATGCTTGCCTCTAAACTTTCAAATGACTGAAGTGCAGCAGGCTCTCAGGTGCTTGCAAGTTGCCTGCCCTAAGCCTGCCACCAGGGATTTACAAAACCCTTGGTGGAGCAGTGCCAATGATCTGTCATATCATGCTGATGCACTTCTGTCACCTATGTGATTCTTCTCTTGTCATGGAGCTAGAGTGGGGGGGGGCACAGGCTTCCTGCCCCATCTGCTGCTATTTGTGCACAACTGCTGAGACTTTTTTTATTAGCCTCATTTAAACCTGAAATTAAAAAAAAGAAGAACCGAACCAGTTGTGACAGCAGAGATTAGTCCAACTTGTTGCCACATGACATGCCTGAAGTTAATGCTCAGCATTGCTGCTTTGAAATAGTGACATTTCCATTAAAAAAGCTAGTAATCGAATCACCCTGCACTAAACCGTCTGCCTTTGTAACTGAGATTCTATCTACAATGGCATTTAACATAAACTGTAAACACAGAAAATGAATTTTCCTTTTATGTATTACCTTGTGCTCTTAGCAGATAAATTTCAAAAGGTTGTATGTTTTATCTCTCTTTCAAACTTCTCCACCTTGTGCCGGTCCGTGCCTACGGGAACTGACGCACATATCCTTAGGTACATGCTTTATGTACGCATACAGTGATGACATTATAAACAAAGTTTCAGAGCAATTTAATATACATCCTTTACCCCTGCAGGTGAGCTCTGCCAACTAACTGTGCCTACATGATCTCCTAATGAACCCCATTTCTGTTCCAGCAACAGTCAGAAGTAAAAAATGCCTGATAAATATTCCTGCTTTTCTCAAAAATACCAAATCTGAAATTTCTTCCAAAAGTCATACTGGATGAAATTTTTGCTTGGTTTTCCTTCTTTGATTTAGATTAAAAAATTTACTAAAATCAATGGTTTATGGCAAGGGGAATAAAGTACATTAAAAAAACTGCACAGAATTGTGTTTTCATGACCTTTCTTATGCTTCTACTGACGGAAAACAGTATAAATTGCCTATACGCCACATTGGCCACACAGACACTGAGCAGTGTTGAGGTAGATAAGCAGCCACACACTGCTCCAGCTCCTCCCAGAGCTGTGAGTGCAGAGATGACAAAGCCGATGTCTCGTAGGAACATGCCCTCAGTGGAAGATGCATCCTCTACCACCTCCCTCCTGAAGAATAGTGTTCAGTGAGCAACAGGCTATGTCCTCATCTCTGCTGGGGGCTGCACACCCCAGGGATGCTCCGCTTAGAGAGTCTGAGGCAAAGCTGAGCTCAGATTTACAGTGTTGGCTGTAGATTGAGCTGGTGAAGGACTCTGCCCCAAGAGGTGGTGTGAATTCCCTCGTGTGGGTTTGCAGGAGTGGTAGGCTGCCCCCCCAGAGAGCTGCTATTGCTAAATATTAATGATTAACACTGCTGATGAAAGGGAGGAGGCCAAAGGAGCAATTCTAAATGACCTGGAGAGGTCAGAAATATTGGCAGGAAATATCAGTCCCTGGTACAATTTGGGGGAAAAAAAAAAAAAGTTGAACAGACATTCTTCAAAACGAGCCTAAATGCTGAGCTTCAGGGAGATGGAGAAAACTCAAAGAGCAGCTTCAGAAATGCGACTGCAAACAGCAAACTAAAAACTGTGAAATGACAGCAACAAATGCAAAAAAATAATCTAGGATATCACAATTGTATGGTGGTGCCTTTTCCCCACTGACTTCTGGAGATTTTCATGTACTCAGACAAGGTACAGAAATTCTGCACTCTGCCTATATATGCAGCATATATATGAAGAAATTGGAGCTTAATGGTAAATAATTAAAGTTTTTGTAGGAAAATTTGAAACATATTTAGTGAAACTTCTTGTGAGGATTAATTCTTCTTATGATAATAGTTCTAAATCACAAACTTAAATAATTTCAAAAGTATTTACTTTTTTTTTTTAATAAATGAAATCATAATTCCTACATCTCTACTGTTAAAAAACTCTTCACGACAAAAGCTTTGCTTCTGTGAAAACAAGTCTTTTCCAGGAAATACAGTTAAATTAAAAAGTGGTTGAACACACATCTGGTTCCTACAAAATATTTTAACAGAAACCTCTTGTCAGCTATAGATAAACATTGCCTCCAGACTCCTACAGTACCTATTATGGAACTAGCTCATTTTTTCTCCAAGAAACACCTGAACATAGCATCAGACATTAACATTTATGTTATCATCATCTGGACATAAGCACAAAAGATTTAATTTTAAAAAAAAGAAAATATTTACATGAATGTCTATCTAATGATTACATGACTGGTTATTCCTAAGAGTTGTAAGTTTTCCATCTGAGCCTATAGACTCTTCAAAACAAGTACCACATGCATGTTTGGATCTGTGAACAAGTCATGATGGCCATCATGACTTGCCCCACTTGGCATCGGAGTAACACAAACCATTGCTGCCATAACTGAGGTCTATCAGCTTGGTAGTCACACTGAAATATGTTTGCCTGAGAGCCTTCCTGGGGACTACACTGGCCATGCCAAGCACAATCTGGTGTTTGCAGGCTCTGCATGGCATCACATGGACAGAAGCGATTCCCCATTCTTGGCAGAGATGTGCTGGAATCTGGGATGTGCCACCTCATTCCATCGCCTGCTTTTTACCTCCTGGAGGACAAGATTTTCCATTTAAAAATGCCAGTAAAAGCAATCTGCAGCATTAGACTGGCTGATACAGGCAGCTCTTCTGGAGTGCAGCATGGCTGAGGCCTCAGCACAGACTGCATCAATCCCCTTGCTCCCTTGTATTTCTCATTCCGAAGCACTTTTTTTGCTCCTGTTTCCTACCCACTTCCCACACATTTCTGTGATACCCTTATATCAATATGTCCCGCTTCATGGGATCACAGGACAGCTTGGGCTAGCAGGGACCTTGGGAGGTCTAAAGCCCAACCTCCTGCTCAAAGTAGGATAAGCTGGGAGATCCGACCAAGTTGCTCAGGACTTGACCCATCTGGATCTCAAAAATCTCCAGTGGAGACTGCACAGCCTCTCTGGGCAACCTCTCTGTCCCACTGCTTGCCTATCCATATGGAGAAAAAGGGCCCAAAACACAGAGTTTTAAGGCAATGGCTTTCTCTCAGAAGGACTTAGGCATACATAGTCAGAAGCTGAGCTCTCCCTTCCATCCAGTGTCCTCAAAAGTCACGTACTAAACAGCCCATTTGGCGTGCTCTGGCCTGAGCTCATGGCAGCATGACCCCTGTGTGGCAGCTTTGGGGGATCTGTGGCCAGCAGCAGAGCTGGGAAAAACTCTGCACACCCTGTGCAGTGCTTCTTCTACCTGACACTTAAACATGTCCATTTAGAAGACAAAACTCTGCATTTTCTTTTGCTATCACTATTTCTCTTTGTTGCTACAGTGATGGCAAATGAGGACAGGGACAACAGTCAAAAAAAATCTCTGGGATTTTGGTGCCAAAGCAGTTAAATGAGCAACGCCAAGATCCCTCTCAACTGAAGAAGCATGGCAAGCACAAACAGAGGTCGTATGTAAGGACAGCAGCCTTGAGAGTGGTAGGAATTTGCAGCCTACAAGGCTCAGTGCAGTAGCTATATTTTCTCTGCTTTGTAACAACAGTTTAGCACTGTAGGAAGAGAGGCTTCCCACAACTATTTGTCACAGGCTTGGCAAGATATAACTGAAGGAGATGCACAAGAATCTGACTGATGTTTTGCAACTAAGACCACACAAGTACATGCAATGCAATTACCTTGTGTTATTGTGATGAGAGAAAATTTCATTTCAACTCTGGACCCAGACGACAAGTGTTCCAATACCTTATTTTTTTCCAGTAATGATGTCTGAGGGAAACTCTGAGTCATCCAGAGAGGGAAGAGATTATTAATATCCACCTTGAACTCTAGACATAGGTGGGAACTTTCCAAACTGATATTGGGAAGAGAAAGTCTCTTTGCTTCCTATAAAAGGAGGGGGGTATTTTGTGAGAAAAAGCGGAACAGGGGGATATAGAAGCTGTCCCCAACCTATCTAACTTCTCGGTTATTGCACAGTTACATCTTCCAGCATCTTCCAGAGCAACTGGTTTCAGCCAGTGTCAGAATATTGGACCAGCAAATCCTCAGCTTGATCCAGCGTAGCATCTCTTTTGCATTAGAGACATGCTGCAGGGCAGGCAGATTCATATGAATGTTGGTAATGGTTAGTAACATTTTGCTCAGTATGTACTGTGCCACAGGGGCTTGAAAGAGAACCACAAAGCAGAACACTGACTGACTTGTTTGCAAATATGGGAGCAATTCTGCAGGCAACTTTGCTGTATACGCTTTCCTACAAATTAAGAGCACTGCTATCAGGAACACATTGTGCAGCATGTATGGGTTTGAGCTGAGAGTTTGCATAGGTCTTTTTGTTATTTAGCTTCTTTCTGATTCTTAGAAGCAAGAAAAATCTCCTCAGAAAAGGTGGATTACTTTACTTGCTAGAGCACAGACTAAACCAGGTTTGCTCGAGGTCAGTTCCCACAGTCTGTCTGGCTTACCAGTGAATGCCTGACAGTTGCCAGTGAAATAGTTGAATTTGTTGTGTTTTTTAAATGGTTGAAGACAGGATTTTCAGCACAGATTGATCAGTTTGCCTGTGGGAACAACCTTTGCAGCATCCTAGATCAATTGAAGCTCTTGTATATGTGCAAAAGATCTGAAAATGTGCGGCAAGCATTTTCTGAAGGACTTGGATTTCTAAATCCAGAAGTAGCAAGTCCAAGGAAAACACAAGTCCAACAAACCATCGACCTAAAAGTCTGAGCTGTTTGTGTTATCAGAAAGGAAAAGAAAAATGAAGAAGGCTTTCCCAATTAAAATTTCTAGACTACTTCTATAAGTAATCCCCAGCTAAATGCAAAAACAGAGATGCCAAATTACGTCATTTTGTTCTCTCCATTTTGGGATCAGAAAATCAAACTTGGCCTGTGGAGGGGACTCTAGGGAGATTCCCAGGGTGAGAAGGATGCCCAGCCCTGGGGCTGAGCCTGAACTTTGTGGCTATGGTACTCTTTTCTGCATCATCATGTCCAAAGCAAAAGGAAGGGTTTCAGCAAAAAGGGAGTTTACCAGAAAACCTGCAACTTAGAAGCTCTCACTCTCTTCATCAGCCTAATTCCTGCAAGATCCTGGAGAACAGTCAAATAGTCTTCAACACACACCCAAAGCCTGGTCTGAGGCTGTCCCTGTAATTCCTCCCCATTAGCACTCACAAACCCTACCAAGGTATGATCTGTCTCATTTGGGTAAGTGCTTAGTAGCTGCCCCTTGGTCCCATCATCTGTTATTCCAATACACACTGCAATCTCAAGCTTTACTTAAGATATTTAGGGGTAGCTGCATTCATTATATGACACACTGGTTATATGAAAGCATCAGTCTACACTGTATGGTCTCTGGGTTAAACTGATCCAATCCAAATTACATTTAAACAGATTGAAATGCACAGCTTTTTGCTCCAGTACAAATGAATAAAATTGAAATAATGCCTACTATAAAGGCAACTGCTCTTGCCAGCTTCATTAGCAAGGCCCTGATTAATGCTGATTTCACCCCAAATGTCACACCAAGATGCATCTATAGAGAATTTAGTGAAAAAAAATGCTCTGAGTTTTGAATGGATTGAAGTACGGGAGACTTATACCACCACAGTCCAGGAACCAGCAATGGCCTGAACTTTCTAAGCACTGCACCATCTTGAAGAGCTTGTAATCTTGGTTAAGTCAGCAAGACAGGCAGGTAGCATTTTAGACTAGCCAGTTAAAAATGCCCCAGAGAGGGATAGTGCCTAAGCCTGCGTGGCAGGGCCAGCAGTAAACTGGAGAAGCAGCATGGGGAGGTGACAGCAGTGTTAGAGCAAAGAGGAAAAATGACTTCCCCGTTCCGTCCCAACCGTTCCTGGCTGGTAGAGACCAAGTCATGATATTTCCCATATTAATAGTTATTAGTCTGCCTATGGACAGACAAACTAGTCCCAGTTAAAAGTTGATGATAACTCTATTCATTTTGTCTTTGCCTTTGTGAAACCCTTTATCCTTTTTCTTACTGTGGAAGACAAATAGGATTTACCCCTTGGCAGATGTGGAGCGAAGCCATTTCCAAATCATGGGAAGGCTGCAAAATTGTTCTATGGGCCTTCAAGAGCAAAAGTAGAAAAACAAGAGGCTGGGAAAGGTTTACATGCTGGTGAGCACAGGCCAGAATTAAAGTGAATGAAGAAAATTCCTGGAAGAGTCGGTGCACTCTCCCTGAACCACCAGATATTTTGGTTCACTTAAGCTGTGTGTTTATGTTACTATTATTTCCTAAGTTCACCTTGGTAAAAACTAACCGACTCTGTCTTGATACAATGAGAAACAATTGAGCAGGAAAGTGAAAGAGAATGAACAGTGACCTTTCCTTCTGCAGAGCCCATTGCTGAGAGAGGCAGGAAGAGATCTATCTGGTAATGTTTATCTGACTAAGGCAATTTACTGGATGATAGCTTTCCCCAGAAGATCTAAGGACAAAAACGGCATAATATCAACTCACAAGGGACCTACTAATATGAGCCCTAAAATGAAGCCCTCTGTGCTGAACCAACTGTATATTTCACATGTAAGCCATGCCATTGAGATGTTTAATGTTCCTCTGGAGAGCAATAGACCAGTGACAAGAAAAATAAACAAGAGCTAAAGATGAAGATGTCCTTGAACTGAAAGTGCTTCACTTTAGGAAACCCAATAAAGTGAGCGAGAAACTGTGAAGCATGATTGCATTAAAATAGGCAATATTTTTTGAGTCTTCAGTGGGATGGCTTGGGTATTTTATGCCATAGGTCTCCATGCAATTATGAGGACAGCGGTTTCAGCTCGCTGTGTACACTGAAAGGTAGAACTTCATCTCCTGATGGCAAAAATTCATTTCAGTGGGAGTGGAGGCTTAACCTGTGGGCTTCTGTATCTGCCCCGGTGTCCTCACCATCGGGCTGCAGTGCCCCTCTCCTTTCCTCCTCATGCATGAATTCCCTGACATTTCAGCATGTCAATAAAAGTGTTGCTGAATCTGACTTTTTCCTTTAGAACATTTGATTTTTAACAATTGCTTTGTCAGAAAAATCCCTGCAAGCACCTTATGAAATATACTAAAAATCAGGTTAATCTAATAAGTACCGTTATTCTCAAGCAGTTCATGCCCACATTATCCCAAGCTAAACAATCCAAAAATACACCCAAAGGTTTGTTGACCTTGTTTTCAAATCCCTGCCTAAATGCAATCAAGCCACTAGATCTGGAGTAAATATAATTAAGTGAGCAGAGGTGCAAGGGTATGGCTGGTTTCATAAAGCATGTGCACAAATAAACGCATATAATGGTAAATAACCTTTGCTAGGGTGAAACAGGAAGCACAAAATGTCCAGAGGCATAAAATGATACAGTTTATATAATACCAAGATTTTAAGTGCAACTGGTTCCTTTCAGGTCGCTTGCAGAGAGAAAATAAAGTTTCTAAAAACTGTCTAGGAAAAGTGTGGGGGGGGGGGGGGGTCTACATTTTCAGTTTTCCATAAGTATTTCACCATTTCTGATCCCAAATTGTCAGAGATTCCCATTCTGTGAGGTAAAATATATTTTCATTTGTCCTCTTTACTTAAAAGTTAAGCAGAAGTCAAAGTGTCAAGAGTACCTTGAGTGGTAAAAAATTCAAATTTTTTTCTGTTCTAATTTTAAACTTGGAACTTGTGGCCGTTCTTAGAATTAAGGTATTGATCATTATTTCCAATCAGTCATGCTACAGTCCTTATTTTCATGCCAAGGTCTTTTTTTAAGCGTGTCGAAAAGTAATCTGCACTATTACTTTCAATTACAGTTTAATAATTTATGAAATTACTTAGTATCATACCTGCAATATGTCAGTCAGGCTTCATTACATTGCAATGAGGTCTGATTTAACACAGTCATTATTGCTGCTGTTAAGGGTTTGTGGGGGAAAGATTCCTGCAACTGTATTAATTTTAGCCATTTTAGACTAAAAAAAGGAGCTACAGATAAATGACAGTATACAGTGGGGTACTTAAGCATACCTAAGACTATGATGTCTCCTAATTGCAAATACTTGCCTCTTGGAATAGCTTCATGTTTTGCGCTCAGTTAGGGAAACGTTCTCCTAATTTCTTACAGCAAATTGTTTTACAAGCAAGGATGAGCTATGAAAACTCACGAGGAAGGTAAAGACTTGCATAGCATTCCCTGGCAGCTAGCAGGCAGACAGCTTAACTAGCACAAAGACTCCTTGGAAGTGTTAACAAGGACATCATCTTCATACGAAGCATGCTCGGGTCCATCCTCGGCCTTAGGCTGGCCCCCGCGTTGTGGTTACACTGAGTGTGGGTTTGAGTTTATTCCCTTGATGTATGATACCACTGGTGGTACATGGTGAAACAGTGTGCCAAATAAGGAAAAACTTTATTCAGTTCAAAGAAACTTTAAATAAGACAGCATTTGGGAAGGAAGCACATGAGGCTTTTTCCTTGGCCTTAGCTCTCAAATTTACCTTTAGGTGGCCAGAACTAAGAGTTTGCCAACTTTGAGAACAGGGCTTATTCCAAACTTTGAAATTAACTCAATAAACCACAGATATCTGGGTTTCTCAGGTCATGTCCTGTTTTGTATTGAAGCATGAAATCCCGCAAACACGTAATTCAACCTAAGCATCATGCAATGATTAGAAAGTTGCACTTATTTTTCACTGCTAATATGAAAAGCTACTTTCTCAGGCCTCAGTCTTTCCACAAAAGGCAATCTAATTTTCTTGATCATGTTTATAATGCCAGGCCAGGGCAAGGAGCAGTTTCTTGCCTGCATGTATCCTAGGCAGAGATAAACTAGAGTAAACAAAGCAAAACAAAAATGCTCTTCACTTAGATGGGATTTCAACAGGAACAGAATTAAACCAAAACTTAACCCTCCCAAACAATTGCAAACAGCCTTTACTCCAAGGTTAATACTTCTGACTGCAAGCCCCCGAGGCAATATTGTCTTCAGCTTGTATTTGATACAGCTCCAAGCGCAGCACATTGAAGAAACAATCAGTATAATTTCTTGCTGTTGCTTTCAGCTCATTAGGAGTTTTTTTCTGACTTGAGCACCGGTGGCTGAAGATGATTTGAGGCATCAATCAGAGGGGCCATTCGGATGCCGTGCTGTTGGGGAGCCTGGCAAGATGGGAAAGGTTAACTGAGGCTTCTGCTGGGGAGGGAGATGGCAGACGGGCGTGTAGAATTAGAGTAGGAGCAAATATAAGGGGAAAAATGAATCACAGTATTGATGTCTGGAAAGAACAATATTATGACTATATGGATTTAATGACTGCTGATATCTAGTTCAGTGACAGGTAGTCTCATCCACAGGGACAAAAGTACACAGTGTGCTTCGAGGAGACCTGGAGGCAATCCTTCAACTCAAATCCCATGATAGGATAATATGCTATGGCTCCTTTTATGCTGGAGGTGGCATCCTTTCTAGATCCCTTCTGAGTATGTCAGTTGATGATAACAGCATAATTTGCCTTAGAAATTTTAATTCCCCCCACACACCCTTTTCCTTACAAAGAAGAAAAGCGTGAACATTTCCTTTGAGCTGTCCTGAATAAATACTTTAAGAATATTAAAAATGAGAAGTGGATTAAAGCTTTCTGAGTGAATTCCAAACCATGTAGGGCGCTTTGTTAATTTTAAAAGGAGGGATGTTATAACCTTCAGTGCTCACACTGTGTGACAGACAGGCGTCGTCAGTGTTAAAAACAGGCAGACTATATCTGTGGCTACAGCCAGATGTATAATCTCTGCTGGAACAACATCTGTCTGTCTTTCCCCTTTGACGGAGGAAATGTAGTGAGGAGCAGGAAAGCAGTTCTGTGACATCATGGTTGTTCTACAGGAACTCCTGGATGTCATTAGCTGTTGCACTTTGTTTCCCCGTATTTTATATTCAGCATGCATTAGCAGTTGCTTGTTTTGAAGTTCTCCAGGGTATTCTACAACGAAGTTGCCTGGTAGCAGAACAATCTGTGTTCCTCAGATATGCAAGTGACTAATTTTCCATCAATCAGAGATGAGACTTAAATAAATAAAGGTACTTCATGGGGCTGCTGTGCCTAATGATAAGCAATTATATAAAGTCAAATTAAGGCAGTTCTTTGTGAAGGTCCTGTGAAATTGGTTAAGCAAAAAGAATAACTGCACCATTTCAGTGATTCATCCTATTGCTCATTTCAGTGGGAGCATTATCTCAGTTAACTGATGCAATTAATATGAAAATGAGGAAATCATTGTTTAAGGAGATGAGGAGAGAGAGGGGGTCTTAATGCGGCAGCAGTGAAGAAAAAGAGTCACAGAGATGGAAATTTGCATAGGTCAATGCTAATGTAATGCATTTAGCACATATTCAAAGCTTAACTTGCATAGTAATACAGATCCATTAAATTCTCATTACGATGACCTGTGTCCAACACAATTCAATTTTTCTGAATCTTAATGATAAAAAGTTAATTACGGTAAGGTGAAAACCTTTTGTACTTGGTCTTAAAATAAAGCATTGAAAGGGCATTGAGACTATCTTTTAGATATGGCAGGTAGTTTCACTTCTGCTTAATTCAATATTTTATTAAGCATGACAAGATCTGAAGTTTGGCTTCTGTGTGCACTGCAGATTTTTAATGTAGTCAGTGGCAATAAATAAGCCTTTGTCTGTACAACTACAATTTAGTGCTAGTCATTTTCCACTTGCAGGCTTCAGTTACAGATCGCATTCCCAGTTTATCCTGGTTTTCTTATTTTAAGTAACCAGAAAGCCTATCCAAATTTGGGAAAGAGAGGGGAAGAGGCATCTTTTCCCTTTCAGCACTGTATACGTATTCAAGCTTTTGTTCTCCAGACATGTCTTTGAGCCAATGACTCTTAACATGGTACAGTGCAAGGTCTCCAGCAGCTGTTTCTTGTCATTACCTGATTTTGCTTCTCACCACAGCTACAGGTGGAAGATAAGTGTCTGAGTGCTGCTCAGCCTCACACCATTTCCTTCCACTTATCCCACATTTGCAGATAATGGTCATTCTTTGACTTACTCATCCGAGACAGGGAGCAAATGTGCTGGTTTCTTAGTGCTCTGAATCATGCTTTGGAATAAGCAGAAGTTGTGGAGATATGCTCTAATCAGGTTCAACAAGGCAGGCTGCCACGTGAAACAGGTTGTTGCTCATAAAAGACCAGCATGCCAGAGTGGCACCTTCCTTACTCCTTTACATTAAAGCCACCATACATCACTCAGGCCACGTCAGGCTGTTTTAAATTGTGATTAATTTGCATTTAATAGATTTGTAAGGCACCTTTATTAAGATCTGTGTAATGTAAGTCAGGCTTAGTGGAAAAAAAAAAAGCCAAGTCCTGCACATATTAGTCTCTTTCTCAGGTCCTTTTATCCTGAAATCTGCATTATACTTACTACAGTACATGACTGGTGTTTGTGGAGGCGATCCAAGTGATGACTTTAGCCACCTAACACAGAGCCAGACTTTGGGATTCATTTGGCAAAATGCAGACATCTGCAGAGCAGATGCCTGTACCTGAGCTAGTCACGCAGGGCTCTCCGTGCAGGCAGTGAAGACACCCAGCCTCAACACATCACAGAGCAGACGGCCACATGTGGTCCTGGGCAACAGCCTGGTCCGAAGATGCAAAGCTACGTGAAAAAAAATATGACACTAATTCTCTAAACCCAAGCCTGACATCCCATCCTTGCCTCACTTTTAAGGCTGCAATTCACAGAAGTTTAAATTGCCACAGTCCTCTGAACGCTCCTAGGTTCTGCTTTTTACCTCTTCTGTGCTTGTCTAAGTCCCTGAGGAGCTATTTGACCTCCCAGGGAGCAAGTTCAGCTCTCTCAGCCAGCGTAAGACTAATGCAGCCCCTGCCCGTACCTAAACACATGTACAAAAAGGGATTTTTTCCCCCACTGAGTAGGCACTGGTCAGATGAGCGCCAGTGCTGGCGCAAGGCAGGGCACAGGCTCATCTGTCCCAAGCACTGCCCTACGCTCCTCATCTGATCTCTCACCTCCCACAATTCAGTTTCTTAGCACCACACAGGACCTGCACTTTTAAAACTATTTTAATGCTTTTAAATGCATATAAGCCTCAACATCTAAAAGTAAGCAAGAGTTAGGCGGCTAAATATTTTGTTGGGCCAGAATCCTAGTAGATAATAATTCATCTCAGTAAGAGTTAAGTGTCCATTGCAGTCCAGTCTTAGACATCTAAATACCTTTACAGATTTAAGCATATATGCTTCAAAGGTCTGCATCTTTACGGACATTTTTCAAACCACAGTTTTATGTTTTAGAAAAGGTAGAAGATAGATGCGGCATGTAAGCTGCAAGGTTATACAGTCATTCTTTTGGCTGTTCGGGCTGTTTTCATCAGCCTCCTTTCTGGCAACTTTCTGGCAGTCGCTTGCTGACTGCCATGAGGTGGCTCCATGTGTGGCTGGTCAGTGAACAAATTCTAGTTGAAAAGTAACTTGGGAAAAAAAGTCACTCATTAATACCTTGCTTTTAATCTTTCCTGGTCTGTCATTTCACAACATGAGAAAAGTAAGAAGTGCTGGATGAAACCATGCGGTCAATCTTGGAGTATGTGGAGAATTGTAAGAAATATTATATAAAATTAATTGTGATTAAACCTAGTAGGAGAAATAACTTGTAGATCACACTAATCTTCCTTAAGGGCAGCATATTCACCATGCTACTTCACAAATACCACTCTAATTAATAAGCTTTGGTTAAAGAAGAAGAATCAATAAACACTGATATTCATAGGAAATGGATATTATGTGAGGAAGAAGATTGGATTTTAAAATAGGTCAGTTTCCTCCAAGCACAAATTAAGATTCTTTTAGGGAAAAGAGAAACACCAGGTAGTGACAAATTGAGGAATAATCCAATTAAAGTTTCATCGGTTTCATTGTTTATGAAGATCTGACAAAAGCATTTTATCTCAAGCATTGATATTTACCAACAGGGGAATTCTGTTTCTAAAAACAGAGAAAATCCACCTTTCAACACAAACACCAATGCATATTGCTAAAAGAACTCCTAATGTGCCATATAAACAAAGGAACAAGCAAAAGCAATGCTAGGAAACCCTAATGACTACAAATGGATATCAAGAAATTCACAAGGCACGCCATGTGATACAAAATCTTTGAGATTAGATTGATTTTCATTATTGTCACTACCCAATGTTACAAATCCAAGATATCCCAGAATGAGAATAGGCTATGGTAGAGACTACCTTTTTTTGGTTGTAGAGGGGCTTTGCAACAAACACAGCAATAATTTGCCAACAAAAGAAGAAACATGCTCTGCTATTCCCCACAGTTTCTGCAAAAACTTTTCCAAAGGAGATATTTTATAAACCATCAAAATCCTTTTCTTTCTATCATTCTTCTATGAGCTGCTACTGTTGTGTGACAATGTCGTGACACATTGCTGTCCAATTTCACTTGCAACCTCCTTGGAGAGTGAGGCTCTAAAGCCAAATGCTTTGCTGGTATAGGTGATGCACTGGGGTCTCAGAAGCTATGCTGAGGACATGAGAAGAGTCTTGCAGCTGACAAGTGAAAGCCCAGCTGCTTCAATGACCTGTTTGTAACCACAGTCTGTGGTCAGTGTAGACTATAGGAAACAAGAATTGTTTGAAGTGAACATTTGCCCTTCACAGCTTCTAGGTTTCAGGGCCTTCCTGAGCTGGATATTGGCACTGGACTTCCAGTACAATTAGTTCTGTGTAAGAGTTGCCTGAATCTTCATGAATTGGTCTAATCTCTTTGTGAGACACTTTTGGCCCTTGCAACACTTGGCAGAGAGGAGGTCCTCAGCATCTGTATTTTAGGCTCTATGAAGATGTCTCTCTTTCCACCTCTGTTTTGGTGTTCTTTCCACTTTGTTTTGCACGAAAAAGTTGTCCAGGCATCTTTTCTTCAATCACCACTATGGTATCCAGGTCAGTCAAGGACAATAAGCTATTCCAACATGCTAAAGCATTCAGGAAGCTTTTCACAATGTGCCCACAGAACATTGGTTCTTCAGTGCTCACCAGCTTCCACTGTAATCTGCAGCTGTTCTTACATAAACTGACATCCAGGTTCATCTGTATTTTCCACGCCTGTTAAATATCTTTGATCATCAATGACCCTGAATGGATTTGTCTCCCCTAACTTCAGAGGTCTGAAATTAAGCCTTTTGTCTACACTCCTTGTCTGTGCTCTGTCTTTTGTCAGAGAGATCCCTCTAGAGAGGTATTCAGATCACTTATATCAGGCCCCTGTTTTAGAATTAGATTAATTGCTGCCCATGAATGCCTTTCCCTCTTCATTGAGGTGACTGGCTTAGGCACAGGTTTTCGATAGCTAAACTTAGGAGAGATGACTCTCACACGGGGTGCCTTCTAAAAGCCAACCAAAGAAACCTAAACTAAACCAACCCTACCTTGCATTTGCACATTGTTACAAACATTAGAAAATTATGTAAAACATTGGCATGGGTCCACATTTACATATTTCCTTAGCTCCTGATTCTGCAGTACTGAAATCGATACAGGCTCCATGCAGGATTTTCTAAAGCAAAAGTTGCAATATTGTTATTTATATTTCAGGACTAATAGGACACACAGACCCTAAGTATCTAAGCAAACCCTCAGGAACTGACTTTCTGCCAGTCCCTTCGGCATCTGCTCTCTGCTACCCTAACCTCAGAGAGCCTGCCCTGCCTGTAGTCACAAAAAGCTTAATTCAGCCATTAGAACCACATTCAGATTTCAAGCCTCCAGAGAGCAGACAGGTCACAGACTTAGGTGAGACCCATTTCTGTTTCTAATGCCATCAGTAAACTAGAGCTGAAAGACGCTATCTCCCATGGCTACTCAACAAGGCCAGGCAGCAACCCTTGTGCAGCTCTGTAACCCCTCCACCCTGCTACCTGCCAATACCCACCCTGGGAAACCAGAGCCCTTGCAATCAGCATTTCTCAGGGCACTGTCATAAATAGGATATCTGGGTTTCTAAAAAAAAAAACCTTGCCTCACTACCGAAGTCCTAGAAAATCAAGGAAAACAAAAATTGGCATCTTGCCAGGCTGTCAGTTCCCTTCTCTGTTCATTCCCAAGCTTTTGCTTTTGGCAAGAACACATCCCTCTGCTGCAGTGATCCCTGCATAAAATTTAAGTAATCACCCTGATAGTTTGCTAGACTAAATTTTGCTGGATATGCATACAAGAATGTGAAAAGCTATTTTTGTGCAGCAAATCCTGCTCTGTTCTAACTCAGCAAGAGAGAGGAGAGTAAAGCAATGGGGAAAAAGTTACTGCTGTGGGAGAGGCAAGGGGTCTTATTATTTCACTTACACCAGTATAATGCAGCTGCCTCCTTTGATAGCTTTAATGCAGCTCCTTCTAATTTACATTGGTGTAAGTGAAATCAAATAAAACCCATTATGTCCCTGAACCCCAGTAGGCAATCAATGTAATGCAGACTTTTACAACCCCAATTTCTTTCTGTAATAGCAAAGGAACAATATGGATTTACAGAAGGGCCAGGCTAAAGATAAACCTCCCCTCCCTTCTCTTTCTTAGGCTGCAATCAGAAGAATCTAAATGGCCATTTGAGTGTGAAGACTAAGGTCAAGAAGGACAACAAAAGATCAAATGAGAGCCTGGGAGCTGAACCTGGAGATAATCTTGAAACAGAAAAATGCTCAGGGCACAGAAGATCATCTACCAATTATATAAAGATACAGAAAATCAGAACATTAGTTAAGATTATTTTATTACTTTATTAATAATGAAGTTGAATTGAGTTATAATGAGTTAGAATGTGAAGATGATTTCTTTGTATTGTTAAATGTACTTGTTTCAATTTTACTGCTTCAGAATTGCGGTATAAAATCCATTTCAAAAAGAATAAGATACATTTGTATTAATTATAGCATAGGGGCACACTCAAAGCACTTTTAAAATACTGCACTCCCTAGACTTGTTTCAGCATCCCTTCTCTCTGCCTATTTTTCTCTAGTTCTCCTTTCCTAGCACTGTCGTCTTCACTGTGAGTCGGCAAAACCCCCACCATTTCTGGTGCCAAAAGCTCCTCTGCAGCTCTGCAAGTTAAAACAGACTGTCTGTAACTCCCTATTTCAGCACTTTTCTGATCTCCTCAAGAAAAAAATTAGTAAGATGTGTTCTTGGCTGGGGAATCTGCAACAGGACTCAGGATACCTCCCTGGGCTTCAGTGCAGCTGCCTTCCAGTTGAGCCCGGATGAAAAACTGCCATTCTCCGTTCTTTTTCACTCCTCATTCCTACCTTCTTTGGTGATTTTTCACTTTACTGCTCTATTTAATGCAAGAAGTGTTGTAGGGAAAACACTTTGTTGTATGTTGTGTTTGTATGAAATACATGATGTGAAACAAATTATATGCTAAACAGTCAAGAGAGTGACAATGCCCGCCCTTCCATACTTACTCTTGGGGCAGTAAAAGTGGCTATCATGCAGAATATTCAGAAGTCAGCTCTCTAATGCAACAGCAATTCACTTGTTGACAGCCAGAGATCCAGCTTTCTGGGGCTGGGAGTGACTCGTCTTACATTATGAATTGAAATGAGATGAAGGTATCTTAAAAGTAGTGACTTTCCCAGACAGCTTGGAGTGTCCTTTTTGACAATGCAGCACAGGAGCATCCTAGATAAAGTGCTCTACCCCAGCACAGCAGCCTGGGAGACAAGTAAGGGAAGAAAGTGCCTCAGATGAGGAAAGGGTGGTAGCATTGTGCATGGTCCCTCAGTTCACAATTTCACCTGTGCAAACGGAGAGAGAGAAAAATCCAGCTCCCCAATGATGAGACCCAAGCACTCTGAGCAAAGAGATTTCCTGATTCCCTGTCTTGAATTTCTTCTGAAATGAAATACTGTCTACTCTCACAGTCTCCTGCTTCAACCTTTGCATTTCATTGCAGATATTGAAATCGCCGTTCTGTTTTGACACTTAAAGATGCTCTAATCAATATCACTGGAAATGTCATTTAACTTTTCACTCGGACGAAAGGTGATGCTGACATTCTACTTTTCCTGAGCTTCCCAGGAGAACATTTAATCTCTCTGACCTTGCAGATATTTAAGGAACCATTCACAAGATAACATTGCATTGTGACAGCCAGCAGGGACTTTCTCACAGACAGTATTTTGCCTACAGAGACCACAGAAAACATCTGGATTCAGATAGAAAATAATAATAAAAAGAACACATTATTGTTGTTCAGCAGTATCACTCCATGATATATTATTATTTCTGCCCGTTGGAAACAATGCTGTTGTGTTTTAAAAGCAAAATGACTGTGACCTATGAATCTGCCAAACTGAGAAACTGTGAAACTGTGGTGGTAAAAGCATATGAATAAGATTTACATGTTGCTAAATGCAGACCAGCCCCTGCCATCAATACTAGATGCCTCTTCACATTTCTTGTCCCTTTGGAGGGAATGTGAATGTACTCTACGGACATGCTATCAGATTCAGGGGTCAACAGGGACAGCAGTCACTGGCAGCTATATCTAAAGAGCTCTGGCATAAGCCTCAGAGGAAAGCTGTTTGCTTTGCAAAGCAATAGGAAGAGACACAGGGGTTAAATAGTAGAGATCAGTGGGACCCTAGTGAAGCTGCTTTGGTCGGTCAGGTGTGGGCACAGCAGAAAGCAAAATAAATTAAACTCCTCCAGCTGGAAAATAAATATGAAACAGCAAGTGAATTTGTGCACTTCATGACTGAGTGAGCAAAGCTTAATTCTCTAATTATTACCTCTATTCTACCCACTGAGATAAAGAGCAAGTTAGGAGAGATAATCAGGTTCTAAAATACTGTGCCCTCTTGAATTCAGCCCAAATGTAACAGTCAGTAATCATTCCAAAACTGATGTATTCTCCTGAAAGATCTATAAAAATATAATATTTGCTATTTTGCAATTTTATATGTCAGTAGCAAGTGAAGAAAAACTTCATTCTTATTTATTTTTTTTAACCCACTTTCCATTGCTTATTCAAATGATTGAATTGCAGAATCGTGCATCTATTGCACAAAAGTCTGGTTAAATATTCTACATTACATTATTCTAAATATTCATATTCTTCTAATTTAATAGAAATTCTACTAATACCACCCAGATGTCATCTTGCATTCACAGTCTTTAGTTATGTCAATGGCATATCATGTTAGGATTGATCATAAAATTCCCTGGTTTCACAAAGGCACTCTGTGCATGTAGCTACTCTACAACAAAAAAGAAGGAGGGGGGGAGGTTCTTTTTAGTTTTTGCAATATGAAAAGAATAAAAGATATCAATAGAATAATTCAAAATGCTACTTGCAGTCAGATTATGCATTAATTATCCCATGACCCTTAAGAGTGTCTGATAGCTAAACAACACTCTAATCATTTGTTTCAGCACTTCAAGATTAAATTTTATTCATTCAATACCTGCACTAGATAAAAGCAAAAAAATGGAAGAGATTTGATTTGGGTCCATACAATTAAGAAGGGTATCAAGGAAGCTGATCAGTTCCTCCTTCTTATCTTGTCCCTTTCTTCATGAGAAAGAAAAGAGCAGTTAAGAAATAAAGGTCTGACTGAATAGCATCTAAACTTAACACAAAGAAGAAGACAGGCAAGTTCACGCAGGAGGCAGTCAGCCAGCAGCGTTAGCTACCGCAGGCAGCCAGACAGCGAGTCAGCTGGCGGAGCTCGGTTTTGAAGAGGTGACACAATTCTGAGCACGAACAAACTTGCTACCACACTAGACCCCTCTCCAGAAATGGTTGTTACCGTGTGCTGTGTGTAGGGAAAGCGAACTTGAGAGGAAAATGTATAGCCTCAATAGCCAGAGGTGACTGGAAGAATGTTCACCACTCTTCCAGGCGATGGCCATAGCAAGGGGACAGTGTCCCCAGCTTCCTCAGCAAAGCCATGCCAATAAATGGTGCTCTGAGCAGCACAAGGAGCTCCTTGGTGAGCTGGCTGTAGGAAGAATGAAGCCTGAAATGGCTTTCTGAGCACAACAGAAGTGGATCTGCAGAGCAAATTGCTCAGGGCTGGACAATGCACATCTCCGTGTTTGGCTTCAACAGGGTCTAGGCTGGCCCCGTAGGTTCGGCTGTAGTGTGAGAATGGGCAAGGCGTGCTTCTGGAGAGCACCTTCCAGTTTAGTTTCATTTCAAAGGAACCCTTTTTTATGCCTCGAGGCTGCTCTGTGATACCAACCAAAGTGTATGAAGTAGGAACAACTGGGAAACGCAAGGTGAAAGGGTGCATAGGTTCCAGGATAGGTATCTTTCAAATTATTTTAGATATTAATTAATCCAAACAGCTGAATAAATGGTCATGAGTTACTTAGTGCAGTGTTCGGTAGGAGATATCTTCCGTATGTTCTCCTCAGCACAATAAGAAAGCTTTTTCTAATTTCATCTTCTTGTTGATTCATGCTGGTTTCCAGACTCTGATAAGTCTGAAGTCTCTACTTGTTCTTTGCTCAGTACTTACTTTGACAAATTTCTCAGGATTTTCCTGAGCAATGACTGACGCAGGGTTCCCCAAGCTTTCTCCACTTGCTGCATGACATGTGCCCAGGGGCCTCCAGCTCGGAGCTATGGGCACTGCTGCGTGGACATACAGGCACTTTCAGAGCAAGCCACCAAACAGGGAGTCAGAAGTAAAACACAGAGGAAAACAGCACAACGCTGACCATCAGCTCACCCAGTTAGTGAGAGGTGTGGAGGCTTCTCCTATTGCCTGGGGTTACAATCCTTAAGCCTGGAGCTAAATGTTTCTACCCCATTTGCAAAAAGTAAAGCAAGGGAGGTTCCACCTCACAGGATCTGATAATCCAATTAGAGCATCCCTGCAATGTCAAAGAGCCAGGTTCAAACCACTCTTCTGGATGATTTGATTTTTGCCTCTTCCGTGCTGGGGATCCCTCCTGTGGGAGCTATTCATTGTGCACACAGCATTAAACATTTAGCAGGGACCGAGACCTCAGCTTCCTAGATCTCAGCTGAGTGCACTTACCAGAGGCATATAGACTCAGTCAGACCAATTAGTATTTAACTTAGAATTGACCTGAATCAAAGCTATCCGAACAGCTCCAACAGGAGGAATACCCATGGAGAATGGCTGATAGTCATTTTTCTGGCACGTGGGACACCAAAGCCTGCTTCGAAAATAGAAATTTGAGTCAGGACTTCTTCCCCTTTCCCAGAAAGCACTAGGTCATTTTGGGAGCCAAAGACTGTAACTCATAGGTTACAGGTGATCTTTGCATCCCTAATGCCTCAGGTCACGTCGTTAAAAAGTGCATGGGAATGGCTACTCCGAGGAAACAGCTCTGGGCCTGCATGGGCAGAGGATGGGCTCCAGGTGAGGCAATGGAGCACCAGGGCCCACGTTCACTCTCCTCTTCCACACTTTGGGTGAATCTAGCCCTGCTGTGCAGTCCAGAGCAGTCCGCTGCTCAACAAATAAATAGAGCAAACGAATTGGACAAAAATCCAATTCTTGCCTCAGTAATGATACAATTCCCCAAGGTTCCTGATGCTGTCAGTCATTTTAAGATTACAGGTTTTCAGGACAAAGCAGGTGGATGAATATGACATCAGTGTAAAAACGTCAGTATCCACTCCCTGCTGTATTGCAGTGACAGATATACATTTCTGCCATAAGAAGAGTTACAGAGACAGACAGGTCGTGCTGACAGGACAATACATATATTCTGTGGGAGAAGCTAACAGTGTCAAAAAAAATGGTCCAGCTATTTCTTTAAATTTGAGTGATTACATAGATAATCTCGTGTCTCTTTGAATCACAGTTTACAGGTCCTCACTGATCTCCTCATTCAATCTCAGCAGGCACTGTGCTGTTCTAGCATCCTGATGGGCATTTTCTCCCTGGCATATGTTGAAATTCAAATTCAGTCCCTGCCCTATGCCAAAAAAAAATTATCTAGCTGTTTATTTGTCATTATCAGCTGACATTTGAGGCATGTTAAGAATTTTCATTGTACAGGGTATAACCAATGCACTCATATGTTAGCTCTGCAGTGGAGACAAAACCTTTCTGAAAAAAATACAAGTTCTCCAAAGATTTGCCCTAAAAACATAAATTTTCTGTTAAGTTTACATTTTGTTATTTTAACATTTTTATGCTTTTCTATATTTCTTCTAACTTTGGAGAGAAAATGATAAAATCACAGAAGGCTGCTGCTTCAGAAATCAGGAAATCTCAGCAGCTTAAAGAAAGAGCTTTGCTAGGTGACGTATTCAGCTTCACTTTCAGACGGAGAAGTCTGAAACAGCATGGTACTTCTCTGGACTTCTGAGTGCTGCTCATTAAAACTTAGTATAAACTTTGTCCCATTTTGAGATACTTTTGTATTACTGCTGACTGAGGTATTAAGCAGCTGTAAAATCTGCCGTACAAAATTCTGAGTAATATAAGCTACTAACATATAAAAACTTGCATTAACGTAACATTCAGGTTACAAACAATAATGCTTAAAAATCAGGATATAGAAAATTTATGGCAAAGTCAACCACTAATTCTCTTCCATTTGCTCCATTATATGGATTATAACACAAGATTTTTCTGCCTGTTATTTTATTCCATGTGTATTCCTATTGATTGCTATAAAATAAGAGCATTACAGCAAATTATCTGTAATCATAAGACTACCTATTTTTTGCCTCAAATAAAATAGTATAATCCCATAAATACAGCTGGGCATGCACTGGATTTCTCTTGTACAGAAAACTCTTTAATTAAAAAAATCTTAATCCAAGATAGAATGAAAACCAAAACGATAAGAGAAATTAAATTCTGAAAGAAAATCAAATGGCATGGGTCTTTTAGCATTAAAATTAAACCATTTTATCTGGAGTTTGACTTGCTGCAGGATGTTGCAGTTGCTAAAAGTTCATGAGTGCAAAATACATTTCAATACATTCACAGAAGAAGAATCTGTTGACGTCCATTCAATACAGAGATCCATGCTCCGCCTCACAAAGTTTCAGAGCAGAAAACTGTTAGAGGCTGATAAAATGTTCTGTGAAAGCATACCAAAGTGTTCCCTGGAAGTGGAACAGTTCGATTTTTCCCTAGATATCTGATATCACTACTGTCAGAGACAAGACACAAAGCTCTCATCCCTGAGTGGGATTGGTGTGCTGGTCCCTTGGAACCAGTAATGCTGATCCACCATAACTTTCTGTTACTTGGCATTTTGTTAAATTAAAATAATTAGGAGGGAAAATCACTTAAAACATAGTAGTGAGTTACACTGTGCTGAAAAGACAAGAACACTCCCTTCTCAATTAGCTTTCCAGAGCAGAATGACCAAGCACTTTCCAAAGTAAAACGGTTACACCAGGAAACATCTTACACCCAATGTTCTCTATTAATCAGCTTTGATGCATAAGCTTAGCAATTAGCAATACAGAAACTCTTGGAGTGAGACAAAAATTAACATTTTTGTTTGTACAGGACAGGATTTCCTTTGATCAATGTTTGTAAATGGCTGGAAATGACATAGAAAGGAGAGCAAACTGTAAAATTTCACAAATAAGTTTCACCTGCTAGGACCATAATCATAGGTCTTTCAAGAAAAGAATGCCCACATTTAAGACTCTACTTTCATAGTCTCCCCAGTACATGGCCTAGTTTTGCTAAGGTTCTGCCATTCAACTGCACATCCATTCCGAAAGATGAAACTTGAGGCCATGGATAGCAGATAGAGATGTGCAAAAATGTGCAGATTTTGCAGTAGCTGTTTTAATTATAGTTACTGTCTATTAGGAAAAAACAATGTGCTTAATACATTAAAAACAAAAAAAAAAGAAAAAAATGGAAACAAGACTTATCCAGAAGGTCTTAGAGTATCAAAGCTAGGATGCATTAAGCATTCTAAATGGAGAAACAATTTGGAGAGTTTTCATTTCATTCTTATTACTTTTGCTCTTGTGGGCTCTGTGGAAGATGTCAGCATTTAGGGGTCTCTAGCATTATGCTTTAGTCATTATCGATGAGTGTTTACAGTTCTCCAGGTGGAAATAAAATGTTAGACAATAGCCAGCACCATTGTCACATCACTGGATAAGATTATTTTCCACCTCCAGAATTTAAAAGCACTACAAATGGATAACAACCCAACTTTCCACAGGCAGGAATTTAAGAACTTGCAAAATATGTCGGGTTTTCTCGTTGAAGAATAATACCATTACAGCTAATGGAGAAGCAGAATGATTTGTTAGAGCTATTGGGAAAATGATTTCAGCTATAAATGTTGAAGGAAAAGAACAGGAGCTAATGAATGTAAAACTGTCTATGCAACTATAGAGTCATGCCTCATAGTGCTATTGGCTTGGCCCCAGCAAACGCCATCTTCAAGAGAGAAATTTACACTCAGTTGCCCAACTATTTTCCTCCAGCAGATGATGACGAAAGAATAAAAATGAATCAAGTTGCAATCAAAACATTACTCTGATGCCCACCTTAAAGAGTTCCTACTGCAAAATAAAAGAACAAAGCAAAATAAAGTGGTTTTCCGTTTCAGCCCTAACTGCCAGACTGATTCTGGGCTTGTTCTACAGGCTGTTTCAGATGAAATGTATTTTTAAAAGCCTTTGAAAGAGGAACAGATATACAGGATTCCTTTCCCTTACGTGAGCACCTCTGACCATGCTGGTGCAGCTCGTCTATTTCTGACCTAATTAATGAATGTTTAATTAATTATGTAGCTTCAAAGATGAGGATGGAGAAAGGTTTCTTCACCTCCAATATTGAGATGGAGATCGCATCCCCTCTCCCCACTCGTCCCCAAATCCAAAAGGGCACTAGGGGTTTGGTCTCTCTGCCCTGGCACAAGGGACGGGGCGCTGGGTCTCCCCATCAGCATCCTCCTGAGCACTGGGTGAATGCTGAGCACAAGCCTGGGGCGTACACGGGAGCTGCCAATGAAATAAGTGTGTCGGCATTAGAGAAAGACCATGACATGACCGTAAGCAATTGAAGAGGCAGTGGTACATAAGTTTGCTTTCGTAGGAGACAGGTAAGTTAGAAGGAAAATTCAGAAACCAGGATGATCTCAAGATTTTGGGCTCTGGAGGCAGTTGATGAGTCTGGATCTCAAGAACATGGTGTGTAATGCCTTGTAGAGTAGGTAGTTGAGAAGGAAATGCTTTTTCAGGCTTAAAAAAAAAAGTGATACTCTAAAGAGGGGAAAAAATGGTTCATTTATACAGCCAAACCTTACACATCAAGAAGAAAATAAATTAGCTGTTGACATTTTACACTTTCGTGGGTGAATCCCCATGTATGAAGCACCCACAAATAAAAGCTTCGCATCCATTTTTAACTTCACTTTTTTAGGTGCTGAAACTTGCTGAAGCAAAAATAAAGCAATGAACTAAAGTAGAAGGAAGCAGACTGAAGTTGTTAACAGCCTAACAGCATGGCCGTTGCCTAAGGCCAGAAATAGCTGATGGATGATACGACAACAGTCAACAGACAAATCCTCATTACAATTGTAAATTTTGTGTCCCAAACAATTTACTCTCTTCACTATCATCCCTACACTCACTTTTTGCAGCAGCTGCACTACCACCTTTCAGTGCTGGCATAGCTTGCCTATTCTGTATCCCTGGCACAGACCATAAGCTCCGAGATTGCCACTGTCAAAGTAAAATGATGGTTCTGGAGGAACATCATGGCAGAGGGACCAGAGGTAATATCCAGGTGTGTACTGGCCAGCCTACAGCATGCTGACAAGAAAGGCTGCCCAGTGGGGCATTTTCTGGGGAAAATAAATAGGGGAAGGGAGCACCGCCCATGAGCAGATGCAGTACACAGTCCATACCACACGGCAGAGAGAGGATGAGCAGCCACAGTGTGTCTGGCTGAACTGTACCCTTGTGTCCTCAGTTCACATGAAAAAAGTCTTCAAAAGAACATGATAGCATTTGAGCAGAAAACTGATGGAAAAATTAGGCACTCAGAAAAAACCACAATTAAGTTTGACCCAAAAAACATCCTCTTGCCTGTCGATGCATATAAATATGTGGTCACATGCTCTTCTCCACACAGGACTTTTTTACCTACAGTCACATAATTATAAACTATATCATAAAGCACACACAAAGGTATAGAATTAAAGATGCCTGGGCATTTTTTCCTCCTCCTTCCCTAAGCATTTGGTGGTTTTATTTGCAACATACAGAATGCTTTTTATACGTAGGATTGGTGTTGCTCACATTACAAATAGGTGAAACAGAATATAACATGCAGAGCTAACTTCCAGTCTGCTGTAAAGTCGCTGGAGTCACTAGACTAACACAAATAGCAAACGTGGTCTGCATATAAACAAAGAATGTTTTTTTCTTGACTCATGTATATTCTGGTTGGGCACTGAGACAGACCAACTCTACAGAAGAAACTTAACTTACCTTCCTTTAAAAGCAAAGTGGTGAGAGTAACTATCTAGCTGCTTGATTAATGAAAATGGTCTTCAGTGTGATGCCTATGACTAACATGTTCAATAGGTCTCTTTATTGATAAATTACCATATATCTCCAAGCATGCTATAATTAGGTAATAGGGCAGAGCTGTAAATCTAATTCAATTTTTATTGATGTACCTCAGCTCTGTATCCCATCCTGTGGGACTGCTAGAAAACCAAAGGGTTGTTTTTATACCTTTCTAATTTCAGAGAAATACATCCCCTGCACTCAGAAATCTTCTGGCTGCAAGCTATTGCTGAGTGCATTAAACAGGGAACTCGTCACTCTTGCACCATTTTTGGTTAATTCTTCACCTCTTTCTCTTTGTTCCTGCCTTCTAAGCACACAAGAAACAGAGACAAAATGGAAAGGTACTTTCTCACTGCTTAGGTGTTGCTGCCTGAGCTTCTGTTTCCCATTTGATTTGAGCTTGGATTCACCTCACCTATAAATTCATTGATATGTTGAATCTGCCTGAAACACAGAGAACTGCCTGTGGAAGAATGAGCCATCTCAACTCATCAAGGTCCTAAACAAAAACGTATCAACCTCCCTGTTCTGGCTGGAAGGACTGAGTCTCCTTTTTTGTTTTGGGTTATTAGCCCTCAGTTTATAAAAAGTGCTGCAGTTTACTAATGTGCTCAGCAAGGTAACCTGAACAGAATTAAAATTCACTGCTGGGATCTAATTATCTCATCCTGCATGTCATTTTGCACAGTTCAGGAGGAGAAAAAAATAAATAAACAAATAAATAAATATTATCAAAATTTGCACATTGGAATAGAAAAGTTACTGATCCAGATACCCCTCAATTTATTTCACATGGAAGAAGTAATGACCTGAATCATTTTAAAGGTGAAATTCAAAGATGAAGCAAACTTTTGACTAATCCTAGCTTTACATATTGCCCCAACCCATGAACCAAAGTGTGTTTGCCATTCAGGTTCCCCCTCCCAATGGCAGAATTTCAACTAACAAACATTTTTTTCATTACCCTCCACAGTTCTTCTGCCTTTTTCTGTGCTTGCCTCTGTCCACAGCCTAATCATCTCCCAGGTTGCTCTGCAGCTGGTTAGGGTCAAACACTTGAGTAATGTAAAGAGATTTATTCTGTGGACATGGAAGAAGCCAAGATAATGCCGCACACCTACCAGCTGAGAACCTGAGCACTCCGTACATCTCTTTTTCTCAAGCACTGGGCTTGCATAGCACACCAGGATTCTTGGGTAATAAGTTCCAAGGGAAACATCAAAAAGGTAGTTTGAATTAACTTCTCAAATGTTACAATACATTGATATTTCCTTACAAAGGCAGATTCCAAAATTTAATTTCTGAATGTCTAAGTTCCCTCTGAGAATTGGATAGAAATAATTTTCATCTCTTGCATGAGTGCAGAGAGGTGATTTTAGCAGTTTATAACACCAAATATTTAACTATTCCTTCATATGACAGTGAGCAATCTAAAGACTCCTCAATAAAACTCTGGATTTCTTTAACAATCTATAGTTAGTGTGCTACTATTTCACTTCAAATATTGATTTATTTGGTTTTCTGAGTTGTCTGTTGCCTTTCGATTATTCCTTGCCTATTACTCTTTGGGAGTATTGCATATTTTTTCCACCAATCAGTTAAGTTTAAGGGCTGATTTACAGATAAGTCAGACTCTTCAAAAGCTGTGGCTGTTGGCCGTCAAACTGTCTTCCTCAGAGCCACTAAAACTGTGTTCCCTTCTGTTCCTATGTCTAACTGCTTGTGCACAGAAATATACGCTCCTTAAGTTATGAGATGTCGGAAGGCATCAAAGAAAAGGATTATAGGTATTAATAAGAAGCTGCTGACAAGATGGCCATTGGCAGAAAAAATCACCCTTTCATATAAGACATAGGAAGCTGGGATTTTACTTGCTGGATAGAAAGACATAGATAGGAAATAATTTTTATTTGCCATTTTATGACCTGGATTCTATTATTTCAAGACTTGTAAACTGATAAACAATAGCAATAAGAGAGGACTGGGCATTTTGAATATTACTGCAGGGCACATGTTATAGCTTTCTTAGTTTGCAGGAACGTATGTTATACTTTCATCACGAGGTAAATCTCATCTTTTGCCTAATTTATGGAAAGATAAAAACATCACTGGTTAGAACCAGCAAGCTTCTTCAGAGAGGAACACAATAAATCCACAAAGCTCCATACTTATAAATTGACAATACTAGATCATTTGGAAAAAAATGGCTGTTTCCATCTGGTCAGCATCTGTTAAGCTCCATGTCACTACAGAACGTGTGAGATTTTTTTCCTCTAGCGTTTGCTAAATTTGACCCAATTTAATTTCAAAAATCAAGCAGAGGCACATCTTAGAGAGATGAGAGAGAGAGAATCTTCTTTATATCTGCCCTCAGAGATACCTGTACTGATCATCTCTTATATTAAACAACTGAATTAGTTGGCCCCTTCTACATGCTGATCCCAACTCTATTTCCGTCCTCAGGGACGCTGTCCTTTAACGAAAACCACTACGGAATAGATGTTTTATATTCTTTACTTATTATTAGCTGATATCATTAGCCAGTGACTGTGCAAAATACACAACAATTTCTTTGGTCAAGGACAGCTTCCTAAACTTGTAAGACAAACAAGAGATGACATGGGAAAATTGGTGTGCCCAGGATCCCATGCTAGGTCAGGAGCAGTGCTAACTCAGCCTGCCCCTATGTCCCAGCTCCACCTTCTGTCCCCGTGCGCAGGATCTCTGCTCATGGTGAGGTACAAGCAAGTGACCAGCTTACAAGCCACAGTTACTGATCTTATATCTCACAACAACCACGAGGCCTTTTTGTAATTTACTTGATTCTTTTCACATGAAAGCGAATCACAGCAGTGAATAATGCCAGTTTTACCCATTAGCATCATTTGGTTTCCATACTTTTTAAACATCCAGCTTAATCTTTTGTCACTTCAAGTATTGTAAAATGTCTCCTTTGGTAAAATATTGGTGACAGAAATACATGTGAAATGTATGCCTGCTGTATTAGCAAACATAGCATATTTTTTGGCATCAGTGGATTCTCAGCCTGGAAAAGCAGTAAATTCTTTGTTTATATGATACACATTTTCATCTAAAATGCCTTATTACCCTGCTTATTGGGTAACTTTTGCCTATTTTATACCATCGTTATTCCACTTTCCCCAGGGAATCACTACTGATTTGAAGCAGTATTAGATAAAGATGAGGCCGTACCATACCTCAGAATGACTTCAACTTTCCTTTATTTCGTGAAAGGTTGATTTAACATTAGATCAGGCATCTCCTGAGATCTTTCCATAAAATTGAAGTTCTACTGAAATATCATGTTTTGAGATAATCACATGCCTTAGAAGTCATGGATTATGTGTATCATGTAAGATATTAAACCTGTCAAGATGTTGTTTTTAATATGTCTTTTAGTTAAGACCATATCTTGACATGAATTATTCCTAGCATAGTTTCTCACACACTGGTTCAGCAAGCAATCATCCACCACATCCATCATTTCTGTTGCTGTCTCACCATATGTCTCAGAGGGGGTGGAGGGGGGAAGTTTCCAGTTAATCATTTTTTTGCATTCGGTATGCAAATCACTTAAAATTGAATGATGTGGCAATTTCAAATAGTATTGTCTTAAGAAAGACTGAAGTTTTAGTGCTGAGTTAAGTTTGATAGGTTTACTGGGTGGTTTGGTTTTTTTGCTCACATCTTAACAAAATTTTACAGCTAGAAAAAAGTCTCATGATAATCTCTAGCCTATTTCCTCCTCAGAGATATGTTTGCAAGAATTGGTTTTATATTATCTTAGCGAGAGGCTTTTGCTTGTAATATTTCAAACCTTCATCTGTCCTTGGCTGCCATGACATTCATCCATCTGACAAAATGGAAAAAAAAACGTGCCAGCCAACGAGTGAATGCTCCTTTAAGTAAATTTGTTACCCAGGCATAAAGGGTACTGTGCTCACTGAGGCTACATTGGCAGCCGCATCCTTGAAGGTCTTGTGACTCCTACAGGCAATGGGTAATACAGGGCAGCAAAATTCACGAAGGGACATTCGAACAATAGAGCTTTTGGTTTTAAGAACAATCTGTTTTCATCAGCCGTGAATTAATCCACAGAACAGTGGCACTGCGTAGGTTGCTCTTGGCTCTCTGAAGATGCATATAATGAGATAAACAATGGTTTGTTAAGTTTCGGATTCATTTTCTAACCTCGTGAAAAGCTCTGCATACTGCTTCTCAATATTGGGAATTGTCCAGCCGTAAATGCACATCAGTAAAGCACAGAAGGCTCAAATTCAAGAAACCGAGCAGAGCCTGAATAAAATCTTTGCACAAAACCAGCAAGGCACAGAGACCTGAATTTCTCAGCTGTATAAGACAGGATGTCTGTGCAGTCAGGCCTCAGCTGGGCACAGAACAAGACAGAGATGGGGAGAAGGGATATTATGAATTTTTATCCTTCTGAGTTTTTTGTGAGAGGTCTGTGCTGTGCATAGACTACCAGGTAGTCTCTCAGGCTGCCTGCACTTTTTTTCTCTGTAGATAGTAGCAGGGATCCATGGAAGCTATCACCACCAACAACAACTGGGTTTGATTTCATACTTTCTCTGCAATTAAGACATATTTTATAGGCAGCTCTTTGTTTTGTGGGATCATCAGGTCAGCTTGGAGCTTAGCTCATGAGATAGATACAGCAGCTTACTGAGCATGTTTTCATCTTTCCATTCAGCAAGAAAAGCTTCATATTTCTGATAAGGGTTCCTCCCACACAGAGCACTTATGCACAATCCAATTAAAAAAAAAGTGAAAACGAACGTAGGGTCAGATTTTTTTTTTATGTTATCCAATGATTTTTCCATATAAAAGCATGCAAATATGTGTAGGAGAAGAGGTGGTACGCAGATTTCCTTCTGCCAGGTGGCTGTACAAACTGCTAGATGATACACTCTTATTTCCTCTTGGTCCCTCTTTGATCTATTGAATTTTGAAGGTTTTTCTGCACGGTGGAATAGCTTCAGTCAAAAAGACAACAGATGCTCTCTGCCCCCTCACGCCCCACTCCAGCTCCTGAACCAGCATCGTAGTGGTTGGGCCTCTTATATGGGGGAGAGGCGAGAGATTTGGGTTTGAACCATCTCCAGCAGTGCAGGAAGTTGAGACGGAGTCTCTAAGACTCTTCACAAATGATCCAGCTTTCACTGTAAAATAAAAAAAACCAACATATAATAGCAGGCAACTGTGGAGTTTAGGTTCTTCCATATGTAAGTGAGAGCTGAGAAAATTACTTCAAAATTACAGTTTTCAGTACAACCACTTTCGTTTTGCCTGTTTTAGGCACCTACCTCATTTTTGCAGGAGATCCTTATACTATGTCCTGGAAAGCAGTCCCTCTAATTCCTGAGCAGAAGAGCTACAAATGCTACATTACCCACTATCAACAGAGAAGTGGCTATTTCTCAAGCTGCCTGGATATTACCACTGACCAAATTTCTCAGTTGAGAGTATTTCCGTTATTCAGAAACAGGAGGTCTTGTGGTTTAGTGCCTGTGAAGGCAATTTTGTCCATCATAAAGCAGTTCTCTGGAGCTAAGCTGTGCCACTGCGCCCAGCAATTATTAAGGTATTTCCCTTCAGCTGGGCCTGAACGCTCCTGTGTTACAGTATGGAGCTCCAAACCTCTGAATCTTCATTAAGATATTACCTTCTGTTTCGCACAAAGAATATTTGGCCGTTGAATGGGCAGTCGATGCCCTCCATAGAGACCTGCCGGGGTCCTCCCACCCATAGTCATGGAGCCACTAACAGTCCTACCAGTGAACCGCAGCTCAAAAACCTCTGACCAAAACCTCTGCGGGTCACGCTGTTATTTGGGTCTCAAAGCGTTTGCCTTTCAGGTGTAGAGCAGGTAGGTCCAGAGCAGCCTGCGGCAGAGGGGGTTCTCCCACAGCATCCCCGTGCTACATGCAGGAGGAGGACGTACCACCTTTGTCCTAGATCAGTTGGAAAATGACTGTCTTTCTTCCCTAAAAAATAGGGTTCTTTTTTATTTTCTGTTAGAGTAGGGCCTGCAGAAGTGACCCAAAGCTTGATTCACCTCTTACAAAAGGAACAAAGAACCAGATGTGGATGGAAAAGGTAGAAGAGCCTTTGGCCGGGAACCTCAGCTGAGGAAGGCCTAGGCAGGGCTCCATTTCACACCAGTCCTAAGGGGAAAGGACATTTCTTCTTTAGCTGAAAAAATAATGACCACTCTCTGAAAACCATATATTTTATTTTCCCTGGGTAACTCACAGGCATTTTACAATGGCAATAAAGTTTTAATTTAAAGCATCAATGATGCCATCTTTCAAGAGGTAATGCTTGGTTTAGTCTCTGGCAGCTCTTTGGTCCAAATCTCTTGGTCTTCACTTTTCATGGGCCATTAATGAAGAGATGAACTGCAGAAGAGAAACTTGATCCATTAAATCCATGCCATTAGTTCTTTTGTCCTCTTTATCAATCGTATCCAGATCCAGGTAGTGACTGGAATTTTCCATAAACCCCTATTGCTTGTTCCATTTTTCTTTCTTCTTTGGGCAGTTGTTATTTTAGTCTAAGCATAACTTTTGCCTACAAGATCTCTTGCATGGAGAGGAAACTTGCTATGAATACTGATATTTTATTGACTCATTTTATTTCTCAGAAAATGCTATGACTTTGCATAACTCTTGATCTGGAATGTATTGTTTTGTTGCCTAAAGAAACATTAATCATAAATTCAAGAAAGACAGGGGAACAGAAATAACAAAGATGAAACTGGAACAAGAAATGCATAAAACATTGGAAAGATGTAAATAAATTCACCAAACAAGCCTGTTAAATCCTAAGAATATCAATGATTTTATAGAAATAATTGCTTACATGCTAAAGCAAAATGTTTCTGATCATGACTGTTGTATTCTGTTTTGATAGCCCAAGATATTCCACTGTCTGAAGCATCTGAAGCATTGAAGTAATTTTCCTTTCAAAGTAAAAAGAAATACCAGATACATAAATAGAACTAACAATAAAGGCGTTTTTCCTACCAAAACAAAAAAAACAGTTAAAACAATTTTGAGTAACTTATTTTAAAGGAGATGATGAAACCAGATTTTCTTTTATTCTGAAAAAAAAATGCTATGAACATTTTTAGCATAAATAGATATTAATTTCAAAATCTCTTTACTTGACAAGCTATTTTCTTTGAAATATGAACCCAGAAAATTCTCAACCATTTCAGTATCTAAGACCTTAAAAGGCAGTAACTTTTGCTTGGTGGCAACTTCTCCATGATAGCCATTTTGCTATGTATAATATTGTGTGACTTTCTTAAGCTTGCTTATCACCTTAGAATTTGAAAGTTATTTAACAGTATTAAGGAAAGACAAAAATCATTTTCCAAATACAATGAGGACACTAAAACAGTCAGACATGGTCAAGCCAAAGCTTCAAAAACATCTACTCTATTTTGGATGCTCAGTTTGAATTCTTCCAATCTAAGCACAGAAAAGACAGAGGATCTGAAATTAATGGGCCTGTGTTAATGACTTAATCAAGGACACTCTGAGGAGAAAACTGCAGTAACATACATGAATTCACTCAAGGCAGTACCATTCCCATCACAGTGTGGTGGGAGGGTCAGTCAAAACTGGCACTCGTCCTTCTTCACCGCCCTGACGGAGGGTAATTTACCCATACCAATGGCAGGAGGGACCAGCTGCTGTTATAACAGACTGGCCCAAATGTCTCTAATCCTGTAAAAACTGGCTAGTCAAGGAATCTCCATCTAACCACATGGAGGTATGATTTGTGTTGAAATATCACTTAGAGGTTGTAGCCAGGGAGATGGTCCTTCTGGTGATGGTCCGCTTCCTTTCTTTCTGGGGCAGGAGGTCCTGGGCACAGGGCTGGGAGCAGCAGGACAGAACAGTCCTGTGGTTCATACCTGTGGTGTATGACCACACTGGCACCCTGCTATGTGGGCAGAGTCACTCGGGATGTGTGTAAGGCAGAGAAGGAAGAGCAGCGCCCATTTGCTCTTCTGGTGCCTCTTCTGTATTTACCCATGGGTGGGAGTTTCGGCATCAGGTCCTGAAGTCCATCGGGTCTGTCACTTAAATCCAGGGGGTCTAGCACTGCTACCCAGCATGGAGGAGTTCAGAAAACGCACACCGGAAAAATATATGTTTCCAATTTTAAGAAAAAGAAAGAGAAAAGGATTACAAGAGCAGTGAAAATGCTATGCAAAGGATTTACCTATCCTCTACCTGTGTCACTTGTAGAGGATTTGGATGGATTTTAGCTACAGGGAGTCAACTATTCTGACTGTGTATACTATACAGTAAGGACTGCACAAACAGGCATAGTCTCCATTCAGGTAATGCAATCAGCCTCTTATTTCCTCACATTACACAGCAGCACCAGGGGTACACATTGTCTCAGTTTGTCACATAGCCTGCCTGCTTCCATGCTTCCTCCAACACTCTTCCTCTGTAGGAAACTGAGCCCACAGTCTTCTTCAGCGTATGGATGATCTTCTTCTCAGGGGCTGCTAACATCTCATCAGTTAAGTCAGGGTGCCAACCAAAAAATAATACTTTTTTTTCCTGAAGCTAAAGGGCAAAAAATCCAGCAGCAATGAAGCTTAGATTATGCAATTTATGCCATTTATTAACTACTAAATTTCATTGCAAAGAAGCTTCTAGTGTGTATCACTGTTTCTCTGTCTTTTCTTTCCTCCCTCCAAAGACATGAGTAACTCACATCCTATCTAATGTGGCACTGACCTGTAAAAAACACAAAGAACATGTTTAGCAGAAAGGAGAGAAACACTAACTAGATGTATATTTATTTTGTTTGTCTCTAAGAATATGCACACACACAAACTCACATACACAGAGTTTCCAATGCTGTTTTACTAAAACAAATCTTCAGACCCCCAGCAACAAACAGCCAGTCACTTATTAGTAAGAATCCAAATGGATATTACAGAGCCTGACTACTTGTGCTTTTGAGATGTAAATATCAAAATTGCTTTTTGAAGAAGTAAAATGTAAAAGCAGTTAAAGTTCAGTATTCAATTTTTTCCTCTTCTTTTGATAAATGCATTTACATTTTAATTTTCAGTGTTTTCAATTTTCATCAATGAAAGGCTGTATTTCTGGATGAAAAGCACAATAATAAAATGTTCTCCACTCCATAATTTTCTTGTAATTCACAGAAATGATCTGAGGGCATATAGCTCACAACGATATATATTATAGTGTTCAGTGCAGAGAACTCAGTTGTTAGGGATGCAATTTCAAACATATGTATATTAATGAACTGGCTGTGGCTTCATTAGAAATTCCTATAGAGTTTTTTGCTGACATAGAATCATCACCGCTGTAATCTTACAAATCTGCAAAGATTGTCAGGACTGTGCATGTTATTTCATTTATTCAATCAATATAAGTGTCAATGACAATTACACTGCAGAAATCCATATAATAGTCCTATGTTTTTAAGTCCATATGGCACCATAGATTATGAAAGGAACAGAACAATGCAACGTGCCGTGTCTTACATAATTTGGCAAAGCAGCATGGCTTTATTTATAAGAAGAACATACTATAAATCCTTTTCTGCTTTTATTGCAATCAGTTCCTTTCCTGCACTCAAAATGATAAAGCAGATTTTGCTAATGTGAAAAAAAAGGTCCAAACAAACACTGGATACATTATTGGTCTTTATCCATAGCATGGGATAGATTTTAGCTATACACTTTAATCACTCTGGCTACTAGAAACTGAAGAAAAAACATTGTAACTTGCCGAACAGACAACAGCATCTACAGTTAACAACTGTTCAATGCGGTACCCATTATAAAATGTAAGATTGGTGTGCAGAGCTATAAAAAACATACAGATTCCATTCTCAAAAAAACTGGTACATCAATAAATAACGCAAGTTGAGAAACCAGCGGATAAGGCAAAATACGTAGGAGGTCAACAAAAGTCTGGTAGATAAAGCTCAGAAGCGAGGCTGAAAAAGCACAGAATGGAGAATGCATTCAGCACGCTGCCGAAGAATAGAGACAGGCTGCAAGTAATAACAGGCTTCCTTGGGGGAGCCTGCGATTTCATCTCGGCACGGAGACTTGCCGCCGTAGGGAAGTGTCCCTCTGCTCATGCTAAGGGAGCCCAGGGAGCCGTTTGAAGGCTTGCTCTTTGGGGAGACTGCATTCTTCTTTTCTGCAGATATGGCAACGGGGGGGGGGGGGGGTCTGCTTGCAGCAGACACCTTGCCCCGCTCATATTCATTTATTTTTCCCTCTCTAAAGCTTTATTTCTCCCTGCCTAGGTTTGTGGAAGCTCCCACGAGCACTCCTTGCACCTAACTCACGTCTTCTGATCAAGTTTCATTTTTCAGCTTTGGTCAGCGTTCTCCTCTCCACATGGCTGTCAGGTTTGTTATTCTTTTTCAGTGCAGAGAGATGGGACTAAGACGGACCTATAGCCCTCCCTCCTTCAGCTCTGGCGCTTCCCATAGGCATCCTCCTCCGCCTCCACATCATCCCATCTGGGAGAGAAGAATAGGAGGTGAAAAAGCCTAGCCTTAGCAAGCCAGTGACTGAGAGCTGGCTGCTTTCTGGAAAAACCTCTAAGGATAAGCATCAGGAAGAGCTTTTTGAGCCAAAAGTCAGAATTGGCCCAAACATCATGGTTGTAAAGGAGGCATGAACCACATCATACTGGAAATAACCACACACACAAAAGAACTGTTGGTCTGGGAGTCTAACTTCTTTTAAGAGAAAAGTTAATAAACATAAGAGTAAGATTATGTAACATAATGCTCACTTGCTCAAATCTGGAGCATCCCCAGCCCTCATACAACTGATACAATTTCAAACATGAACATCATATGACTAGTAGAGTACCTTAAAAATAGGAAGGAAGCATATTCACTTCTACAATAATTATTCCTCATTATATTAACATAATTATATGTATTATTCTAAGCATAGTACATGCATATTTATTGACAAAGTCATGTCATCAATATATTTTTCCTGAGAAAGTGTCTACTGAACCAGTGCTGAAATCTGAGTATTTTAGTGGCATTTAACACATTGCACTTGTTCACTCGCAAGATCATGTCCTTCACGTTTTTGGAAACTTAGTCAAGATTGTTGTGTTCACTCATCCTAAATTTATTTGACCTTAATCCATGCTTGATGATGCACTGAGAAAGCCAAAAGGGACATAGCAGACATAATAAGAGATGTGCCTCACGGCAGGGAGCAGTTTATTCTAATGATTATTTATAAACCCCTTCAGTTCCCCAAGATGTGCTTTAGCAGTTGATTAGAGTTTTTTTCAGCATATTAGAAGCTGTTCCTAATAATATGGTAGATTCTTCTAGCTGTTAGAATTGTTTAAGTCGCTGATTAATTTTGTATCAGTTGTGATACTAAGAGGAGGTACTTGTCCCTAGTCACAGCCCGTATAGCCAAAGAAAGGGAGCTTCGCTGCTGAAGACCTACCCCTAGTACAAGCAGGCAGTCGAGAGGCTCTTTAAGATGAAACTCCCTTTGATTTCTCCAGATATTTTTTTTCCCAAGTTAAGGCTGTAGGACTTGGCTGTGAGTTTGCAAGTGCCAAGGAGCTGAACTGAGTTTTACTACTCCATTACTCATGTGTCTCTATTTTTCCCCAAACTCTTTATATAGCTGCCAGAGTTCCTCTGCACCTTGCAAGAGATGGATGAGCCAAGAAACACCTCTTTAGCAATACCTGTAGCACTTGCCAAGTGCCAAGTCATCTATTTTACGTAGGATATAAGCAGTAGCTCTGTGTGCTATACTGCAAGCCGACTGTCCTGTAAATAAACCCTGGTCTTTCCAAGTTGACCCTCTGCGCACATTTAAACACTTCATCCTGCAGGACTCGGGGCTGCACCGTGATGCACAGCGGCTAAGAGAAGGAGTCTGCAGCCAGACAGCCCTGCAGTAAAGTGCTGGGGACATCAGCAGAGATGGCTTCCCAGAAAAGTTAATTACCAAAGTCAGGATTAGAATTTGACTACTTCTGCCTCCGTCCAGGAGGTCGCTACCCTCTCCTCTTGCCCAGGTTTGACTCTGGGATTACAGGAGCTGAGGTTTCCCTCTCCTTCTTGGCAGCTAGCCGTGATGGACAGCGAGTCCATGGTGGGGTGGAGAGGACAAGGGAAATAAATAGTGGGATAAGCCAAGCCTTGCTGTTACCTGTATATTGTATTCTCCACTACAAATGTTTGGCAGAGACGTTTGTTTCTTAGGAACCACTGAAGCTATTTGCACGCTGCTTGTACTGCAAAACGACTGATTGTTCCTATTCATAGGCAGAGCTAATTTACCTTTCTGCCAAAGCAATTTTCATGGAAAACAGAGTTTTAGACAACAACTGCAAAAAATACCTTCTTTATAGAACGATACAACTGACAAGCAGTAACTTCCCTGACCCCAGTCCAAAAATGTAGCTTTTATGCAGGAGTCTGAAAAAATCTATGATAGGTGAGGAGAGGGAAATCACTGCATCCTTTCAGGATTAGTTTTTGCCCTTCTAGCACCTACTTCTCCGAGGGGCTGGATCCTGCAGGATGACAGCAATTGCTGTGGTTTCTGTGCATGCGGCAGTGTCACTGCTGGCCCAACAAGGTGAGATAAACTACTTGTGCTGACTAGCGGTCCCACAAAAGTGCTGTGACCATTACATGCACAAAGACACTGAGCATTCGACTTGCAAAATCCGGCGGGGGGGTGGGTATGATAATGTTTCATTAGTGGCCATGCAGTGACTTTCTTCCATGATCAGGTTCTCCCATACTTTGGCAAAGCTATGCCACAGCGAGCTGCAGGAATGGGCTTATAACATGCAAATAGCTACCACGGTCAAAGTACAGTCCTGCTCCCACTGCAGCCGACTGCAAAACTACCTGACTTGCAGGATGGGCACGTGTGGGACTGAATTAAGCCCACTCCCTCTTCTGCAGCACAGTCACTTCCCCCATATCCCCCCTTCCCATTTAAGCACAGGCACAGAAGCTTCTCGCTCAGCTAAGGGCAGTCTCCTCAACCCACAGCCTGTGCAGAACACCTCAACACATCTGAGCTGCGGATGCCTGCCCTCCCCATGACCTTCTGCAGCCCACAGTACCATGCCCTGGCTTATCCCAGGTACAAAGTGAAAAAAAAAAAAAAAACAACCTTACAGTGGGCTTTGGTTTCCTTAGTCTGTAGCTTCTGGATTTGGTGGGCTTTTCTGCTTGCAGTTGAGCTGACTTTCACAGCAAATAGCATAGATTAAGTTCTGTGCTCTGAGCAGGGATTTCTCATTTCATACATCATTTATAACTTTCTGCAGTGATTCCACAAAGTCAGTATCTCTCCATAACACAAAGATGAGAAGGATGGAAAATATAGCTGAAAAAGTGACAAACCTGCAAATTGCATTTATGTAGAGTTCTGGTGCCACAAAGCTTCTACAGCAATTTTATGGAAACCTAGCAAATTCAGTATAAATAAATTTGCAGTTTAGGAAAGTTATGCATTTATGGATTTCAGCACAGTGCCATATTACAGCTTAGCAGAGATGCTAAATATCTCTCGCACAAAATGGAAATTAAATCTGCTGTTCTATTTTGTCAGATCAGGTCTTTGCCCATGGTACCCTGGGCATAGATTTCACTGCTCTTCCCTCACAGAAGTTGCAGTAGCAGTGAAAAATCACACAAACAAAACCCACTTTTGCAAAGGTTGCAAACACTAAGTACATCAGATGGCTCTATAACTGGCAAGTGATGTCTTTTTTCAGTTCCTGTTTCTCTGGGATATTCCATCCATCACTCATTACCAGAAAGTAAACAGAGGCTACAACGGAAGAACCCCAGTACGTTTTGGTGGCATCCTGATTCCAGTGAAGTAAGCAGCAAAAACCCTGCAGGTTTTATTAGAGCCACAAACTGCTCCTTTGTACTCTGTGCTTGTTTTCATAGCCACAGCCGGTTGCCAAAATGCTGGTCCTGATCCTGCTTTCATAGCTGGATAATCAGGATTTACTATGACCTAAATTAGTGAAGTCAGAACGGTGTAAATGAGAGGAGAACTGGGGCCATCTGCTGTGAATTTCCAGACATCAAAAAGGAACTGAAGAAGTGAGAGATTTTCTTACCAGCTTTCAATTCCTAATGGGCAAAGGTTTACAAAGAAAAGTCCTATCATGCCTGTCACCCATATTTAACTGTATCTTAAGTCAACAGGAAATAACGTCAGTAGTATACACACACTCACAAACACACACATAGGAAAACATAAAATTGAATTCAGGTTGAAATGCTTTTCATTTCAGTGCAGCATGTTGCCATCAGATAAAGAAAAAAATATGTATTATTCTCTGTCTAGCTCTTCCAAAGGAAATAATACCAAAGGTTTAAGAACATGCATTGGCTTCCTTCCTGATATGATTTAAAATGTTCTTTTCCAACGTAAGTGCAAAACCAAACATTAAGGTTGAAAATCAAGCACGCTAGTCACGCACATTCAAAACTGCTGTGAAAAACCTGGACCTGCTAAAGCCAGTGGCACAACTCCCATTGACTTCCATGGGGCCAAGATTCCATCCAGTGTTCCTAGGAGAACATTACATTGGCCACATTATGTATCTCATTTAATGGACTACGTTAACAAGCATGATTTATTAAGATTTACATTCAACAAAGAAATGAATTGAGTTGTGGAAAGTATTTAAATTAATGTATTTGTAACAATAGGAGCTCTAAATTAAGGTAGCATTCAAAATCTTATTTTTGGTACTGCCTGACTTCTTGCTTTCCAAAGAAGTATTGCAGTAAGGGATTTGAACTTGATTTCCCACTTTTCCCACAATAGAACAGCAAAGGTATGACTTAACATAGGAGTTTTATCAAAAGCTTCCTTAAAAAAACAAATGAAAAAAACTTCAAATCAGGATATATTAAGGCACAAATTGTACAGAGACATGAGTAAATTATTTTGTTCTTATTTTTGTCAAACCAATTCCCTGCTTATTTTTAACCTGATTACAAGTCTACTGGCTGCCAGTAAAATTTGGATCCAAATTTTTCTCCTAACCAAGAGAAATTGTTTGAATAGTAAAGTCAGAGTTTCTAACATCTTAATCAGGTTGCTTTCTGACTTTTTTAATAACAAAAGTAATAGGCTACATTAAAACTGGAATTCTTTAAAGTCCAAGATAAACATCATCATAGAATATCCATTTCTTTAGGGAAATTCTAGTATAAGAATGAAACTAATAGGATTGTATTGAAGTTACTTTAAAAATCTATAGCAGTTAACAGATTAATCTACTTTCTCTAAGTTTTGCTGCCTTTTAGATAGTTTTCTAGGAGGACTGGAATTACGCATTCTGTTACGCAGCCGCTACACCTCTTAAAAGGTTATGCATTTCTTGTCACTTCGCTGTGGCCCCAACAGACAAACAGGTCATTTCATTTGTTTTCCTATATTGCAAAGCTGGAACATTGTACTCATTTTGCTTTGTCCAGTACCCTTGTTTGGCCTCAAGCATCTCAGTAAGCAAGAGACTAAGCTGCCGTGCCTCGCCAGTCACGCCAGGCGGGCTGCATTCTCCCGCGACCCTGCAAGAGCAGCACATTGACTGGCGAAGGGTGGGCAGGCGATACCAGCACCCTAACCAGTGGGAGAAAAGAGCTGACCCACAGCACAAACCCCGCAGATTCCCGGTGCGGGCAGCCGCGGACGTGCAGGCAGGCGCTGTGCCGCGCTGCGGGCCAGGGGCGATGCTTCTGGGTGCAGGCAGGGGACCCCCCGGGAGCGGATCGCCCCGAGTGCCCATGCACGGCTCGGGGCAGGGGACGCAGGGCACTGCGGCACGCAGGTGAGGCAGAAATACTTTTCTCACCCCAAAAGTGGCCGACAGGCAGACCCTGAGCGGGCGGGAGGCAAGCACAAAGCAACCACTGAGAATGATTTTAACTTCCAAGAGCAAGTAATTGCCACCTCCACCCGGCCCCAAACAAAATATTTCCAGGCAAATCTGTACTGAAAGGGAATAAAGTCTGGCCACTGCAAGCAACTGTCAGAAACTCTAAATAATGAGATTTGGTTATAGGCATTTCTTAATGCAGAACAGCAGTAGCAATGAATATGCTGGGACAATGCAGGGTTTTTTATTCTCTTTCTGTGGAAGAAAATAAATGGGGAACTTCATATATTCACTGGCTCCAAAGCCAAGAAAAAATAATCGCAACCACTCAGCATAACCCGTTGCACAAGCAAGTTGTATAACTTCTTCCGAGTGCTTGATTAAATATTCTCCTAAAAGATGTGCTTTACTTTTGCCATAAACACATCAAGAGATGCTGAATTTACCACATTCCTTGATAAATTATTCCTTTTCTCCCTGCTAAGAAACCGCATCTTCTTTCAGGATTCATTTTATCTAACTTCAATTTGCAGCCATCTTGTTATGCTTTTCTCAGCAAGATTGAAAAATCCCCAGCAAGAGCCTTGCTGGAGAACCGTGCTGCATTCTTGTTATGCGTTAAGCACCCTTCCTTCAAGCCATCTCTCAACTTTCCCTTTGATAAGGAGTTCAATCTGTTCACAGCTTCTCACATCACGACACTTCGTGTTCAGCCACTGGATCTTGTTTGCAGCCCCTTTTTGCTTCATAGCCCTTGCAGTCCTGTCCTTTAAATAATATTCCTGTCTTGTCTTGCATATGTTCTCTCGTTTGTGCTGCAAACTTCACAAACTAGGAGCCTCCTGAACACACCATCGGTGTACTTTATCCAGCAAAACTCTCACAGAAACTCAGCTGTTAACCACTGAAATATGATCTTCTACTGTGTCTCCCCTGCCCTCCGAAATGGCATGATAACAAGAAACTTTTACAGCAATTTCAGTACCGAGGCCTATTTTAAACAACATCAACTTGTTTTAAACCTCATCCTATGAACACACTGTGCCCCGGATCTCCCCTTGAAGTATCATGGGAAATAGAGACCATCACCATAGTTACTTGGATTCCCTTCTCCTTTCCTTTCTGTTACTTTTCCCAACCATGACAGCTTCCCACCGGCATGGTGCGAGGGGAGGTTTGTCCACAGGGCTGGTCAGGTACTGCCCTCCCTTCCTCACCGCCTCCTCCCACCCCCCATGGCTTCACCTGGCCACAAATATTTAATACCATGCCTCACTCTGTAATTTTTCTTTTGTCTGTGATTTTTTTTCACAGTGGAAAGAGAATCCAGTTTATTAGTTGGATCTTGTGGGGTTTTCTCAATATTACTAGAAGCCGCCAATATTTTACCAACTAAAGGAAATTTATAAACAGCCAATTTCTAAATTAAACAGATGGCTTATTAAAAATGAGCAGTCGCTTCTTTGGCACACAAAACCAGTTTTAACTCTTTTTGTATTATAATATTACTGGCTTTGTGTATGTTACAAGTAAGAAGAGTGACAGTTATCACCGACCCACCGTGTTAAGCAACAAATAAAAAAAAATCGGTTGTGTGTTTTTGTTACAAATTGCAAAGATCCTGTTACCTTCACTTATATGTATGTAATAGAACTAAGTAAAACATTAAGCTAGTACTGAATTCATGAACAACTGGTTTCATTTATTGCCAAACATTTGCAAAATTGATCCAGACCTGCTAGACAGAAAAATCACCGTACTGGATTTCTGAAGTGACTGCTGATGCCATGGTGCCCCTTCTTCAACTAACCCGGGGTTAGATTGCTCACTCAGGATGTGGGTAATCTAAGTGAGCCTGAGACTTAGAGATCTTTTTTATTCTTAGAATGTGAACAAAAACCTCTTAACACATGAACAAAAACCTCAATAATTCAGACAGCCCAAACATGTAGCCTAAACAAACAATCACATATGAGACAGTCTTAACTTCATAATTGCAAAAATGAGTAAAGACACATTTTCTTGCAGCGCTGGACAAAAATCTGGAGAACTTTCTTTCACTTTTCATCAAAACTTTCCAAGAAAAGCTTCACACGCGCTTCATACATATATATATGGACATATATGTATCAGAAAGCTGTAGATGCGACATTAGAATACAGCTTTAATTTCTAAGAAATTAGGGGACTTGGTTTCTCTCCATTTATCACATCTTATCCGAAGACTGGAAACAGCACACTAGTCTGATTCAAAACCTCACATGCCCAATATTTCCTAAGAGCTGAAAACAAATTAACAAAAGATAGTCTTGCCTATTCCTCATCCAAAGACTGTGGCTGTTCATCTGAACAAAACTCCTGATCTAAATCCTGAAACTTGTGAGATTTCCTTTTCTTCATCAGTGTACTGTATGAAACAAGCAGCTTTGAATATATTTGTCTGAAACTGAAGAATATAACTCCCTGAGAATATTAATAAACCTACATAATATTAATATATCTACATCTAGGTGAAAGGTATGATAGTTCATCATCTGAAATAACTATTTGGATTTTCTTCACAAATACAGAGCAAGCAAGCATTGACCTCTAGAATTATTTTCGGCAGAAAAAGGGGGTCATTGCAAAAACTACATACTTGCCAGCAAGGTAGCATTTTTATGGCCAAAGATTTGCATGTTTGTTGATTATCTAGCGTGTGCAGCTTCCAGAAACTTTAATCAAAAACTCACCGTGGCAGAGGAAAAAGTTATCACCTTAGTTACAAATACATTTCTGTAATGGATAGCTTCCCCAATCTTGCCAAGTTAGCCTACACTGTACTTCTCTGGAACGATGTTGCTGACACTATCATGAGATATTGGTATATTTAAGCTAAGTCTGAGGATTTCAAAAGACTTTCAAAGAAAGAAACCTCATGACTTTCTATAACTGGGTCTCTGTCTTGATGCTATGAATACTGAATCTGCAGTAATTTCATTTAGAGAGAATCAGAGAAAAAGGTCACTTCAAACATGGGAAATTAGGCAATGTGATTCTACCAGAAATCACGTTGAAAGGATTCATTTCTTCAAAAATAAAATAAAGGAGTAGCTAAAAATATTAATCTTGTTCCACAGATGTTTGATGGAAAAGAACATGTGAAAGAAGCTCCCAGCCTGTAACAGATAGACTGAAGCACTGCCACATCCAGTCTATGATTCAATTAGACAAAGAAAACACATATACATAGGCTGCATTTTTCTTCAGTTGTTGCCTCCCTTCCATAGGATATTATGTGTTGGAAATGCTGCAGCTGCTCAGTGCCACACCGAGGGAAATGGCGTGGGCTCCCACTGCTGCAGGATTTCGTCCAGAATGGCTGAAGACACTGTGGCATTATCTTGCCACCTTTTCCAGGCGTTAGCAGAATAGTACAGGGAAACAGAGCACCAGACGTCCTGACACATCACATGTACAGTGATTTGATTTTTTAAATGCCTTTAGCCAGCAGGACAGCAACTGAGGGCTTTTCTAATATCCATGTTTTATCAGATCATCCTCTTTAACCAATAGTAGTTTTAGATGCTGATGTGTGTCTGCACATCCTTTAGTAGCTGGCCTCTTCTGTGATAAAACATGGTATTTTCTGTCTTGTAGATACTCTCTACCCTAAAAGGTTGTCATTTGTGCATTGGCCATACTGGATAACAATTATCCGGAGTAACAGTGATTGATATTTTTAAGTCTTAAAGTAGTGGCAATGTGGCAAGCATCTAATTGCTGTACTTGGTCTAAAACCAGAAATAATATCCAGTCTGAGCTGAATGAAAGCCAGACAGTGACAAAACCAAGAGGATTTGTGTGTGTGACAGTGCACTTGATTTATTGCCTCAGATTGCAAGCAGTAAAAGGCAGTGTCAGTACTCATTTTCAGGTGACAAAAGATATAAAGAGGTTATTATAAGGACTCCAACAAGTTTCTACAGGTCTGATCTGGGAGAAGATAGTAATGTTAGGTGTTACGTAGGGACGGAGCAGAAACACAAGAGGCTGAGAATAACTGACCATGGAGGAGCTTCCCAGAAAGCAGCTGAGGGCTTCAACCTTTGAGAGCTGTATACACCCAAAACACAGATTTTCAAAGCTTTTATTCAGTCCTGAGACGTTTCAGCTGCTAACAAATAATAAAGTCCCCAAGGCATGTAATATTTTGCTTCTAGGTGAAAAACTATGCTCAGAAATGAAGGGCGCAGTGCTGAGCTCACGCCTAATTCCCAGCAGGACTGGCACAGTAAGGTCCCTTGCCTCTCTCTGTGGTTCAGCCCCACAAGGTCACACATCCTGGCAATATGTACCCCAGGCAGAGCAGACAGCGTACCCTTTGGATCATTCACGGGGGCTGTCAAGGGAAACGTGCTCAAATCCCTGATGCTTATACAATCCATTTCTCAGAGCAGGACCCCAGCATCAAACTCCAGGATCCTCAGAGGCGAGCCGCTGGCAATAAAAATCAATGGCAAAATCTCAGCAGAGTCACATATTTCACACTTGTCTCTTTTATGCTTTCAGTGGGCCACTGAAAAAACACAGTTAGTCAGTTAGGGTGGGTTTCACCTTGTCTAATTTCAGCTGCCTGAAAGTTAAGTGCCTGTTCAAGGGGATATTGTCAACACAAGGAGAGAGACACTTGCGGGGGGCAATTTATCGCACTCATCTCAGACACCAACCCTAGGATCAGACAGCTCCCTGTCTGGAGGGTTCTCTTTCTCTTAGCGGTTTGGGGTATGTCTGTACTGCAGGACAGTGCAATCCATGGTGTGTCCTGTAGTCCTGCTCAGCCCGTTGTCAGCCCGGAGAAATGCTGGGGCTCCTGGGGCTCCCTCCCAGCCCACAGGCTCAGGTTTTCCTGCAGAAACAGCCAGGGCATGCAGAGGGACAGGAAAAAACTCTGGTTTCAACCCTACGATGCAGTTGGGTTGCAGCAGGAGTAGACATCTGAGGATGAGGACCATGGAGGGTATTGCAGTGCTATATATTGTAATATAAAAACTGCTTGGATTCACAGCTTAGGTGAGGACTCTTTTAGCCAGATAATTAGGGGAGATGAATCTAGAATTTAATGATACATACGTTAATGATACTTTTAATGGCACTTGTGAAACAACACCAGAATAAACCTTGAACATATTCTCTCTTACTATCTTTCAGACTGAACTCATGCTAATGGCAAATACATTTCAATGCTGATTATATTTTTTTAAAATTCAATATAGTACAGTAGCTTCTACACAAATATAGTGCTGGATTTGCAATATATATCTTGCAAAGAAAAAAAATAGAGATATACAGGAATGCATCCACTACCACTGAACACATTTTCCAGCTTCCAAAATACTTCTCAGATTTCAGCATATTTATTATTACACCATATTTATTTATTTTAATTCACGTTCCTAATTCATATTCATTGAAATTTCACTTAAAACTTTACATAAATAAGAAGAAAGCAGGTCATATTTGGTCTAGATTTTCTTCTTTTTTTTTTCCCCAACTAGAATTGGCCAAAACAGAGATGAAAAGAAGCTTCTTTCCCATTCTGTTTTATTCTGTTCTAAAAAGAAGGTCTTAAGTGGTGTTACTTTTCAGAACTATTATATGAAATTATGTCAGAACTAGAAGTAAGTACATGCTGCCTTCAGATACATACCATTAAAATGGTAACATTTAATATTACAATATTGAGGTACCTTTATTAGTGCTTTGTTTGCCCCAATTAAGTCTTTAACAGTATGCTACCCCAATGTTTTGTGGATTCAACACGAAATGGATGGTATTTTGTATACTATATTGTTTAGTGAGCATCACAAAGAGGTCTTGCTGTATAAACAGCAAGAAAGATTCCTTATCCACACAATTCACAAATGTAACAGGCAACAGAACAGAAAATAGAGGCACAGAGAGTAGAAACTATATATTTATGATAAATATAAGCTTATGGCCTATAGGTTAATAGCAAAGGCAGGATGAAGATTCATGTCTGCTGATCACCAAGGCAGGGATTTCCACCTGACTTGTGGATAGAGGCAGGAACTGACCTGCCTCCAGACAGTGTTGGGCACACACAGCTCAGCTCTCTTCCAGAAGATGTACAGGAATATTCTATTTTGTCTTTGAGTTCATATGGTTAAAATCCTAAAGCCAAGTTTCAGCATCCTTTTGGCTGGCTCTGAATTTGCCAACTCTTCCAAGATCAGACCTGAGAAGCAAGCCCTATTTTGGGCTCCCATGAAATGTGAAGCATTTAAATAGACTAGGTGAAGACGGGTCTATTCACCAAGTACACTTATTCTCAGGTTGTTACAGGCTTCTTTTGAATCGTCTCAAGTTCCTTCAGCACTTAAAAGCTTAAGCATGGAACTATTTGCATGATAGGGTAGATGAGAGAGGAGCCATACACTATCAAAAAACATTTATTCACTTACAAATGCTTGCTAAAGAAAATGCTTCAAAAGGTACCAAATAGATACTCTATTGCAAAACAGGAATTTAACTAATGTGTTTTGGTTTATAATCATATAAGATAAAACTAATGGATGTCTGACATACAACAAACAATGAAATATGGGCTGAAAACCAACTATTCTGAGCAAATGAAAAACATTCTGCTAGAGCTGTCTTCTGTAATCCCAATTTATCTTAGTAAAGCAAGTTAGGACCTTTCTAGCCTCTTAGAGAACTAAACTACTTGTGCAGCTCCCTCATCCAGTCCATTTCATAGGTGCAGGGCTGTCGCTGAGCTCTTGATCTTGGATAACATCCATGTCTGTACCACCAAACTGCTGTCCTACCAGCCTTTGGCCCAACAGCTATAGGACTTTCATACCAGATTAGCCAAGAGCAAGCTTGAACATCTTTGGTTTTCAGTTACTACCAAAGTTTTCCCTTTTGAGGAAAGTTGCGCAGCAGTGGGAGACTCTCTCCTCTATTTCTGCCCTTTCCTTGATTATTTGGGGGGTGTCAGTCTGTGACACCTTTGGACTGCATGGTCTCCTCCTCTCCAGAGATGCCTAGCCACCAATAAATAGGACTGCCACTAGATTTGGCAAAAAAAAAAGAACAGTTTGATAAATTGCCTGGCATATTCAGTCAGTACTGGTAATTGTAGCTATCTGGAAAACCTGGACAAATGCAAATTTCTGCTACAGGGGTTGACTCTACAGTGCCTGCACAGAAAGCTCAACACTTTTTGGCTTTGTTGCTTATATCCACTGTCTTTGCTGCACCAGACGTTCTGCACAGTTACCTGGATTGCAGTGTTACTGTCCTCAACACATCGACAGATGTAAAACCTCTCTCATTTGCAATAATCACTGCATGTGCATGCTACATGGCACATGTACACATAGCCTTGCCCGGGGGAAAAACAGAAGGCCAGCTTCTACAGAGCTGAGCCCCTTAGAAAATACTGACTATAAAACAATCAGGTAGGAAGGCAATTGGTTCTGGGACTTAAGGAGAGAAGCAAAATAGGTGCACATGCTGCCATTACAGCTTTCAGAGAGCATTTCTTCTTGTGGGGATGCAAACAGGACAGAGCCCTGCAGGCCTGCATCTGGACTGGACCCGCTACTGGCCCATCACTTTGAACCTTTGTCTGGCAGATGCTGTATGAAAAAAAATAGGTTTGTACTATCTACGTACAGCATGTGCCATTGTGGGTTCACTAGAGCAGTTCTGATTTACTGTGTCTGGTCAGTGAATGGTACACTGAGCCGGGCAAGTCTTTGCAGCCAGGCGAGAAGCAGGACAGACAGGAACCTGGTGAGGCAGATCATTCTCAACAATAGTCTCTAATGCAGAATGAAGTGGCAGAAACAGTACATTATGGATATTATCATCATTATCTCTTGCTACCTTTAATAGGTTTTTATATCATTTTGCTCATTTTTATAGCTTGCTGGCTCAGAACCGACATTCTTCGTAATTCACTGGAGGAAATGCTTGATTTCTGCTCCCCTTGTTCTAACCATCCACAGAATGGATGAAATAGGGATGTGACCGCTGGGGTAGAACAACCCTTTCTTGCATGATTCAAACTAAGACATTTCTAAAGCATGGTATTTTTTATACACAAAGGGATAAAGGAAGCTTCCTTTTACATTTCTTTTGGGCTAGATTTTTTTTTTTCATTTCTTTCTGCTGATGAAAAAACTACAGAAAGGTGCAAACTGGGTGAAGCTCAATCCTCATGAAGCTGCAAGGAGGGATTCAGCAGTGAAAAAATCTTAGAAGACTATGGAAAATGGCTACACAAACCCCTGAACCAATATCTGTAGGATTTTCCCAGAAGAGAACTGATAGTCTGCCTCTTTCAAACTGCCTCAGGACATGGAACAGAATGATAACTCATTATGGAAATATCATAAATTGTTCCAGCATTTTTTATCATCTGAAAATGAAACCTCTTCTATGCAAAGGCTAACAACAAGTTACCAATCTGTTTTATGATAGAAGCCCCACTATAAATACGAAATAATTTAAAATCACCACTATCCCGAGGGTGTGCCAAGAGCCTGCATTGGGGCAGCTTTGGGGAGCAGGTAATGCATGTTACTTTGTACCTCTTACTTCAGCAGTTCATTGCTCTTCTCCTGTATTTGCTGATATAGGCAATGCCCCAGGTTTCTGCATGCTCTGCAGGGACGTACACCCCGAGGAGGGGGCACAGGGAAAGCAGGGAGGTTCCAGTTTGGGGACATAAAGGGAACGAGGGCCAAGGGTGTATTGTAGAGCCTGGCGGGGCGAAAGCAGAAGCACTGGGACTGCAGAGTGGGAGCCGGACTGGGAGGAACTTGACAGCAGAGAGGCATGAGCGTGCGTGGGGTCCTGGGGGAGGAAAGCCGAGTCTGGAAACATGGTGCAAACAACAGTTCAGTGGGAAAATGGGCTTGTGCACGAAGCATCTGAGCGGTAGGAGATCTGAGATGAAAGAGAAGGAATCTGCCACACGTACAGGAGAAAGCGGGGACACAGCCACCAGCAACACACTGCAATGCTAATGGACACCCGCGGCGTGGGGATTAGCTGCTTGCAAAATAAAATAAAATTTAGCTACCGAGTGTCATTACTGAAAGAGGCAGTTTCAAGTGTCACATCCGCTGCTGTTTCACACTGCCAGGTCTTTATTAACCTGCCCACACATTTGCCTCTTATACCCCACTCATACTGTTATTTTTGAGTATTCTGCTGGCCCTGTTCTTGTTACATTCAATAAGTATTTTTCAAAATGGTTGGTGTTAGGTCTGTTATGGGAAAGGAACAAGAACTCACTGGGGAAGGCAGGTGAGTTTTCTGCCTTGCTTGCTCTTTTCTAGACCATGCATTATTTTCTTAATGTCTTTTCTTATTTTTTTAAGGTAAGTACAGTCAATTCCTTCCAGTCTCTCTTATTTAGAGATTTTTTTCTTAAGCTGTTTATTACTGACAGTGCTCTTTACTAACCCCCTCTAGTTCTGCTTCCAGCCGGGCTGGGCCAGTATTGCTCTGGCTGTTCTAGATGAGTTCCAACCAGCAGCATCCTGGGTGACGTGACAGGTGGCAGTCCCACATCCCCTGCAATACTGTACACACGTACATGTGTATGTGTTCAGTGTTCGGTAGGAGTTTATATATCATCTCTAAATGTTATTATGCCACTTAGACAAGTACAAAGACTTGCACTTGAGGAGGAAGATAGTAGGTTTGGGATTATCCTCATTTCCTGTGGGTGTTCAGTCTAATCTTAGACAGGCTGTCAAGAAATTTCTATTCCCAACACAGTCAAACATAACCTTTATCTGTAGGAAGTTCTGTTACACCGGAGACATCGAAACCTTGAGCACAGTCTTTATCACAAAGCTTTAGCTAACACTACATGTAAACTGAACCCCAGCCATCAGACGTCTGAAGCACAAGGTCCAAAGCCTCGAATTTTCTCTGGGGCTCTGCAGGTTGGTTTGGGGAAGAGAAAAGATATAGGTTATGTGGGCTCGTGGTGTTGTTGTTTTCTGCAACTTGCTGGAACGGCCAGAGGGCCAAGCCTTTCCATGCAGGTTGAGGGGATTGCCACTGCCTACAGGAAAAGCATCACGGGGAACGGGTTGGTGTTTCTGCGATGGAGCTAGGGTCCTCAGGATAGCTGGAGATGGTAGAAAACATTCTATACCACTATACTGCTATGCAAGAGCTTGTTTGAAATCTATATATTTGGCTGGCACTTGGGTGCCTATTGTCTAACCTCTTGTCTAGCTTTTGCAAATATAAGTTAAATAAGGCAGAAAAAAAGAATTAATCCTTCAGGGACTCTACAAGTGAAAGAGTGCCATGGGGAATGCTGACAGGTCCCAGATATAGTCCTCAGGGCTTATGCTGTTAAATTCTGTACACAATACATGTTCACACTCTGCTGTTTTTTAAGGAGGACTGAAACATACACAGTTTTTTTATCCCTCTTTGGCAAGTGGTGTCACTATAATGCTTCCTATATATTTCACAGAGATAACATCCTGCTACACAGTGCTGCCTTTATTCTGGAGTACTTCTATGTAAATGAAACCATCAGCACCAAGGAAGCAAGAGATATATCAGCCAAATACTGTTTCCTTCTCTGAGTTCTGGAAAAATTTGTATTTGATGAACAAATATTGATATGATTATTACTTCAAGATCTTTTATTTCATTTGAGAGCTTATGTAAGAATGTATTTAAGATCCACAGTTGACTCTGCTTTTTTTCTGCATGCAACCATGTTTTGCAAAAAGAGTTAGTGAAAACCTCATCTTTTCCCTTTAAGTGCTCTCTATTAAAGCGGATGTTGAAGGTTTGGTTTCATCTGTTGAAACTGTCATTGACAATACATTAAGGCCACACACCACTGGTAGTTTGCTCATGAATACCACAAAAACAGTAGAAGCACATTTTAAACTGGTGGCTTCTCACACCATTGTTTTTTCTATTCTAAAACTGGGACTAAATTCTGATTAAAGGGATGTACATATGCAGTTGCTAGACAAGAGCTCACACCAGTACAAAGCAATGGAGCTGTGCCCATAGATTTCTTCCAGGTGCCAGTAAACACACCAGTCTATGTGTATTTTTCTTACAGTTACTGCTATAGTATTCTTCATAAATTAAAGTCCCTATGAATCCTGTCCTTAAATCAATCAGCTATAATTTTCAGCCTCAGTAGTGGTACAGTGTGATAGATACAATATGTTGTCAATCCATTTTCTTGATCACAGTTGACTGTCTTGGACAATGCTGTGAGTAGTAAGAAAACAAAGCATTGCTATTTCATAGTAATGCCATGGTACTTTAATGACAGTGAAGACTGTTGCTGAGAATCCTGCTTATAAAACTGACTTCATACAGTTCCATCCTAGGATACATTTTTCAAGCTATAATTATCTAAACATGCACTCATCCAACATGAACTTTGTCTTCTTGTGAAAAGATACAATATTATATGGTTTAAAATAAAACGTGGAACTGCAACCATGTATTTTAGTTTTGCTTGCAATGCTAGAATACACACAGTTATGCTAGCTTTTGAGAGGAGGCACAAATTAAAAATGCATGTTAGGAAATGCATTTCATGTGAATAAATGTCAAAAGGCACACAGTCTCACCCCTTGACTAAGCTGAAGAATTAATTAATATATTAAAATGAAACTAAATAGATTACAACGGAGAAAATATTAGCAGAGTATCAAATTCAGATTATTATTACCTGCTATCCTACAGAGACTGCCTAAAAATGAAGGCTTCCATTTTCTTGTTTTTCTACTTCAACCCACCATCCAACCTGCTCACTTTTAGAAATCATATAGTTTGAGAAAGCTATACTGGGGTGGCAGATATAGCCCACACATGCCTATGGGTGAGCTAGGATTGCAGAGCTGTTAAATCAAGAGAGCAGATCTTAGGAGCAACACTGCGCATTACAACCTCTGCATCACACAGCCCAGTGCCGTGACTGCAGGGATACTGCAGGGTGAGAGCACACCAAAGGTACAGCCCTGTTTAGAAGCCCTTCACAGTACTTTGCTAATAAAAATTACAGTTAGAGAGAAAGGAAAAAGAAAATATAGATTACCTGTGCCACATTAACAAAATTTCCTACAACAGTGTGTTTACTCAAGGATAAGCAGAATCTGAAATCTGCTGTGCTTTTTAAAGACAAGGAGGAAGAGCTAAGGCATCTGCACACATACAGCAGGTAGGTAATTTGGGAGCCCTTTTCCCTACCTGTATCTGGAAAGACAAATGTAAGTGTTCACAGTAGAAGCCCCATTTTGGAAGCTTTTTCCACCAGAAGGAAGTATGTCACAACACTATCTCATGGACACTAAACGCACATACGAGATGTGAAGAAGCTAGAGAAAATAGTTCGATTAATAGGAAGGCATACTGAGTTTAGCCATTCCCTTCATGACCCTGAATCCCATTCAATCCATTTGGTAATGGCACAAATAGTTAAATAATAGCATTTACTGAAGCCTCAGGTGCTCAGCTTGCTCAGGGATGATACAGGAGAAACCATCGAGCCAATGGCCATTTATGCCTTCCTCCTGATCTACTTACTGAAATGTTTTTCCCCACTGATAAAGGCAGTTAGGCACGATTTTCCATGCACCTGCTTTGGGGACTTGCACAGCTCTGTAACCAGTTCAGCTACACAGGGGGAAGGCTATAAGAAACTTGGCTTTCATTGTTTAAATTTTTAAAGCATACATTGGGGCTAGGTGAGATCAGATCTCATCCTAAGAGAGAACGAGACCAAACAGTGCTTGCTAAAAGATATGAGTATTTAGAATAGACTTCTGCCTTACAAAGAGGAAACGATAGAGACAGAAACTGCTTTCTGCTGGAAAAAAATGCACCACATGTGCAAAACTGGAAGATGCCTAGGGGAAAAGACAAAGTTGATATCAGTGTGAGTGGCATCTTGGGGAAAACCCCAGCTGACAGAAGGAGGCTGCATAGAGGGAAGAGTGCTGGGAACTACTAGACGACTGACTGGCACATATGTGGTTTCTGGTGATTAAAATAAGCCATTTAAAAACAGACCTGCTTGAAAAGCAAAAAAGTAAATGACATTATACTGGATGGAACAGCTACCAGATGGTCCAGTTACCAGCAGCTACTAGATTTTGTTTTTGTTTTTTTAAATACACACATGCACTCGCACGAGCAAACGCTCATGGGCCAAACTGGACTGTAAAAGCCATCTGGCACTGCCTGTGTAAGTTTACTACACTGCGAAACCTCATTCTCTCTGACATTATTTGTGGTTAGAGGACTAATTCCAGTTTCAGCCAGGCAACTAGGCTGCAATCTGGAGCATAAGAATCAGAGGGCATGGAAACAAAGCAGGGAGCCATAGGGTGGATTCTCAGCTGTGAAGAGACAACTTCCAAAAGGAAAATGAACTTCACTTTCTCTGTTCCTAACATGAGTAATGGGATGGTAAAAAAAAATTCCCCTCATTCTTTGCTGTAAATCAAGACTTGTAAAAGCCTCCCCCACCCTTTACGCACGGCAGAGATCCACAATCCTGTTCCAGCTAGGATTTTTTTTTTTACAGTCACCCACTGCTTTCTTCTGTCTTCTCCAACTCCTGTCCATTACAACATCACAGTATTTGATGAGTTTCTATTCTCCATTCACTCGTCTACTCCCAGTTCAATTCCACTTCCCTGCTCTCGCACATTAAGGGGGTTGTGATCACCTCCAGATGTATCCTAAAAATGAAGGAGAAGCATCTGCCACCATGCACAAATGACATTTGATCTGTCATCACAAAGTATTTATAAATATGCTTATAGCACTCATCATATTAACATGTCTTGTGCATCTTTTTCTTAACTTTTAAGGAAGCTGTTTAACAATGTGTATTTCTAAAGGATCTCATTCTGGTAGTAACTGGGCATTATTTTTATAAAACAATCAAAGCATTAAAAAAAATGTTTTACACCTACCTATCATTGTACAAGAGACAATGTCCTTGCCCTGGGGTCTAATCTGGCGAGTGACTCAATACACTCAATACAGAATTCAGTTTAGTTTCATTAAATGCTCTCCTTGGCTGCAATGCAGAACTGGGTTTTGGTGTAAAGAAGGAAAAAGAAACAAATGCAAACAAATTTCAGATCTATAAACATGCATCAACAATCAGCATAGAGCTAGTTTTCTAGCATATTAAAAGCTACATCTGCACCATATATGTTAGGAACCTATTCCCTCCCACCTGAGACCCGTATCTCAGGATGTAACAACAGTGCTTCAACACTGTTGCTGGACCAAAGTCCAGAGCACAAACTGAGGCTTAACACATGGTACAAACATAGCCCAAAGTAAATGCTTGGCCCAAGTTTACTTTACAGTCCCTGAAATTCACTGGCAAAACTTTGAATTGTGTGAACATGAACTAGCTCTGATCTACAGAGCATCTTGACAAAGCTTAAAGCACTGCAATCAATGTCCAAGCTACTAACATTGCCATATAGCCCACTTGTGGGGGCAGAGAGGCTCAGGTTTATTAAATTTATCTATATAGACTTGCCCTTGCTATACTTTGCCAAGAAAATTCAAGTCACAAATTGTGGCTGAGGGCATTTACACAGGGACTGGATGTGGTTCGGTTTGTTTTCAATATTCCAAGGTGGCAATTTAGAACTCTGAATTAAGAGGTTATAAAATTCACGAGTCTTCAATATAACAAGAAAAACGTCTGTGAAGGAGATAGTGGAAGCTGCAAGCTCCCCTCTGTAAGGCTGCTAACACTTTGTAACCAATTCAACCCAAAATGTTCCTAGGAGAGTAACAAGTCAGGGAAAATGTTATAAAGGGCCAATTATCGCTATATAACCCATTCTAAAATTAATTCAAGTTACAGATAAAACCCAGAAATGCTCTGGTCACAAAAGATGACACCTGCAATGCTTCTTAGCCATTTTCCCCACAGAAACACTCAGAAAAAGTAAATCAAATAAACTAATGTGAAAGCTAGGATAGCTCACTGGGATTTTCACAATCCCTTTTTCTCTCTTTCCCACCTTAAATGCATTGTTTTCATGCTTGAAAACATCTGTTGAGGAGGCTGATCCACAGAGCTTCAGCCCAATTCTTCCAGAGGTCAGGGACAATGGCTCAGCCCCACCTCTGATTATTGGCTATATATTTTAGACTAACTTTTAAAAGTATAAATATTGGTATTTTGATGATAGTCATTTGATTGATTATAATCAGGCTGTCGGAGTTTCATCTTACAGTAGTGGAAACACTAAGCACTTGTTATGATAATTCTGTGGAATTTACAGAGGAATATCCATGCCCCAAGGCCCTGTGTATCTCTCTACCGAATGTTAGAGCAGACCTCTGAACTCTACAGGACAATTCGAAACCCACAAAGCCTTCACACATACTTACGATCCTTTTAATGGAATTTCACTGATGGAAGATAGCTCTTCGAAACTTTTTGTTATAGGAATAGAGGATGACAAATGTATTTTTTTTGCCTTAGTTCCCAAAAAGCTATATGTAAAAATGTTCATGAGTCAGACCAGAATTTCTCAGCCCTTTCCCACTCCCATTGCAAACAAAAAATAGGCTGGAGGTCTCACTTCAACTTGTAATAACTATTCTACTTAAAAACTGTAGCACTTTAAAAATACACTTTTTTTATCAGATTTGGTGTATTTTAATGATTTCTGGTTCATTTGGACTCAGATGGAAAACGCAACTTTGCTGATGGTACTGTTGCATATAGCTGATTATATGAACTAACAGACATTCCTTCGGATTTTTAAGTTTTGGACAAAACCAACCATTGGGGTGCATTTCTAGACACCTATCAGACACATATTGGCAAACCCTACCAAAAGATAAGATCTGTGAGGCTTTTCCCAAGTAGGACCTAACCAGATGTGCCATACCACTGCTTGCTCTGTTCCTGTGCTCCTGGAATCCCAGTTTACTCGATATGTCACCTCCTATTTACAACCAAGTGCTCCCATTAAAAGAAAATACATGCACCCACAGTTACCCCCACCCTTCTGCAGCACCTGCCTTGCCTTTTCTGCTTGCAGTTACAGGGCATTTGCTGGAGGGGGAAAAAGGGTTAAAAGAAAAACAGCCTAATCTCCATTCACACATTTGTCACCTTCCCCAAAATAGCTGCAGAATTTGAGCATAGTATGCCATTTTCCTCCCTGACAGGTTAATCTGTTTATTATTCATCCATTTAATGAAAATACTGTGTCTCCATGCTAAGAACAAAACAAAACCTCCAACAACACTGGTTCTCTTTAAATCATATTCATAATCTTGCACAATTTGATTTGTGTTTGTATTCAGCTTTATTTTTTAACTATAAGTTAGAAGCAGGAAACCTATTTTTTCAGATTTCGCATTGTTGCCTCTAGCCACATTTATGGAATGTTTTCTGGGTTTTGCAAAATTATCAGCATTTCATTACCTGCTTCTGCAACAGCCATGTATCTACTGTGAAAAGGTCACCCAAAAGTTAATGAACCTCATGCTTAGCCAAACTGCTCTTGTCCTGTGGGACAGAAATTTTCATGAAACTCTGCAAGGCTCATCTTGCAAAGTTTCCTGAACATGTTCCAAAAAAGGAATAGTTAGTAAATCATGGAGCAAATCTGTCCCTTTTCACAGGCAACTGGCTCTATTAAGCTTTCCGCAAAAATATGGGGCTCGAGTTCTCAATGGCATCATTTCTAAAGGAAAACTACAGCAGTGTTTTGAACCAGCCACAGAAGTATTACAGCCATGTAGCTATACAGAACAATCATATTCCCTTCCAGGCTTTAATTCTTCTAGAGGATTACCTGTCTCCACTGGAAGCACCTTTTTGATGCAGGACATACAGGGGTTTTTTCACAGATTCATCATATTAGAAGACTGGATTCATGATCCATTCAGGTAGTATGCCTAGATCTTTCTCCTCCTCAGGCATTTTCTCATTATAACTACCACGAGTACAGAAGAATTACATAACATTGCATTTTGAACTGCTGAATTTCGTACCATTCCTCTTACTCCAGTCCTCATTTCCATCTTATATCCCAGCCTTTTTCTGTATGAACAGTGCTTCCCAACTCCAGCCAGCCAGCATGTTCCCTTATGTTTCAAAGTATTAATGAAGGTATGAAATAGGAAAAGCCCCATGAACAATATTGCATTCTCTCTCTGATACATCCTTTCCCAGCACTGACAAGTGTTGCCGTGTTCTATGCCCTCCAGTTCCCTCAGGTAGCCTCTACTCCAGCACCTTCCACTTTGGGACCATACCAAAAGTTTGCTCTTATCAAGGGGTGACATCAGAGAAGTCCAGCAGCATCTATTCTTCATGAGCCTGTTTTATTATACCCCACTTTGCCTTTCTTAGATCCAAATATCAGAGAAAAATCTGTGGCCATTTATTGCACATTTAGTTGGAGCTCACAACATCCTGAAACACCTTTGTCAACCTGATGCCATCTTGAAAGTGAAACACTGCAGGCAGTTAGGTTTTGAATCTGATCTACTACTTAGGCAGAGTAACTGCATGAACAAATTGCTGGAAAAAGATGACTGGATGATTATAGTTATTTTATTTAAGTTTTGGAGGGAACGTTCTTGTACCAAGGAGTACATTCAAAAGGAAAATATTAAAAACAAAAAAATAGGAAAAAAAAAAAACCTGTGAAAGACAAGGGCAGTTGTTTTGGGTTGTTCTGCTTTGCATTACAGGCAAATTGTTCCAACAAGAAAAGGAATGTTTTGTCTTTTTACTCTTAGAGGAAATTATTACAGCATTAAATGTCTGTAGGCGAACTAGAAATAGAGCAAGACTTGAGTTTAAGGGATGCTAATTCAACTGAATGCAAACTCTGCTAGACTCTGCGGTGTCTGGATTTCATTCACTGATAACAGCAGTTGCTAGTTCGAGTGAACTGTGATTTTCACCTACATCAGGCACTCAGTTCAGACAATGCTATTCCCAAAAGAAAGACACTATGTTGTCTAATGCTTTCAGTTCACAATTAGGAGCTGCTGTTTCCCAACTAGATGAGGTTATGGAATTTAATAAACAGCATATTCTGATAAAAAGCCAGATTAACAACAAGGGAGAATTTTAATAGGACTAAATTGTTTTGGGGGTAGAAACCCAAAGAAGTTTGTAGAAGCTGTAAAAACTTCTGGTCACCACTAGAAAAAGACTAGACAAACCCAGAATACTCAAAGGTCAAAAGATCTGTGGTGTGCCTCATTGGTCCAGAGATGTTAACCTTGCCTCTTATGTTCCCTAAGTGCCCTTCCCAGTTAGTTATTAGTTATTCTTGACTCTGGAAAAAAAGGTCTTTATCTTTCCTTTGAAATGTCCTGGTTTCACTCTAGTACAAAACAGGAAACGAATCTGGGGTGGGAAAACAGTTCCTTCTCCAGCTGCATTACCAAATCCTGACCGCAGCCCTCATGGAGGCCTCCGTGGGGCTTCAGCCAGGGTCACCTTTTCCATGGTTCCCCCAGCAATAATGTGAGGTAACAGCTCACAGAACTCCTGAAAGTTAACTGTTATCCGAAGTGCGCCTCAGAAACGAATAGTACTTGCAGAAGTGTAACTCTTAGGGCCAGGGCTTGTAGAGGCACAACAGGGCTTGACCAGGCTCAAGCCTCGAGGCAATGCAGCAGTCCGGCTGCGATCGCAACCCCTCGGGCTGGAAGGGACCTCCAGTGGGCTCCAGTGCAACCTCCTCACCAAAGCTGGGTCAGTCATGAGGTTGGACCGGGTTGCTCAGGGTTTTATCTAGCCAGGTCTTGAAAACCTCCAAGGACAGAGACTGCAGAACCTCTCCAGCCAAAATGTGTATTTTAAAACATCTGTTGTTCAAGTGCTGCCTCAGAACAGCAGTTTTTCCAGGCCTGAATATCCCACTGGTTTTAAGTCAGCAACCGTTCCTACTTATCTGTCTTGACAGAAGTCGTCACCATGGCATCCGAGCACCTGGAACAATTACCTAAGGGACAATATGGAAATTGCAAGGCAGCTCCCAGCACAGCTAAGAGGACTCAAGGGCGATGCAATGCCCAGTTTGTCTGCAGGCTGTCAGGGGCTAACGGCAGGCTCTTATTTCACCCTAAACCTGGGTGACTCCGCTCCGGCATGAAACCTCCAGCTGCCCGCCTGTGGTGAAAGCAGACGGTGCTTCCCGAGCTGTCAGTGATGCTTGGGTGTCATCACGAGCAGTGCATAAATACACCCGGGCACAGGCGGAACGATGAGGCAGGTCATAAACAAAGTAGATGCGGTTCTTAAAAATAGCAGCTCTCTGAGAGGTTACACTCGAAAATGTAACGACCCGCACCTTTTTCTTTATCTGTTACTGTAGCTACACAAACTCCACAAAACTATCACTGTACTTCTTTAACTGAACAAAAATAATGTTTCATACTCTGCTTTCAACCAACAGACGTAATGAATCTGTGCAGGTTCATTTGTTCTGGTGGACTGCATGCCCTTAGCGTAATTGTTTAACTTAACTGTTACTTAACTTAATTTCCTAATAATCCTCATCAAATTTCCTCAAGCTGTCAGAATACAGACCAATATTTAAATAGCAGATTCTAGGTATTAATAGTCCAGAGCAAATGACAGTTAGACAATGAAAAACTTCTTTTTTCTTGCCACTGCCAATAGACAAGCAACCAACAAGGTATTTTAGTTTGCTTGTGTCTCTCAGACAGCAAGGCTAAAATCAAAATACCTATTGTGAAAAGACTTACATATGTCTCAATTTCAAAGAAAAATTCAAATTTCCCACAAAGCTTAGGCAAAGAAATCACTATTCATTCATTTTCACATGAAACCATGCACTGCTGTACATTTTGGTATGCAAAAGAGGTCTCAGAACGGGGCAGGGAGAGGGGATGTCAATACTGAAATAGCCTTAGATAGAGCTGCTTTGCAGACTGGCACTTACACAGCAGAGAGCTCAAGGACTGGCTGACCTTGGGTATGTTATTGGCCAATTGTTCCACAAGGAAAGGACATTAGATTGCTTGGACCTAATAAGTGAGGCAAACACGTAACAACAGGCATGGAAATACCTGTATTTTTTTCTCGTTCCATCATCCGTTTACAAGATTCATTTGAAATATTAATGTGACATTAAGTCCGGATGCTAGAACATGCAAGTTTATGAGGTCTGAGTACTGGCATATTAATTAATGTCTACGGTTCACAGTAAAAGATACGATACACACAACTCAATTTATACGGCTCAGCTTTGAGTTGTGGGAGTTCCTGTCTGTAATTGAGAGCTGGGGATGGGAAAGGAACAACTCTGACTTGTAAAGCAATAGGCTTTCTAAGTTCTGCTTTTAAAAATACTTTGATGACTAAGCAAGCGTTTAAATGTTAAGAGAGATTTGGAATGAGATCTCGCCCAGCTCGCAGTCAGAACACCCGATGCAAAGCAGAAACAGCTATTTGGACAAAAAGAAGAGTTGGTGTTGCGCACACAGAACTTTTCTGAAGTTCAGACGAAAAGTAGAGATTGCCACCTGCTGACCAAACGGAGGGTAGCAACGGGGATGAGAAAAAGAAGCGCTTGCAGTGAAATCCAGGCTCTGCCAAAATCAACGGGGATTTTGCCGCTGATTTCAGCAGGGTCAGGATCCCACCCTTGCTCTTACCTTGCCTCGCCAGCCAAACCAAGACGTGTACTCGTAAAACCCCAAAGCCGTCTACTTTATCCGCAGAAGAAAACAGCTGACAGAACAAGAAATGTATTCAGCCAGCAGGTCTCTGATTCTGTCAGCTTTGGCTGATGAGCTTATATTATCATAGAGTCATGCAATGGTTTGGGTGAAAGGGGACCTTTAAAGATCCTCTAGTTGCAACCCCCCTGCCATGGGCAGGGACACCTTCCACCAGACCAGGTTGCTCAAAGCCCCATCCAACCCGGCCACGAACACTGCCAGGGATGGGGCATCCACGGTCTCTCTGGGCAACCTGTTCCAGTGCCTCACCAACCTCATCGTAAAGAATTTCTTCCTTATGTCCAACCTAAACCTACTCTCTTTTAGTTTACAATCGTTGTCCCTTGTCCTGTTCACTACAAGCCTTGGTAAAAAGTCTATATCTCTGTCTTTCTTATAAGCCCCCTTCAAGTATTGAAAGGTCGAAATAAGGTCACCTGGAGCCTCTCTTCTCCAGGCTGAACAACCCCAATCTCTCAGCTTTTCTTGCTAGAAAAGGTGTTCCAGCCCTCCGGCCATTTTCATGGCCTTTCTCTGGACTTCTTTAACAGGTCCATGTATTTCTTGACCCCGGAGCTGGATGCAGTACTGCAGGTGGGGTCTCATGAGAGGGAAGTAGAAGGGGAGAACCAACTCCCTCGACCTGCTGGTCACACTCCTTTTCATGCAGCCCAGGATACAGCTGGCTTTCTGGGCTGCAAGCGCACTTTGCTGGGTCATGTCCAATTTTTCATCTACCAATTGTCCAAGTGAGGGGGAACACCTGATCGATGGGACCCTACGGTGGCATGAGGGCCCCAGGCGAGGTGGTTGGTGGAGACAGGAGGCAGCGCTGGACCGCAGCCAGGGGCACGCTGCTGCTCCGTCTCGGATAAGCTCGGAGGCTCCCCACCACACCAGAGAGGGCTGCAAACGCACCTGGTGTGGCTGTAGCCACCTGGAAACACACGGCCTGTACCGCACTGCGTTCCCCAACGAACGGAGGGTAAGAGCGGGGAGGGGGGGACACCCTTTGTGCTCTGAGAGGGGTTGCGGCTTGTCACCCCTCACAAGCTACCACAGCATCCACACAGAACGGGGACCTTATAAATACCTCAACCACAGAAGAAGCTTCAAACCAGAGCTCACATCTTCTTAAACACCGAAGCTGATCACTTCTGAATAGATCTAGAGGAAACCAGACTACATCCAAGCAGTGCCTCTTACTTTACCAGGGACATCAGGCATCATTCTGTTATACTGCTAATTCCTTTCCATATTGACAAGAAAGAATAAATAATCAAGAAAATATTTGCTTTGTTTTCTTTCTGAAACACAATAGTCTTTTTCAAGACATGCATTGCACACACTATCACAGACATGTAAAAATATAAACCCTAAAATACAAATTTCAACATGCTTTTTTTTTTCTTAAATTTTTGAAATGTATTTTTCATTCAGGGTTGAATTGAAAGCAAAATGTCACAGTTTTCCGCAAAACTGAAAATCCAGCCTGATGTGCTATGGGGTAATTGCAAGAGGCCACTGGCCACAGGACCAGGGCCATGTGGGTTTGCCTGGCTCCTAGCACACAGCCAAAGCCACACAAAGAAACTTAAAGCATGTCTGGAGAGACATTACTTTTGTACAGCCCCCGAAGACCTTGTGCGGATGTCGTGGTTTAACCCCAGCCAGCAACTAAGCACCACACAGCTGCTCACTCACTTCCCCCGCCCAGTGGGATGGGGGAGAGAATCGGGGGGAAAAAAAGTAAAACTCGTGGGCTGAGATAAGAACAGTTCAATAGGACTGGAAGGATGAAAATAAGAATGATAATAATAACAATAGTAAAATGACAATAATGATAATAAAAGAATTGCAATATACAAAACAAGTGATGCACAGTGCAATTGCTCACCACTCACTGACCGATGCCCGCTTAGTTCCTGAGCAGCGATCTGCACCCCCAGGCCAACTCCCCCCAGTTTATATACTGGGCATGACATCAAATGGTATGGACCCTTTGGCCAGTTTGGGTCAGCTGCCCTGGCTGTGTCCCCTCCCGACTTCTTCTGCCCCTCCAGCCTTCTTGCTGGCTGGGCAGGAGAAGCTGAAAAATCCTTGAGTTGGTATAAACACTACTGAGCAACAACTGAAAACATCAGTGTGTTATCAACATTCTTCTCATAGTGAATCCAAAACATAGCACTATACCAGCTGCTAGAAAGAAAATTAGCTCTATCCCAGCCAAAACCAGGACAGTGGACTATTACCGTGTCATTACCCCCTAACCTCTGCATTCTACCATGCCGCAGGAACTGTGCCAACCTACTCACTGTCCTAAGGTGTCCCCCCCTGCCTCTCACATCTCAGCCACAGTTCCTACCCCTGTGCCTGCAGCACAACAGAGTTTTGCCTGGTGCAGATCCACATTGTAAGCTGAATCAATAAATTGATTCAGGCTTCTTTTCTGCGGAGAGGGGGAAGACTTTTTTAACCTGCCTCAGTTCAGAGATTTGGCCTACACCAAAGACCCACTAGCAGTTGTGTGATGGCAGGTAAAACAGTGACGCAGATGTAGGAACAAGCAATCTGACTTGGCAGGAACTCCTTAAATTCCTTAAGTCAGCTTCAGTGCCAAAGTCAGAACTTCATGGAACTAGAGGATCAAAAAGTTGTGGCTGGTGTCCAATAATCTGGAGCAACAGCAACGGATTCACCCTGCACTTCAACCAGGAGAGCAGAGAGGTAGAGGCTACTAACAAATTCTTTCAAGAAAATGCTTTTAGACTGCATGTAAAGTAAATTGGATCAAGTTCGTGTCAGTTACTTTAAAATACACATCTCAAATCCAAAGGGAAGTGAGCTAGGCATTGCAATGCCATGAGCTTCACACATGGGTTAAGCAAAACCAGGAGTTCCCAAATTGTCAGAAAACAATTTATTCTTCTGAAAAAAAACATTGCTGCAATAATGCTCCAAGTGAAAAGAACTTTTCTGTGCTGCAGGCACAAGCGTATGTACTGAACTTGCAGGTTTCCCAGCACCAACTTGTGTTCATGACTTCTAAGCAAGTTAGTTATTTTGGATAGGTACGTATTAGTCATTCATTCACCTACTCTCTTGCTTCCTCTTGCCCCCCCAGCCAACAGACTTATCACCCACTAAACAAGCTGTTGATGCTTGTCTCTGAATTGCCATTTTGCAGCAAGTGGCACACAAATCCCAAATTGGCTATTATATGTGGTTTTTATGAAGGCCTCAAAATTCTGCCCGCTTCAGAGAGTCTAGCCAAAATGCGTAAGTCACGCACCACTGCACAAACAGAGAGCTGTGTCGTGGAGGTGAATTTGGGGCTGAGAAAGGTTGGATGAGCTCTGTGGATTACCACCACCTCTTGTTACAGGGAATGTGGGAACACTTTCCTAAACAACAAATTTAAGTTTTCTGGCTCAAATATTCAGGCTACAGGAGCGAATGTGCCCCTTTATATAAATGCTGGAGAGCTTCTTCCTCTGAAAACCTAAGAAATTAGGTTAAAATATACTTAGCTATTGAGTTACACAAGTGTCCCCAAGGGAGGACTTTGACACAGCATCTTAGAGAAGACATAAGGAGAAAAACCATAACAGAACTGTCATCCTGGAAAAAAAAAGTGACGACCACTGTTATGGACCAGAAGAAATGGAATTATATGGTCCTTGTTTGGAAAATTAATATATTAGATTCAAAAAAAAAAAAAAAAATCAGATCTAAGCCTATACATTGGCAGAAGAAGTAAATAGACTTATAATAAATAGACACATAAACACAATCAGTATAGACAGTAGTATATGCTAACTGTTTAAAGTTTGTTACTTTATGTCAAACTGAGGGAACTGTGAAAGGAGGGTTAAATGAGAAAGCACAAGGAAATAAACAATTGCAAAGTTTTAATGAGTTTTGCAGTCCTTTAAAAAACATGAAAGACCACTGGAGATTTAACAACGAACAAAGGCAAGATAGAAAAGGAAATCAGGTGCATGTTAGCGGAGATAAGAGCAGCATGCAGCCAAATAGCACATACTTAAAAATTTGCGCTTCATTATATTTAAACCTTGAAAAGAAACTTTGCTCTTTTACACTATCACAATATGAAGCCTAAAAGTAAAATTGTGCTTTGAGACTTTAAATAGATCATGTCTCCCTGGCAATTTTAATTAGCATGCTTCTGTTTATACAAATGTGTCTGTGGGGAGCTGGTTTGAAGAATGGAAGAATAAGCCTAGATGAGTATATGGAATAATTTTAGTATCCATAATTTAAGTTTCCTTTGTCTGCCCATGAGCAAAAGGATCCAAAAAAGCATAAAATTAATATTTTTAAATTATCCAAAATCCCTGTTCATTTAATGCACTATTTACATTTTCCTAGCTTGCCCATATGCTAGTGCAAATACCCATCTCAAATAGCACCGCAATTACACAGAGCAGTATTTCAATAAAATGTAATTGTGAGAAGCAAGTTCTAACTGCAGTTAAACTGGAGTTTAAAAAGATAGGGGGAGAGACAGAGAAAGAGGGATGGACAGAGGGAAGGAAGGAGGGAAGGAGGGAAGGAGGGAAGGAAGGAAGGAAGGAAGGAAGGAAGGAAGGAAGGAAGGAAGGAAGGAAGGAAAGAAGGATCTATCTTTGAAATTCTTAGTCGGAAGACTCTCTCTGCTATTTTGTGACAGGAAGAGAATTTGAGAATAGCTCTACAGAGGAAACAGACATGGGAGCCCCCCCCATTTACTCTGAGTGTTTTAATATCAGAGGAGTAATCTATAATACACATCCCAGGAGAATCTAGAAATATTTTCAGCTGCCCCAGAGGTTTGGATTACTTGTCTAATAAGTTATTTTAATCCGTCCCTCAGGCAAAATGAGAAATTCGGCATATGGCAACTCTGTCCTTCCTTCCTCTGCTATACATAAGGTAAAATCCCACTCCAATTTACATGCAGTACTCTACCGATACAATCAGGGGAACTGCGGCAGGAAAAGTCAAGGCATAATCTAGTGTTATAGATGTTTTTGGGGAATGGTAGGTTTCACAAACTTTCACTATTACCAGCCTTTACTGAGTTTTGAAAGTTCATGTAACTCTCTCCTGACTCCCTTCCTCTCTTGAGATATTATATTGCAGGCTTGTAAAGAAAGTTCTGTTATGCTGTATAGGATTTTAGTTTATGGGGAGTGTGTGTACATTGTATTTGTGATAATCTTGTCCCTTCAGACTCTTTTCAACAAGCAGTAAATCATGAATTTGGCTGAAACAAGCAAGTACAGGAAGATATTTTAAATGACAAAAAAAAATTTCCAGATCTTGCCAAGGGGATCTGTGTATAAGTTTTTAAATAAAGCTGATTTTAACAACCACTTGGTAATCAAAGCTGAAAAAAATACCTCCCGAGCTCACTCCAGGAGAGACGCACAGACCAGGATACAGAGAGTTGTTCTGTTCGTATGAATAGATAGACTGTGGGACAATCTAACAGACTGGCTTGGAGGCAGGACTTTGTAGCACTAGTCCTGAGAAGCTCCTTTCCCCTTTAGCACTCTCAATGACTACACAGCTTCATGGTTTCCCTCCTTGTTACTTTAGAAAGCAAGAAGTAAAGAGACTAAAGTACCCTTGTCCAATGTGAGCAATTATTCATTCTGTCTCAGTGGAGGGAGAGTTGGAAGCTGGTGCTTTTTTCATTAATGGACAGAAGTAAATACAATCAAAACTGGAAAACTTCAGACTCTGTTTTCTCACAAGAGAAATCAAACAGTCCTGGGAAAGGACTGCAGACTTACAGAGAGTCATGGAAATAAATTTCCATCTATACTCGACATTCAGACTGAGAAACCACTTTAGACGATTTCTTTTGATGCCAGCAGCCTTGGCAGGACTGGAATATTTTGTTATCAGCGATAAACACTGCAAAACATCCCACTGTGTGTATCACTTGAGGGCAGCAGTCTGAAGGCCAAGGAGAGTTGTCCTCTTTTCTCAAGCTAGGAGCCCCAGTTACCAGCCTCTGAACCTGACACAGATGTTTTCAGCAGGCCAAAAAACACTTTGGCCCCTGCCACATGCAGAAGCACTTCCTTCCCTCTACAAAAACGTCTACTGGCACTAGCTGGAAACAGTGGTGTTACTGCAATGACAAAAGACAGAGAGATGGAGAGCGGGTTCTTGCTCAAGAGTCCTTAGGACTGAGGAGCAGGTATTGCTTAGGCCGTGGAGGAGAGCAGAGGGTTACTGGCATACAGTTTGTATTTTAATTCTCTAAGCCTTTCATTCTTTCTCTAAACCTGCCTTTCTTGAAGTTTGAACTGCTAAGATATTTTGGAGAACCCTGAGCAAGCAGGCACTTTGGATGATCAGGTTTCCTTTCGTTGATCCACTGTCACATAACAACACACAGAAGAGAGGGGCATTGCCCGAAATTTTCCCAGCACCTTACTGATAAAAGTGAAGAATATGCTTTTTAAGTCAGTATATAATGAGAAAGAAATTAAAACTGTCTTTATGTAAAGCATACCATACAGCTGGTTAAAAGAGCCTGCGGCAAATGGAGATAGCTTTAAGATATTTCTAACTACACAATAAATCCACTGAAGTGCAATGCTGCTCTCTTAAGAATTACTCTTACAAAACAAGCTGTATGACATTAACAAAGCCAGTCAGGTGATGATCATTAACACACAGCAACAAAGACCATGGGGTAAAATAAAAAAAGGACAGGTTCATGATACCTGAGGCAACATCTGCAGAAGAGGCTGCAGACAAAGCAGTCTTGCCCTCTGTGCTCAGAAGGGGCTGCAGGCAAGCCGGCTGGATCCAGCAGCTGTGTGACAGTAGCTGTGCTTCAGCCACTCGTCCTCCTTCCAGTCAGCATACTCTTAAAACAGGAGAAAAAGGTTCTTGCAAAGTTGTTTTCCTCCTTTACAGCCTCAACAACTCCTTTCTACTGAGCACAAAAAATGTTCAATGTTTTTTTACAAATCCCATTGCTGGAGCAAACATCACACATCTCCATTTCAGGAAGGTTTCAAACCTTGCTAGAAGCAAATGAAAGCTAAAAAACACCAATACATTCAGATTTCTTACTCTTGTAGACATTTCTGAGAATAAATTTTAAAAATGCCCTCTTCCTACTGTAGGATCAAACTTGGGATGCTTGAATGTTTTGGGTTAGCATTGGTAATACTGTTAATACTTTTCCCTGACTTCCCATTTTCCTCTGGTAAAACAAATTAAATAGGAAACCTTGCATTTCTCACACTCCCCAGCGTGAGTGAGCGGGTGCGCTAGTCTGAGATTGTTTCCCCTTGTCTGACTCCTACATCAGTTCCTATTCAGAAAGCAGCTGGTCTCTGAATATATTCAGAGCTGGTTATCTCCACACACAATATATCCTAGCGGATCCAGGCTTCTATTCTTTTTTTTCCCCAGGAAACAATTATTTCGCTATTTGTCAGGCTTTCTCCAACCCCTGCCCCATAACTTTTGAAACGGTTGGCCAATTTTAATGAAATCTGGCAGAAAAGCACGAATCTTAAAGACATTAAATTCCTATCATCTTTCTGCAGATCAATAAGTGAGGAGGAAAGATTTTGAGCAAGCATTATTATTTCTGCTGTTTCACTGAAGACTTTTTTTCTCCCATGTTCCCCCTTCTTCAGAACGAGTCCCAAGGGCTGCCCTTGGCCTTGAAGTGCAATAGTTTGGGGCAATCCTCTGGGCAGGTAGGAAACCTCCGGACTCCCATTCAGGCACACTGCCTGCATTCACTGTGGGACCAGCCTCTGGTGGGCAACACTCTCCCCCTCTCTCCCTGCTCGATGAAGAGCCAGGCAAGGATCCCAGGCGTACTGCTGGGCTATCCAGTGGGATCTGCAGTGGACTGGGAATGGGGGAACACCCTTGACTGCATCGGACCCACCGCCTCGATTCGCAGCCGGACCCAGCAGAGTGGTGGGTTCCACCTACAGCTCCTTCACACCCGCCTTCTCTGCACTCTCCCGCCTCACCAATGACTTCGGATAGAGCTCTCTTAATTGCCCAGCTGTACAGGGAACCAAGCACAGAAAGTAGGTCAACACGAACAAAATAACCCATCTCACTCCCTGCCTCCACCCCACCTCTCCTAAAAGAATGCTGTTGGAAGGTGACTCAGCATCCCTCGGCACCTGAACATGTGGCACCCCCAACACAAAAGAATAAGTCAAAAGCCCAAATTTCCCTTTTGAAATTCTTTCGTTTTTTTACTTTAAATTATTTTCCTTAACAACATTTTCAAAAATTTCCATGGAAAATACTATTTTTGTACTAGATACAATAACTCTAATTTTTACTTGAGGATTACAACCAAGGTTGCAAAAATGATGGCATGAGCAATTTTGAGCACCCTATTATTTAACAGCAAAGTCCTGCTTTGATCCATCTCCCTGCTGACTTCAATGGAACTACACTAGGTATAAATTAAAGCAAAATTCAGTCCATCAGCTCTACTTTAGGCTTCATGCATCCCATTTATGCAATGCCTCCACCTTGATTTCACCTTGCTGCAGTCAGCAAAGACTGCTGATATAAAAGGTGTCATGCTTTCGTGTATCCACTCACTCTGCTTTCATGTTTAAGCTGTACCATTTTACCTTACCATTAAAATTACATTTAGGCAAAAGTGAAAGAGTGTATAATCTCTTGTGCTCTTTCTGGAGAACAAGCCTCCATTACGTTTTTCTCCATCTCCCTGTACACAAATAGCAAAAACATGTATTTTCCAGTCAAAAACAAACAGCAAAGTAAAAAGTCTATTAAAGGGAGCACAGTCACTGATTCTAACATTTTTCATCTGAATGGAGAAATGAAGTGGTATTTCTCTAGCAGGCAGGAACCTACATCTCAAAAAAGGAAAAAAAAAAAAAGATATGCTGAGATCATCAATCACGGTAGCAGGAATTAGATGTCCAACCCTTAGATGCCAATAACAATCCCAACCATATTGCATCAATTAGTCATTGATTGCTTGTGAAGAGGTAAGAAAGCTTTAGCACTTCTCTCCCTTCCCTCGTTACCATGGAAGAGTGCAGCACAAAGAGCCGTACCATGAGTCGCAGCCATGGCCACACAGGTGGGCTTTCCTCTCACAGGCAGGTCAAGGCTCCATCTGCCCTCGAAGATTTCTTCCTGGTTACAGAAAAAAAATCAAATAAGTCTGTGTATTAAAGCTATTTGCAACAGTAATCTTTTTTTGCTCTCAAATATCATCCGCTAAGCAGGCTCTACTCATCTTGTCACAAAACTTGGGGATCCAGGAACTCATCCCTTGGCCTTGGCAGAGACATAAAATGAGAAAAAAGGGAAAAGAGGCGTAGCTGTACCTTCAAAATAATGTACTTTAAAAGCATCATGTGCAATCTGGGTGTCATATTGCAGTTCTGAAATTGGAAAAAATAATCCTAACCTTTCATATAAAGTTACACTCAGAAGTGTAACTTTAAATTGCTTTTACATGTTAAAGCTAGATAAATAAAGATGAATTCGTTTCTCTGCACATCAGTGAAAAAGAAAATGCAGTTTGTTGCAATGTGACTTAGAAGACTTTACAAGTGTTTTTCAAACTTTAACCAATCTTCCCAGGAAATACAACCAGTAGTATTTGCTGAACATGAAAATCTTCCTATTTTTAAAGAGCACTTCAGTCTATCTATTTGACCAGCCACTACGAGGAGCCACCACGTGCTGTGTCCATTGAACTGAAGTGTCACTGACAACAATCACCCTGCTCAGCTCCGGTGGGAGAACCTGGGTCTCACAGTGGTTTTAGTTTTGCTCAAGGAATCTCCTTAAAAGTGACCAAAAAGTTCTAGAGCTGTCAGCAGAAGGTCATGACAGGCTAGTTTAAATAAAAGCTTTTTCATCACTTTAAAACATGTTCACTAGTCACTGTTTTCATTTCTGCCAAGTCTTTCGCTTGCCAAAGGCTTGCCTGTGGAAAACACTTAGGACAGGGAGCCTCCTACTGAATCAAAATACATTTGCCGTTCCATGGATAATACACTTAAGGCACCAAGCTTCACCTTTTACATAGGGCCTACTTGCCAGTACCAAACATAAAAAAATATACATATGTATATACATGCTTGAACAAATAAAAATACTACTAATACCTGGAAAGAAACGTGGTTGTAAAGCCAGAAAGATAACTTCAAGCATGCTTTATTAAACAACAGTTTTCCTAAATGTTCTTTATTTATCCCAAAAAAGATGACAAAATCATATCCTCCAGTCTTGGAAGTCCAAGAGCATTTCACCCACCACGACAATTGCCATGTAAGGATATGGACGTCACTCTGATCACATCACAGCTGAAGGTATAGTCCATGTCTTGGCTACATTTTAGTCTTGCAACTAGAGCATTTCATGCCACAGCTCAGCTGAAGCCACATTTGCTGTTATCGACAAAGCATAAAACCTCAGCAGCACTGGCACCACTTCTCTGCTGTTTCAAACCAGAGTGGACTAGATTGTGATTACTGCTGTTGCTCCTAGGCATAATAATTTTGCCTTTTTTGGAAAAAATCCCATATCAGCAAGCATCAGAAAATCTGAGACTTTCTTTAACTAGAGACAATCCTAAAATACACTGTTTATGCACAGGGAGAAGCAAATATGAAATATGCATCAGGAGATGCACGTTTATACAAGCAATCAATTCATCACCGATGGTTCTGGGTTTTATTGTACCACAATAAACAACACGTAAGCTACCCACCAAAAGAAAATAAGCCTCAGAGAATGGAGCAACAGTGGTAACACAGATGGTGCAAGGCACAGACATGTTACCACATATGTAGAGGAAGAAGTGAGCAATTCATCCGGGATGGATCTCTAGCTGGTGTTGGGCAGCTTTAGAGTTTTTACTATCCAAGAATCTGCTCAGGCATTTCAGTCATTCCTGGTGAAAAGTCTTTACTTTTTCCTAGACAGCTTAAATTGCTTCTGAACAGCTCCCCTTTCTATGTACCCTCATTTGTAAAAGACCACAGAGATTTAACAGGAACATTACCCTTGTAAGTTCAACACTGCCAGCAACGCTTTATCTTTAGAGAGCACAGAACTTTGCAACAGAGTTCATCACAGAGGAAGGGCATCTCTTATCAAAACCAAACTTGTTCAGATCAGTACTTCACTCTTATGCAAAGTGAAGGATTTTTACCCTTTTTTTTACTTCCTTAATCCAGCTGTCACCTGGATTTCAGCTACTTCATAAATTTACACTCATTATCAGCATACATTGCATAAACAAAGTTTTTGAGATAGAGGAAAAAATTGCGCAAAGAAAGTGTTTCACTGGAAAAAAAAAACAACCAACAGAAAACATCAGCTCATGTGCCAAGTTCTGTTACTACTTTTATCAGCTATGGTATGAACTGTCTTCAAGAGAGTTTAATTTTATTAACACCCATGAAATCAGTTGGGGAAGTCGGCCACTGACTTTGATGCTTTTGGCCTCAGTCTCCTCTTGCGGGCGCATAACTTCTTGTTCCCACAATATCACATGCACCTCCTTTTTGTCTCGGATCTTAGTATTTCTTCAGCAATTTAAATGTCGCCCGAACTTTAAGAACTGCAGCTGGAACTAAGAAATATCTGTCATCTACTTTATTGATATTAAGAAACTTGCTGAGACTTTTCATATTAAATATGTCAAAAATATTTAGGAATGAGACTGTTTCCCTAAAAGAGAATGCAAAAGCAAATGTAATCATTACCAGTTTGTAAATACCCATAGCAGGGGCTGCAGGTTGCAGGACACGAAAAAATGAACAAACAACAATAACATGATTTTTTTAAAACAAAGTTCCAGATAAAGTAAAATGCACTACAATCAGAACCCAGAGTATAAAATGAAGATTTTCATACTGGGATTAGGGATCACAGATGTTAATGCCAGAAATATTCCAAATTACTTTAGGAAAAGTATAATTCAGGGTACAGAAAATTTGCAGTGCAAGACATAAACCAAACAGACAGTATATGCAATTCAACTGTTTACATAAGTAAAAATTGAGGAATGAGGTGAATATGGAAAAGGCAAAAGTTAAGGAGAGCTACTCTTAGGACTGTCCAGAAAAAGAATTGTTCCAAACATAAGGGAAGATATGAAGCATGTGCAAATTCAAGGTATAACAGAAATATAAGTTAGGAAAATCAACTGGGACTATGAAAGTAAACAAGGAGATTACTCAGCTGAGAACAACAAAATACTGAAAAAAAACCCAAATCCTTTGTATTCATGCCAAACTGTTTCTGTTAGTTATCTGACAAGTCTTTTTCAATGTCTACTCACAGAAACATTTTACTAGCACTGGGTATCAGGCATCACTAAGTGACTACATCAAATGACAGTAAAAACTACAGTAAACTACAAAGACAAATACCGAGTACAAAATAAACAACTACAAGTACTTAATAGTTCTGGAACAACTGAAACAATTATACTTAAAAATCTAAGTTCAATTGTGAGCTCACTGAAAACAGCAAGATGGCTTAACATTTAGTTGTACATTCATAATTCTCTGTATAGCTATACTGTAGTGCAATCAAAAAAAAATGTATCTTTTTATTAGTATACAAGACTTCATGTAACCACATCTCAGATAACGTAAGACGGCAAAGCATCCCTAAAACAAACAGACAACAAAGGGCTGATTTCAGTTTAATTCAAATTCATGTTTTATTTTCAGGAGGCTTCCAGTTTCCTTTACAGCTTCTCCCCGTAGGACACTGTACAGTTGGACACAGACAACAAAAAAGCCATTTTCAGCCAGCATTTAGGATAAAGATATTTTGATAAATAAGATATCCAACGAGCCTGCAACACCCAATAAGTTGCATGAAACATGGGATGGTACATAATTCAGAGCACAGAACAATCTTTTACATTCAGCTGTTGAATCAATTGAGTATGGACTGCTTGTTGCAATAGTTTCAGACCACTGGGCATAACTGATTCCTGATAGCCCTTAAATCCCCAAATCTCATTAATGGATTCCTGCTCCCTAGTATGTATCCTTCACAGTACATTCATGGACATAGTCTGAGACAAAGGCCACAGATATTCCAGGTTGTCCATGACATCTTGTGTGTGAATGGTATACCGTTCTGTGAGGCAGGTATCTCGCTTGTGCACTTAAAATAAAGAAGACTTTTTTTTATCATTTTCTGCACCAATGGCGGGGGGACGGGACGGGACGGGGACGACAAAACAAAAAAAAACCAACAAAAAAAAAATGAAAACAAACCAACCCTCCAAAAAAAACCCCACAAAACCCAACCACAAACCAGGATGTTGCAGTGCCTTTTCCTAACACAAAATGCTGAAAATGTTAACTTCCCAGTAATGTCTGAAATTTCTATTCACTATCACAGTAAGTCACACACTATTTCTAAAATCAGTAGATGCATTTACTAAAATGACACCCTTCAATTCTGCCCTTTCTTGCATACTGCTACATGATCTTTAGTCAGCTGTGAAGAAACTTTTCTTTATTGAGAAAAGATGTAACAGAGTCAGTAGATCACACATTTGGATATACCAGTAGGGGCTGTACCAGGCTGCAAGCTGCCGATTCCCCACCCATCTTAAACTTTGGTGCTTTAATCCTTTGAGACATCCATGTAGAAAATATGAAACTACACAAACAGAGGCCAGAATTTTTAACTTACTCTGGTATCCAGAGATAAAAATCTCACAATACTTTTAAATACTTGTCAGATTTGTTTCCTTCTGTGGAGTTCTAAATTAGTTTAGGAGTACTTAGTTTACAGTAGGAAAACTAGGGGCAAGCTTTACACTTCTAACCTGCTTTTAAGTCTGCAATAACAATCCTGACACTCCCGCCTTTAAAAACCAAACTGATTTCTAATGGTTACTGCAGAGGGTGATTCCTATTGTAGCTGGACAAGATCTCCACTCATTAGGCCGCAAAATTTGTGTAACCAAAACACTATTACTGCCACGTCCCTTTTCTTTTCCTGTAAGCCAGTCACTCTTTCTATTTTTAAGTACATTTTTATACTTCCTTTCATCCTTACCCCTCCTGGTTAGGACAGGAGCTCAGCCACCTAGGCAAGAAGAGACTGGAGAGCCAAACCGCAGGCAGTGAGACACGACTGTCCCTCAAGTTATTGTCTCAAGTATAATGAAATTAACTCCTCTGTTTCCAGCTTCTGTTTGCTGCCTCTGGGGTCCTGTTTTAGTTGTAAGAGGTCAGCCCGGGAACTACCAGCCCGCAGTCTGTGCTGAATTCAACTTTGAAGACTGTGGAAACGGAAGATACCGAGAGGAGTGACAAGAGCAGTCAGAGCCACTGACAAAGAGTTCAGCCACAGCGTATTAAGCAGTTGTAACTGTAACAGTGAGGTAAGAGAAAGGAAGGCGTAACAAAGCGGCAAACGAGAGACGGCCTGAAACCGTTTGCATTAAAAACGCACGTGGGAACGCACCGAAATGTGAAGGAAACGTGCTTAAACTCGAGCATTTCAATCGTCATCTGCCAGCTGCCTGACCCAGGCCCCTCACGGAAACGGGAGATCCGGGATCCCACGCGAAGACCGAAGCCTTCCGTTACCCTTGGGGCGAGGGCAGCAGCGTCCCCTGAAGCAGAGCAGGGAGGACCGGGGCGGGGAGGCGGGAAGCGTCCGCTAGCAGCCAGCGGCGGCTGCCGGCCGCCCTGAGGGGAGACCTTGCCCCCGCACCCCCCCCTCAGCCCGCCGCCGCCGGCTGACAGGCCGCGGCCTTGGCCCGACACCCCGCCCCGCCGGGCGGAGGCCCCGCCCCGCCCCGGCCCCACCCCGCGCCTCAGGGAGGAAGCGCGCGGCGCTGCCCCCACCATGATGGCGGCCAGCGCAGGAAGGGGCGGGGCGCGGCGCGGGGCGGAGCCGCGGGGGCACCGCCGGGGAGGGCGGCAGCGGCGCGGCGCCGGGCGGCCGGGCGGCCGGGGCGGCGGGCGCCCCCCGCGCTGCCCGCAGCGCCCAGCCGCGGCCGGCCGGCCGTCACGGGACGGCGCGGCGGGGCTGCCGCCGGCGAGGCGGGCCGGGGGCTGAGGGGCCGCCCGGGCCGCCCCCCCCCCCCTCTCCGCCGCCTTCCCCCCCCCCCCCCGCGGCGCCGCCGGATCGGGGCCTCACTGGAGCGGGCCGCCAGCGGCTCCGCCCCCCTCCGCCTCCTTAAAGGGCCCGCGGCTCCTGCGCGCGGCGCCGCCAGTGCTCGCCTGGCGCCGATGGCGCCGCTCTCGGCGGCGGCGCCGTCCCTGCTTCCCTTCTGGTCGCCCGCCGCTTCCTCCCTCCGTTCCCTTTCGCTTCCGGGGTCAGCGCCGCCGCGGCCGCCGCTCGGTAACAAGCCCCGTCCCGGGGTCCGGTCCGGCCGGGAGAAGCCGGCAGCCGCGCCCCGCGCAGGCCGCGCCGCCCCGCCGCCCCCATGGCCAGCAACCCCCAGCCGCAGCCCCCGCCGCCGCCGCCGCCCCCGCCGCCGCCCCCTCAGCAGCCGCCGCCGCTGCCGGGGGCCGGGGCGGCCGCGGGGGGTGGCGCGGCCGAGCCCGAGCTGGTCTCCATGATCGTCAACCACCTCAAGAGCCAGGGCCTCTTCGACCAGTTCCGCCGCGACTGCCTGGCCGACGTGGACACCAAGGTGCGGGCGGCCGGCCGGCCGGCGCCTCGGGGGCGGGGGTGGTCCCGGCGCCCCGCCGGCGGCCGTCCCCGGGCTCCGGCACGTCGCGGGCAGGCCGGGCCCGGCCGAGAGCGCCGGGGCCCGGCCCGGGGGTGGCGGCGGCGGCTTGCGGGGTGGGGGGGAGAGCGCGCCCCGCGGTCGGAGGCGGGCAGCGGCCCCGCGGGGCTCCGGCCCGCGGCCCCGGGGCTCCTCTCAGCGGCCCCGGCGGGCGAAGCCGGGGCCCGTGTTGTCGGAGGGGAGCGTGGGCCGGCCGGCGGTACAGAGGCGCCTGGTTTCGCGGGGCGTTTCTAGCCGTGCGGGCGCGCTGAGCACGCTGCCATCGCTGCGAGGCAGAGGGGGCGGCTGCGCCGTCGGTGGGTTGGGGGGGGCCGGCGGGGCTCCCAGCTCTTCCCGCCCGGCCGCCGGCGGGGTAACGGCTCATCAGAGCCCTCCTGTCCATCCTCTCTGTCGTTGCTTTCCAGCCTGCCTACCAGAATTTGAGACAGCGCGTTGACAACTTTGTTTCCAATCATTTGGCAACCCATACCTGGAGTCCTCATCTCAACAAGAACCAGCTGAGAAATAACATTAGGCAGCAGGTTCTCAAGTAAGTGACAGCTCTGGGGTTTCTCTCTTTGAACACGCTCGTGTACCGCAATGGGTGACGGGGGCTGTAGGTCAATTGTAAAGTGTCTGCTTTCTTCAAAAAAACTTCTGAAGAAGCTTTTTTTTTTTTTAGCATTTAAAAACTGCTGTCGTTTCAGATAGCTCGCCATCAGCATTAGTCAGAATTAGACAGCAGATATTATTTTGTCTGATCCATGTTGATGCAGGGCTGGAAAGCTTGTTTCTGACTTGGGATGTAACGCCCTAGCTGAAGTCTGTCTTTACTGTTTCTTTTAAGGGAGATGTAAATAAAACTGCTCTTATCATCAAGTTTTGGGCTAAGGACAATTTAAAGGATTCAACAAGCTAAGCTCTGCAGAGTACAAAGCCAAATTCACAAAACAAAAAAGTGGATGTAAATCTAACTAGACAGAAAAGACTTTTTTCAGAACTGCTGTTAACTCAAAATGATGTCACACACTTATCTGATGTTACATTTTTTCATGAGGCTTCCTCTAGTTTTTCTTCTCAAAAGCTAGAGTCATAAGAAGCGTTAGGAAATTTCTTCAAAGTAGCATGAGTTTGTCACTAAACTGGGTCGAACAAGGGATTTGGGAACAAACTTACTCAGTTATTTTGTAGTGGTACCATTGATAACTTGTACTGAGGAGCTGTTTTGTTTGGTGGGAGGGGAGCAGTTCTTGTTTGGGGTTTTTTTTTTAGCTCTTCTTAAAGAGGGAATGAGGACAAGAGGCAATATGTGTTCCACAAAAGATTACAGGGATCTAGAGAGAACCCATGGACATAAAGCTCTCTATTGCCATTTATTTGATTCTGCTGAAGATTAAGGGTGTTCTCTAAAGCTGCAGAACTCTGAGGCATCACACTGTACCAGGCAGAAAGTAACTTAGGGCGGTGATGTCTGGTCTAGTAGTCATTTGTCCCTCACGCCATCTACAATTCATCTGTCTTGTGCCATGGGAATTGATAACATCAGGTTTCTTCTTAATTTTTTCCACAAACATCGCTTTTACAGTTAGATAACATTTCTAGGCATAACCAGTAATGACATAACAACAGGCTGTTTGTTGTGTTAATTCCATGCAGTTGGATTGCTTTGTTTCTCTAGCAATTTTTTGATTCGTTCATAAGGCATAGAGCGAGCTGTTGAAGTACAGGCAGCTGGCTAAATACATAGCTGCAGTGATGCTCAGAAAATGTTAATGCTTCATTGGAGGCTCTTAAGAGTGTTTTCGTCACATCTAAAGGAGCATATTTCATCAAGGTGTTCTTGAAAAGTCATTTTTCTTATTAAGTATTTATGTAACTCTGTTCCAGGTCTGGAATGTTGGAATCTGGAATTGACAGAATTATTTCTCAGGTTGTGGACCCAAAGATCAACCACACATTCAGACCTCAGGTGGAAAAAGCTGTCCATGAATTTTTAGCCACATTGAATCACAAAGAGGAGGCAGGCCCCAGTACAGCTCCAAGTGAGGAGAAAACAGATGCTTCTGTTACAGTACAAGGTATTCTACCATTTCTCCGAGCAGTCTGTTAACAAAAATTTGTTTTTCCAGAGAGCAAAAACATTGACTAGGTTTGCTGCTAGCACAAAATTGTTAGCATCAGTATTAACAAGCTGAGCTCCAGGCAGCGTACCACAATACTTGTCTCTCACTGTATGTATAAAGGTAGAAGGCGAGAGAGACATCGCCATGTACCGCCATGTACCACCATGTCACTCTGTCACTCCTACTTGAGATTACAAGGGATCGGTTTACTGTAGGGAAAAAAGTTGGTCTCGGGGTTTGGCCCTCTGGGTATTATAGGATCAGGTAAGACATAGCTGTAAGAAAAGAATGATTTATTTTTTTTGTGCATTGGTAGATCAGAAAAAAACTACCTGTGAGACAGCTACCTGTCTTAATGCAGTTGCTGCGTGTCATAGAATTTGAATGGGTAAGGTCCTCTCAGGAGCTTAAGTTCTGCTGTAAATCAGCCAATCTTTAGTTTGCTTATAACCACAGCACTTTTTCTTTACGGTTTTCATTTATGTTGCCTGGTATCGACTTCTAAACGCTCCTGCAGGTAATTGTCCATTCTTTCTCTTCCTAAGAGACTCCATAGCAGTCCATCTATTTGTAACCAGACCCTTTATTTAAATCCTAGCCCTTTTCCTGTGAGGCCCACTTCCTTTAAAGTAAGTGGGTTAACAAGCCAGCTGCAGCTCTTAGTGCTAGTCCAGTTAACCCTTTCTCATCCATCTTCAGAGTTGCTTCTACAAGGATGGGAAAGTGATAAGGTATTTCTGATGGTCCTGTTGTTATATAATCAAGATGCTGAGTCCATTTTCCATGTCGTTTATGGAGATACCAGAAGTATGTAATACAGACTTTCTGCTGCCGTATTCTTTATTGTGCTTCTCCAGAGTCATCATCATCCCACTTGGGATGGTGGTAAAGTTGAACAAGGATTGTGTTCAGAACATCCTTCCCATAGACAGCCTCTGCTTTCTTTACATGATCTCAGGAACAGCGGTATGTCACAGACCAAAATGTATCTCCGGTAATAAGATCATAATTGCTGCAGGAATGCAACTTATTGTTCTTTTTTTTTGTTTTTTCTTTTAAACCAAAATCTCTAAATGCAAAATTAGTCAAATCTTCTAGTTAATTTTACTTCTTTTAAATAAAGTAATTATTCTTTTTCCTTTCACTTGCTTAACATTCTATCTGAACGGTATTATGGAAACCAAGATGAACTAAAACTATTTTCTTTCTTACTATTCAAGGTGTCTCTGCTACAGCTCCTAGTGGCAATGTAGCTAGTGATGCAATGTCCATTTTAGAAACAATAACTTCTCTTAACCAAGAAGCAAGTGCTGCCAGGGCTTCAACAGAGAACTCAAATCCCAAGACCAACGACAAAGTTGCAAAAAGACTCTCATCTCAGCAGGGTGTGGATGGTAGCACTGATAGAGAGAGAAATGCAGAGGACTTGCCAGACAGAGAGAAAGCAGTTTGTGATCTTTCTGGAGAAGGGGCTGAAACATTTGGAAAGTGTGAAGATTTAAATGAGCTTTCCTGCCAAAGTGAAGAAATTAAAAATTCAGCAAAGGATACTAATAATTTGACTTTTACAAATAAAGATACAAGTAAAGAAACTCAACAGGAAAATGAAGATCAAAAGAGTAAATTACTAGATAAATGTGACAAGAAACCAGACAGCAGTGAAAAAGGTGAAAGAAGAAGAGAAAAGAAGGAAAAACTTGACAAGAAGTCCGACCATTCAAAGAAAAGTGATGATACTATGAAGTCAAAAGAAGAAAAGCAAGCAAGGGATTCAGAACCAGTGAAACAGTTAGTTCCAGAAAAAAATAGCAATAAACATAAAACAACTGAAAGCACTAAAGAAGGTATGGTGTGGGCAATGCTCTTTCTTAAGATGTGGATATGGGGGGGGGTGGGGGGGGTAAGTGTATTCAGGAGTTGAATCAGAAGTATATTTGGAATGTGGGTTCTCTGCTAGTTCTGGCACATTTGTCTAGCTAGCCACAGCTAGGTCTTGGTTCATCTCCATTAACTGAGGTACCCACATTAAGAATCAGATGAGCTTTGATTCCTGAAGTGTGTGATTGGTCATCTGCCTGACTCTGGCAAGTTCTCTCAATGATTCCAGTCTGCATTTAAAGTTTCTAGTTGTACCTCAGGGTGATTTTTGTTTTGAGTAAACCAGTTAGCCTAAGAACATTTCATTAAGATGTTACAATTTTTTTTTTTTCCCTATTTCATGTTCTTAAGATAATTTTGTTTTCAGTGGCAAAATCACTGTTTTGGTAAGAAGAGTTTCTCAAACTGTGCTGCATTACAGCCCTTTCTTTCTCTTTTTCCCTTTGCAAGAAAATGCGTCAGTAGATTCAGATATGGATGCACTCAGTGACATCACTGTCAGCTCTGTCCATACCAGTGACCTTTCTTCCTTTGAAGAGGAGAGTGAAGAGGAGACTGTAATTTCTGACAGTACTGAAGAGGGGGAGATCACATCAGATGGTAAAAGAATTAGGTTGTTAAGTAGCAAGAAAGAATATGCAACACTTTTGTTGAGTGCATCATATCATAAATCTGAGGTTTTGCAGTATGTTTTATTGTACTTATTTATGAGAAGGAACTCAAGTGTGGAATGGACAGTATATGTGCAGTTATAAAAAAACAAGGAATGGACATACTTTGAGTATTTTTTTAACAGCTTGACATATTCTAAACATTGTAAATCTTATTTGTGCTACAGTATTTCATAGGCGACAAAAATACTTAACAGTGATGGATATGTCACTTTCCTATGGGGTTTTTCCTCTCCCTTCTGCCGTGAATTTGGTATAACATCGGAGTGCTTTGTTTGTGACCCCAGGGTAGCGGATGTAGCTGACTTTGCAGTTGAGGTTGGTTTTAGAGCTTTAGGACTGCAGGAATTTCCAAATTCTACATGGCCACAGTGGAAGGAACAGGAATGGATCTAGCTTTAAGAGCTTGGAAACACCAAATCTTTTCACTGACTAGGTTACCTTTTTTGTGTTCTCCTTGTCTAGAGCAGACCTCAGACTCTGATTTCTGTGGATACGGGGCTTTTGCAGTTAATAAGACTTTCTACTTCATAATACAGAGTGCCTTAGTACCTGAATGACTTGTCTCTAGTGTGCTGTGAGCTTTTCTGCTCCAAGAATATAATTTAGAAGCACTGAATTACTTGCATATTCTCTGGCTTTGGTGTTACCTTTAAACAGGAGAGATTGCATTTGGTTATGGCTAAATATTTGTGAAGTGAAAACAAGCCTTAAGTATATTTCAGGGGTATAAATAATTTGTACGGTAGGGAGCAGAAGTGGTTTTGCTTTATTTCTAATAATCTTGATAAAACTGAAATAGATTTATTTATTTTTACTTGAATAATACTTGCATGAGTATAAATAACAATGCTTTGTGTATATATTTCAGTAAGCCTATCTAGTTATTACATACTCAAATATTGTACAAATTTTTTTTGGTGTAGGGAAGAAGCTTAATTTAATATATAGCAGAAATTATATTCTGACTTCTTACACAGTGTTAACTACTAAATACTATATGTAAAGAGGCAACGTGATTACAGGCAAGAGGGTAAGCCCAAGTGTTGTATCCCAGTTTATCCTGGGGTTTGTATCTTGCAGTTTTTTGGCTGAATGGTGTGCACAAACACATGAATATACCTTTCAGGTTTTCATAATCTAGTGATACTTTGATGTTAAAGGGTTTAATTTTTTTAACTGTCTACGTTTTTAGAATAAATAATTGCCAATACATTTTGAGTAGCTTTGCCTCATCAAAAGTTGCATTGAAATCACTGCCCTAATTTATCAATATATCTCTATGCTTCACTAACCTTTCTTCAGATGAAGAGGAGAAAAACAGTCAAAGTAAGACAAAGCCTCATGCTAATGAGCTGAGTGATGGGAAAGCCAAGCCTGTTCGTCATGCTTATGTTCGTAAGCCTTTCTTGTACTCCAAATACTTCAGCGATTCTGATGATGAACGAACTGTAGAACAGCGCCGTCAGTCCATTGTAAGTGTGAATTTTGTTACCACTCACATTCTGGCTCCTTAAACTTTTCAGCACAGAAATTCCACTTCTTTGGTGGTGGTTTGTGAGGGGGAGTCTTCTGTTTCGTCTCACTTGCTTTCTTTTTTTTCTTTTTCCTTTTGTGTTACAACTCCCCTCCTTCAGATTTCCACCAATATTGCATGATGTGCTCTCCAGCAAAGCGCTCTGGTTATAGCTTGAAGGCTTCTGGTGGTGAAAGCAACAACACACTTTTCCGTCTTTCCCCCCCCGCTCTAAAGTGAACAGTCTTTTGGTGTTGACAGAGGATTTACTTATTAAATGTCTTCACAGAATCACAGCAACAGGTGGATTCTTTCTCAACTGAGTGATTCGATGGGGAGAGTAAGAACTGCTGCACATATGAAAAACTTGTCTTCAATAGATTTAATGCATATAATGGCAATTTGGGTGGAAAAAGTAGCCCATATCTACCTGCAGCCTGCCTTCAGTGGGACTTTGTGTAGTTCGGGCTTGCGTTGACTACTGCACGCTACTTAGTTACATCATCTCTTTACAAATGTAGTTCTTGCTGTCCATGAAATCAGTAGTCTGTAGCATGTCTGCAGCCATTGAGAGTGAAAAGAGAGGTTTAAGCATGTTCATTGTGTTCTGTGGAAGAAGGACCAGCACACAGAAGAGGGAGCAGCAGTTCCTTTAGATCTCTTTTCTTTGGCGAAATATAGGGTTTTTTTATAGTTACATGTATTTTATATATATATTTAATATATATACACTATGTATATATTTTTTATATATAAATTAAAAAATAAGATATATTCTTTGAGAAGGTCTTAGAGCCTCAGTTGGTGGTGTTAAGCAGCAATGAAACTGGAATTCAGCTAGTTTCACTTCACAGAAGTATTAGAGGACTCCATTAACTTTCATGTAATGATTTCTAAGGACTATTTTGGTTTTTTAGTTTGCCTCAAGCGACAATGTTCTGTTTTCTGTGGGGTTTAGACATATATTTGTAGTCAAAGAATACTTTTTGACCTAATGATGAATTAATTCTTTTCTTTGTTTTTATATGTCCAGGCCAAAGAAAAAGAAGAGAGACTCCTAAGAAGACAAATTAACAGAGAGAGACTTGAAGAAAAACGTAAACAGAAGGCTGCAGAAAAAACAAAATCCCTGAAAACTGGAAATCAAAGTGCTAAAGGTATGAGAAGTATAACATTAGCCCCTGCCACCCTGCTCTTGCTCACTCTGGAAAAAAGCATTCAGCTTAAAATATTGGTAATAGGTCTCTAGTCATTTCCCTTAAAAACCCAATGTTTCAACAGTGATCTAATGGAAAAATGTGTGATACAAATTATTAATACAAAGTTCTATATCTTCAGTCTTTCGTATATCCTTTCATACATCATTATATTGCTTAAATGCAATGAATACCCATATACACTAGTATTCTCTGCTACATGTTAGTACTCTCTGTACTGCTTTTCAGTCATGTTTATAACTGAAACAGTAATATAATGACATGCTTATGTATTTCACCATTTGTGTATTGTTTTAGGAAAAAGTGGCTTAAACTTAGAAGAACCTTCATCAAGAAGTCTTGAGTCAAAAGCTACTGGTACCAGCATTAAGGATGTGCTTAAAGAACAGAAATTTTTAGAAAAAAAAGTAGCTTTGAGCAGAAAAAGAAAAAGAGATTCAAGGTATTCATGTATTTGCTCAAAAGGAATTAAGTTTTTGAATACTCATTTTTTACAGATTTAAAACGTTCTCTTCAACTTCGCAGTTAGCCTTACCCATTTTAACAACTTTCTCTTAAAATATTCACATAATTTTGTTACTAATAAGCATGAAGTTCAAGCAGAAAATCAAATTATAGCTGCTTAAATATATTGCAGCTCACACTGCAGTAGTGGCCTCTATGTGGCTTTTCCTACACAGAATGGTAATAAAGGAATGAGAAGGGAGAGCTTTCAGATGTTTGTGCATCTAATACATCAGTCAGCTTGGCTTAGTCTTTAAATTGATGTTTTACATAGCTGTGTACACATGTACGTATCTGTCTACATACTGGTATGTATGGCACAAGGAGATCTTGTCCATTTTACAGGGACAACTGTAGTACTAATGCTGTCATACTAATATTCTCTGCTTTAAGGCACTGATATCCAGAGGATATCTTTGAAGCTGGTACACATAATTTTTCAAGAGAAAAAAGCTTGGACAAATTGGCTAGTTAAGTTCTGTGATCATGTTCTATTTCAGTATTTTTAGTGTGCATTTCTGTCTCTCCTTCAGCTTTAAAAGCAGACAGTTCACAAACTAATGTTAGGCTGATACCGATTTTTCTTTTTTTAATTGTCCAAATACCTGTTTCAGGCATGCTGAAGATGGCTGCAAAAAGAAATATGAGCCATCTGAAGAAGATCCTAAAGAAATGCAAAAGACAAATGAGGTATGTGTCTCTTAAATATAAACCTTATGATCTTCCTTTTTAATTATAACAGCACTTGTTCATTTGTCCATGCCAAACTGCATAATATTGCATTCGTTCTCGTGAATTAGTTTTTTCCTGCTAGAGTTCTTTCAGTTGTATTAGTGATCTGCCATTGGTGTAGTAATGTTTTCTGAATTCCAGTAGCCACCAGAATATACAGTCTATGTATTTAGTGCTGATGCATGTTGTAGTAGAACATGAGATATAGTTTAAGCCCTTTTCTGTGAAGCATGTTGGGTTTTTAAAAAGAGCAAAGTGTGTCTTACACACAAAGACTTGAGGATCTTGATCTATTTAAACTTCTCACTGGGAAGTTAAGGGAAAACTGAATGTAGTCCAAACACTAAAGGGAAGAGAATTTTTATGGTGGGAGTTTTTACCAACAACATTATTAACACAAAAAAAAGTGATAGTTGGAAGTTCAAATGGAATCTAGATTTATCTTTTGTGGGGGTTGGGGTATTGTTTGGTTTGGGATTTTTTGTTTTGTTGGTTTTTTTGAACAGCATAATGGCTGTTCAAAGTAACTTATGGAGTTCTTGAAATTGTGATTGTTCATTTTAAAATCCATTTAAATCATTTTAGAAAGAAAAATCACTTTATAAAGAAAAGATACTCAAGTTCAAACAGACTGCTTAAGGTTAACTTCTCTTTCTTTGGATTTTCCCACAGTGGCAGATAGTTGAAATGAAAATGGCAAGTTTCATTTTCTTACTGCCTGTATTTTAGGTGACTTTTTATTACAATGTTAAGTGTATTCTCTGGTGTATTGTTTTTATGGAGAGTTTGCCCTTAACAATTCTGTTCGGTCACGTAGTGAAGGAACTGTATAACATTTGCTTATATGTCTAAAAACTTTCTGTTGTAGACTTGTGAAAAAACTTCTTCCAAAGAAGTGAAGCATAATCATGGGAAAAGTGAAATCTCTAAACAGCTTAGAAGACTTTCAGAGTCGGTGCATTCAACTGAGGAAAGCAAAAGTGATTCTAAAGCAGAAAAAGAACATAAAAGAAAAACTTCCACCTCTCTTCAGGCTGAAGGAGCCCAGCAGGACAGTGAAACAAGGGATCCAAAAAGACAACTGGATAGAGCAGAAGTCAATACTGAAGAACTACAGAAGCAGAAATCCATACTTAAAAATGAAAAACACCCCAAAAAAGATAGTGACACAGAAATTCAACATATGAGAAATGCTGCCAAAAAAGAAGCCAAGTCTTACAGAGATAAAAATGAAAAGGAAAGAACTGCTTTAGAAGATAAACTTTCTTTAAAGCACAAATATAAAGGAGACAGTATTCACAAACTAAGTGAAGATGTTGAACTCCATTCATTTGAGAGAAGTTTGAAAGGAGAGGATGGTGGTCAGAAGCATAATCAACAAATAAAGGTTTCCTCAGATGACAAATCTGAAAGAAAAAGTAAACACCGAAGTGAACGGAAAATATCAGTAACTGGAAAAGATGGAAAAAATATTTCTGAATCAACCTTAAAAGCTGAAGAATTGCTGCGTAAGGAAAATAAAAAAGACAGACATCTCTCAACAGAAAAAACGAGAGCAGAATACAAGTCCAAAAGGTCCCTGAGTGATTCTAGGCCACAAAAGGATTCCCAAAGTGCCTCAAAGCAAGCTGCTTCTGCATCACACAGAAGGAGCGAAAGCTACTCCGAAGATAAACGTGAAATAGAATCAACTAACTCTGATTGTAATTCGAAACAAGAAGATGGTGTTCATAAAGATAGACGAAGATCTAAGAGCCTTGTAGAAGACAAGATTTTGTTAAAGTCTAAGTCAAAGGGTCATACTAAACAATTCAAAGCATCTGAAACAGAAGTACAGGAAAATTTAACAAAACAGGAGACTGGTCAGAAACTAGACAAAGAGAAGAGCACAGAAGAGAATGATTCAGATAAGCAACACAAATCCAAGAATGAAGACAAAGTTCTTGAGGAGAGTGGTGCTGAGTTTGAGCTTGTAAGTGGTACGCAATCAGCTCAGGGATCACAAAAAGATGTTAGTCACAGAGTTAAGTTACATTGTGGAGAAAGAGGTTCTGTAAAAGAGAAATATAGAGCTGATAAAGATTTAAGCAATTCCAAACTAGAAAGAAGGTTCTCTGCTGAAGGTCACAAAAGCAGAAACTTAAAGCACAGCAACAAAGAAATAAAGAAGAAGGAAGAGAGCATGAAATTGGAAGATAAAGATACTAAAGAAATGGATAGTGGGCATGAAAAAGTATTGAACATCACAGTGGCAATGGATAAAAAACAAAGTAAGAAGATATCATGTGAAAATAGAAGAGGCAGTATATCAAACCAGGATATACTTGGAGAGGAAAAGGAATCAGCTAGCACAACTGAAAAGAGCCACGCTCCAGTCCCTCAAAATTCAAGTATGAATAATGATGACTTGCATTCTGGTCATGAGGAAGAGCTGATGGAACTTGATTTGAAACAAGCAAAAGTACAGGAAGCATCTAACGTAGAAGGAAAAAACATTCAAAACTCGCTGCAAGCCACAGATACTGAGTATGCAGCAAAAGAAAAACTATCTCTCTCTATTTCAAATAAGGTATTAAAACACAGCTTGGCAGTTCCTGAAGCTTGTGAATTGCAGTTTCTGCCTGCAGCTGAAAAAACTGTTGAACAAGAAGATATCCCTAATAAACAAGTTGGTGCCTTAGACACTTTGTCCAAACAAGCTTCCATGGATTTAGGACCCAATAAACAAGGGGCTTATAAAATGAGCGTTGTGTATGAAACAAGTGGTAGAATCTTACTGAATGTTCCCAGTAAGGATCAAGCTTCAGAAGGTAGCAGAAGACCAAAGAATTTTAAAACTGTGATAAATTCTAATTCAGATGATGTTCCTTTAGCAATTAATTCTTCCAGAGAAGATGCTGCTGATGCAAAGTCCATGGATATGGATATCTCAGATTTTACTGATTCCTTGGGTAGTATGTCTAAGGAATGCCATAATTCAGATGAGACTTCGTTATTTGAAGATACTTTCATTTTGAAGAATGATGCAGCACAGGTTGTATACGTGGAACAAGATAGTGCAGTGCTGAGTTCTATCTTGAAAGATGATGGTGACAAAACCACTATGACAAACAGTATAGAAAAAGATAACAAGGTGCCCCAGCCTGATGAACAGGCAATGGAAGAGAGTACAGCTGGGTTACCTAGTCAAGAAGACTGTGATGAAGCAGCAAAGTTAGAAAGCACTCAGGGAAGTGAGTTGAAGATAAAAGAGGAAAGCGTGATGACTGACATACCTGAAGATTGTGGAGATGTAACAACAGAAGAACTTGTAGAAAGAAAAGAAAGAGAGTGCTTGAATACAGATCCTTCCACAAAGGGAGAAAGGACAATGATGGATAATGTGGAAAAGAATGAGATGCATGATATTGATGATATGATACAGTCTTCCTCTGTGTTAGTGCCTAAAAGAGTTCCTGAGGAAGTAGTCAAAGGTTCTGTTATAGCCAGTGGGCAAGAAGGGAATACTGTGATTGGCATGGAAGATAAAAATGAAAGCAATGCAGTAGGTACCAGTGCAGGAAGTAGTAAACTTAGTTTGTTGTACAGTAGCCTACAGACAGCTCCAGCCACTGTGATAGGAACTAGCACAGAAAAGATCATTGAGAGCACTGTAATGGCCACTAGTACAGGAGAAGAACGAGCTGAGGGTGCATCACATTCTGAAAAGGACAGTGATGCTACAACCACTTGTTCAGAAGAAGAAAGTGAGGTGACAGTAATCTGCACAAGCATAGAAGCTGACGAAGGTTTCACAACAGGCATATGGGTAAAAAGTAGTGAGAGTGGCAGTTTCATCGCAGGAGCAGATATTGGTGAGTGTACTGTTGCAGCAGCTGAAGAAGGTGGTGGCAGTGTTGTCACTGAAGGATTAGCAGAAAGTGAAAGTTTCCTAACAAGTACAGAAGGAGTAGAAAATGGTGACTGTACCATGGTTGATGCAGAAGAAAGTGGTAAGGATTCAGTCAATGCAAGTGGAGTAGAAATTGAAGACAGTGTGAATAGTGCTGGGGCAGAAGAAAAAGATGATGCTGTGACTAGTGCAGGCTCTGAAGAAAAGCGAAAGACCTCAACTTGTGTAGATACAGGCAAATTTGAAAGTTCTGTATCCTGCTTAGGTGAAGTGGAGAGCGATGGAGCTGTAACTAGTGCAGGGACAGAAACAGGCGAAGGGTCAACAAGTGGTGACAGTTCAGGTGAATTTAGGGGCAGTATGAGAGCTGGCCAGCTAAAAGAACATGAAGGTACTGTGACTTGCACAGGTGCAGAAGAAAGAGGTCATAACTTCATCATCTGCTCAGTGACTGGTACAGATGCACAAGGAGAAAGCACTGTAACTGGTGCATGTATTGCAGTGGTCACAGACAACAGTGCCGCAACTGGAACTAGCCATGACAAATCTGAGGATACTGTAAATGGTGAAAGCGCAGTGACCAGCACAGGCATAACTCCAGAAGATGATGCTGAAATTTCAGTAGTCTGCACAGGGCTAGAAGACAGCAATGAGGGGTTTGCAGTTTGTTTAGAAGCTGAAAAATGTGAAAGTCTAATGGACAGTACAAGGGCAAAGGAAGAAGCCAATATCACTACAGTCAGTGTAGGTCTGTGTGATGATGAAGGTTTTGTGACTAGTACAGGCTCAAAAGAAGAAGATGAAGAAGGTGAGGGCATTGTGACCAGTACAGGAAGAGGAAATGAAGAAAATGAGCATGCTTCTACTTGTACAGGAATGGAAAGTGAAAATGCGCTAATTTGTATAGGTGCAGAAGAAGGTGAAAGTTCTATTATCTGCATAGTTGCTGAACAAATGGAAGCTGAGTCAGGAGTGGCTGGCACAAATATAAATAAGCTTACTGTTGGCAGCATGATGAGTGCAGAGAAAGAAGCTAACTGTGGCACAGACTGCAAAAATGATAAAGGGATTGTTGAAAGCAGTGTAACCAGCGCAAGTGCTGCAGATGAGGGTGCATTGACTGCCCATATAGGAAAGCATGAAGGTACCTTGATTCCCTTGGATTCTGAGGAATGTGAGGGTCCCATGACTAGTGCTATGGCAGTGCAAGATAAGAGTCAGTCTGGTGCTGAAGATGAACATGAGAATGCCATGACTTCCTTTGACAGCAGAGAACTTGATCCCTCTATAAGTAGTGCAGTTCTAAAGGAAGATGAGAATTCTCTTATTCCTGCTGACAGAGAAGAAAAAGTAAAAGGGGATATCATCTCTACCAGTACAGTGGAAGAAAGTGATGCTCCCTTACATTCAGCCATGGATGCTGAGGAAGGTCCACTTGCTGTTGCAAGAGCAAATGAAAGTGGGGAAAGCTCTATGATCTTGATAGACGCTGAAGACACAGAGGTGCCTATGCCCAGTACAGCTACAGAGTTTAAAGAGTGTGTGCATACTTTTAGCAGTAAGCAGGAGAAAGATGAGTGCACTATGATTTCCACCAGTATTGTGGAAGAATTTGAGGCTCCTATGTCAAGTGCAGCTATTGAATATGATGGTCAGCTCCCCTCCGTGAAAACAGAAGAAATAAATGAGAATGCTATGGTTTCTATAGATATGGAAATATACGAGGTTCCCATGCCTAGTGAATCCAGTGCAGGAGGAGATGATAATGATGATGATGAAAGTCACCCAACTGCCAGCGGTAAGGAAGAAAAAGATGAGTGTGCTATGATTTCCACAAGTGTCGTGGAAGAACAAGTAATCCTAATGTCAGGTGAAGTCACAGAAGAGGCGATTCAACATGTGTCAGACACAGAGTCAAAAAATGAAACGGTAATGATCTCTACTAGTACAGCAGAATGTTTTGAAGCTCCAATGTCTAGTGTGGCTATGCAAGATGAAAACAAACTCACTGCTTCAGAAACAGAAGGAAGATATGAAGCTGCTATGATCACTACAAGCATGACAGAAGAATGTGAGATAGTCCTGATCAGTGCAGCACCACAAGCTGAAAGTCAACTCATTGTAGCAGAAGAAGATGAAGATGCCATTATTTCTCCAAATGCATCAGAGGAATGTAAGATTGTGGAGACCACTGCAACTGTAGATGAACAGTTTGGACTAGCTGCTTTCAATGCGGATGCAAAAAGCAAAGGTTCTGTGATTTTTGTGGGAGAATGTGGAGCTCCTGTGCTGAGGGTTGCCACCAACAGTGAAGATGAACATGCTGCTTCAAGTATAGGAGATAAGGAGGAGGGGGCAGTGATCACTCTGAGCACAATGGAAGAATGTGATAGTCTCTTCACCTTTACAGTCATAGAAGAAAGTCAACTTGCTGCTGAGAGTACAGAAGTAAAAGACAAAAGTGAGGAGATTTTTAATACTGCTAACCAGATTGAATGCATCCTATCAACTACAGGTCCAGAAAAAAGCAATAATTCTTTGCTTGTCATTGGTAGAGAGAACGAGACCCATGAGAGTGGTGTGAGGGGAGAATCAGCAGCATCTCAGACCACAGTAGACAGTGAAAACAGAGAAACAGATGAAAATTCAGTGAACCTCATGAGTGTAGATGAAGCCCTTTGCGTGGAGATTAGTACAGAGACTGCTGTGAGTCCAAGTCCTTCCTCAGAGGCAAGTGAGGATGATGAACAAGCTGAAGATGTTTTGCATGAGGATGTTACATCAGAACTCCCTTGTATGATTTCAGAAGCAGCAGTAGGGAGTGAAACTCTAAGGAATGTAAATTATAAATTTAACTCAGACTTGCTTTTAGAAAGTGACTTTTCTGAAATAAGGACTTCCCTCCCTAGGGCACAGGCTCTTTCCTTAGTTTCTGCAAATGAAGTGACTGTAAATACCAACCATGGTGAAGTGACAATAGAAGCAGAATTAGGGGAAAAAAGTGACTTACGCTTGTTGCATGTAGAAGAGCTGTACAGCAGTGATGACAAAACAAACTTGGTCAAAATAGATGATATTAGAATTGAAGTTCCTTTTCAAAAAAGTAATGCAACCTTTAATTCAGGTGAGGATTTCTTTTTTTCCCTCTTTTTTTTTTTTTTAAGTTTTTGGTTTATAAACTGTCATAAATAGTGCATTTTATCATTATCATAGTTAGAAATAACTTACACTGTTCAAATATACCCAATTTCTTTGTTGGTTGCAAAATAACTGTTAATATATTTAAGAATTTGTGACAAATATTTAAATAGGCATGTGATTCTGGGAGTATAGGAGTGACTGAACACAATTATCTGAGGTATGTTGGAAAAGAATTAAATGTTACCAGAGTGCAAAAAAGTTATTAAAATACATTGACTTAAAATTGTAAGCTAATATTTGAAGTGGCTTGCAGGGGGTAGTTACCGTGGAGCTACAGACAGGGTTTGTTATTAATGTGTTTTGGAATTCAAAACTGCTTTTACAGGAGAGAGGATGCATTTCATTTAGGCATAGGTTCAACATTTTAAAAAGGTAAATTCTCTAGAAAAAAAAAGGTAACTTCTCTAGTAATTTTGAAGGTTCAAAGTGGCCATCCATAATCATAACCACAGATTTTCTCTGAATGGTATTTAATGGTCAGATTCACACTCTTATGCTGAATTTTGTGTTCTGCATGCACTTGAAATTGTCCTCCTTTGTGTTACAAAGGAATCGGTCATCCTAAATAAATGAGTATTTTAAGTAAGCAATGATGATAGGTGTCCATTTTAAATAGAAAACTTAAGTTATGATAGTATATGACATTAAGGATATCATATTTTATTTCCAGATCCATTTTTGTGGAAGCTAACACTTGAAATGAACTTGCATGGTTGCTAGTTCCTAAAATACCATGTAATGAACATCCTGCTATTTTCAGCCTTTCTCCATTTTGACCCTCCACAGTAGTTGAAGCACCAAGTTTATGAGAATGAATACATTCTGTAGAGGCCACAATGAATTCCAGATTATGACTTCATTATAAATTTTGGAGAAATTAAACTGTAGAAAAATAGTAGAGAAATCTGCTTATCTTTCTTTATACCAAAGGAAGTGGAATGATGCTGTTCAAGCACTAATTTTAAAACCTTTTCCTTCTCATGTCTGTCTTTGCTGTTATTTCAGAAAACATTTTAAAATGTGAGTTTAGGTCCAGTTTCTCAAAGGTTGGCTTTACTTTCTAGTTTTATTGATATTTGAGGTGAGAAAGCTCACTCTGCAGATCTTGAGATCTTAGGAATTTATCAAGGAAAGATGCTGATTTAGTAAACTTGAAAAATGTTATTCAGTATTTATGCAAGAGACAGACATGAGCCATGAAAATGTGAACTGCTACACTAAGGTTATTTCTGTCTTGGTGCTTTGCTCAATCCTTGTTGTCCCTTGACATAGCTTCTGTAAGTACCAGTGGTAATGGTAGTCTTATTCTGTGGACCACAACCACAATTTAATCACTTCACACACATCATTGATGAATTACCATGTTATAACTATTTCTTTTTGTTTAGGAAAAGCTGTATAAACAGGCTTCTGAAATAGGTGTCCAAAAAGGCTGTAGAAGTCATATGAAGGTGCTGTCTGCATGGTCTGTTTTTCAGATGTTACAAGCATACAGCTGTTCCCATGGGGAATGAAATGGGTGGGGGTTTAAGATTTTTGGAAATGACGTTGTCGCTAACAGGAGCTGCTGAGCTTTCAGTGTCTATGGAAATGGGAAATTTCAGTGGTTATGGTTCTAGAGCTTATGGATTTAGATCTAATTGTCACTTATAGAAAAATATTATTCTTGGTATTAACTCTTAGCTCTGCACTCATTAATACAGAGGTAATTTGCTGTTTGGAATTTGGTCTGAAAATCTGTTAGTGGGGTTTTTTTAAAGGAAACGCAAGAAGAAAAGCCAAAGTCAGAATTAATAAGTAAGCTGTGGTAAATCCTGATAGCCCATATTTTCCAATCCTTTTGTATTTAAGGAAAACATAGAAGTACTTGTGTTCTTGCAGATGCCAAGTTGGGGTTTTTTGAGCTCGTTTGCTGCAGACAGACTTGCTATTGTTTCTGTTGCCTACAGGAAGGGATTAAAATTCATGTGCTTTGTTCATGAGGTGATACTGAGAAATAGCATCCTACTGTAGCATGAGATAAACACAGCATAATGTAATCTAATAATTTTAACATATTTGTATTTCATTAGGCAATAATGCAGCTTTACCAAAGTTGGCAGAAGAACTAGAATTTGAAAGTAACTTGAGAACTGACGAGGTATTTATTTTATTTTGAAAATTTTGACTATACTGTTTCTTGTATAATTACACATCTTGCTAGGGTGTCTTACTATACCTTTTGATTTTTTGTGCAGCAAAAATGGCATTTGAACTTCAAAAATTTTGAAGCGTCATTTTTCAGACTATTCAGCTGTACTTTTCTAAGCAGCTGGCATTGAAATTGTGGGCTGTCCATGTTATTCTGTGGTAGAACCAATTCCCTCCCTCAGCCATGTTCTTTCTGTGACCACGAAATCCAAATCTGCTTTTTTCAGAATTGGTCATACTGTGTGCATGTTGCTTGTGATAGTACTTGTAAATAGTCATACATGCCTTAGCTCTTACAGTTGACAATTGTTAGTTTAGTGCTTTGAAACAGTAAACATACACTGCTGTTCATTTCATTGTATCACTTCCTTGCCAGTCATCAGACTTGCCCATCCTCTATGTGTCTGAGGAACACTTGCTGCTGTTCTTTACTGTGATAATAACAGCCTATATCTGCTGTAACAGAAGAGTAGGGCATCCTGGATAATCCAGGATATTGGGGCTCATGGTCACCTATAGCTTGTGTAAGACCAAAGTAGAGCCCGTCTGTTTGTGTGTCTGTGGTGTGGTCCATACTAGCTGGGATTCCAAATGGGTTAATTCTTCATTCAGATGCAGGGCTGGATCCATGTATTCATATCTTGCCAAACTCTGGTAATAAGCATTTTGAGGGAGAACATGGTTCAGAGTCTCCCAAGCATCTATGAAAGGGTGGATCTGCACAGGGCTACTGGCTGCAGCTCCAGGGCAGAGTATTTCTGAACCATGGTTTTGATCCCTGGGATGCACTTCAGAAAAATCCAAGTCAGCTTCAGTCTGGTGGGATTTATTGATTTGACTTGAGTTCCACCTGCAAACAGCTGTACTGTTTGCCAGCATAAGGTGATCCTAGAGTCAGTATAGCCGTGTTCATGTTGCACTGTATCTGAGTTTACTGTGTCCAGATCTGACTTAAGTACACTTAGCTCCATATAGCATTATCTATGCATCAGTAATACATAGCTGGTCTGCAACTTGAATTAAAAAAAAAAAAAAAAAAACACCACACACAAAAAAAAAAAAAAAACCAAACAAAAAAACAAAAATCAAAACACATGAGTTGAGAAGTGTTCACTGTACCTTGTTATACATTGCAGATACATACTTTTCTGTATACATGAACATTTCTAGGATATTGCTCATATTTGGAACTCAACTTAGAGTAGGTATTGCACCTTGACTTCCTGAGTTTTCTCCTGAGATCTCCTTTTTTTAAATTAATCTCTGATGCCAATGTTAACTCTAAGGTCAAGGTTAGGCACTGTACTGTTCTACAGTAATGTGACTTAGCTCTGCTGGTGTTCCTTATTAATATTTGTACTGCTGACTTACGAAGAAAGCTTTTGAAGACTTTTATAGAACATAAGACAATGTTCATCATAACATGAGGGAGGGGAGTGAGATCACTTGTTCTGGATGTCTGCAATATTTTTGTTTCTTTTGATTCTGTGTTTAGCCACAACAGCCTGAAAGTCCAAGAAGTGAAGAGGGATATGTGGATCTTGATACTAAAGAGTTTCAAAAAGGTGATTTTTATACTGATAGCAACTTACTTTTCATACTGATTTGACTATTACTTATGATGGGAGGGTTGTAGATTTGATATATACTATATGTAGAGGGATTGTAGCAAAGCTTGCAGAAATCTTGAAATGTTTCTAGGAGCTCGTGTGGCTTTGCATTTGGTTTGTGGGAAAGAAGGAGGGTCAGCCTTTTCTTCCAGTATGATAGGCTGAATGAAAAGTGAAAAGCATTTAGGATTTTAAAAAAGTAGACTGCTAACATTCTATTTAAAAATCAATAAATACAGAAAAATGTTTGCCTGGGAAAGATAAAGAAAATTCCCCAAAGAATAGCTTTCTTCCTTATAAACTTAGAACATGCTTGTTTCGGGTGTTGTGATAGGCCCTGTGAGGATATGACAATAGTAAGTACTATATGACTTAAGTCACAGAGACTTCACAGAAAGACCTTTTTTTTCTTCTTTTTTTTTTTTTTTCTTCTTTCTTTCTCTCCAGAAGATTAAAATATTTCTGGCCATCCACTGAAATTTGAAGAGTACTTATAAGTAGATAATCACTTAGCTAGAAATATCAATTAGTAACTTGGATCTGTGCTCAGTAATTCCTTTTCCTTGTATTAAATTAATCTTCAACAGGGCAAAAAAAAAAAATCCCTGTTTCCCAAAACCACATTATTTTAAAATGTGTTGCGATTGTTTGGCTTTCCTATTGAAGCAGAAACAAACCCCTACTTTGTTCCCATCTTGATGGATTTTGTGCTCCAGATGCATTACAGAGATGTTTACAACACTACCAGATGAGAGTTAATCCTCAGTTAATGGAGTAACAAAACTAAAGTGAATTCCAAGAGGTACCAGTGATACTGCTGCATATAGAGTCCAAAGAGGTTAAAGATGCATTTCCTCTTATGGAAAGTTGCAGCTGAAAGCCTAAATGCTATGAAAGGACACACTGTTAAGCTCACTTCTAAATTTTTAGACATGCATACCAAAACGTTTTACCAAATAGAAAACAAAGATAGGAGGGAGATATGAGCATTGGTAAAAAAACCTTTGGATTCCTTTTTATCCTTGGGGTAGGTCAAATTCACATACCTGGTTTAATGGTGGTGTATATTCATATAAATCATAAGAGACATACTCTACTCAGAAAAAAGAAAATGTAAACCCTGAGAATGGGTTAGAAGAATGTGGTCTTCAGGACAGCAGATCCAAAACTTGAACCGGTTTTTCTGTACTGTGATGTTTCTTTGAAGTGCCTGAAAAACTGCCACTTCACATCACTCAGTCACCCAGACAGACAGTACTTAAAATTTAAAATGTGCAGATTGAACTAGCTGTGATAATCTTGTTCCATGTAAAATGTTTAACAAAAATCCATTTGTTGTGTAAATCATGTTGGACATTACATACACTGAAGAATAATGCTTTGTAGCTCTTTGTAGAGTTTTTTTCTTTTTCTCCCCTACCACACAATAATCTCTCTATATATATACACACACGCGCACGCATATATACATATAGGTCAACGTATGTAAAAGGAAGTTGTTTAAAAGACAAATGTGTGTCCTGTCATGAGTATGAACAGCAGACACAGTAGTTTAGTAGTCCAAGATTCCTTGGAATGTAAACAAATCATTGCTGTTTGAGTGGGTAGGATCTAGCTCTTCATTTGACACTGCTTTAAAAATTGAAAGATGTTGTGCAACTAAATAGTATCACTGTGGAAGAATTGTTGCTAAAACATGTAGATTTAAGAAATGAGCTACAAATTATATAAAATTGTATGTAGAACTGAGTGGTTTTATTGGATCATAGGTTTATGTTCTTACTGTAGTTGAAAGGAGAACTGCTTGGAATGTTTTAGCAGCTTTTTTTTTTAATTAGAATATTAATTCAGTGCCTTTATGAATCGGACTTTAAGGGGTCTGTAGAACACTCAATGGAGCAGCTTCTTTATGGTTATCTATGTATCTATATGAAATGGCTTTGACAGTTACGGAATTTTTTCAAAAGCGCAGAGCATTTGGCAGCTCCCATAATTCACAATTATTTTCCACATTTTTGCGATATGGAAGGCTAAGACTTTACTTTATCAGAGTTGGAGTGCAGCAGAGTCTAGCAGTTGGGCAATTTCCTTATGTGCACTGTATCAGCTACAGGTCTCACTAGTACAATTACGGAAGCTATTTCATTGGAAGTGTCATGTTACAGCATAGTTTTCATCACTTTTAACTTGATCCCATGATCCAGCATCTAGGGTTGTGATGGATAAAATTCTGATTCATTCAAATGCTAGAACTATATTTGAAATGTTAAAGTTACCATATATTTCAAAGATGACAGCCCTCTGATTGCCTGTATTTTAGCCATAAAATGATTCTCAGATATCCTATGCTTTAGAAATCCATATTCCTTATTTTTATTTTTTTGTTTGAATATTGTTAACGTGAAGATTGGATGCTTCTTATTTCCAAAATTGAAAGTAAATTTTGTATAGTTTCAGGTACTCTAGAATCCTTTCAGAGAGGTGAAATAGAGGATGCTATGATACTTCACTCTTGTTTAGCTTTTCTGATTATTTTTGTAATTATTTTTTAATAGATTTGCTGCAAAGAAGTATTCCTTTGGAAAGAGAAACTTTTCATGTAAGTTCTTGGATTTTAAATTTAATCTCTGTGCTGCCTTTTTTTTTTCTTACTTGCATTTACTTCTATTTACATTAAATATTCTCTAAAGGAAAATACGATTATTGTATATTCAGAGCCTACGTATATTGAGACTGTGCAGCTGTCTAGGTTGATGTCTAATTATTCTTTCAAATTTGCCAGTAAATAAATCTTCTTGTATTGTTGTTCCACAGTCTGTGACTATTTCAAGACTGTTGTTAACTGGCAGAAAAGAGAAGCTTGATTGTCCTCCTTGAGAATAGAGGACAAAAATAAGGATTATTCTTGGGGCTTTGATTGGGATTAGAAACCTGTTATTTTAATGTAGTCTACTGTGATTTCACAAGAACTTGGAGCTTAGAAGTATAAAAGAGATGAGTGGGAAATTTGCAAATGTAAAGTGTTTCTTAGAGAGCAGAAGCAAGACTTTTAACACAGATGACAAGCTAAAAAATATGTTTGTGGTTTCTTAAACTTGAGCAGTAAATTTATTTATTACTATATTGTAATGTTGGTTGGCCACAGTTCTGGTGCTAGTAAGATACTTCTGTTGCTGCACGTAGGAGAGTGTCCTTTTAAATGCAAAAATATTTTGAGTGAATTGCCATGATAAACTGCTTTTAAAGCACATACTAGGGTGCTTAATTAAAACTGAGACTTTTTTCATTAAAAATATCAACTAGAAATTCTGAAAATACTGTGAGTCAGAAGTTCTTTCATGGTGCTATCCTATAGTAGTAACATTCCTTGAGCTCTACAAATAAATTGCTGTTGTAATACTGCTACTTTCCATTTTAATGCATGTTGTACTTGAAAGTAGCAAGTAGGTAAAATTTTCTCCCTTCTGTGTTTATAAACTTTATGGAAAAAAGAAGGTAAGGAGTTATCTTTCTTTGTGTTTTATGTGTAGGTGGAAAACTTGGATACCCAGATAACTGAAGAACATAGATCTAGAGGAACACAATGTAAATCTTCAGGAACAATGGATAAAGAAAAATGTAAGTGTTACAGAACTACATGAATTTGTGTAAAGCTTTTCTGCTGCAAAACAAAGTTCTACTGTGATTAGGCCATAAAATGGTATTTTGGAGGAAAGAACAGAATATGGGGAATTCCAAACTCCAAAGCAATTGTTCTTCCCAGAACAACTTTTAATACTACACTTAATATATTTGATAAAAATAAAGCAAAGAAACTTTTTTTGTCTTTAAAATAATTACTAATTTTATCCTTTTGAAATAAAACACAGGGAAGGAATATAAAGCTGAGGAAAGCTGTTCATCAGAGGAAAATCTAGCCATTCAATAGACTTGGTGAGGGTTGGATGCTTCCTCCTGTTAGATTGGAAAGAACTAAGTTTTAGTGTAACCTTTTATCTGTCTAGAAGCAAAAACTGAGAAGCAAGTCAGTCTATTGAATGGCATAAACATTTCTAAGATAAAGTTAGATAAAGTTAACTTAGAAATGTTAGACATTTTGTTGACATGATAATGAGACTATGTAATATCTATTCAAGCTCTGCCCTCAACTGCTTTTGTCTTTTCAGCATCAGAAGAATTTAAAAAAAAAAACAACAACAACTATTAGGTTAATTAATGATGTCTTTTTTTATAACAGTTTTTATTCTGTTTCTAAGAATTTTGATTTGATGAAGTGAGTAGTTATAAGCCATGCTGTATTCATTATAGTGTCTCACATAGCATTAACTGCTTTCTCTGTCTCTGGGTGCGTTGAAATTAGGGTTGATGTTTTATTTCTTGATGTGTTACCTGTCAAATTTCAATTTTGAGTTTGTCTTTAAAAAACAAACAAAAAAATAAACCCCACCTGTAACATACAAGAAACATGGAATTCTTTTTTGTAATTGTTTTGTCTTCCCTTTTTGAAGAGGGGTTAGCGTAACTTTCTGTTCATATTTCTGTAAATAAGATGCTGCTTTTCAGAATCTTTTGAATCGTACTAATGATGAGCTGATATAAAAGTGGCATGAAAATCTGACAAATGCAGAAGGTACTTTTTTAACACTTGAACTGTTGTTTGTTTTTGCAGGCAACCAGCTGATTGCTCAGGATGGGAGGAAAGATGATGAACAAAGTCAGTGTTCCAAAATGAAACCTGATAACAATAAGGTATTTTCAAGAACATTGTTTTTTTAATGTTCTGCAATTGTAATGTAAATTAGATGGAAGTCTAAGTTTGTATTTCTATAGCAGTTTATTTGGGGAGGTATTTTCATTATTAACTGTAAACTACTTTTACATTGTCTCGACTACAAAATAACTGACTATAGAAAGATATTCACTTTTCAAGGGGAATACAATTTAAAAAAAAGAAGTCTGTGGTAGTGTGCACAGCACCTGAATTCTTTTGAGGTGTGGTGGACCAATTTGCACAATAGTTAGGAGCTTGGGATCGCATGGAGCATTACTGGATCCCAGCTGTCCAGTCAGTTCAGCATCTTCATGGTCATACTGGTCTGAGATCTGCAAGAGAGTATTAGACTTTAGCAGAGTTCGGGTTTACACTGATCCCTTCTAAGTCAAAACAGGAATTCAAGACAAAACAGATGTTCCTTTTAAGAGTACGTGCAGAATATTTGGGACTATCTCACCCATTGATTTTGATGAAGCTTCTCGGCATCAAAGTTTTTAGGAGACATTACAAAATCTTGATGAATAAAATAACTACTTGTGTATTGGGTTGGGTGGGTGGGTTTTTTTTAGTATAAGTAACTGACAATGTTCTTTAATTTTTGGTAAGATGCTCTTTTCTTTGTTGTTTCAAAATCATGTAGGAAGTTATTTCAAGTGATACAGAAGAAGTGTCCAAAGAAATTGATGTAAGGCATACACCTCCTGAAAGTACTATGGAAGAAAAAGGTAGTGAAACTGCCCATTCTGGGCAATTTTATGAACCCATGCTGAATGCTAATCTCTTTTCATTTGAATGATTCTGAGAGAAATTAGGAACTTGATCCCAGCAAATACTTGCATATATTCTCTAGTTGCTGTCTGTTCTATTACTGCTATCAAATAATGCATTAATCCTAGTTCCTTTAATGGTGAGAGCAGATTTGATGTTTCTGCTGTGCTATCACCCATCCACTCCGTTACTGCTTCAGTATGTACCTTGGGTAGGAAAGCTAATTGCAAATAAACAGGTGGATAGGGAAATAGCACAATCAGGGTATGTGACAATAAGAACTTCTTCTAACTCTGACCACAAATAAGAGGTTTCCTTCTGTGGAAAAAAACCATGACATATTCACCATCAGAATCAGTCCTGTTAGTTTCTGTAGAGAAATGAACCAGGAAAGAGTGTGCAGGTTGCACTGTTGTAGTTGACTTATTCATTGCACTAAAATAAATAATAAAAGATGGCATGTCCACAGTGCGTTAAGTGTTAATATTGGCTTTGATGTAACTGTCTTTGTGTGAGCAGTGTGAGTATCTTCCCTAATGTTAGTTTGACCTGTTCATAGTTTTGTCTCTCCAGTGAGCATGTTGATAAGTCTGAAACTGTTCTGCAATGAGGTGGTATCCTCATCCTCCTGTTTCATTGAATGTGGGAGAAAATTGAGTAGTGGCTTATATCTATCTTGCCACTTTACAGTGGGTCACCCTCTTGAGCTTTCGTTTTATCTTAAATTAGAAGACCGATCTATCTCAACTAGTGTTAGGGAAGCATTCTGGCAGATCAATATATTGTTGCTACAGGCAAATAGTGTTAATTTCTGATGGGTGTTTTTAGGGAATTTTGGGCTACAGAATGAAGTAAGGCTTTTAGTGCAGAGGTTGTGGCTTGTACCTTTTTCTTTGTCTAATAAAAAAAACAAAGGTGTACAGTTTCTCTCTTCTTGTCTTTTTGCATGTGTGAAGATGAATTTATCATCGAACAGGAACTGTCTGAAAAGGAAAAGTGTGGTCTAGAATCAAATGAAAATTCTCCGGAGGTGAGTGGTCTTATTCAAGTTAACTAACTGAGATAATGTAGGTTCACACTGAAAATAAGTACTTTGTCTTTGTATTTTGTTGACAACAGTATTAAAACTTTGACTTCACCCAACACAGAAATAGCTGTGAAAATTTTTGTTTGGTACTGTAAAGTGCCAGAGGGTCATGTAGTTCTGTGTCAAAGTATAAATTCACAGACCATAGGACATCAGTGGCTGATTATTGAAGTAGAATTAACTCCCTTCCTACATTTAATAGCACTTATAAATTGTATAGAAAGCAATTCTATAGAGTCATATTGTATAGAAATCATTTTTTCTGAAAACCTTGTAATTGAGATGTGGACACTTTAGTCACTAGCAGATATGACTTGGCTTTACAAAAATATTATCACTCAACAATTTTAAAATTCCTTATGTTATCTCTTAGGGCATATACTTGTGATACTCTACAGTGGTGGTTATAAACAAATGTCTGAATCCTAGAGATTAAAATTATTGCTGGCCTCTAGAAATGGACACAGTTCTCATAAAGTTGTTGAGTTTTGTCATTTGCTTTTTTTGCTTCTAATTTGGAAGAAAATTTTAAAGAATAAATTGTTACATTTGCTCACTCAAGGCTTGGGTCACTAAGATCCGTTGCAGGACAAGACATCGCTAGACTTGAGTAAATGCTGAATGAGGCACTTAACCTTCTTTCCTTGTAAACAGGAGAACTTCTATTATTGGTGATTTTGTGATCCACGATTGGGGATACTTGTGATCTAAACATCTGACCATATTCGTTACTTAAATTTGTCTTTCAAAGCTTAAACTTCAAATAAGGGGCCTTTTTTATTAAAGGCCCTGTTTATATAGAGAACGTCACCAATCTGTATATTGGGCTAACTAGGATATTGACTGTTTAATAGCACTTGCTCAACTATTAAAATACGTAGCCTGTGCTACATGGCATTGGGAAAAGGGGCTCACAAGATACAAAGTTTGGAGTTCTTGTAAGATAGAAAAGGCGTGGTGGGATATACAGGGTAAGCCAGCAGCGTTTGTGAGACCAAGCGATAGAGTTGTTGCGGGGACAGGGGCAGAAGGCACTGTGTTCTCAGGCATGCTTTGTGCCTGAGGCCAGCCACAGAGAATTTTGTATAATTGGGAGTAGTCTTGTTTCTTTTCAGCTGTATCAGTGGACATCATAACAGGCAGCGTCTCTTTCTATGAAACCTGCCTCATCTATATTTTTAAACTGACGAGCACTACTTCTGCCACTATCGCATTATGAAGTTAGCAGCAATCTTTGTGTTATATTTCTCAAATGCTAAGTGTCAATTACAGTAACTAAAATATTTTTGTTCTTTACTTTTAATAGGAAAATCAGCCTGTAATAGTGAAACGGAAAAGGGGAAGGCCTCGTAAATACCCTCTTGAAGCTGTACAGCCTGGTGGTAAGTAGTTCATAGTACCTGTGTGGAAAAACAAGGAAAATAGTGACATTCAAGTTCTGAATTCATATTTCTTCCCTCAGGTGGGGAGTCAAAAGCTGATATGAGCACTGGGAATGTAAGTGCCTTTATTTTGTTTGGGTGCATTTAAACACAGTAATTCAAGAGCCATTTATCTGTTTAACAGTTAACGGTATTTCAGAAACATCTTACGGAAAACTCGATAATCAAGTTCAGTCTAAGCAACCAAAAACTTAATAATATCTCCTAACATAACTGAACTTTGTAAGCAAAATATACTATTAAGTCAGAACACAGCAAATAACCTAACAGTATGAAACTTAGTACAACATACTTAATACAATTCTAAGTGTTACACTGGCTAGCAATATACTTGTACACAGGGTGAAATTCTGATTATGTGCACACATGTCTTTTAATTTGTGCTGAGAGTAATTTTGGCCTGAAGATCAAGGTGACTTTGTTTCAAAAACTTGAGATTTTTTCCTCTACTGAACCTGTCATAATAATAGCTCATAGTAACTCTTAACATCTGTAAAATACAGTATTGTGTAATGCAGTTGTATTATCTATATTACAATGTGTATAGTTCATTCAAAAGATAGACGTATGCTGGTTAGTAACTTAAGAGCTCATGAAACATACCTCTGTCTTTTAAAGTTCAGCAATATCTTAATTTCTAAACCCCTGTGAAGTACATTCACTGCTAAGAAAGTATTCTGTTGGGAGTGTTTCTGCAGTGGAGTTGGATTACAGCACAGGGTAGTAATGGATCAGGCATATTTGTGGAATACAACTAGTTGGATTTATTCTGGTGGAAGGCTTCTCTCTTGGGAATTCCTGTATGTCAGAGTCAGTGTTATTGCATAGAAAAGAGGTGATTTTAAAGACAAAGTTGTATTGAAACTCATGTTTTCTGCCTGCTTGCCTGGTGAGGCACCAGCTGGCATGGGTGTCAGAAGTCTTGGGAATTTACCTAGGCTATAGATAGCAGGAGTTTTCGTCCCTGCAACATTTCAAGCAGCCCTTTGAGTCCTGTCCCTTCTACAGGTCTGGTGGAGTTTTGTTTCAGAATTCCTAATCTTTCCTCATCAATTTCCCCCCTGCCCCCCCCCACCTCCCCCTCTCCTCCTCAGTATTAATTTAATAAAATGTAATTTGAACTGGTGTGGTTTTTGATGTTTGGGTTTTTTGTGTTGGTTGGGGGAAATGGGAACGTTGTTTGTTTTTCAAATAAGAATTAAAACTAATTTTAAAATCCCCCTCAGAAATAGATGTACCTTGGCACCCTCAGTACTGGAACAGAATCATCTTGTTCTAGTTCAACTGTTTTAAAGGTCTTGTACCTCTTAGTGATGACTGATTGGTGGGTCAGTGAGTTACAGGCTGGCTCCAGGAGGAGCGGTATCTGCCCTCCATCTGAGATAATGGTTGTGTAAGGTGAGATATTATCTTTGTGTGACAGTTTCCCCTAGGCTGCTTTGAGAACTTGCCACTTCAAAGGAAGCGTAGACATCCTAGTGTAGTTGTTCAGTGATGAAAGCAACTGGATTTTTGGACAATCATTATAGGAGATTACATAATTGTACATAGCTGTTTCTCGTTCTGAGTAAATACAAAATTCTGGTGATTTATAATTCTGCACATCTCTATACGTGATTGCATAAAGTGACTGCACTAAACTTTTTTGTATTGTTAATAATTAAGTTTTCGGAAATGTATTTGAATTTAACTTTGTGTCTTTTATTGCAATTACTTTAGTGTCAATTAGGTTACTGAAACTGCTATGATTTCTTTTGTTTATGGGCTGATTTGACTAATTTCAAATATTTGTCATAAATGGAAAGATGCATACTGCTGTCAAGAAACTCAGTACAAACTTTCTGTATGCTCATTAGAATGGTCATGCTATCTAGACTTGCAGATACGTTATACTATGAATGGGAGCAAGTGTCTGTGTAATACAATCCTGGATTTTTCTGATTTTCTTTAAATTAAAAAACCCACTCTTTTTTAATTGCAGCTGCAGTTTCCTATCTTTGCGAGTAGAGGAAAAACACCTCAAACAGGTAAGCAAATTATATCTGCTTTAACAAATAAACAAAGATGAAAGAAATAGATAAGGGTTTTCAAGAAAATCACATGGGTTCTTCCTAAACATCATCGCTGACAGTCAGTATTATCAACACATGAAAATATCTGAGTAAACAGAACAGTGAAGACTTGTCCTTAATTCCTGTTGAGCTCTTAATTTAAAAAAGAGCAGCTTGATAAGAACTTATTTCAAAGATGCAGCAGCACTGTTAAGTGCTGAATAGCGCATTGCAGAATATACCAGATAATTTGTTTGTGTGGACAGGCACATGGCAGAGCTTCAGAGGCAGGTAGGTACCCCATCAAACTGGTTTTTAGTGACTGTTTTCCATTTCTGCTTATTTTCTTTCATACAATGACTATCAATCACACTTACTACATAAACTGTTTTAAAATACATGTAGGAAAAACTCAAATTTTGTTCAGTTAATTGGATTATCTGTGGATGTGTGTCTAAAGAGCTTAGTGGTAGCTTGAGGGGATATTTCTGTCCCCTTTCACAACTGCTGTAAGATCTTTAGAAGATGATCGCTTAACTTAGAAATGTACTTCTAGTGCTTCAAAGTAAAGTCAAATAAAGTGAGATACTTCTGTATTTCTCTTTCCTATTCAAACCTGTGATTTGTAGGCAGTCAAACTTTGGTGAATTTTAGATGGTGTAGTTAATTTTTCACATGTATGGAGTCTGAACTGCCCTGGTTGTTTAAATGTGTCTTTTTAATTGTGACCATTCATAAAATAGACTTTAAAATCCATTCAGGAAGCAGATGAACCTGAAAGGCAAGTTAAAAAATGGTTTGTAAACAAATACAAACATTCATGCAACAAATCTGAGAAAACAAGTCTTCAAAACAAATCTCCTGGAGTTTCCAAAAGATGAGGTTTCTACAGAGGTACTGATCTGGCTGCACTGCACATATGGACCATTTCCTATTTTCTCCACATTTTTTAAAATCTCAGCTTTAATCCATACACTTCAGAATCGTCTCTAAAGGGTTAGCTGGCTGTGTGGTACTTGGTTTCTGTCAACTGCAAAGAGACCAGACAAGAATGCAAGAAAGGTGTAAAAGTGCATTCTGGTTTGTTTTTATTCAGAAGGACAGACATCCGACTGAGTACTTAAAGCTTAATTTAGTGTGTTAAGCAACATTTTTTTTTTCCAGGTAAAAGGCTGTTGATGTCACAGCACTGTTAAGATGAGTGTATAAAGTGGATGAAATGCACTGTTAAACTTTTCATCATATGTTAGCATTCATGTGAGAAAAGGAGTTGAAAACTTCTGGCAGTGAAAAGAAAAGTGGAATCCCTCTGTGCAGTTCACTTATTCTGGTAATTTTTGGGTGCTCTGCACAAGGGTTTGCAATAGGGACAGACTCACGTATAGAGTGGGAAACAGAGTTTCTTTTCGGTCAGTACAACTCATGCAGTTAACAGGCATCTGGTTTCTGAGGGCAGCATCCTCCCGTAACACACTGAACTTGAAACTAAAATTATTTTGCGCTTATCAGCAGTTGCTGCTGTAAAGTTAGTAAGATTTTAAAATACTATACCTTATTATTTTTATACTTACCTTGAGGCAAAAGTACTACATCTTCATGTGCTAAAGAGAGGATTGTATCTCTTAAGAAAGGTATGTCTTGTACTCACATGGAGTATTTTTCAATCAAAAAGCATTTTGCTACAAATTTGCCAAAACTTACCAGAATTTTGAAGTAGCTATCTTTTGAACACAACAGAACTACTAAATGTTGGTTATATGTTAGACTTCTTTTGTGTAAAATACTTAATACACTGGTCAGTCCTATGTTTTATTGCATTTCTTTATTGAATAGTTAAACATCTTTGCATTTTATTTCATTTGCTTTTGTGTAAATTTTTTTCCTCATAACCTTAACAAAGGAGCTGCAGAAAACTTCTGTGTGAATTTTAGAATATGCTTCTGCTCTTTGAGATCTATTTTTGATCCGTTGCACTGACATTCTTCTGTTTGTTCTGTCAGTCTAATTGGTGATGGGTTTAGAGCTTGTTGTCTTCTGTGTTGCTTTCAGAAAACAAAAATAGGCAGCAATTTTATGGAAGGGGAAAAAAAGTATAAAAACTCGCTTTTGCTTAGGTTGCTTCTCTCCTATTTCCAAGGATTTTTATCCTTGCAGTGTTGCAGATAATTCCATTTGACAAAGCTCAAAAGCTTTGTAAAATAATCTTTCTTATCATAGACTTAGTCAGGGTAGAAGTGGTAAGCATCTAATATGGAGAGAAGCCAGGTTGAAACATGGATTGTAGGGTTATAAATGTATTTTAACATGCACAGACCAGTCTGTAAGAAGTACTGAATTGAAAGTAAAAAATGGTTCAACAGAGGAAGTCACATAATTTGCATGCCAAGTATTAGACAGGTTTAAATATTGTCTTTTTGAGCTGCAACCATCTTGGTGCTTCACCATGGGCATAGTTAAGCACTAGAACAGATTGCCTGGAGGGACCATGTTCTTGGAGACTCAAAATTGGATTGAACAAGATCTTGAGCAGTAGGATCAGATCAATTAATTTAGCTACGCTTTGAACAAGAGGTTGGACTAGATGACCTCCAGAGGCCCCTTCCAAGCTAAATTTTTCTGTGATTCTGTAATTGGTTGACAGTAATTAAAAGGGGTTAGTAACTTCTGCATTTTCTTTAAAACAAAACAGCATATGCAACGAAGCAATAAATAACGTTAGTCTTATAAAGCCTTACTGCTTAAAAATTAATCATAGTCCCAGTCTCTGTATATAACAAAATACAACAAAACCATATTCTAAATTAGATAGAGACTTTAAATGTTTTCTGAGCTTCTGTGATGTTTATGCGAAGTTGAGAGAGTTTGAAAGAACTCCTTTTTAAACTGATTGGCAAAAGATTTTTGAAGCTCGGGATTAAGTTTTGTTCTTTCCTTTCTTTCTAGGTACAGACATACCTGATAAGAAAGAAACAACAAATGTAAGTGCAGCCGTTTTAATTTGTAAGTTTATACTCCATATGTAAGGAAAAATGTCTGTCTTTTATTTAAATTAAATTGTTCTTTCCTTACTCGCTTCCATTTTATTTTTTCAGGAAGATGAAGCCGAGAAAGCAGAAATGATTTTACGTAAAAGGGGAAGAAAGCCCAGGCGTTCTCTGGTTCAGTCAGAGGAAACTGGTAAAAACATGAAACTTCTACTGCTAACAGAATGAGAACATATTACTGTTTACTTTGTTTACTGCCTTTCTGTTTACTAATAGCAACAAGATAAGCTTTATTCAATTTTCCTTTCTTGAGGAAAAATCATTGAGTTACAGCTAGTGTAAATATTATGTAAATATGTGTAAATTACTGTAATCTCATGTCAGAATTGCTACATCCCAGATGCTTCTATAAAGCGTCATGAATTTTCTACGAATTCTGGCTATGAGCTGCATAAGTAAACTATGGTGAATGTGTTAGCAAGATTAAGTCAAACAAGTGTGAATTAAAAATGTTGAAGCATAAAGGAAATGGAAAGTTACTTACTTAAAATGGGATTTGTGAATAGAATACCTTTTCTAAACTAAGTGTCCATATCCTTTTGGAGGGCTTTTGGAAAATTATAGCACATGTGTAAAATTTTACATGGACAGAAACACTGGAGCCAGAAAGAAAACGTCGGAAATTAACATCTTCTGAAGACGAACTAAAAGAGCAGGAGGAAGGTGAGGAAGAAGATGGTGAGGAAGATGATGAAGCACATTCTGGGGCCACAACTAGATCAGCCACAAGATTAGAGGCTCAAAGGTAACTGTGTGTAGAGATACCAATAGCAGGTTTTTTCTACATTGTTCTTAGCTGTTGTGGGGTTTGGGTTTTTTTTGTTGCTTGTGTTTTTTACTTTCATTTTTGGTGGTTTGTTTTGTTTGTTTGTTTGTTTTTAATTAATGAGAGCTTCCCAAATAATTTTGGTTCTAATTCTAGTACCACTCTTCTAGGGATGAAGAGACAAAAGGGGAGGTGGGGAAACTGTTAGGGTCTCAAAAGACATACTTGAATATGTCAGAAGGTAAGAATTGATCCTGTTGGCAGTCTTCATCCTAGTGATGTCTCAGAAGTTGGGTCTAAGGGCACTTAGTTCTGATACTTACAAAGGGACCTCTGACTTGGCTGTGCAATTCACCATTTGATATTTGGATTTGGAACACAGTGAAAATGTAATTTCCCATGTCCATTTCTTTTTCCAAATATTATCCAAGTTAAATACATCAATCTGCAGCACTGGAGGATCTCATTTCTAATATGGTGATCTGCAAGCTCAGAAAGCAATCTTACTGCAAAAGACTAGTGTGGTAGCAAGAGTTCTGTTTTCAAGAAGACGTTGATCTCCTTAGCGTAGGTCTGCCTTTTTGTAGGCAAACTGAATTATAGCAGAGCTCATCCTCTTGACTTTGTTTCCACAAACAGAGATAGATATCAGCTTTGGGAAGCTTTAATTTATGTTGCTGCCTTCCAGAACAGAGTTGGAGTCCAGGCTTTGTTTTTTATGTTCATGGTGAGATTTCTGTAAGTTCACTGGATTTACTTCATGCCTAAGATATCATATGATGTTAGCCTTTGGGGCTTTTTTGAAGCACTGTTCACAGTATGCTTTTGAATTCATAATTTCAGAGCTGAATCAGAAAGTAGTTACGTAGTCTTTATTTAAATAAAAACTGTGAAGGTTTACCACTACCACTTTGCAAACAACAGCTTTGTTTTGGTAAAGGCAGAGGGGCTTCCTTTAGTCTCGCATAATTCTTAACTCTAAAATTGTAATGAAAGTTCAGATATTAGTGTTTTCATTCTGATTGCTTGTGGAAACATCTACTTTTTTTATTTAGGGGGGGGGGTTGTGTGTGTGTGGTTTGTGTCTTAGATTTCCAGTGCTATCTTTCTAGCTCTGACTATTACAAAACATCTCTATTTTAAGGTGCTGCAGACAGTCTGCATTTTATAAGTAGCCTTTGGAAATCTGTGGAAGGGGCAGCTGCTTCATCTTCACCATTGTTGGATTATCAGGTTTTCTGACTTCAGTAACCTGTTTTCCATTATATGAAGTTGATTGCCAGTAACTAGTTTTTCATGTTCCTGAACTGGTGGATACTGAAGCTAATGAGTTCTTTCTTTACACTGGATAAGCAAATTCTCTTTTCTTCTGCAGCCTGTTTGCCTTTATTTCTTTTGTTCTTCTGCCTGTACTACAAGCTATTTATTAAAATGTGGACACTTATATACCAGAATTATTGCAGACTTGGAACTAGGATTTTTATTTAGTTAAATACTAAAGATTGTCAGTAAAGTAGCCTTTTGATTCTACATTTGATATGAAAATACGCAGCTTGGCATTGCAGTTTGGGTCTTGAAGCATGCAAATGTTTTTTTTTCACTGTTTCTTTTGGCAACTTTGATTCACTTGTTGCAAATACTGTGCAGTCCTAATTTTCTGCGCTTGGAATCCAAGAAGAAAGTGCCTTGGTAAAAGTGTTTTGTTATATATACATTCATCATTCTTTTGTATTACAGAAAGCAGCCCAGCAAGCCAACCACACGTGCAACTTCTAAAGGCAGCAGTCCAAGTTCAGTTTCTCCTAGAAAACGGCAGAACCTAGCAGCGAAAAAAAGATCTCCAAGTGATACAAAAATTAATAAATCTCCTCCATTGACACAGTAAGTATTAAAGTTGAATCCGCTGCTATTGTTTTGGAAGCTACTACATTGATCCCTTCCTTATATGTAGTATACTGCCTCAAAATCTGAACAGCAGTCTAGCTTTGCTCTGCTCTTTCTCTTGTGATATTTAAAAGCTTTTAAAGGATTTTCTTCTGTTTATGTTTTTTCTTTTTCTTTCTTTCTTTAGCATTTTGGAAGACTAGAATTTTTTTCTTTCCAACCTCAGAAACCTCTTGGGAGAAGCTGAAAATGCTGTTATGCAGTATTTTAACTTGAGCTGTGATTCCTGAAGGGGGGGAAGAGCAGCTGTAGTTCAGGTTAAAGCAGTATATGATGACATGATTCTAATGCTTCTAAGTTCCTTCTAAGATCAGCTGATAAAAGAGAAGAAACTCTGAGAGTCCTTATATCAAGTTTTGAAAATACTTCCCTTTCCCTCCTTCCCTGGTTCATTTTAATTTTTAAAGTTGAGATCACAGTGTAAAATCCCAAGGGAGTAATAAATAGGATGTACAGTTGCTATTCATCTTGTAGTTTACCTGTAAAATGGGTTATATGCCAAATACATTTAGTTGTCAGCCACTCTGAAACGTGGCAATGTCTTCAAACTGAACCTCAGAAATATGTGTGTCATGCACTGATCAGCTGTCACAGTTCACCTCATGTTAATTACTTTGCATGGTTATGAATGGCCAGGAGTTTAAGCCACGTTTATAATTGGTTGCAGCTGAAATGTGGTGGACTTGTATATGTGAGACTTAAGCCACTATTGCTACTCTTCTGTCTTTGTGAGACAGGGTACAAGATAATGTAGTTCATTATATTCTGTTATAATCCACAAGTCTTTCCAAAAGAAAGAGGAGGAAGGAGTAGAGCTCTAGCCCCAAATAAATTCTACATCTGGAGCACTCTGCAAAAATAGAATTAGTATGCAGTACCCTGCTAAGATGTGATGGGAGTGTGCAAGGTCTCCCTATGGTCTGTGCTGGTATATAATGTTTTAGTAGTGAGCTTTTAAATAATATGTCCTGGTAATTCATCAGAGATAGACAATGAAGTTCCATTCTCCAAACAGGATTGTGCCTGATGACCCTTTTTGTTTTACAGGTCCTACCATTGTTAAAATAATTATTAATAATGCTTTTCAGGTTAAAGGTGCAGTCTACCAAGCGTAAAAGGGAAGACAGCCCAACAGTGGTACGGAGAAAAGGCCAGCAGAAAACAGAGGAGACACCAGTAAAGAAAGCGAAACGATAATCTTTACCAGCTAGTACTGTTCATGGAAGAGTCAAAAGAAAAAAAAACATCTGTGCTTCTATTTTTTTTAAAGCAAAGGGATTTGCACGTGCTTGTTTCAGAGCTCTAAGTTAATCAATGCAGTACTTTTAAGTTACATTTTAAACAGCTTTATAAACTATTGTTTATACAGAATATTATGTACATTTATTTCAGATGAAAAATAAGTTTACTTTGTATCTGAATGAAAAACAAAGTAGTTATATATTTTATCACTGACTTGGAAAGTTGGGGTTTCCCAATGTGACATGCTAATGCAGATGCTTCCAACCCATGAGGCACCCCTCGGCCTACTAATACACTTTGTAAATAAACTTGTAAAAATAGGTTGTATTTTACTCTGTGTATGAATCTAATCAATGATGGACATTTTATTTATTATATGGAAAGCATTGGTCTGTAAACTTTAGTATATACCTTAGGGTTTTTTAATTATATATTTTACATTCTATGCAGATGTCAGTAGGAAACTTCCCCTCCGCTCCCCCAGGGCTGTCTAAAACCTGAAGTTCTCTAAAATATGCTCAGACAGTTGGTAAAGTATTTTTCTCGCATGCATTAAAGTAGTTTAGCATAGTGAAAGGGACTTGGCTCCTTTCTGTTCACATTTGTGACAAAGTATAAAATTTAAAATGTAATCTTACTAGATTATATTTTCACTTGTGAATTTACTACCAGCCTCAAGAAATAAATAGTATTAGGTTAGATTTATTCACAGTCAGCCAACACTACCCTGAAATGAAACAGTTTTATTTTGCAACTAAACACCTGTTCTTTCAGTATTTGTCTTTTTCAACAGAGGGACCCATTGAAATCAAATGTCACTTCTCCTAACTATAGAGCTTCAGCATTTTATGTTACATTTTATACACAGGTATTAAAAATAGAACCTGGTATTATTGCCAGAATCTTTTTTTAATGTATATTAACTCTGGTAAGAGCAAATGTTCAAGTGAAGTTGTATATAAAGTTAAACTTTTCTTATGATCAAATGTGTCTCTTGTTATGATGTGATGAGTTGCCAAACAATCTGAGATTATTTTAAGTGTTTTGTTGATATTCTGGTTTATAATTAAAAAGAATTCTGGGGGGTTGGAATTTTACTTTTGTTTTTTTCTCTTTTTCTTTTGTGAGTTTTTTTTGAACTTGTTGTAAGGCAGATGTTTCCGTCAGATATTCTGCTTGGTTTCTTACTGAGATTTTTATATAAAAATTATAAAATGTTTGCCAAAAACCTGAGTTGCCATATTTTATTTATTCTTTAATTGTATTGCTGTGGAACTTGTTTTTACAAATGTATTTGGTTGGAGCCATGTCTATAAGCTTTACCTGATTAGTGTCTTTAAATGTTCACAAGTGCTTATATTTTAGGTATTTAAACAGTAGGGAAAGGACTTAACCATTTATCAGGCTTAGTACACTACAAAAGCAGGTGCACACATACTGGGGTTTTTTCCTAAGCAAACTCGAGTCTAAAAAAAGAAAACCTCTTTGCTCTGAAAATTAACTCCTTTTGATTTCTACCTTAACTCTGCTCCCATACTAATACATACCTTGCTAACGTACTGCTGATATATGCCTATATGTTACTAATGTTTATGCACTTCTTCGTGTACAGTTGTAGGATAAGTTGAATCTTTTCCTTTTTTATTTTTATTTCCTTTATTTCTCCTTTGCCCGCTGCAGTATGCGTAGGCCAAAATAGTAGACTTCTTTTCAGCCTTTTTTCTGTAAGGCTAAACAAGCTGAACTGTTTGTTTTTCAATCGGTGCATTCTAGACTTTTGATCATTCTTGGAGTCCTTCCCTGCATCTGTTCCGGTTTTGTTCCCTTATACCTGAATTCAGTAGTGAGATTGCTCAGGAGGTTCCTAAGGAAGCCCCCCACCACACTGTACGTTATTATCATTTCTTCTTCTCTCTCTGTTTCTGCTAGTGGTACCTCTCCTGCCACAGTACAGTTTATATTTGTGTATTTCACTGGCACATCTGTTCTGATGGATTATAATGATTGACAAAGCTCCTACTTTTAAGTGTCTGATCCTCTTTGACTGCCAGTTGTCTATTGATCTCAGCAGAGAAATACAACCCCGAAGATCAGTGACAGTCTCTCAGAGTTAACCTGCTTAAAAGGTCTTCTACTGTCCTTCCCCTTAGCGAGGGATAACATTTAGGAGAATCTTCTTGTCTATGGAATGTATCTTTGATCATTCATTAAATTATTATATGAAGGCATTAAAGGAAGTATTTTCCACCATGAGAGCAACTTTTACTTAAAGGCTGGGGTGGGCAAGTGCCAATTCCACAAACTATTTTAACTTATGTACATTTCACTCACTGGATAATGGTATGTATGACAATAGCATCTTGTTCCTTTTCAGCAAAATAGACGTTTCTGCCAGGCCACATCACTGTCCATCCATGTTTGGAATTTTTTTTTCTTAGCTTAGTAGTTTCAAGTGCCTGTCATCTAAATTACTGTTTATACTTCACAGGTACTGTAGTGGTCTGCTGTATTTAAGCATAACTTGGGCACTGAATGTTTACAGTTTCCAAGCTTTTCATACACTGTCTCCCAGAGCCCTTCCTGAGCAGAAGGAAAGAAAGGGGGCAGAGGAATCAGTTTTCCCTTGGGTGCAGCAGGAGGCACATCCATCTTGTTCAGAAGGTAGGCTTGTAGTCCAGCTTGAACCTTGACATATGTCTAAAGCAACTATACTTTCCTACCCTATGCAAATGTAGAGAGTTCAGGAAAAAAATACTATTCTGCACAGTGATGAAACAGTGTCCCGAAAGTGTTTTATGGAGAGATTTGCTCGAGGCAGTTTGTTGCCACCTTTAGTGCAAGAACATGGCTACCCTGCAAATTTCTAAATGCCTAGGCTTTTTTTTTTTATGTTGTAGTAGCTGTTTTTTCTTCCAGTTCCTTCTCTTGGAACCACTTCCTTTCTCTGAACATTAAAATATTGAGTGAACCAGAGATGTCCTGGTGGAAGATGGAGTTCAAGTCCCCCTGCCAAGTTTTACAGAATGAGAACTTGAATCCTGCTTACCCTACCTCAGCTGCCTGTGTTAACCAGATGACTGTTGGCTAGTTGTCAGTATCTCCTCATTTTCTAGTGTATTCTGCTTAAAGGTTATTTACATCTCTTTACTGTCTTCAACCTAAAATACCATGGGGTTATCTACTATATAGTTTTTAAATCACACAACTGGATTTTGTTTGGTTGGGTTTTTTGTGGTGGTGTTTTTTTAAACCAACTAAGGGCTCATCAGTAAAAGTTCAATTGCAATTTTCATTTTTTGATGGGGTCTGGCAAGCTTGTGACTTGCAACTGGTGAAATTTCCCTCTAGAACCTGATCCAAAGTCAGTAGGTGCACTCAGCAGCTGGGGCAAAGTTTTTGCTGATGCTGGCAGATCTCTAAATGCTTCAGTTTTCTGTTCCAACAGCTTCTCTCGTAACACATCTACTTCTCAGTTAGTTGTTTCGGTTTTCTTCAGTGTGTGACATCCATCCCAAATACTTATGTCCACTGTTTCTTCTCTCTCAGCATCATGTGTACAGAACCACCCCTGGCCCTGATCCCTCAGAGGCTGCATACTGTCCTGAGCTGCCTTCATACGGCCAGAGACTCAGTGAAAATTTGTCCCATAAAACTTGGCAACCAAGGGCAGCAGGTGCTCCTGGTCACAGTGACTGTCAACAGACGTCCGCTATGATGCGAGTCCAATAGAGGCTTAGGAGTCAACACTAAAAGTGGTTGAAGTCTGATACCTGTATCAAGTTCTGCATTGGGAAAAGACCATTTGCCACCACAGATTCTTGTCACTCCTTGCTTTTGGAAGAGGTCATGGGACTTCTGTGATGCTGAGAATCACTGGTCTGAAGAGAATCGCTGCCCTGAAGCTGAGTGACTTCTACATGTCCTTCCAAAGCAGCCTTTGATTTCCTTGGAGCTGTACCTGTTTATATTGTAAAGAGTGAATTTAACTGGTAGATTCTTGTTCTCTTCCCATTGAAGTCATTCCATGTGAAATGTTTTCAGTTTTAAGATTTAATGTGAACATCTTAAAGTCAACTGCACCTTCATATAGCATACACTTACTCCAAGCTCTTGGTAACTTACGTATTCTCAACATGGCCTGCTTGATCATTTCATATACCAGCTCAGAAGGCTCTTATCTTCACGTCTTCAGCAGCCTTCCAGCTATTTCATTTGCTTGTAGCTTCAGTTCAGAGGAAATTGCCTGTGTCAGCCTTCTGCAGGTTTTGGCAATTTCTTAAAGATACTGTGCTTACTTCTTCCAGTAGATTCCTTGTCCCAGCTATGTACGTCACACTCCATTACTTCCATCAGCTTCTCAAAAATCCTGGGTTGGTTTCAAGCGGAGTGTTTTTTCCCACTAAAACATGAAAGTTTAAACACCAAGGAAATTCTATCTACATTCTAGTCTTTGTTTCTAGATTCTGATGTTTCACCAAAATTCCTTGAAAGGCTATTTCTGATTTAAACCCCCTTCCTCTTTCAAATCTCAGCTTTTTAGCTCTTATCCTTGCTGGCTTTGTGAATAAAGTCCAAAAGAAAAACATAATAAAAGTAAATGTCTCTCTGGGAGTCCCTAGATAGCTGTATTTAAAGCTAGGAACATAACACTCTTGCCAAACAACCAGGGAGGAAAAATATGGTTTGAAATGGCCGTAACTTAGTAGGGCAGGAATAGATTTTTTGGCACTGACTGTGCAATTAATTAGCCCAGGGTAGGGTTTCAGAGGCTGCGACTGCAAGGCACCTTTCACCTTCCCTCTTCTTCTGTCCCTTGGCCAGTGCCTTCCTCCATGCCAGTGTTGAGTTGTACAGTCACAGACTGCTGGACCAGGAAGCCTGAGATTTCCTCTACAAAACAAAATTACAGATTAGTTTTAATGTGGTTGGTTTCCTAAACCAGCTGTTGATGGGGCTGTGCAAATACTGCTGCCTGTACAAAGAGGATGGCCATGTGGCAGAAAGGGGATGTGGAATCACCCTTCCATTATTCCATGGATTTGAGTACGCTTAAGTTGGTCCTCCAGGTGCACCATTAGCTCTTACATGCATTTATGGTACCTCTGTATCGAGGAACCGGTGTATAAATGGACAGTGAGCTGATTTGTGGGTTTTATCTTTTCCTAGTGACAAAACAAGGAGGCTTCTGTCGCGAATGAGTGGTTTGGGCCACTTACTTAAAGAATCACTGTCAAAGGTATTAGCAAAAGTGATTTAATAGGAGTTTATAAAAGTGCAACTCCACAAAGTTTGATGGCAAGCTTCACTCTGTTACTTAATACATGGATGAAGCGTACAAAGAAAAATCAAGTTAGAATCAAACTTGAATGATTTCTAGAGACACCAAAAGAGGAAGGGAGAAACATACAAACAAAGATCAAGTTAGAATTCATTTTTCATTATTTGTACAAAGATTGGGGGTACAGAACGGTAGGGGAGACCGTCCCATTGACTCACGAGGTTCAGAGCAGACCCCCTTGCTTTCTAAACTCCTGTTGAGCTTAGGTGCAGCTGGATCCATTCCTAGTCCCAGACTTGGTCAACGGTTTATGTCTAAGGGATTATGTGTGTAGCAGCAGTCTGAGGTTCATTTACAGTTTGAGGTAAATGACAAGATTTAGTAAAACTTAATCACTGACTAATTTAACATTTACAAAGTGATTCAATAGAATATACCTAGGTTGATTCACACGTGCATGCACAGAGACATAAAGAGAGAGAGGTGTACCTGTCAAAAATTCCCCTCGATTGCAGTGAAATATTCACATCAAATGTCTCGGCATTTCTCAACAGGCAAAGGGTTGAGCCTCAAGGAGTGAAGGGTATCAGCTTTCGGTGGCAGTCGTCCCATTTTCGCAAACTGGCGAGTCAGCGAGCTCTGCGAGGCGTCCCCCTCCGAGGGAGATGCTGGTCGCAGCCCGCTGTGGTCCAAGAGAGCTCAAAGGGCCTCACTTGGGACCGCTGCTTATAGGTTTGTGAGATGATTGACTTCGGTCCTTGTAATTTCATTCTGGCCTTAATTCTTGTCAGATAACCACAACAGAGAGTCACGACCCAAGCAGCAGGAGTCTCAGGTATGGATCCAGGTGACAGGAGTTTCAGGTGCAGTTATAAAGGGGTGCCTACTTGTCCAGACTCACTGTACCATAGCCCGGATAAGAAAGTACCAGGCTGTCCCAACTCACTGTGCAAGAACCCAACGTTGGCTGGTCCCGACATTGCTTTAAATTCTGACATGGGACAAGATTTTTCAGGATTCTTTAGGAACTGAAGCCCCGTTTCTAAAACTGATGTAAAGGTTGGGGTTGTGCTCAAAGATTAAACTGGATCTAATGTTGAAACATCTGAATTTAAGCCAGCTGGGTCCCCGAAGAAGTTAGGAAGCCAAATGAAGCATCAAAGGTTCCTGTATTAGGAGACTTAGATCCTCGGATGCGATCCACAAAGCTGAGCAAGCTGCTCTGGAAGCTGACAGCACTGGCCTGTAGGAAACATCCAGGATTAGCTCCTCAAAGAGAAGCATGTAATGTTGGAAGATGATATCTACCCTCTCCTTAGGTTTCACCAAGGATGGACCACTGTTGGCCTTTCTTCCAAAGACACAAAGAAAGAAGGGGGGTTTTTATGCTGTGGTTAGAGCACGGGGGACTTGAACCTGTCTCAGGAAGGAAGGCTGTGGGGTGTCCGAAGGTGGGTACTGCTTTCTCTCCTGTTAAGATATTTCACAGCCCATGATGTGTCCTACTTGCTGAAACAGGAGCTAGGGACCAGGTCTCACTGTCCACTTTCCAGATGACTGTTTCACTCCACAGTGTATTGAGGAAATGGATGTTAGGGGCATTCATGTACCACTGTCTCATTCAGTGTTTGTCAAAAAGAAATGCTTAGGCTTTTAATTCCAACGTAGGCTTCATGTCTGTGGCTCCTGAACAGGACGAGGCATCTCCTTCCACCCTAAGTTAGGTGTTAAACAGACTTCGAAGGGTTGTTTGTCCAGCTCCGACATCTCACCAGGCACCTGATTAGCCTGGCTGCTTCCCCAGGCACTGTGCAGGATTCCTGCTGAGGTGGTGTGACACCCAGTAGGTATCTAACTCCAAGGAAGATATCACAATATTAATTATTATTAATGTAAATCCTCTTATAATCACAGGCCCCTTGTTGCTCTGTGGCCTCAGCATTGTGGAAATTCTTTCTTTGCTGCTTTCTAGAGACACAGTCTAGGTCAGGACAGCTCAGTTTTCCCCTGTGGGAAACAGCTTATGTGAAGATTATTTTTTAAAAAGTCATAGAAAAAAAAAAGAAAGCATCACCAACAATGAGGTTTATTTTGTGTATTTGTTTTGGGCTGGCATACTGACACTTGAAAGGCAAAGTGGAAGCAGTGGGGGCAGATGTTACCAGCTTTTTGATGTACTACTCTTTTCAACATTGCCACGGTTTAACCCCAGCCAGCAACTAAGCACTACGCAGCCACTCACTCGTTTCCCCCCCACCCAGTGGGATGGGGGAAAGAAGGGGGGGGGGGGAAGTAAAACTTGTGGGTTGAGATAAGAACAGTTTAATAGAACAGAAAGGAAGAAAATTATAATAATAACAATAATAAAATGACAATAATAATAATAAAAGGATTGGAATATACAAGTGACGCACAATGCAATTGCTAACCACTCACTGACCGATGCCCGGTTAGTTCCCGAGCAGCGATCTGCACCCCCAGGCCAGCTCCCCCCAGTTTATATACTGGGCATGACATCACATGGTATGGACCCTTTGGCCAGTTTGGGTCAGCTGCCCTGGCTGTGTCCCCTCCCGACTTCTTCTGCCCCTCCAGCCTTCTTGCTGGCTGGGCAGGAGAAGCTGAAAAATCCTTGACTTGGTATAAACACTACTGAGCAACAACTGAAAACATCAGTGTGTTATCAACATTCTTCTCATACTGAACTCAAACCATAACACTATACCAGCTACTAGAAAGACAATTAACTCTATCCCAGCCGAAACCAGGACAAACCTCACCGCTACCGCTCGTGAAGCTTGCAACCTCAGTGTGGATGTGATGTAGAAATGACAAGATAGGCGACCAACGACCTAGACTATGCAGGAGGACAGACTGGGTTACTTCACTGATCCCTGCTAGCACTGAGATGTAGCTCTTCATTAGTACAAAGTAAAAAACTTACTCTGTGCAGGATATGATAGGTAGAGCAGATACAGACTGGAAAGTAGAGGTAAAAAGCAAGTACTGAAAAATTATTACAAGTACTTTGCTGGGACTGCTGGCTATAATGTCACCCCTTTGCTTGCTGTTAGCTTAGCTTAGCTTTTATTTATTGAGCGTTCACAGGCACTAACATAACTGCTGAGGTTTAACAGTGAATGCAAGACACAGGTGTACTGCAGGTGTGCATCTCTGTCCTCACCATCAACATCTCTTACCGGCAAGCTAACGTACTCAGTAATGTAGAAGAGCTGTCCGAGAGCCCTGATCTCTAATGTCACCAAATACATTGAAAATAAATATGATTTCCACTGGGGAAATATAAACCTTTCTGTCAGTTGTGAGTTCGGTTTGGAGATGACGTACCTGCTGCAGTCATGGCAAGCTCCGTTTGGGGCTTTTCCTCATGGAAGGACAATGTTTATACATGGCTCCAGCTAAGCCACACACAAAGTGCAGCTCTTACCTGGCTTAATCAGCCAGTGGGAATAGAGCTGAAGTATAAAAAGCTCTACCACGTGTTTCTGCGTAACTTGGGCCCTCCCTCACTAGCGAACCACATGAATGGACCAAAATTGACCCACATTTTTAAACAGGGTTCCTTTGCTGATCACACAGCCAGACAGCACAGGCACTGGCTGTGCCTCTCCGCATCTACTGAGGACGTAACTGAGAATAACAGAGGAACATCAAAGCTATCAGTCTTATTGTCAGCTGGACAACTTAACCCTCTAATGATGTCCCTTCCTTTTCTAGATTTTATTGTAACATGTCACAAATGCTATGCAATGATTTATATAAGTCAACATATATTAAGATGAATGAATAAAGATGAATCCTTAAGAGAAAAATGCTCAGTGATCACATTCATGATACTCCAGCATCAGTTCCAGTATATAAATTTTAAAATGTTAAAATTAAATAGTCATTCCTGCTTCGGTGCCCAAAGCAAGCAGAGATCTGGAATGTGACTTTCCTTTCAGACAATGATAGGTTCACTCTGCTCTTTTTATATAAACAAAAGCTAAGAATTGCTCAGTAATATAGTGCTTATTTAACTCTATTCAGCCAGGATTTTTCAGGCTAAGTAAATAGGCAATACAAGGCAACTTAAACAAAAAAAAAAAAAATTAAACTGATGATAAAACTTCTTTCAACTAATTTTGAACTTGGAACTCTATTCGGCCCTCAAGCACAGGAAATATCCTTTTGGAGAAGCTTTAATCAAAGTAAAGCGGGATTGCCACACTCCTGGGCACATTCCTGGTGGGCTTTTTTTCTGGAGCAGAGGAGGGCTGGGTGGCAGAGACTGAGCATGGAAGTGGAAGAGAGGAGGCACCAGGGATATGGGATTTGCGTGGCGGGCTGCTGGGCCCAGGGGAAGCACTGGGAGGTTGTGCCTTTCCCCTTCCCCGCTCCCTGCAGGGGTAGGTGTGACAGGACTGCCAAAGAGGGGGCTGGAGGTTGTAATTAGTTAGTTCATTTCTCTATGAAGGTCCGGCAGAGGCAGCTCTGGAGGTCAGCTACCTGGTAGCCACTGCCTTGGGAGGAGGCAAAGACTGGCTGATCCAGCAGGCAGGTTGTTCCAGGTTATTCCAAATATGTGAGATGTCTAAACAGACCCTACAGATCTCCAGCAACGGCAATCCCCCATGTCACATACCCCTTATTGTTGAGATTTAAAATATTTTTTCTAACCTGAAATTTTCTGTTGCAATTTATGCCTTTTATTTCTTATATGACCGTATCTCTTTACAGCAGGGTGGTACCCCCTTGAAGACTTTCATTTTGCTTAATTTAGTTTTGTTACTTTTCTGTTTTTAAAAATCGAAAATGTTTTTGTTCTCAACTTTCAGTGCCTCATATATTTCTTTCCCTCTTCCCCACTGGAAAAAAAAAAAAAAAAAAAAAGGAGGAACAGCATGAAAGCCTCAATTTAGAAAGAAGCATAAAGCAAAGTTTTCTTCTGTTGAAATAAACATATAAAACAAGGAAAGTGTTCTGCATTTTTAAAAAAAAAAGAGAGAGAGGTTGTTTTTTCCACTGTTAAGACTTCTATTGTGGGGTTTTTTTGCTGACCTTTTTTTCATATGAAGGCTTCAGATTTTTGCCCTGCAGTCAAGCTTCACAGGTATACATTAGTTTGCCTTAGCCTGGAGCTAGCAGACCAAGGAGCCTCTTCTAGTGTAGCCAAGAAAGGACAAAGGCAGCTGTACCATATAACACATTCACAAAGCTTTACTGTTACAGATAGATTGCTAGCTTCATTTTTCTTGCATAAAGAAAACACATCCAGTTACCATTTGTCCTGGTTTCAGCTGGGATAGAGTTAATTGTCTTCCTAGTAGCTGGTACGGTGCTATGTTTTGAGTTCAGTATGAGAAGAATGTTGATAACACTGATGTTTTCAGTTGTTGCTCAGTAGTGTTTAGACTAAGTAACTTCATAATAGTTGTTAATACAATTTTACTGTATTTTCAGATTTTGGGAAGTTTCGTTTCTGAAGGCAGCAATAGGATCAGGGTGTAAGTACTAAGTATTTAAAAAACAATTGGATAATATTTGCTACTATGATTATATACCACAATGGCAATAATCCAAAATGAAATAAACCTTCATAGGTGAACACAAAGACAAGCAAATGCTACCACAGCACTGGGTATGGGGATGTGTTGTGCTGAGGCACTCTGTGAGACAGAGAAGGAAAATTCTTCCATTCCTTCATAGCTGTTTCCTTTTTAACAAAATAACAAAATGGTTTTTTTTTAATTTCACTTTTCTAAGTAAGTTCACCTAACTCTTCTCTTGGGATTTGTCCATTTGATTTCTTGAGATAACTGGATTGTTCAAAGACACCAGTGAATACAGGGCACCCTTCCCAGATCTCATTCCTTCGCTCCTCTCCCTCTTTTCACACCTTTTTCAAATTTTCTCAGCTTTTATGACCTCTTTTCTTCGGGGGGGGGGTAGAAATTAAGAATGGGAAAGTGACTGGCAGCTTTTAAAAAAGGGAAAGAAGTCCAATTACTTTTATTTTCACTCAAGGGCATCAAACTTGAAACAGCCCATCCGTACCAGCCCTTCAATTTTCATTGACCAGGGGAGAGAGGTGGTGTGGAGCCAAAGTGCAACACATCCATCGCACCAGTACTTGCTCTCTGCTTGCCCAACAGCTAGAATATCATGTCTTGGTCTGATTGGGATCTGGCAGGGGTGAATATACTAAAATGTAATGGGAAAAACTTTCAGCATATTCAAATAATCTATTAGGGGCCAGAATCGTTACAAGGGAGAGGTGAAGATCCTGGTGCTGCTGAACTCCTTGGAAGCGCTGCCGTTTTGCCAGTAAGGGAGCCAGCCTTTTCCCAGCAGGGCTGAGGTCTCACTTGGCTGGTCTTGAGAGTTTCCCAGCCCTCTCCTCCTGCAAAATCCACACCTAGGAAGCAGGTGAGTAACTTATCCGACTGCAAAGCAAGGCCAAACTCGGTGCACGCTACAGAAAGGGAAGCCCACTCTCCACTAGGTGCATCAGCCCCTCTGTTCCTGTGCAAGTCACGCAGGTGGCTCTGGGGCACGAATCGTGCAAATCTTCTCTAGAAAAGCAATTGCTGGGAGGCAGGTTGGTTGGGGGGAAAAAAAAAAAAAATTGTTTTCCACGCACAGATAGTCCTAAAATAGCCACTAGATGGCAACTGGTGCCTGCCAGGTAGCCCAGGCACAGGCTGACGGCCCCGCTCCCGCCGCTGCCTGCGCCCACGGCCGCGGGGGGACACGGGGGGGGGGGTCGGCCAGACCCACAAGGGCACGACGGAGGAGCAAGGAGGGGCTGGGGTGCGATGGTCCTGGGCTGCGCTGCGCAGGTGAGCGCAGGCAGCACGCCGCCAGTTTGGGCAGGAATTCCTCGTTCCAACTCTATATTCATGGCTATACTGTATAGCACGCCATGCATAGGTCTAAATCCATCTAGTGTTATGTTTATAGGTACAATATAGGCGTGTTAAATTCCATATAACATGGGTCTGTTTTTATAGGCACGTCGAACTTCTTTGGGGAACAAGATTTAGAGGTTTATTACAAGCTCTCCATTCCAGTCACAGGTACCTTGCCCAGACCTTCCTATTTCTCCCACTTTCCAGCCCCCTTTTCCTAGCACTTTGCCGATCTAATTACCTCCACCCTCACTTCTCCTCTGACCTGTCTTTTGCTGCTCAGCATCCCTCTCTTCCCACCCTGTGCCCTCCGGTTTCCTCACAGGGTCCCGCTCAGCTCTCAGTTCTCCCCTCCTGTCCTCTTCCCCTTTTCTCTTCCTTTCCCTCATCAGTTTGTTGCATACTCTTGGATCAGGCATTCCCTGACCTCTCCCTCTGCCCTTGTCTTCCTTTTGTTTCTTCAAAAGTCTTTCCTTCAGCTCCATTTTTCCCTCCTCTCAATATTCTTGCCATGACCAAGAACTTTTGTGGACGGCAAAAGTACATGGACGTACTGACATCCAAACAGGTTAGACACAGGCTAAGGAGCCTTTACATTTACTCCTACTAGCTGCTGAGAGTAAAGATGAAATGAGAAGTTGTGAAAATACCAAGTAGAGCAATTATAATCCCCTTTTCATTAGCTATCTTTATTCCTCATATTTTGCAGTTAACGCTGATGTGACTGCAATCACCTTTCAGGCTCCCAGGACCCAGCAAGCAAGAACTGGGACAGAGTCAACATCCAACACCAGCTGAGCCAGCAGGTGGGAAAATAAAGCCCGTTCTTGAAGGAAATCATCAAACACTCTCTGCATCTTGGAGAAAACGCCCAGGGGATTTCTGTAAGTCAGCTGGGGCCCAGATGCTAGGGCACATGATAAGGGATGCATATCAAAGCTAGCTACAGCCAATAGCATCCCAATGTTTTCATAAGCTGGTCTTATCATGAGGGGCAGAATTAACACTTTTTGAAAAGCAGTTTATTAAATGCAAGCGTATGGGACTGAGATGTTCATGAGAAATACCACATACCATGTGTGTCCAAAGGGCTATGGCTATTGAAACAAAGAAATGCACAGATTCCTGTCATGACTTTGATTTGTAGATGACAGGCTACTGTTCAGCTACACAGCTGGTAGTCTTGTCTTCTCCTCACTGAAAGGATCTCACTATCTCATTATCCAGGTGTTCTGACATTTAATATGCTCTCCATAAAAGCAGCTGCTACCTTATACCAAAGCAGTTATATGACCTGCCCAGGCCTGCTTCTCCGAAGTCACCATGTATTAGAAAGTAGCTCTAGGAGCTGTAGCAGCGCGTCTGACCAAAGGCAAACCAAGAAGCAAGGCATTTGTGGTTGGAAGGAGAAAGTTCTTCCATGCCAGGTGCTGCCATAGCCCCCATAGACTGCAGAGATGTCAGCTCTTCTCTCCAAGGGTGCTGCTGCTCTTCCAGAGTCTACCAGCAGTTCTCAGGGCTTCAGGGTCGACACACCTTATGGCTGCAGAGATTTCCTACAGTTAGCTCTTGAGGAGCCACTAAAATAGCCAACTTAAACCCTGTGAATGAAATATTATTGTATGTGAAGGTCCTTTGCCTTTGGATGATTTTTGTCCCTTCCATGGTAACTATGGGCAAAGTCAGAGGTATGACTATCAACTGATCACTGTGCATATATACCATTCCTGTTTGGGATGGTCAGTTAACCAGACAAGCATTGTGACAGTACAAGATTAGATTACAAGGACTTTGTTGCATATTTTGCAGAAGGCTACACTTCGGACATCTTTTTGGAGCTATGAAGCATAACACTTTGCTTTGTTGAGAGTTACATTTCTTGTTGAGGGAGCATATCTAATGCAGAATAGCACATTCCCTTGCACAACCCTTCTCCAAAGGAGTCCCTTTGACACAGAGGTGTTCCACTAAGTGTACAATATGTGAAAAAATATAGCCACATCAGAAGTCCTCCAGAGATATGGAAGGACAGCATTTTTGGCTGAAGACCGGGTTTTAATGCCTTCTACAGGCAGCAGTCTACAGTGGTCCTATATGGAGCTGGAATGCTGAGTGTATAGAAAAAGCGTGGGGGTTTTAATCAGCTCTCATAAAATGCAGACAATACTATAAAGCACCAGAAGGCTACACCACGCACTACCCTCTTTCCCAAGCAGGGAGAGCAGAAAGCTCTCATTCCTCCTGCCAACAATAACCTCATCCATAGTGCAGGAAATCGCAACTTGCCATCTTGAAAGTATTACCAAAATGTCCTTCCAGCCAGCACTCCTTCGCCTTCCCCGTTTCACTCGTTGGCGGATTTCTGCATCCTTTTGTTGTGAAAAACCTTCTGGAGAAATAAAAGGACCTTCTTGGTTTTCCAAGGGATTCAGAACTGACGTTTTGTCTACCCGCATGTCTGGTGCCTCTCGCATTGCAAGCATTTTCCAACTAAGTCACGGGAGTCCTTTAGTACTGGAGACTGCTTCAACCATCTCATTTACTCTCGTTCATGTAATGAGTAGGGCGCGAACTGCTTTTGTCATATTACCCATTTTTATTCTTCCTCATCTGCCTTGATATTTTTTTCTTCTGTTAGGCAAATCCCCAGTTGTGTCTGGCTAATAAATTATAGAAATAGCTACCTCTATGACAGGAATACCCTGAGAACCTGCCCAGGCTGTGCTCCCCTCAACACCATAAAAAGGCTCAGCAGGAGGCAACCTATAACTCAGAATCGCTAAATTTAGGCAAAGACAACACTAATGAAGACGGGAATTCTGAGAGGAGAGAATGAGTGTCATAAGGACAAGACGGTGCATATTTGCAGTCATCCGTAATTGACATATTCAAAGTCACTATTCTCTAAGATACACACAGAAAATATGAACAATATCTGTATTGCCTGCAGACAAGTTGTGTCATGTTTGCTAACGTTCAGGTGGCCAATTAAATCTGCATGTGAACTGAACAAAACAGAGTCACTAATTTATTTTTGAAGTTTATGTAAGTATTTGTATTCTCCCTGAGCAAGCCAAAAAAATTAGTGATTTAATGTAAAAGCTGTGTTCAGATGAAATGTACAGTCACTGTACATACAAAATCATTGCCAGTGGAAACAACTCACTTAGTGAACCTGCTAATTGCCCTAACTTCATAAACCCAGCACTGGATCCAAGGTCTCCATGCTCAAACAGCTTGGCTTGGCTGCTCCACCATGGGTTATCGGGCATGGACTGCGGCAAGGCCAACTCCGCGGCCGTGTAAGGCAGCTGCAGGTGTGGACTCCCCTGTCACACGGCACGCAGAGCTGGGGGCCTTGTTTGCCACCAGAGGTGTCAAAAAGCTCTCAGAGCGGCTGGGGTCCCTTCAGAGAGCAGAGCTACCATGCAGCGAGGTGCTCAGTCTAACCTGCCTGTCTTCGCTCGCTGCTCAACGGAGGGACCAGCCCACCCACCCTGCGCAATTACCTGGTGAACTCACACCTCTGGTTTCTCTTCAGACATACAAAGTCAATGACATGGGCCTGGATCCAAAACAGGACGGACGTACTGCGATTCTCATCTCTGCAACACACCGTGTTTGAGGCACCTCAGTCCAGTCCCGGAGCTCCTGCGTCAGATCTGCGTCTCCGAGCAGGCACCCCGACAGCCAGCGCTGCACGCAAGAGACTGCCCGTGACACGCACAGAAATGCCATGTCCTACCTCCACAGTTTAGGCTTCCTGTTCCGTGTGAGGAAGATGTGAAACAAATAAGTCCTTGATCTCACATTCTGAAATTTTTGAGTAATCGGTGATCTGTGTAAACTTTTAACGGCCGAGTCCCAAACACTTCCAGGTATTACCTTCAATGGGTGTCTACTCCTGATATGAATAATAAAGAGATAGAAAAATGAATATAAAATGACTGTTGACTTGCTATCAATGAAGATGTGACTCTCAGACAAAGATGTAAAATCACTTTATAAATGTAAGCAGTTCCAGTACCCTGAGAGGCAGGCAGGCTTACTTGATTTACCTAAGCGTCAGAAGCAATAAAAATATTTAAATGTTACCCCAATGTAGCCATTGATTTAATTACCAAGTTAGTCCATGATACGTGAAAAGTGAGCTCAACTATTTCAAACAAAAAGTAGGAAAGGTTATTACTTATTTATAGATTGAGGAGCAATGGTAAAGGAAACCTGGACTTCATATGATGTTGTACCAAATAAATATCAAATGATTAATCTGTGCTATGAGTGTTCTTAAAAGCCTAGAGACTTGCACACAGCAAATGTATCTACTGTAATATGGTGAATATTAATTAAAATGTTCTAGTAAATAAAGAGGAAAAATTCAGAACAAGTAGATAGACCAGATACTGTATGGATGACTCACACATATATGACTTTGGCATAAGTCATTCGATCTGTTTCTACTTCAATTTTTCTACCAGAGAGTGCAAATAAATAGACACACACACACCCTTTTAAAATTATTTGAAACAGATAAAAAAACTAAATACAGGTGCTAAATATCACAATATTTATTTCACAGAAAAAATTCAAAAGCTTTAATTAATGACCATGAAATGCATCTGGCCATTTGGATATGCTGGTTTGCTTTTTATTAGTAAATCAAGTTAGTCTTGTCCAGGTTGTACTTCTATCCTACAAATAATTAGGTCAGAAGCTGAGGAATATATAGCCATTTACTGGGGTAGTAGAAAGCCTAACATAAAAATAAGGAAAGAGTCAAGGAGAAGATTTGTTTCAAAAGACAGTCTCGCCTGAGCACGGTTGCAGGACCGGGCTCTCGGTGCGTACACAGCTCGTGGCCTCCTGGCACTAAGTGGAGGAAAGGACCGTACATCCTCACTCTTTCTCAGGAGCGTGATGATTAGAGAGTCCGTATGTCTTTTCCTTTGCAGGGTCTTGCAAGGAGGAATAATTCAGCAGGAAAACTGCCGTGCAGTGAAATGAAATGTTGGCAGTTTGTTTTTGTGCTGGGTACTCTGCATGCCAAGCCTTCATTTTTTACTATAAAAATGAAGCAACAAGAGGGAGATTTGAGTTGGTTTTCCCAGAAACAGCATCTCTGAGCAATAAAACGGGGCCAAATTGTGTCACCACATATATGCAACCCACAAGATTCAAGCTCCTTTCAGTTTGGTTGTAAACTCCTATAGAAGCGTTTGTGTTTGAGCCTCCCAGCCTTAAAGGACACGGGCTTTTCCCCATATAAGGAATATGAGCAGAGAAGGGGATTGCAAACCAGCTACTAAAACCTACTGAGCTAATTTGCTAAGAGGTTTTCAAGTTAGTAGGATTGAAGTTCTCATTGTCAGCATTATAGTTGCACATTCACCAAGTTTAATATTCAGTTGGATTCTAAAAATGGTTCAGATTTTTCTCTGAATTGTAGGTGGTATATCCTTCTGTCACTGAAGTCCAGAAGCACCTTACAGTTGACGTCTCAGCAACAACACAGGATCCTGACGTCAACTGCAAAAAGCAATCTGAAGGCTAAGTGGTTACTTACATGAGGTCCCTCACGAAATGCATGGAGAAATCCTGCTAGGAGCTTGTTTCAGAGATGCACAGCTGTCACCTACTGTGTAGCTACAGTTACATTGCTTGGAAATAAATTGTTATTACTTAAGAAATAGAGTCAAAACCCGATCAAAAGCAGATGACCCGAGATTTTCCTGCAAAACCAGCAAGCTGTCCAGGACACATTTATGTGCCTTTGCTGCGCAGCCAAAGAGGAGCACAGCTGAGGTAAAAACCATGAACCAAATCTTCCCCATCGCCAACAGAGTCACAGGGGATTCAAATTCCTTGCAGGAAGAAGCACTGTTTGTACCATTGCCGTCTTCCACCTAAGCCCCTGGAAGACCCAGCAGGAGACTCTGCGAGGATTTGCATCGCCCTGTGTGTATCGGGAGGCAAACTAGGAAGAAGTCTGGGGAGACAGCTTCAGTCTAGGAAAAAAATATCCCCACTAATTAGGTATGGCAAAGGTATTACCCACCACCATGCAGGCTTTGGGAAGTGCTGCCAAGAGGGCTACAGTGTGGGGTAGCTCTGGGCCATGAAACCCTTTGGCCTGCCTCAGAGCTGAGACAGTCAGGACAGAAGTGGGACTGAGCTAGCCTGGCTCTGCCCGAGCTGGCGCATGGTGGTTACATCGCTAATTAATTTCCCTTCCCGGGCAAATCCTACCCCGAAAGAAAGGTTATAACATTTCCTTTTCCCAGCGCAAGCTACTCCCACCCAAGGGACCACCTGGCTCTTTTTATACAACGCTGTACGTTGTATAAAAAGTGTGTGCTCACACAAAGGCTCTTTCAAGGTTTCGCAGCCACCTTCGCGCTGCCGTCCACGCGTTGACCTGATGCTTTTCACCAGGCGCCCACGAGCAGGACACGTCCTTCCCTGCTTCATCGCCCCAGGCGCAATACGCAGTGCTCCTGCGAGCGGCTTTCCCCACACCTGGAAAGAAAAACCTCTCGGGTGACTGCCTGCCAGAAGCCACCTCACGCTGCAGCCCCCCCAGGCTCCGCTCCCGCTACGGCTCGTCACCGCACACAGGGACGGGGCACCGGCCCTGTGCCTTCTCCCCGGTGTGTCGTGTGTCCCCCCCGCGGGCTGGCCCTGCCCTGGCCCGCCCCGGCCCCCGATGTCACCGGGGCCCCGCGGGGCGGCCGAGGCCGGGCAGTGCGGCGGGGACGCCTCTAGGGGGGGCCGCCCGCCCGCCGGCAGCGCCGGTGGGGAACGGGAGGGCGCGGAGCGGCCAGCCGGGCTCCTCCGCGGGGGGTCGGAGAAGGAGCCGGGGGCTTCTCGGGTGGGAGAGGCGGATCTGGGGCACGGCGGGCTCGGGGGTTTCCCCGCTGCCGGGTCACACACGGCCGGGCGACGGCGGATCCGACGCGATAGAGGGGTTGGGGCCGCTGCCAAGCCGCGGGGAGCGGCGGGGTGCGGAGCCCTTATGGGGGGGGGGGCAAGGTGGCTTTCGTGCCCCCGCCGACATCGCCGCTTCGGGCGCCGCTCGGCTGCCCACCCCGCCGCCGCCCGTCCCCGTCCCGTGCGTCCCGTCCCGCCGCCCCGAGCCCTCTCCTGCGAGGAGGGTCCGCGCCCAGTTTCTCCCCAGACGCTCGGAGGGGGCCCTGTGCCCGCCGCAGGCCGTGGCCGGGCAGCCCTTGCCCGCCGGCGCTGCCCCGGCTGCGAGCCCTCCACCCGGGCGGTCAGCGCGGAGCAGAGCCGGGCCGCCGCGCTCCCCCCGGCCCGCCCTCCCGCTGCCCGGCTCCCCCCGGCGGGGCTGGAGGGCGGGCGCGGCGGGACCACCCAGCTGGCCCCCGGCGGCCGCAGCCCCCGGGACCTCCGGCCCGGCCCGGCCCGGCCTCCCTCCGCCGCTCCCCTTGCGTCTTACCCCCGCTGCTGCTCGCTCTCCTCCCGGCCTCCTCCCCAGGCATTTCCTCCCGCGGACAGTAGTTTTCTGGTCGGGAAGAGGGCGCAGAGATCGCCCCGGGAGGCGGGAGAGGGGGAGAGAACCAAAAAAAAAAAAGAAAGGGGAAAAAAAAAAAGGAAAGGAGGTGGCGGGGAGGGAGCTGGGTAAATTAGCAAAGAATTACAGCCATTGTAAACTAACCGCAGGTATTTCCAAGAGCTTGGACGCGAAACCTTGTAAATCAGGGACTTCGCGGGCTGGAGCCCGGCTGCGCCGGAGCTCGGCGGGAGGCTGCACGGGGGGAGCGCCTCTCCCTCCCCCTCGCCGCTCCCCCGGCCCCAAAGCAGCCGCCGGCTCGGCCGCCTGCCGCACCTGAGCACAGCCCGAAAGAAGAAGGGCACGCCGGAGAGCTGCCCCGGCCAGTCCTGCCCGCAGCTCCCCGTCTCCGCCGTGCCCAGAGCCCCTCGCCGGCCGTCAACCCAAACCCACGGCTCCCGCCACCCGCACCCCCAGCCTTTCCCCTTAGTGAAAGAAGCGCGGAGCCCTTCCTTTCTCCCCACCTCCCCGTCCACGCATCTCCTCTGACACCCCAAATTTCATCTCTCGGCTGTTTAGCACCCCTTAAAATGCCCGCACAGGGCACCCTTCCTACACCTCCTACACACCTCCTCGTAAGTGGATTTCTCGCAGCTTCCCCAGATGCCTCTTATGTCCCTCCAGCTCTTAAAAAGAAAAAAAAAAATAAATAAATAAAATCCCCTTTGGCTATTTCCTGAGTGTATCGTGGCACCGGAGACTTGGGCGGCAGAAGCGATGGCTTTCCCGGGAAATACCTGGGTGGGAAAAAGGGATGGTGAGTGAGTCCAAGCAAAGTTATTAGAACGTGCTGAATTTGTTCACAGGGATAAAGCCTGTTCTCGTCCCGTCACGCAAAGGTGCTCTCCGGCGTCGTGCTGCGTATGAAAGCGGCATTATTTATTTTATTAATTTATTTTCCGGGTAAGAATGGTCATTGAAACCATTTAATTCCTGCCAGAATCGTTGATAATCAATTACGGTGGCTTCGTGGTCTGCGGCAAACAGACGCTTCGTCTCTGCGGGATCACGGAGGGCAGTGCTGGAGGCTGGACGCAGCCTGCGAAGCAGCAGGTTGACACCCCGGGAATTCGGCTCACGAAGCAAAGCCGAGGCTGCGGGTATCATTTCGATATGCTCTAGCTCGTTACGTTGCTGGGTCTCCCCAGCACGAAAAGGACGCGGTGGTGAAGCGCTGGCGTTTCATTTCTCGTGTACCTGCTCGGTACCCTCGCCGGGATTTTTCTGTTGGCTCTGAGAATGCCAATAATGCCTGAAATAAGGAAAAGCAGGGTGCTTGGGGGCACACTGTTGTTTTGGCAACGAGTCGCATTTACACCATTCACGTGGGTGTAACAGTTTCCAAAACCTTCTTGTTTAGGGCCATTTTCTTCCAGGGAAAGCATCGTTTCGAGGACAGCAGTCTTCAATTGCCTGCCTCAAACGCTCTTTAAAAGCCCCGGGGACCGAAGACCGTCCCTACCATAAACCCGGCCGCGTTTTTAAACAAATGGAACGGCCAAAACCCCCCATTTTCGAAGACCGGTCGAGGCAGGTTTGCATCTACACCCCCAAGGCGAGCGCCCGGAGGTTCGGGCGCTCGCCCCGCGCCGCGCACGGCCCCGACCCCGGCGCGCCGTCGCCGCCCCCCCGACCCCCCCGACCCCGAAATAAGCAATTTCCCCATTCCCGCATCAAACGCTTGCCAGCCCGTGGCGTTGCTCCCGCTCCCCCCGCGACGTTTCCCCGCCGGGCACCGGACCCTTCCCCGCCGCCGCGCTGCAGCGCTCATCGCCCGCGGCGCGGCGGCGAGAGGGGAAACACCCTGAAACGACCGTCCCCCGCTCTCCCTCCGAGGGTGGCCTCCGCCACGGGCGGCACCGGCCGGCAGCGCGGCGCCCGGCTGGAGCGGGGGGGGGGGGGGGGTGCGGCGGGAGGTGGGGGGGAGCCCCGCGGGCCGCAAGGGGTTAAGGCGCGGCGCGCCCCGCCGCGCGCCCCGCGGAGGCGCATCGCCCCGCGGCGGGGAGCCAATCGCCGGGCGGGCTGCGCGGGGGCCGCCCAATGGGAAGGCGCGGGGCCGGCGCTGTCAGGCGGCGGTGAGGGATGACAGCGCCGCCGGGAGAAAAAGGAGAGGGCGGGCGCGGGGCGGGACAGAGCGGGGCGGAGGCAGCGCCCGCGCCGCCAGGGACCCGCGGCGGCGCCCGGCGGAGCGCGGCGCGGCGGCCCCGGCCCTATGGGCGGGCGGGCCGGCGGCGGCGCAGAGAGGCTGCCCCCGCTGGCGCCCGGCCTCCCGGCGGCAGAGAAGGGCCCGGCACCGGCACCGGCGCGGCCGCGGCCGGCGATGCGGTCGCCCAGCTGAAAGGCGCGGCGCGGTCCGCTGCTCGCCCGCGGGGCCGCCCGCCGCCGGGCCATGGCCGTCCGCGGCGGCAACGCCCTGACGCCTTTCTCCATCCAGGCCATCCTCAACAAGAAGGAGGAGCGCGCCCGCCACGCGGCGGGGCGGCCGCCGGCCCCGGGGGCGGCCGGCGGATGGCGGCTGTGCGGCGCCGCCGAGGGCCCGCCGCTCCCCTCGCCCGCCGCCGCCGCCGCCCGCGCCCCTGCCCCGCGGACGCCGGCGGGCTGGGACTCGGACTCCGCGCTCAGCGAGGACCCCGAGGGCGAGCGGCGCTCCGAGGAGGAGGGCGCCGGCGGCAGCGCCCGCACCGCCGAGGACGCGGGCGGGGGGCGGCCGGCGGCGGCGGAGGAGGAGGCGCAGCCCCCGGAGGCGGCGGAGCGGGACGCCGCCGGCCTCAGTGACAGCGAGATGTCGGCCGCCGTCTCCGGTAGGGGCGGCCCCGGCGGCGGCCCCTCCGCACCCGGGCGGTGGGGGGGGGGTGGTGTCCCGGGGGGGGGTGAGGGGCTGCTGGGAACGGGAGATGATCGGGGGGGGGGGGGCTTCCCGCCGGCCCCGCGGAGTTGTGCCGCGGGCCCCGGCCGTGCCGGGGGGGAGAAAGCCGCCGGGCGCGGGAGGGCGGATCGGGGAGAGCCCGCAGCCCGGGAGGGCGCCCGGCGCTTAGAGGAGGGCGAGAAACGCCGGCGGCGGGGTGGGCAGCGGCTCGGCCGGGTGTCCTGCGCGGGTCCGGGCCCCTCCGCGGAGCGGGGCGCGCGGGGACGTGGGTGTCCCGCTGCCCGCCCGCCCTGACCGCCGTGCTCTCGCCCCGCCCGCAGATCGCAGCCCCCCGGAGGAGGAGGACGGAGCGGGCAAGTGCGGGAATCTGCTGCCGGGGGAGGAGGAGGCGGCGGCGCCGAAGCCGCGGAAGAAGCGCTCCCGCGCGGCCTTTTCCCACGCGCAGGTCTTCGAGCTGGAGCGGCGCTTCAACCACCAGCGGTACCTGTCGGGGCCCGAGCGGGCCGACCTGGCCGCCTCGCTGAAGCTCACCGAGACGCAGGTGAAGATCTGGTTCCAGAACCGGCGCTACAAGACCAAGCGGCGGCAGATGGCCGCCGACCTCCTGGCCGCCGCCCCCGCCGCCAAGAAGGTGGCCGTCAAGGTGCTGGTGCGCGACGACCAGAGACAGTACCACCCCGGCGAGGTGCTGCGGCCGCCCTCGCTGCTTTCCCTCCAGCCCTCCTACTACTACCCCTACTACTGCCTGCCCGGGTGGGCTCTGTCCACCTGCGCCGCAGCCGCCGGCACCCAGTGAGGGGCACACGTACATGACCCGCTTTCCCCCCCCGCCTCCAGCGTCCCCCACCGCACACACTGGCAGCCAGGAAACCCATCTCCCCTCTGCCACCCCCCCCAGCCAGCCAGCCAGCTTCTCAAATCCAGAGCCCCAGCTGCAGTTCTCAGTGCCTTGGACAGTATTTATTATTATTTTATTGTTATTTTTATTATTAATATTATTTGGATGGTTCCTCACCCTCTCCTCTTCCAACGTAGGACTTCTCGGCCACCCCTGCCCCGACCCTCGCCCCGTCCCCACCCCGCCAGCCGAGGACTCTCGCGATTCGGCACGACTAGTTCATGGTATCCATGTTGTCAGTGTATTTGGTGTAGACTTCTTGTTTGTTTGTTTTATTTCGCTTCGGATTCGTAGAGACTCGATCTTGTGTGGGAGAGAGAAAGAGAGAAAAAAAGGAGAGGAAAAAAAAAAAAACCAACCCGCAAAACCAAATGCAGCTCAAAAGAGGAGATCAAGGACTCCCTCGGTGGATTGTAAGGAAGATTATTTTTGACGTCTGTTTGAGTCCTTGGTCTTCCAACTCGTTGCAAACTGAATGTGCCTTGTATGGTGCTGAATGTAAGGAAGCCTCTTTCAGATCCCCCCTGCTTTTGTTGCCCATGTTATTGCTGTACTCCATGATCCCTGGCAAAGGATAAATATGTCACAAAAGGGTGAGACTTATATCGAAACCCCAGACTTCTTTTCCTTTTTTCCTGAGATCTTTCCGTGTTCGGGGAGGGAGGAGTTACGGATTTTTCGCACTTTCCAGTTGTATTAAAGTTGTTGTTATTTTTATATTCAATGTGAATATTTCTAGTCAGGCTTTTTAAGAAATCGATGTAACGGGAAATTTTAATACCATCGGTGCCTTTTACAGTTCTTCTGCAGACCTCTCCTTCAGGGGCGGGGATTTCTGATCTGCTCAGCAATGTAATTACAGTCTCTTTCTTTCAAGGTAACTCATTGCTTTTTTTTTTTCTTCTTCTTATTTTTTTTTCCTCCCTTTCTCTTGTAATGGCACTGTGCACTCAACTAGATTATTTACTTCAAATGAATTGTGAATGTTTGTAAGCTACCCGCTGTACTTTTTTTTTTTTTTAATTTATAAACTTTAGTTTAACACTTAGCTCTGCCGCTTGTGTCGTTTCTGAGAGCGGGCGGATACGGATTTCCCCAGCGACTTTTTCCCCGCAGCAGACTTCGGACTGTAGTTCGGACCACGTCCCTCCTTTTCCCACTCGCACGGAGGCTGGCAGTGCCTCTGGTGGGAACAGGCAGCTCCGGCGGTGGGGATGGTGGGGCCTGGCGGAGATCTCACCCCCCGGTCCCCAGGGCCACTCTGCCCGTGGGGACCGTGCAGCACCAGTGCCGGTTCCGTCTGTGGGAAGCGGAGGGGGCGAAGGGGCTGGGGCCGGGCGCCTTAAGGAGTTATTTGATAACGCCTGTCCTGGACGAAGCGATCCCTCCTTCTGCCGGAGAGCCGGGGTCGCTGGTTTAATTTACAGCTGCCGGGGTTACGGTGAGGATGCGGTGCGGGCGGAGGAGCCGCGGGGAACATCAAGTCGGTTCTCCCGGGCCAGGGCGGTCTCGCTGGGACGGGCGGCCCGGTAGCTGCCCGTTTCCACGGGCCGTGTCGGCTCAAACCCTCGGCAGCTCCCGGGGAAAGTGCGCGGCTCGGGGGAGTGTTTTCTGTCCGCCGGAGTCTGGCGGGGAGGCCGAGGCCGGGGGCCGCAGGCACCGGCTGGGGCTGGGGCTGCGGGATGGGGCTTCGCAGTCCTGTTTGTATCCCGACACAGCCGCGATAGCCGCTTGGGGCAGCCTCCCGCCTTGGACTGAATCCCCTCCAAGCCTCCGGCGGCGAGCCCGGGCCCTCGGCACGGTGGCTGGCAGCGCACCCCCGCCGCCGGCCGCCGGCCTCCGGCCCTCCCCGCCGGGGCCGGCGCTGCCAGACGGGGCGGGCAGCCCGCGCCGGGGTGGGCAGCTCCGAGCCGGGGGGGCCGGCACCGGGCAACGGCCCTCGCAGGGACCGGAGCCGGCGGTGGCTGCGGTAGTTTCTCCGCGCCGGTGCAGCCCTGCCCGGGCCTCCCTCACAGGCGGCCGCGTTGCCTGGCCGCCGCTTCTCCATCGCCGCCGGCTTCTTTCCTTCCCCGCCGGGTCGCACGGGCTTCCCTCGGGCTCCCGAGCACGGAGCGGCTCGGAGGAAGCCCCTGCTGCCCCATGCCCCCCCCCGGCCGCGGTCCTTGCGAGCCGCCCCGAGAGGCGGCCGGGCTGTTTCCTCCTCAGCCCCCTCGCCGCGGCCCTCCCCGGTCGTTATTCCCCAAACCCCGCGCCAGGCTCGGGCAACCCGTGGGGCGGGCTGGCTGCCTTCGCCCCGCAGGGGCCACGCACCCGGGCTGGCACCCCCGGCTGCCCTCGGCGGTGGGGAGAGGGGCGGCGGCGGCTGCCCGGGGCTGCCCCGGCCCCGGGGCGGGCTGGGGGCGAGCTCTCGGCTCCTAAAGCCGTCAGCCGTCGTGGCATCGGGGCGGGGGGGGGGATGCTTTGGGTTTGGTTTTGTTCCGCCGGGCGGGTCTGGAATCCTGCTCGGCGAAAGGAGCGCTCCAGATGTAGCGGTCCTGGGCTCTATGGCGAAGACCTGGGCGGACGCGGGAGGACTGACATTTATTAGGCCCGATCCTGAAACCTTTTTTTTTCTTTCTTTCTTTTTTTTTTTTTAACTATTTCCTTCCACCTTTCCCACCGCTTTCCCTCCTGGGAAAATGAAATTTTGGATGGCAGGAGCAGGGCCCCCGTGCACTTGGGAAGGTGAAGAGGAGCCCCCGCTGCCCCGCAGACAGCTCAATTCCCCCCTTTTCTTGCCCCTGGGGACGTTTCTCTGCCTGCAGCCCCGTGTCCCCGTGTGAGGCTTGCAACCCCACACAAGACGTAGAGCCGCTGACTCCCGTCCCAGCTTCGATGGGACAGTTTACACCAGCGGAGGTTTTGGCCCCGGCGGGGATGGGGAGGCAAGGCGGCGGGGTGGCTTTCGGCGAAGCTGGTTATGGTTGCTACCGGGCTCCCTGTTGGAAAGAGAGGATTATTTCGAAGCCTTCTTTTTCCCGTAGGTCACCGTGTTTTATTATTTTGCTTCGTGCTTGCTGACGGATGTAGCGCTGTAGGGAACCGCCTGATCTGAAAAGAAAGCGTCGGTCAATAGAGCTTCCCCGGGGATCCCCGGGCTGGAACGCGGGATAACAGATGCAGGATAAAGCGTCAAACTGGTTTTCTTCGAATCCGGTAAAACTAAGATTCATTTTACTCGAGGCAGAAGTTGCTGAAAAAGATGATCCGAGTGAAGTTACTTGGAATTTTAGGATTGTGTTTAATATCGAATATTTACGCATCGACACTGTCTTCGTTTGACGTTGGCAAAATCCGGTATTTAAGAAACGTCAGTGTTTTGCATCGGGAAAATTTAATCGATAATTTAATGGAATTTTACCGGAATTTGGAGGCGTTTCTGGTCCAGTTTGTATTGAAAATTTTACGATTTGAGATATAAAGCAAACGCTCCGAGTCTTTTTGTCTTTTCTTAATGACGAAATCCCTAGTCACTCGCGCGTAACTGTACCAAGGCCAAAGGAATCGGTCTGGATTTTCGGCGTTGAAGCAAAATGATAGCAAAACTATATATAGCTGACAGCAAAATCTGGGCTCTAACACGCTCTCTCCATCCTCTCCGAACACACATTCAGCTCATCAGCAGCAAGAAAATAATCTCCCTAACGATATGTCCCGACTGCGGCCTCTCTCCCAAACCCCGAATCCGTACAGGAGCCGTGGGAATCACTTTCCATCCGGCCATGGACAAGCTCCAGCCTTAAAGAAGAGAAAACAGTCGCGATAGAAAGAGGGGGTGGGGGAAGAGAGAGAGAGGAAAACCACCGCAGCTACAAGAAATTCGATTGTTGAAATGTAATGTAAATTGTGTATATCTTTGCATATGTCTCCACAGGCGCTTGTGTTTGCGTATCAAACACTCGCACAGGCGCACAGACCGACTCTGCAACCGGGCGGCTGCCTATATTTAGATACGTCCCGCTCGCTCGCAGGGTAATAAAACAGGAAACCACGTAGATTTCCCCCGCGACACACACACACACACACACACGCACACACTTGTCAGGTAGAAATCAGCGACGCTTCCCCGGGAGGAGGAGAAGCAGCAGAAGATGCCGGAGCACGGGCAGTCCCCCCGGCAGCGCAGCACCTGCCCGGCCTCCCAGGGGCTCCCGGGAGCAGGGGGCAAAGGTGGCCCGGAGGTTAAGGGCCTCTCCCCGGCAGGCCCGGGGCTTTGGCAGGCGATTTTCCGCTCCGCTTGTCCTGTCAGTGGGAAGGGGACGCGCCCCGAGGGCAGCCCCCGGCCCTCCCCGCGGCTCCCCCGGGTCTGCGGCACCAAACCGCCGGAGCGGGCAGCTCCTCTCGGAGAGTCCCGCAGCCCGAGGCGGGGATGCTCCCGCCCGTAGGCGGTCGGGAGCGCCGGGAGCTCCGCCGGAGCGGGGCTGACCCCGGCGGCCGAAAAGCCGGACCCCCGCGGCCGGGGGAGCCCTAAGGCGGTGGCAGCGGTGGCTCCAGCGAGCAGCCCGGTTTTTTTCCCCCAGGTGATGGGAAAAATAAAGGGCAGGTCTGTCTGCCCCGGCCACAGGTACCGCTCCTAGCCTGTCCGAAAGCCTCCCCAAAGCGGACTCTTCCTTCGCGTCGTTCGCTGCTGCGGGGAGCAGCGCGATTAACCGGGGAGCAAGGTGAACCGGGGAGCAAACGAAACCTTTCCCAGCCGAGTCGCACGGCGGTCAGCGCCGGGACCCCGCACCGCTCCGCTCCGAGCAGAGACGCCGGTGGGCGAGGAGGCTCTGCCCGGAGACCCCCAGCCCCGCCGGGGCTGCCGCCCGCCGGGCCCCGCGCCCCGCTCTGCCCCTGGGGAGCCACGCGTCACTTGTCCCTTTTTTTTAAAACATGGTTTGCGTTTGTATTCTTTTTTTTAATTTATTTTTTTTATGAAGGGAGGGAGAGAATTTCGGCAACCCGCACGCAAATCCTCGCTCTCTCTCCGGAGGGATGGAGCGGAGCGGGAGGGCAAGTTGACGCCCGGGCCCGCCCGGGGGGGGGGGATGTCGCGGTGCCCGGCGAGGGCCGGCACCAGCCCGGGGCAGGCCGGGGGCGAGGGCTGCCCTCCTCCCCCCGCTACCGCAAACGCCTCCCTGCCCAGCTCCCGGCCGGGTCCCACGGGCCCGAGAGGAAAGCCCCGGCCAGAGGATGAGGGTTTTGGCTCCGCGGCCCGGAGCCCTTGGGGCGGCTGAAGACCCGCCCCCGCCTCTTTCCCCGGTGTTATCCACGAGGCTGGTCCCGAGTGATGCTGTCCACGAGCGCAATTGTCGGGGCGCTCCTCGAAAAAATAATAGCGGGGAGTGGTGGCTGCAGAGCCGCGGGTTACGCCGTTTTGGGGCTCTCAGGTGCGGCCGTGGCTTTTTTGCCTAAAATCTGACTCGGTAGCAAAGAGGCCGGCGGAAGACGCTGCTGGCAGCCGGCAACGGCTCCTCCGCTGAAACAGAAATGCATCCGAGCCAGGGAAGCCTCTCCTAGCCCGCGGCAGTATCTCGGCTCCGGGAGCGGCGGGCAAGGGGGGCCGCTCCGCTGCTGGCCACGGGCGGAAGGCGACCTGCAGGGACTACCTGCTGCCTCCCAAGGGGTGCAAGTTGCCACCAGGACTGGTGACTGATGTCCTTCCCACCAGAGTAGGGACACAGCTATTAATAAAAACATATATCTAGGTAATAGTGCTCGTAGGTATTCAAAACATTTTTTTTCTTTCTTTCTTAAAAAAAAAGAAAAAAAAAAAAGGCATGGAGCTAAAAAGGCTACACGCAGCCTTTTCATGGACGGCCGATTGACAACCAAAACACTGCTTCCGCACCGAGCAAGAACGGCCAGAAATCCGTGAAACGGGTGGAAAGGCACAGAAGGGTCTGATGTTCAGCTTCCCGGGGCTGGACGGCAGCAGCGTGCGAGCAGGGACGCCGCCGGGCCGGGGGCGGGGGGGGGGGGCAGGCCGGCACCGGGACGAGCACCCACGGGGCAGGGGCCGACTGCTCGGGGGGGGACGCCCGCGGGTTACTGCTTTGTTTCCTAAATTGCTCTGTGGGGAAAGCAAGTCCTGCAAGCGGTCGTGGCTCTGAAAGACACTGTCCCCGCTGCTTCGGAGCCCGAGCCTGCCTTGCGGCTCCGGCGGTTTGAGGACCCTGCTCGGCACCGGCGACCTGTTCCCCGTTAAAGCCGCCCGACGGCCAGCCCCCCCCCTGCTTTTCTCTCGGGTAGGGGTAAAACATTTTTTGCCCGCGGATCTGCGCTTAAACCGGCCGGGGAAACTCTTTGTGTCGCAAAGGACTCGAGTGATAATTAGGGATGAAATGCGCGTGGAGAGGACTAATATTATTTTTGGCTTGTGCGGGAATAATACCGATTTGCAAACGGTACGAATAAAGCTGGGGAGGCTGGGAGGGGAGGCGGTTCTGCCGGCCGCCGGCAGCTCTTGGGCTTGACGGCGAGGTTTGTGCGGGGCTCTGCCGCCCGGGACAGCCGCAACGAGGGACGGCTCGTGTCCGGGGTTTGCCTTTTGGCACCGGCGTGCGGTAAGGGGATGCGGCCGCGGGGTGGCTGGGGGCGATGCCTGGAGGCAGCAGGGCGGGTGGCGGGGTGCGCAGCCCGAAAGGCACCCCCGAGAAGCCGTGGGGCCGTTTTCCTCCGTGGGGGATGGCGTGGCAGGATTTACCGAGGTGGCGGCGTCGCCGCTCTGGTCTGCGCGGTGGCACGGTACTTGTAAATGAACACAGCAAACAAATAACTTTTAATTGGCTTATAAAAGAAAAGAAAAATACGATTGGCGGCTCCCTTTATTCAGTTAAGAGTAAAAAATATTCGCAAACGGGGAACGTCTACGGACATAGTACATCTTCCCAGCGACCGCAACAAGAAAAGACCATAAGCTCTCATTCGCTGCTTATAAACACCACTCTGCGGGGGTGCAGACTGTCATTTTGTCAAGTGACTCTGAAGGATCCTTTAATTTGTCTGAAATCTTACTAATTTATCGGATTAAAAAAAAATTAAATGCCTGGAAGAAACGGACGGTTTTCCTTTCTTTTAGGGAGAAAGCTTTTCCGTGTTGCTTTAAAAAGTACGGTCTGCGCCGTGGATTCGCGGACCCTGGGAAGCTGTGCTTAGATGTCCGTGTCAGGCTATGGCCCGGGGGATCACAATGGCATACTTTAACCAAAAATACCTCCAAAAGATACCGAAATATCCGCTTCGTTGCTGCGAACAAATGATTTCGCTGAAGAAGGATCAGAAACGAAGGGAGAGGGTGCAGGAAAAAAAAACAAAAAAACAAAAAACAAAACTGTCGCAAGCTTTCGCCGTAAGGGGCGAACTTTAAAAGGGGAAAAACGATATTTTATCTTAGAAAAAATATATGCAACCTTTGCAACGTGGAAATTACTTGTAAACCGATCTCGCCTCGGGAAGAATCTCGTTTTCAGAGCGGTGGCAAAGCCCTTTTGCCAGGCAGGCGCGGCGGGGCTGAGCGGGGGGCTGGCGGCGCCGGCTGCCAGCTGGGGACCGCGGCGGGGCCGGGGCGCGCTGCCCCCCGTCCCGTCCCCCAGGAGCGGGGGAAGCGGGTCCCCGGACGTCCCCTCCTGCCAAGGACTGGCGTAACTACGGGAGGTGCAGACGTGTCCCTTGCAGACGACATCTCCCAGGATCCCTCCCCATCCTTTCTCTCCTCCGGGAGGTTCCTGCTGGCTGCTCGGTACAACCGCCCATCGCCGCCGCATCCCGCCCGGCTCCCTGCCCCTCGTCCCCCCTCTCCCTGCAAAACCTTCTCTGACCGACCGAGGGCCTCTCCCCTGTCCCCCCACCGTGCGGAGGGCCACGCAGGCTCCGGGCCAGGCCCCTCGCCCCGGGCCACCGCGGGCGGCGGGGTGGGAGCGCCCGGCGGCCCGGCCCCGGCAGCGCGGTCGCCTCGGCGCCTCTGCCGGTGCCTGCCAGCGCCCCGCCGGGCTGCTGCCGGCCTCCCGCGGCCCGGCGGGGAGGGTCCTCTCAATGCCAGGCCTGTGTATTTGTAGTTTGATTTCGCACGTCAAGGGTAATTTCTTCATACAACTTAATGGACGCGGCTTGACATCCATAATGATCGCTAATCACTCAAATTATTTTTGCTAGCGCCCAGACATGTTCCAGTTGTTGTGATAGATCGCGTTTCACCCATAATGACGGACAATTACCATTTCTAATTCGCCGGCTTTTGACACCTAAATCCACCCACCATATGTGGCTGAAACGCGCCGGGCTCGGCGGCGAGGCCCTGATGACATTTGCAGCAAGTCCCTCTCCGAGGAGAGGGGCACCTGGGATGCTCCACACCCCACACCCCCCCCCCCGGCATCCCCGTCCCGTCCCCAGGCCGCTGGAGCTCGGCCATTCGCCATCGCAAGCCCCCGGACGGCAGCTCCGTGGCCGTGGGCGTGCTTGGGGCGAGCCGGCGGGGAGAGAAGCAGCCCACGCCGGGGGGGGGGGGGGGCAGCCTCCTGGGGCAACCGAGCTGGGCTTGGCCTCGGGGCCCTTCTACACCTGGCAAAAAGCCCCGGTGGGGAAAGCGGCTTGATCCGGGAGGCAGAGGCGTCCCGGCGGGCTGTTCCCTGCCCGCTGCCCCTATCGCCACGGCGGCCGGGGAAAAGCCGGGCGTTTCTTTGTGCTCTCACCGCAGGCGAAAAGCCCCGATCCTCCTCGGCGTGGGGACATATGGCCTTGAACTGTCCTATATGGGAGAGACAGCGAAGGGTGGCGGGGAGGTTCGGCTGTAAAAAGGGTGCGCGGTGCCTTTCCCGTCACATCCATCAGCTTTCCCGGGGCATTTACCTCCACGGTCCCCCTGGAAATCCGATGCAACCGAGGGAAGGTCTCTCCGCGGGCTCCCACGCATCCGATGGAAGCAGGACCGGCAGCTCCGCGCCTCTGCCGCCACCCCAGCCTCGCTCGCCCGGCCCGGCCCGGCCCGGCCGTCGGGGCACCCACCCGCGGCGGGGGCAGACGCGCCCCGGTGCCCACCCCCCGGCCCCTCCGCGCCGGGACACGTTTTGCCAAAAGCAACCGGGCGAGGATTTACCCCGGGTGATTCCTTTATTTTACTTCTTCTTTTTTTTTTTTTAATGGATGAAAGAATGAAGCCCTAGCGTCTGGTTTTAAAACCGACGCAATGCCACGGCACAACGTCCCTGCCGGGAGCTGCAAGGCGAGAAATTCCGCGTTTCTATAGATCGGCAGGCATCGCTTGCTTTTTGAGCCCTAAATATTTCTGCTGCACTAAGGTTTAAAGAGCCACAGGAAACATTTCGTTCGGCAGGAATAACTGACTGGGGATATCCCAGCCACAGCTGCAAGCAAAGGGAGAGAGGGAGCAAACGAGGTCAGACCCTGACGTTGTGCTGCTGTCCCCCGCAGTGCAACGCTCACCGACGCAGCCCAAGGCGTAGTTGGAGAGACAGAGAAGCACGGACAGGGTCACGCAAAGACACGCGTGTTTCCAGTGGGACAGGCAGATTTGTCCGAGGGCTGGGGATCACCAGTGTGAGGGTCCCACGTCCGAGCACGTCGGGGCGTTACCCGGGGCTTCTCAGTGTCCTCGTCCCCTTGTTGAGCCCCCTGAGCGCCTCTACAAAACCCACTCGTGACCTCAAGCCTCCCTGCACACAGCCCTTCCCCGCTGCCTTGGACACCGCTTCCCTGCATCACAAAAGCTTAAAACCCACCCAAACCCGACAGCTCCGGTTTAATACCCCTTTTTAAATTTTTTCTTTTTTTTTTTTTTTTTTTTTTCCGGTGCTGTTTCTCCGCTGGGCACCCGCCAAGAAGCTGCCGCCGTGTCCTCCCGAGGCGAGGCTGCCGGGAGGATGCTGCAGGGATGCAGGCGGGGGGGAGCTGCCGGCCCGGCCGTCGCCGCCGGCCCCCGGCTCGGGGCGGCGAGAGGGAACTGTCATCGAGGGGAAAGTGCTGAATTTGGATTTGGCCTGACGGCCGCGCCGCACCGCCCCGGCCCCGCTCCTCTGCGGGCGGCGGGAGGTCCTCACCCCCCCCGCCGTCACCGCGGCGAAACGGCCCCGCAAAGAGCAAACGCACCGAACCCCGCTTGGGGCAGCTCGGGGGAGAGGGAATGCGGTTCTCGTGGTCTTTCTTAAAGGAGAAAGCGGAAGGATTTCTCCATCAATCTGCTTTAGCGGAAGGACTAGAGGGATTGCCCGTCTGAGGTTTCTCGCTTCCTGGTGAGCTATTTTGATTAGGAGGTTTATTTCTAGTTAAACGTCCATGGCATGTCTGAGGTGTTACTGCAGTTTCCCCAAGAACTAAACAAAATACTTTCTCAGCCCTCGATTTCGAGGTAAAGATGACGGAAAAAACCACCAGCCCACTACATCTTCAAAATTAGGGCACTGCGAGGCAGCTAGTACGGACTGACTACCAGGAGCGAGGGCTTCTCGCCTGGGAAAGGAAGGCTGCTCTGAAACTCCCCGGCCCTCAGGCGGACCCAAACACACCACAGGGGAAGGCGACGGGGCAGAGAGGGAGTTTGGGAGCCGGGTCCCTCCTCTGTATCCTCTCTGCCCTCCCCGACCCCCCCGGCATGCAGGACTCCATCCCGGTGTCTTTGTCCCCCCTCTCCCCGGGTGCTGTATCCCACCGGCCCTTATTTCTGCAAGGCCCCGGGTACCATTGAGCCAGATCTGCCACCTGTGTCTGCACCACCTGGGGCCACAAACACCTTCTCATCCTTCCTCCCCTCTCCCCCCAAGAGATCTGCCCGGGCTTAGGTCAAGGGGAGAAGTGCTCGACTTCAGTGACCTTGCTCAAGTAATGACACCCAGTGAAAGTTTTATTTGGCTGCACCTGGGAGGTTGGGGGGTCCAGAACTGCGTCATGCAAAGGAATAGACCCATGGCCTTCAGTGGGAGCAGGACTGGGGCTCGGGAGCTTGGTAGTGCTAGGAAATTCATCAAGGACAGCCCGGTAAGGATCCCCCAAACTCAGGAGAACAATAATTGTCAATGACCTTCACTGGGTTTGGACATACTGGTGCGATTAGAGGGTCTTTAAATTCCCCACGGAGACGCTACCAGGTGTCTGGACTCCAGACAGCTTAGTTTCTGCAGGTTTGGTCCAGGGCTTTTCCCACATTTTAGCTCTCGTTTGCACTTTCTCCACTCTGACCTTCACTTCTGACCTTCTTACTCCTCGATTATAGTGAGCTTCCTAAAACAAGCAACAAGACAAACCTATGGCATTTAGGAACTAACAAATAAATTTTCGTGTATGTCTTTGACGAAGATCAGGCTCTTACTCTGTGTGTCACTCTAGCCAGCTACAGAGACTGGTGATATACAAATCTGGACCACCCCACCCCCCCCAAACCCCCAAAACTGTATCTCCATTCTCTGCTAGGATAACCCCAGGGAAAGAAAAGCAATGTTTCAGCGACAGAAGGTCCGTTTTCCTTGACAACTTTGCAAGATCCGTATTATTTTATGTCTTAACACACCATCTTAAACCTGGAGATCTGAGAGAGCTGCATGGGAGCAAGACCTCTTCTGCAGAGAGTAGTGTTTCTTTACTCGTTCTGCAGGGTGTTTTCTAGGTATTGTTGGAACAGAAAGGTCTCTTAGCTTCCTAGCAAGTGTTCCATAGGGGTTGCAAGGAAAGCACCAAGACCTCGGTGCTGCTTGCTTTTGTCCCCCCTCCCAAGAGATCCAGCTGAACCAGCCCGCAGCCCCCTGCGGGCTTGGTACGTGGTGTCTGACACTGCCATCTTGTGTTCTAGGGTTTCAGCTATTATGTACAAAACCGGAGTCTCTACCAAGTTTCAATGAAAAGGTGTAATTTGCAAAGAAAAAGGTGTAGCTGAGTCTGCAGACAGTTTAACACATGCTCTCAAAGGGAGGTGCCCAGTGCCCGTTTTATGTAAGACGCTAAATTTCAACATTTTAGCTTCTAGCTAAAGAGCAAAGTTTAAGCATATTTGAGCCTGTTGGATCTTCTCGAAGGATGAGCAGGTTTTTCTGTCTGTCACGGTACAACTCAGGCTTTGCTGATCTCTCAGGTCTCTCCAGTGGCACTTTTCTTCTAGTCACATTTACCATTCTCCAGGAAGAAACTAGCAGAGTTTATTTATGCTTTGTAGACACAAACATGAAGGTCATGCCAATAGTTTCCTGCATATTTTTTGTCTTTGCTACCACTGCTGTAACCTCAGACAAATCTCTGCAGACTCACCATGCAGTTTTGGTGAATGGCATCAACAGGTAAAACTGCATGAAAGGGAAAAGCTAAGGAAAATAATTCAAACGAGGCAAGACAAGGAAGTTTTACGTTATCTTAATAATTTGAACTGACTGGTAGAGACATCTGGACAGTGAGGACAGATGGAGGTGAACTGACGGTGATATACCTGTTTTATACTCACTAAGAAACATAAAAACATTTTGGGGAGCTGGGAAGGGAAGGGTAAAATGGGGACAACAGAGGCATCTCTGGAAATGCAGGACTGTCAAATAATGTCTTTGCTCTTAAATTATCTATTTTTTTTTCCTTACAAAGAAGGCCTAGTGGCATGTAAAGATAATGACCTAAAGTTTATTTAATGTTTCCTGACTTTTTTTTTTTTTTGGCATGTTATGACCTAGATTACTTAAACACGGTTTTCTTTTTTAATTAAAGTAAGTACAGACTGCAAATCACTGTAGCCTTTTAAAAGTATTAAAGTCATGTAAGAATGGTGTAATTAGAGTAAGTGATGAAAACTTTTTGGTCAGGACTTCAAAACATGTCAAATTAATAATGAACAACTTGAGTAAGGTGTTGCAAATAATGTTAATTAAAAATGTCCACGTGCAGTCCCTTTGAGGGCATGTGAATAAATACCTAACAGTTTCTATTGGGGTCTCAGTTTATACTGAAAATGAGGAAGTCTTTATAATTCATAACTATTACAGAGTCTTTATGAATGGTCTTTCTCATATTTCCCACTGGAAACCATTAGATAATCTGTTTTTATTATACAGAGCCAAACATTTGGCTTAATATTTTTGTTTTAGAACAGACCACAGAATCGTGGGGATATTAGCCATCTCATAATTTTTAGGGGTGCCTTAAAACCATGTACATTTATTCCTGTCTTGAGAGTTTCTTAAAGTTATAATCTTTGATCCTTGTTCTCCTAAAAATGTTCCCCGAGATACATATAAAACAGGCATTAAAGGAGTTTCCTACTCTATGTTTCTTCATTAACCATCTACCTTACCACCCACCAATGCTGTGGATTTAAGAGTCTACATAATTGAGTCCGTAAATTAACAAAAAAATCCAGACAGCTGGAGCACCCAAGTAGTAGATGGCACATCGGCCTTAATGTTCTCATATTAGCACATTAAACAAGCAGAAAGGGAGCTTTTAATTATGCCTGGTTTTTTTGTTTTTCATGGCAACAATATACATGTCTTTCCCTGACCTTCCTGCAAAGTCAATATATTTTTGGGACCAAAGCTGAATTAAGAGAGATAACACAAGTGTGTGGATTGAAGGATTATTCTGAGTATCTAGGAAAGATTGTAAGTAGGAAGCAATGAACTTCAAGTGCAGTCCAAACTGGTGTTCAGTGTTCTAAACTATGAGTTATTCAGCATTTCAAACTGACAGCTTGTAAATGTATATTTTATTAAATGCAGAGCAATAAAATTTTGTAAGTTTCTGTCATTTTGAATTTTAGCGGCTCAGATTGAAGCCTCCAGCCTTTTAAATCACAACTTGTATGAGCACAGCTCTCAAGCATTCACCATTCTTAAATGTGTGCTTTTTGAAACCTCATTATTGCCTCTGCTCACGAAATATCCTTGTCAGGATCCAGGTATGCATGTCTCACGTCAATGACAGGCTGACAGGCTCATACCCTCTGTTGTATTTACACTGTATATTGTATAAAGCTTTCTTCTCTTCATTCTCACTAGGCAGAAAATAAAACAGGGTTAGCAGTGATATCACCCTTCAGACCAGCCAGGTTTTCTCCTTTGATCTCAAAAAAAAATTCTTTGCATGTGCATGGCAAGAGTCTGTCTCAGGGATCCTTGTTTTGCACTTGAGACAGACATTGAATGATTCAGGACAAATGAAAACATTTCAGTTTAACCTATCAGTTAAAGTTGAAATCTAGCAGGGAATAATTTGGAAGAGTTCTTGCATGACAAAGTGAGATCAGTGGAGATCTCTGGTAACATTTTAATGGATAACAGAGCTTGAAGAGAAGGCAGTTTTGTGTAGGCAAAGGATCGCAGGAACTTGGCCAAAACAGCTCAGACATTTATGAGACCAATTTTTTTCCAGAAGATTACATCTGCCACTGAAGCACCAACGTGAAGTGACAGATTTGCACAGCATCCAACAGGTTTGTGTTTGCCAGTGGGGATCTAAAATCCAGCCACTTCACTTGATGTGCTCCAGCAGTCACAGATACATACGTCAGTGTGTGTGGCTGTGGGTGTGAGGGTACATTTGTCCATTTAAAAGAACACTATCAACTCGAATATTATATTCTCTTCTAAAAATGTGTACTCCAATTACAAGTAACCATAGAAAATCACTCCAAACATTTCAAATTGTGCTGCTGGTGAGAAAGATTAAAGAGACAGCACATCTAATTGTAAGTCTGAATCCCAGTTCTCATAGTACTTTAGAAGTGTATTTTTCATAGTATTTCATCAGGTCCATGCAATAAGCTGTGCAAGCTCTTAATTAATTTAATATATTGCCAAACTGAACATGAATCTTAGTCTGTTATTAACCCGCAAGAATTTTGCCTGTGTAAAGAAAAAACAACAGGGTCTGATCCACTATTAGATGCTAAAAGGATATGTGGTGGAATCCTCAAGACACTGAAAATAATACATAATTTCTCATTAGTAATAGTTGCATATTCTCAAAACCTTAATTGCAAGGTTTCGTCTTGGTCTACTTGAGTACAGAATTAGATAAGCAAATTCGTCCCAGTTGTTGCTTTTCATTTTTTCCTGGTGTGCTTGCCCTAACTATCTCTTCCTTACTATTTTCTGTATTTTCCGGGCTGCTAATACATCTCTATAGTTTGGCTAAACATAGATCTGAGACAATCATGCCATAAAGCTACTCCAGCTCTGTCAAGAATGCCTATAGTTTTGGCAGTGGTAAATGAACTGCCCTCAAAGATGTAAAATTTCCTGGGAGGAAATTAGTTTGGGAGCACATAGGCTAGCGTTGGGCGAAGGCATTGTGGGTGAGTCATAACTTTTGATACCACATCAGAAGAGAATCAGTACAAAGTAGGGTTTTGAAAATCAGTTATCCCAGATACGTAATTCTGCTGGTCTTACTCACTCATGGGTTATTGGCAGTTAGTTCTGATTTTAGTTTGTCATGTGCAATAAGAAAGATGGACAGGAGAAGTATCTGAAATTTTAGCCCTTTGTCATTCCAGCTGAGACACATTACTACTGAGCTGCGAGCTTTACTATGTTAAATAATACCAATAATATCCAAGAGAGTATGTTTATTAGAGCTACGACAGGCCAGCTGCTGAATCGGACCGTGATGCCCAGCTGCCCAGCCAGGACATCAGCTCTCCAGTTTGCTGGATGTCACAGTAGCTGAAGCGGCAGCGGGGATTTGTGCCCAGCCTCACTGCTTATGTCCTGGCTTAAGTCACTGATGAAGATGAGTTCACGCGAAGGCATGAGGCTGTGGTGTGGGTGAGGTGTGGGCGCGGGGTCACTGCTGCCAAATCTCTTGCTGTGGTGGTAACCATGGGCAGAGGTGTGGTAGCAAATAACGGAGGGGGTGGCGATGATAACATCGCGAACTGCTGCAGCTGTTTGCTCTCTGAACGTGCGTCACAGCCCTCTGCCACACTGGGGAGTGACACGAATGCCTGTCGGGCACAACAGACATTTCAAAGCTGATTAAGACATGTTACATTTAGTTATTCAAATGGGGCTCATTCTCTGGCAAACTACACTTCTGGCAAAGTTTGTGCTTCAGTCATCTTTGCCTTCATTTGCTGCCATGTTGCACTGAAATGGCCCAGCTGATGAAGGGCTGGATGATTTGTGGAGGTAACGCTAGGCTTCATCTGCTCTTGCCCTGTATCTTACATAGTCTCTAACAGCAGTACATAGCTGAGTAGGAGGCTACTAAACGACACTTTACAGGCATTTCAAATTCATTTTGGACTGGAATAGTTGCCTACTCAAGAAAAGCAGGCTCGGGTGTCTGCAGTCAGTGCAAATCTACCTCTCCCATGAAAGTTTCACAGGAAAGTGTGCATCCAGCTGAGTAATTCCAGGCTGAGGTGTACACCTGACTGTATTGCTTGCATATTCACAGCAGCTGAAATCTGTAGTCAGGCATGAGGATCTCAGTTCACTAGGTGATGTACACAGGTATAGCCAACAGATGATATTTGTTCCTTAAAAATTGCAAATTGCAATCTAGGGATAAAGAAAGAAACAGAAACTTGCCACAGTCACGGGGGAGAACCAAGAAACAACGAGACAATTTTATTCAATATGACAGACAACTGTACTGGATCATCAGTACCTTCCAGCTGCCAAGAAACTTATAGACAAGGAGGTGCAGAGTGAAGGAACGGAGGAGTAGGCTCTCGTCTCTTCACAGCTGAGTCCTTGTGTAATCAGACTGGTAATGTTTTTTCCCATACAATATGGGAGCTTCTTGAAGAGCTATGCAGAAGCATAAGCAAAATAATTCAGTCTAGAGAGATCTCTTTCTGGGAAAAAGCTCCTGGAACAGGGACTCAAGTTTTGCCAAGTGGATCACAACCCAGAGTATTTTTCTATGCTATACAGAGACTAGTAAAATAAAGCCTAGGAGTCTGGGGAACTAATTAGGTTCGAGCACACTGAAAGCATGGTTGGTATGTGCTGCAGTGAACACAGAACTGCATGTTTAGGTATAACAGTCATGACTAACATCTGCAGTTTAATGTTGGAGATAAATGTATTTTTGGAGAGGCCGAGGTAGGAAAACCTGAGCTCTAATCTTGTCTTTGAGGCTGACATCATGTATGACTTTGAGCAGTCAGTTAGACTTGGCAGAAAGGGGATTGCAGTGGGTTTCCCATGTCAAGGCTCATTCAACGCATGTACGTGCAGTTCCTTGGACGGAGATCAATAGCGAATGATTATTGTTGGAGAGTCTGATCATAAAAATGCTGAAAGGGATATATTCACTATCATGGGAGTCTTAAAAATCATTTGCAATTAATAATTTATTCAGAAAATTGAGTTTGTCTTCTTGTGAATCATTCACAAGTAGATCATATCTTCACAGATTGATAGATTATATAAAGGCATTTACTGATGTCCTTCCAAGGGATTTCTCTTGGCATAAAGTTCAGTGTGAAAAAGAATAATTACTAAGGACCTCCAGGCAAGTGGAAAATAGGATACATTGCAACACAGGTTTACTTCATGTGTCAGATTAACATGTCAGTTTTCTTTGCGGAAAGTTTTTTGGGTGATATGGCAGTGTATTGGGTTTGCATGGCAAGGTTTTGGTAGTGGCGAGGGCTACAGGGGTGGCTTCTGTAAGAAGCTGCTGGAAGCTTCCCCTGTGTCCGACGGAGCCAATACAAGCCGGCTCTAAGACGGACCTGCCACCGGCCAAGGCCGAGCCCATCAGCGATGGTGGTAGCGCCTCTGTCATAACATATTTAAGAAGGGCAAAAAACTCCGTGCAACTGCAGCCAGAAGAGAGGAGTGAGAACATGTAAGAAACAACCCTGCGGACACCAAAGTCAGTGAAGAAGGAGGGGAGGAGATGTTCCAGGTGCTGGAGCAGAGATTCCCCTGCAGCCTGTGGGGAAGACCCTGGTGAGGCAGGCTGTCCCCCTGCAGTCCAGGGAGGTCCACGGTGGAGCAGATCTCCACCTGCAGCCCGGGGAGGACCCCATGCTGGAGCAGGGGGATGCCCAAAGGAGGCTGTGACCCCATGGAAGGGACCCACACTGGAGCAGTTCGTGAAGAACTGCAGCCCGTAGGAAGGACTCATGTTGGAGAAGTTCTTGGAGAACTGTCTCTCCTGGGAGGGACCCCACGCTGGAGCAGGAGAAGAGTGAGGAGTCCTGCCCCTGAGGACGAAGGAGCAGCAGAGACAACGTGTGACGAACTGACCCCAATCCCCACTCCCTGTCCCCCTGTGCCACCAGGAGGAGCAGGTAGAGAAAATTGGGAGTGAAGCTGTGCCAGGGAAGAAGGGAGGGGTGGGGGAAGGTGTTTTAAGATTTGGTTTTATTTCTTATTATCCTACTCTGATTCGATTGGTAATAAATTAAGCTAATTTCCCCAAGTCGAGTCTGTTTTGCCTGTGGTGGTAATTGGTGAGTGATCTCTCCCTGCCCTCATCTTGACCCATGAGCATTTTGTGATATTTTCTCTCCTCTGTTGAGCTGAGGAGGGGAGTGATAGAGCAGCTTTGGTGGGCACCTGGTATCCAGCTGGGGTCAACCCACCACAGGTAGATATCACCTATGTGGACTTTGATAGAGAGTAGCTACTCACTAAGAAAGGTGGAAATCAGTAGATAAAGTGAAGATGGGAGAACTAGCTAAAAAGAAAATGATGATGGATATTACTGAAAGAAGTATCAGGTTGCAGGGGATGGGCTACCTCAACAATAAGCTTCAGGTGCAATCTTGTGTAATGCATTTCTTAATGAGTTGCCCACATCAAACAGGATGGTGCTGATCAAGCGGTAAGGATGTTGGGAAGCTATAGAGGAGGCTCAAGATATTGGGCGGAAAGAAATGGATAACTCTGTGGTCTGAAACACTTGATGTGGGGTAAGATTCAGCCACATAAAGTGCAAGGTCATACATTTGGAAACTAGTAACTAAATCTTCAGGAGAAGGTAAGACATTATAGCTAACAATTTAAGAGGAGAATGAGATGGCTACTAGATCTATTGGAAATGTGAATTATTTGTGAAAAAAGCAAATGCAATTGTAGTGGTCAGTAATAAAACCTGGGGGAAAGGAGGAGAAAGGGGGGCATTTGAGGTTTTGGCATTTGTCTTCCCAAGTATCTGTTACACATGCTGAGGCTCTGCCTCCCAGGAAGCACCTAAACATCTACCTACTGGTGGGAAGTAGTGAATGAATTCCCTTTTTTTGCTTTGCTTGTGTGGGTAGCTTTGTTTCACTTATTAAACTGTCATTATCTCAGCCTTCATTTCTTGCTTTTGCCCTTCTGATTCTCTCCCCTATCCGGCTGTGGGAGATAGAGCAAGTGATTGGGTGGGAGCTTATCTCCCAGGTGGGGTCAGCCCACCACATGGAGTCAAACCACTGGGCTCTAGAACAAGCTTCCTGCAAGAGCCATGGGGCAAATGACTTTCCTGCTTTTGTGATGGAACTTGATGGTTTCCTTCAGGAATTCAACAACAGGACAGCAGTGATTCAGGTAGGTCCTTCCAAACCTGCAGTCCTAGATGCTAGAAAATAATCCTAGAATTATCTTCCATGTTGTTATAAAAGGAGGAAAAAAATAATGCCTTTTATTGGACTGGTAACAGGTCAACACTATGAGAAAGACAGCTTTCTCCATTATTCTAACAAGCATTGTGGATTGGAGACAAGAAACAGGAGTTCCCAGTGATCCTCTGTGTTCAGGTAGGAAATTTCAAATTTGTGCAACCCTCTCAGCAGAAGATAGATGTACTTTGTGTGAATTCCAGTTGCCTCTTCTGTAAATTAATTCTTGTTCTGATGGTCTTTTTTACCCCTTCTCTTTCTCTAACTGTTGTTATTTAGCCTGGCTGTTGCTAGATTTTGTACTCTGAGTTGGCTAGTGTGCTTTCCTTCAACAGTGAGAAAAAGTGTTTACCACACTGAAAAGGTGGTGTGGCTTTACTAGTAAATTAGGCTGGTGGAAAGACCAGAGAACTTGTTTGTGCATTCACACAACTGAACAGCAAGTTTCCAATGTGGGTTTTTCGTGTTAGCTGTGGCCAGAATTACTGTTCATGTCTTAAATACTAGCCAGGTGTCAGTTAGCTATTTCCCTTTCCACAATGCAGGGAAAATTTAGCACCTTACACAAAGAAAAAAGCTACTACTTAACTTTACTCTTCTCTCCCCAGCACAGACAAGGCAGAAGGAGATACTCTGTTTAGGACCACATGCCTTGGTCACTTTTGTGGCAGGGAGGATGCGGTTAGCCTTCTCTTAAACATTTAGCTTGGCTTCCATAGTCTTGTGCTTGGTGAACCTCACTGGTCCTGTTTTACTGGGTAGTTTGTGGGGAACAGCTGGCTAGTGGTTCTTCCCTGTTTTATTAGGCAATGTAGTCCATAAAAGTTGCGGCCTTCAGTTTAACCATATTCCTGTGTGGAAAGTCTTGTTCACTGCAGTGTTGGGGCCAGAGACGTTTACATCACTGTAATCAACAAGCACTTAAAGCAGTTATTCCTTAAATGACCTTAGGTTAGCAGGAAGCAAGATGGAAGAATGCCCTTCCACAAGCAAGGATTTCCAACTTGAGTACGAACTGTTTTTTACATGTATAAAACCAAGAGATTATTTACCATTTCCACTCAGTTGTCAGTCTAGTCAGCCACATTAATCACTGAGTCTGACTCAAGGCACAGTAATCAAGCAGTGCAGAAGAAAAGACTATCTGGTAAAGACATTAGAGATGATACTGATGAAGAAGAAACAGTTCATTTTTTAATGGCAAATCTCTAGTCCAATTAAAAGTAACAGCTGCTTTCTACTCTGCTCCAGAGCTGAGTGGCAAAATCAACACAATAACACAAGTGAATATATACATATTTTTTAAAAAATGCATATTCCACTTTTTTTTGCAACAATTTTCCTTTTCTTTTCAAGGACACTTTCCTCATTCAAACAGATGTAATGGCAATTTCCACCTTGAAGAAAAGGAGCGTCTTTGGATCCCAGCTACAGAGACTTGAAATAGAAAAATTGATATGAATGAAACACAAAAGGAAATGTGTGTGTTTGTATAAGCACAGGAAGAAACAGCAGAACAGAAGTTAAAAGAATGGCTTGTATCAGTAACGGAGGACACAGCTCCCGTCGATCACTCTGAGAAATGTGTTGTTTCCATCAAGCACTGAAGACGACAGCACAGATGACTCGCTAGCTAAATGACCCTGCATTCCTGATGAGGATGGCAAAAAGGTTGCAGGCTCTCACACATGCTGTTCCTTTTTCTGTCAGCCCAGAATTTCACGTCATTCAGCTTGATTTGCACCTTTTCTTGGAGCTTGGGAGAAGCATATGACTATTTCATATAGTCATGGGTAGTGATAGGTAGTGGGTAGATCATAGTGGTAGTGATTTTTGGCTCTTCTGTAGATACTTGCATGTAGGAAAGGCAACCTTAAACTATATTCTAAAAAATTCACATATTCACAAAGGCCTAGTTTGCATTTGTACAATTTGCATTTGCAAACACAGTAGACTGTGTATGCCACAATTATTTAGTCAGAGTAGTCTAAGAACAAGGGGGCAAAGGAACCAAGACTGGAACGGTGCTATTTCTTCTTCAAACTGAAACTGACTACCAACAGTTGTTTTCCAATTAAACTGGAACAAAATGGTGGGGAAAAAAAAGAGTATTTCTGATTGCCAGCTCAAAGCAGGAGCAGAAATGAAAAGCAATGGCTTGCACTGAAAAATGTGATTGGGAGGGTGTAGGGGAAGATGTGAGGGAGGGAACTGGTGGCATCCAAGGGAGGCACAGAAATAAGCAGGTGCCAGGAAGAAAAGTTCCTTTTGACCCAGAGGAGGAGTGAGCTGGGTATGTGGCTCTGGCTCCCATGAGGGAGGAAGATGTTGCACAGGAAGGGTGGACTGCAGAGAGCGAATGAGAGACTCCCCTGCTTCTCTCTGACCCTCAGAAATTCCCATAGATCTTTCCCAGCACCAGCTTCCTACAAAACCCACTCAACCCTTCCAGCCCCGCTTCCCTACCTACATAAAACCTCTGACTCCTCCACCGCTGCCCGTCTCCTCTCCTAAACCTCTCTGGCTCCTCCTGTCACTCTCCATTACCTTTGTCCCCCCAAAACTCATTCAGCAGTTGTAGTGATCCCACTTAGGGAGAGCTGCCAAGCCTTCAAATACTTGAGCCTTTTCAGCCAAAACTGAACCGGAACAACTTCAGTGATAATCTGAAGAACGAAACCAAAGGAAAACATTTAATAAACTCACTGCCCAGCTGATAAAGGTGAAGATTTAGTAGTGGCATACAGCAGCAGCAACAATTGGTCTTACAGACTCTTAAAAGTCCTCAATTGAAAGCGAAGATCTACATTGGCTAAACCTAAGCCTTCTAGGTTTGCTTTTGTCAGCAACCTTCCATAGACTTCTGCAAGGTGTTTTCAAACACTGAAAGCTCCACTGACCAAGAACTGTCAGTTTAGGGAGTTGAAATGATGTCATACAGCTCTTCCCTCCCTTTTTCTGAAGTATAGAGATAGGAAACTGTCTATACCATTTGGTTTCACATATTAAGAAGTTGATTTAATTCAGTAGAAAATGCTCGAGCCAAGTAATAGGCCAAAACTTGACAGAGAATGGGGATACAATTACTTTCTTGTTTGGAGCCTAAATGAAATACAGGAATTTTTAAATTGTTGCCATCTCATTTACCATTGACAATATTCTCCATTACCAGTGGATTACCAGTGAAATTTCTTCATAAAGAAATAATTTAAAGTACATAGAAAGAATGAAAAACAAAAGAGCAAATATCAAAATACTGACTGAATGTCCACTAAACAATATATATTTATTTTCTGTACAACTGGGTGACCCAGGTATTTTTCAGTGAAAGCTCTTTTCAAAGGCATTGATCCAGGATTTTTTTCTTAGTATTCTAAAAATGCAGAAGAAGAGTTTCAAATTATTTGCATACTGCCATCAATAAAAAAAAAATTCTGACTGCAGTGTGTTCTGTTTGTTAATTCCAGTGCTTTTCAACATGCTTCATCTATTTCCTTTACCTGTAAAGTATTAAGCAGTCCAAGAGTAGTTTCCTTTAATCTATAAAACGTTGTTCACATTTAGCGAATAACAAATTAATTAAGATTACAATGACAAAAACATTTCAATTTGGAAACCTCCCTAAAGGGGACGTGCTGGTACCAAAGATCCATACCACATAAAATAACCACAGCACACTGTTAATGTGCTTGCTGAACATCGACAAATAAGATGTATAAAGATTTGTAGTCTGATTGTTTGCTCCGTTATGCTAGTATAAAGTGAAATAATGGTAAACACCACTCTTTTGTAGTTTTATTGTTAATTAAAGCATTAACTTCACCAGGCCACTTTAATCTTGTACACTGATTTTTTTATATAGTAAAAAAGGATTTTAGTACATCCCCATCATCCATACACTTAACAACTGCAAGGAGGCTGTTGGGGGCTGAGTTGTCTGATTATGTTACTATGCTGTCTCCTGTGGTAGTTTCCATTCACCTTTCTTGGTAGTCAACAGCAAACATGCAAGCTTATCCATATCAAGCATTCTTTGTATTTCCAAAATTATGCCTTAATATAAAAGTGCTTATTTAAATAGATCAGATACACAGCATCAAGTCAAGTTTAAGCCCATGAATGCCATATTCGAGATGAAACAGTTCTTTCTATATTGTTCACTCATTTAGATGATGACCCTAACTTTTAATAAGCTCAAGTGATTTGTGGAGAAAAAATATAATTAAGAAGAAAATTAAGTTTGGGGATGTGTGTTTTAACACATACATTTCTTTGTCGTATTTCAAATGAGAATACATGTAGCCTGGAGACCTGGAGCACCTTCCTCTCTGATCATCCTGCTTTTGCACACACAGCCTGAACCCCCCTAATTTTCATCTTGGGGTTGAATAGAACCCTGCTTCTCCCCAAAAGCCCTGGGAAGTTTTGAATTAATCTTTTACGTTCTTTCTTAATGTGATTGATGCAGAATTGGCACGAATATGAACAGTTCCATCAACAGTGGTTTATCAATCACGTGTCAGCCCTGATGTGAGATGTGGAGCTTTTAAATGTCTAATGCCAATTGTACAACCGTTCAGTATGTCAGAAATCATAAAGGAAAATTCCATGTTTGTTGCTCTTCCTTCCAAGAAATGCTTTTCAGCTGAGCCCTTATGCTGATCTTGCTGAAGTTCCTAGTTAAGAGAACTTGCAGTATAATTAGGCTAAAGGATGATTTGAAGTGGAAAATAGTGGATGAGTAACACATTTAATTTGTTTTGAAGTATGAAGAAAGTGACAAAGATGTGTGTCTGGTTTTCCATTAGAAATTAAGGTCTTTTCTGCTTTTTTTTCCCCCTTTTTTCAGAATGTCATTGGGAAAGCATTTGGCCTCAAGTCTGCAAACACTTGAATACATGAGTAATAAGGAATCTTCTTGATCCTGCTGAGGATTGAGTAAAACAGTGTACTTGTAATACTGGAAATTTCTGAGAAACATTTGAAAAAGAAAACCTGAAAGAGACTGAAACAGGAATGATTTCTATTCAGGCATTACACAAAGTTGTTCTAAAAATTCTTAGCTTGATATTGAATCCATTAAAGAACACCTATAAACAGTTTCAGCTGTCTCTTTTGTTCAAACTGTTGTGTAAACTATGCCCAAAGAATTGTTATCACTCATCACGTTGGAAGGGTATGTCAAATAGGGGCTTGTAGAGATGTGGTACTGTTGGATATCTTTATTAGTGAGTTTGGAATAGAGCATATGATTCTTAAAGTTGCAGATATAACCAAGTTGGAAGGGATAGCATGCATTCTGGAGGACAAGATTATAAATAAAATTATATTGACAAATTGTGCAAGTAGCCTGAAACATAGGATGAAATTCAATGGGGACAAGCAGAAAGCACTACAGTTAAACAGGAATAAAACCTCAAAGTGTATGAAATTCTGATAACAGGAGGGGATTCAGAGGCTTTTTAGTAAATCAGAAACAGTATGAGTCAGCAATGTCATACCGTGAAGAAAGCAAACATCATACTGGGATATATAAACAGGAGTCTCGTATGTAAGACACATGAAGTAATACTTCCACTCCACTGAGTACTCATAAGGCCTCAACCGAAGTACTGTATCCAGTTTTGGCACACCACTTCAAGAAAGTGGAGAGAGGCCAAAGGAAAGCAACAAGAATAATCAGAAGTCTGGAAAAGACAACCCAGGGAAAGACTGAACGAAGAGGAGTTGTTTAGTCTACGGAAAAGAAGACGGACTGAAGACACGCTAATGGTTTTCAAATACGTGAAAGACTGCTGCGAAAGAGGAGGTTATAAACAGTTCGCCATGGTCAATGTGCATAATAAAATAGCGGTTTAAAATTCAGTTAGGGCGATGTCAACAAGTTTTCTTGCTAATTACCTATATGAACAAAAGAAAATGGTGGTGTCCCGATCAGGTGGGTTTAGGAGAAGTTAGGCAAAGAGCTGTCAAGAACGGCTGAGCTGAAATGTGGGGAAATAAGGCTGGACTCAGCACAGCGCTTGCTATCTCATTTGCCTTCTGTGTTAGCGCACTCCTTGAAAAATATGAATACGTCCTGTCGCTACGCAGAAGCCCAGCCAAGACAGGGACTCGGCCGTGGAGGTGGATGTAGCGGGAACACAAGCGCGGCCCCTCGGCTGAAGCGGATCACCCCTGCTGGGAAGCACCGCAGCCGACCGGTTTTCTGCTCTCCAAGGACATCTCCCGGGGAATTACCCGGTTTTTATTTTCCCTCTGCAAGCCTTCCAGTCGCCTGCCCTGCCCTGCACCCTCCGAGGGGCGGGAGGGCCCCGCCGCAACCGGCCACCGCCTGGGGATGGCGGAGCGGCCCTCCGCCCGCTGGAGCCGTTAGCCCCGCCCCATGCCCCGCCCACCCCGCGGCCTCTGACCCCCCACGTTCCTTAGTTACCGCGCGGAGCGTCACTTCGGGGCTAAACCACCGCTGCGCGTAGCGGAGAGTCGGGTTGAACCATTCGTCCGGCCGCTGAGCGGGGAGGGGGGGACGACCGGGGACGGAAGTGGGAGCGTCGCGGGTGGCCCCGGCTTGCGCCCGCAGCGGCCGGTGGACTTGTTGCTGTAGCTCCCGCCCGCGAGCGACGCTCTCCCCCCTTCCCTCCTCACCCCCCGTTGGTCTCGTCCCGTGCGGGCCATAGCGACGGCGGGCGCGCTGAGGGAAGATGGCGGCTCCGGCCTCTGCAGCGCTGCCGGCTCCGTGAGCTCGGCGCTCGTTCCTTTCCCGCTTCCCCTCCTCGCTCCTGCACCCCGTCCCTCCCGGCTGCCCTCCGCCTCTTCTCCTTCCCCGCCGGGGGCGTAGGGACCATGTCGGACTCGGAGGAGGAGGAGAGTCCGGACCGCCAGCTCAAGCTAGTGGTGCTGGGGGACGGCACCACTGGCAAGGTCAGTGCCGGCCCCCCCCGGCAGCGCCCCGCTCCTCTCCGTCGCCGCGGTGCCCCCAGGCCCCTGCCCGGCCGTCCCCCTCGTCGCTCCCCGCGGCCCTCCCGCTGAGGAAGGAGCAGCCCGCGGCGGCTTCCAGTCTATCGCGCTGCCGCCGTCGCGATACCCGGCGGCGTGGGGCCGGCTGACCGCTCCCCCTTCGCTCCCGGCCCCGCGCTTCTCCCTCTGCGTTGTCTCCCCGGCGTGTGTGGGGCAGGGGGGTGGGCGTAGCGGAGAGCCGGGACGGGACCCTGGTGCTCCCCGGCAGGCAGGCAGAGGGGGGCTCTTCGCCCGGGAGCCTGGCTCCGGGGCCGCCCGTATCCGCTCCGTGCTGGGCAGCGAGACCCTCGAACGGGGATTCCGTACCCTGGCGGCGCCCCGAGAGGCTTGGTCAACAAACAGACGTGTGCGGCTTTAATCCCCTTTTCTTGAGCCTTAATGAAAGGAGCGGCTAATAACGTAATTGCCACGGCGCTGCCTGGTGTGGCGTTTCCCATTGGTGGCCGTGCGCTGCAGAGCGCTGCTCGGCTGGAGTTGCCGGAATAGCCCGAAGTTGTTCTTGGGGGCTGGCGGTGCCCGGGAGGGGGCTGGGGTCGGGGCCGAGCACGTGAATTCGCGGTTCCCGCCGAAACGACGAGCGGGGGCGGTGGTTCAGCTGGGTCTCCAGGCTCTCCATGTCGGCTTCAGAGCTGGTAACCTCCTGAGGTGGATAGAGCAGTTTGCATCTATTTGAGTTGCTGTTTCAGAGTTTGGAAAGACACTTCTGGGTCAATTTAGGTTTTGGTGATGACTTTTACAGGGCTTTTTTCTGTCTATAATCAACATAATTAAATACTATTTGTAAAAGTTGGTTTACAAACAAGTTGTACTTGTTTTCTTTTTAAAAGAGAAATCTTGACGGAGAAACCAACGAAGGCAAAAGGGAGACCACTTTCTTACCCATTAAAATAGTCACTGATCTTTACTGTACATGCGTGAACATACCTATTGCCATACATGGCCTGAATCCTTTTGTGACATACACCTGAAAATAGTAATTTTATTGTATACTTGAAGAATACAGTTTTTTCTCTATCATTAGCTTTTGAAAATGTGGGGAGGCAGAAAGGCTGCCTGCCTCACAGTTCATATGAAAGGTAAAAATACTCTTAGAGGTGGTTTAAATGAGCTGCCTGCTATTAATAGAAATAAGCTCTTAGTGAAAGTACATGCATGGTTTTGCTCGCTTATTTATGCAGAGCTCTATGGAGAAACAAAACATTTTTTCGCCTCCAGTGATTCTAAACCCGGTCTGAAGGGGTATTGTATTCATCTGAGTCAGTAGATGGGCAATTCCAAGTGACTGTGTGATGAGAGCATAATAAATGCACAGGATTGACAGCTGAAGTGCTGTTTCACTGGTAGCGTGCCCCAGGAGTTTTCCATTCAAACTGAGGAATCCTTTCACTACTGCTGTTCAGCACCTTGTGGCAAGACCTCTCACCAAACATGGATTTTCAAGCATTCTTGAGTTTTGATGTGTATTCCTGCTGGTTCCTGCATTTCACGCGTGAGCTGCCACTCACTGAATCTCCTGCTGGCTCTAGGCATCCTGTGCTTCAAGTGCCGTTTATTTTGCATGAGTAGCAGCTATGCTATGGTGGGCTGCTTTTCCTCCTGTTCCCCCTAGATGATGCTGTAATAGAGGCTTCTTCCAGCCATCCTGATGGCCTAGCAGCGAACACTTTCAATAATAGATTTATTGTAAGATCTTGTAAAAATAAAGAAGTGATTGGTCATGGAATGGAAGGATAAAATGTACCTAGTGCTATTTCAAGCACCTCAGAAGACTAAATTGTTGAGGTTCCTCTTCTTTGTTGGCTACTCGTTCTGCTTGCTTGTTGAAACATGTGTATGTCTATATGTTTTCAACTCTAAATAGCCTGCCTCTCACATCTGGTTCACAGCTGGTCTTTACACACATGCATACTTAGCCTCTCATTTACTGTGCAAGACATTGGTTTTTCTCTTCCTCTGTTGCTGGGATCGTTGGATAGGAGTAGTGTAGGAAATAATGGAACATATCGTTGAAATATTGCGTCTTGCGTTCAGTGTGAGATGTTCACATTTGACTTCTTTCCATTGCTCCCCCCTCTTGCCAAAAAAAAAAAAAAGAAGGAGAAAAAACCCACAAACATTTTATTTCCTCCATCTGGGGCTGTCTGGTCGTCAGTTCTCCACGGAAAATAAATTATGGCTTTGTGAGTCAGCTGGCTGAAGGTGTAAACTTGCTCTCTTTTTCCTCACTCATTGTTTAGAAGCAATGTGATTAAGGTTCTGTGGAAGGGTTGGTAGCAGTTTAAAAACAAACCAGTGTCAGTTCAAGCTAAGGGTAATGTTTGTTTCCACTAGCTAGGAGTTGCTCTATCCGTGAGGTAAGGGAGGGATATTGTGCTTCTATTCATTTGTTTTGTGGTGGTTGAATGGATAATTGGATACTTAGATTTTTAAGGGTAGGAATAAGCACTGCTGGAGCAAGCTCTAAGAGAAGAGTGAAAAAGGAAGAAGGAATGAGAGGAGTGAGACAGAGTAGAATCTGAAAAAGTATTAGGGTAATGGAAATGGTAAATTGTTGAAAAGAAAAATTGAGGAAGGCAAGGTTGGTTAGTAAGAAGATAATAATAGAGAATGATTTTAATGAACTACACAAACTAGGAAAACAATCTGAAAAGAAATCAGCAGCGGGGACAATGTGAGATGAAAATAAACAGCAATTATTAATAGCAGTTGGCTCTTTGATTTTGATTACAGGATACACATGGCAGCCTTATGCATCTAGGTTTTCAGTCAACCTACTCTTCCTGAGCCAAAATGATTTTTCATTAAAATAAACTAGCAGTACTAGTATGGATTGAAAAAAATGATGTTATAATCTAGGTATTTCTACTCTTGCTGTGCACAGATTGGCTTAATGTTGAAATATATAATGATGCTGAATTGAGCTGGAACTACTGGGATTTGCTACTGTTGAAAATGGCTTTGGGCCTCTGGAAGCAAATCTTGGAGCTATTCATAGGAAGGAAGGTCCTGAAAAATAGGTGTGTTGGAGGAGCAAAGAAGCAGAGGTTCTGTCCTTCTGCCATCTGTTGCAGCTGGGATTAAAGTATGGTAGCAGAAACATCCTACCTTTTCCTTCTTCTCTTAGCAATGGATGATAAACATGAAAGAGCGAATGCTCAACGTGGTGTGGGAATGTGCAGGAGCTAAACCGTAGGCTGGAATATAGAGTGGTGGTCTGCTTGCTTTAGGATTTTTTAGGATGCCAGATTTTTAAGCATTGTGCCAATTCTGGATCTTATTGTTACATGTGGGCTCAAAAACCTCATCAATGTCGACAAAAACACTGTTGTCACTGTTCAGTCTTGCAAATGGAAAATTGCATCAAGTGTCCTCTGCAGATTGGCCTAGTTTCATAGATCCATGTTTAATGTAAAAAAATCTTGATCATTTTCTCTTTTTTAGTGAACAAAGTTTCGTCAGTAGTTAGGAGTGGGGGTGGAAAGACATCATAAGAAATTCTCTGTGTTGGACAGTTATGTGTTTTTATGCTAGTTAAAGCATCTTGTTGTTTAGCCTAGTGTTCCTTTTCATTTTGTCTGTCTTAAAATTCTTGCCAGTAGGGATAGGACATGACTGAAGGGTAAATATTGCTGTGCTTGGAGAAAGGCATTGGTGTTCTACAAGGGAGTAAGGGAGGGGATAGATACGTGTTGCTTTTTGGAAAGTGGGTTCTCAATTGGCTGGTAAAGTTGGTATGTGAATGGAAATTCACGGCTTCAGAACTATGTGCTTGCATCCCATTGAAATTTGGTTTTAGTTTTTCTTTCTTACAACTATGATACTACACTTTGGCATCATTTTCTGAAAGCTTTCTTCTATAGGATCTTACTCAAAGAATTGTCATTGTCAGGGTTTTCTCTACTAATTTCTGTGTTGTCCTGGTGAGCAGTCAGTATCAGAGCTGGCTATCATTGCTTTTTCTGTTTGACTTCCAATTTATTTCAATTTATTGACTTTTCAATTTATTTCATAAATATTGTTTGCTTTTTTTCCTATTTACTCAGTATGTAGGTCTTTAGGAGCAGCTTTTTATACTGTGAGTTGTTGACATTGAAGAATAGAAGCAAGAAATTGTCTTGCCTCGCCTGTGAGGTTTGATTGCATCTTTGTTTGTTTCCAAAAAAACTTCCCAAATATCCCATTGTATTTTGCACTTAGAATACTGAAATTTTTATGTATTGTTTTTTACTGCTGTCTCGATTGCTGTATGTTTGAACGCAAAGCTTTTTTTTTGTCTGAAAGGAAGGAGTTTGTAACACCAACCTTCGATAGTGTATTGCTATTCAGAACAGCATATGAACATTTGCTTTGAAGTATTTAAGATAAATGTGCGAACCTACCAAACTGAGTCTAATGGAAAGTCTGCTATGAAAGTTGGTGGCCTGGTTGTCTTAGTAGAGACGTGAAGGAACAAGGCCTTCTTGATATCATGCTATCCTCTAATCTCTACATTAATGGCTGAAATTTTATGAATGGAGCATAATCTTTTTTTTAAAAACAGTCACTGATCACTTATTTATTTTTACGGTTACAGTTCTACTGAACCATTATTTAACTTTGGTTATTTTTTACATAGATTGTACTCAACATACCCTTACAGGCAAAACTGCCATGTAGAATCTTTTATGGCAAGCATGCCAGAGAACAATTTTAGGATTGAAGGGAGTATTTGCATTGTAGAGGTATTTGAATATTCATTGACATAACTTCTTTGTTTACTGTTGTGAAGTTTGAACTGTTGCTCTTAGTTTTTTGTGGATAAGTGCTTGTTCTGTGAATAAATAGAGGACTCTAGTCTGGTAATCCAACACCTTCCTTGAGCTTTAACAGTTATTAGAAAAAAAAATTAAAAAGGGGTTAGTCAATGATTTTCTGCTATAAATTCCTTTGCATTCAAGAGCACAGTAGAGGAAAAACTGTTTAAGAGAACTTTGCCATGCTGTAGATTACTTGCTGCTCCTATTGGTTGGCTTTTAATTGAATGTATGTTGTTTATTTTTACTAACACCCCTAGAAGCCCTCAGGGAATATTGAGTGTCACAGAGTGATAAAGCTAATATTTACTGAGCCCTTAAAACAAGAAGGGAGTGGTTGCTCGTTTAATGGGGATCTAAATTAGTGTGTTGGAGAATATAGAATACTATGATACAGTCAGATGATATTTTAATCTGTACTCTGGGTACTGGTTACTTTTCTGAAAAGAAAAATTTCAAGGAGAAGACTGTCTGGTGTATTCCTGCAATGTTCTTATTCTTATCTACATCTTTAAGGTCATGGCAGATTAAAGATAATGTCTTTGTAATCTTGACATGCTAACTGTTGTGATTAAAAGAATCAGTTCTACTGACTTTTTCGGTACTACAGTCTAAATATGTATTGAATTTTATGTTGTGCATATGTTGGTATTACTGTCATATAGCTGTAGGCAGAAGAGTATTCTCACGATTCATCTTCTGTGGTCTTCACCCTTTCCACAGTGATGTAAATATATAAGCATACCCATGCTATTTATAGTTTACTTGCTTTTTTCCCCATTTATCTATTTATTTTTAATCCTTTCGGGGCTTGAGTTCAGTGAAGTAAATGAAAACGTTGCAATAGTCTTTAATTGATTTTTTTGGGTTACTTCCTAGACATATCTTCTGATATCAAAATATCATTTATTATATGTACATATATATGACAGTGGTAGGAATATAAATGTGATGTAGAAACAAGAAAACAGTAAATCTTGTATTATTTACTTCACAGGTAATTTAATAGTTGAATAAATGTTTTTATATTCATGCTAGAGCTTTAATGCTAGAGCTCTGGTGGTCATGTATTCATGCAAAAAAAGAGTAAGTTACCTTTTCTTCCTATGTACATTTGACATTATTAGCATAATTTAGATATTTGTTATAACTGTTCCATTAATAGAACTTGTCTATTCTCATTTTTTCAGAGCTATTGGCACTATTTTGCTATTGCATTTTTAACTAAATGTGCTCCAACGGCAATTTCTAATAACAGTTGATATGACTCACCTCTTTGGGTCTTGATGAACAGAAAGCTGGCAACAAAAATTGCTTTTTGCCCATTTTGAATTTTCTCAGACAGTGTAAGGGTTTTGTGAGGCTGTTAGGCTTTTCTTCCCCTATATATGTAAATGCATATTTAGAATTTTTTTTCTGCAATTACTTTGTTTTCGTATTTTCGGATGTCATTTCAACAAGAGATTTGTAAGTGTACACCACTAATTTGATGTAGGATGTAATTTATCTATGTGACATTAATTTTTAATACAGTATTTAATTTTTTCCACAATATAAACTCTTGTATTCTTTATAATTGCACCTCTCCTTTTTTTTTTTTTTTTTTTTTAAACCTTAGATTGTGGAGCTTTTTCTCTTTTTTTCTTTCTTTCCCTTTTCCCTTTTTTTTTTTTTGCCTTGCATGGAGAACTTAAATTGCTAGTGAAAGAATATAAATGCCTTGCTTCATTACTTTATGTAGGTTAATTGTGTATCCTTTTAGCAGTATGTAGTAAAAGCTGATCATTAGGTCAACAGTGTGTTGGTCTACTTTCATAAATCCACAAAATATAAATTGAAGAAATAAGTTTCCAGAGTTCTGCTTAAAGGAATGATTCTGCAAATGTGCACTCTTAACATGAGTTTAGTTTTTTCTGTGTACAAGAAAGTACTCTTCCTATCTTAGACTTCATGTAATCCCTGATCCTGAAACTTTGATGTACAGTGGCAGGAATCCTGCCACAATTTGGAGCCCCTGTGGGACTCTGCACTGTGCAGATCTCTGTTCCCTCCCAGAAAGTTGGCCTGGGATCATGGTGTTCTGTACCAGGGAAAGACCCTAGTTTTGGAAATGCATGCTTTTTTAAAATAATAAGCTCTTCAGGTATGGATAGTATCACTTAGAGTTGTGTCAATTTGAGTGTACTAATGATACCTTATTCAAATCTGTGTAATATTTTGTAATGTGAATATCATAGTATCTTTGAAATACAAAGGAAGTATGTGCCTTCCTTCTTTTTGCATAAATTAGTAGTCTTTGCCACCTCCTTTTATTATGTTGAAGTTGTCTGGTATGCTTGTCAATCCAAATCCATGAACACTGTCAGTGTGTGTTGATTTAAAAAGTGCTTAACTGTATTTCATACTTCTGGTTTAACACCAAGTTTTTTGCTGTTTGAAATGACAACTTAATTTGATATTGTTCTGTTTTAGACATCCTTAGCCACACGTTTCGCCCAAGAAACATTTGGAAAACAGTACAAACAAACCATAGGACTGGACTTCTTCTTGAAAAGGATAATATTGCCAGGTAAGAGAATCAAAACTAACACTGAAAGGTTGGGCAGCAGTAAGATTTGCAGAAACAGATTCCCCGAAGTAATGTATGCTAAATAAGCTTAATGTATGCTAAATAAGCTTAGTACAGTGCTTTTTATGGCAAATTAGGTTATTCAGAGAAAATTTTGTTAGTACATTCTTGCCAGGTGACAAAGGGTTATGCATTTGCAACTTACATCTTTAAGTAAAGCACTGAATTAAAATAAAAGGAATGCTATCTATATTAGTGATTTTTATTATCTCTATTTGAGTGTACTCACTGTCCATATGGATAGTGTAACATACAACAATGAAATGGAACTTTAAATATATTCATTGAGAAAGTACCTGTGTTTTGAAAGAAATATATATTTTTTTTTAAATGAAATACACAACTTGTATTTGAGTTGTGTGAGAGAAGCATAATGCAGCTATGGAATCGCAGTGCTCTAATATGTGAATGCTGTTTTATGCAAGGCAGCATGAAATTGCTGGCATTTAATAGACCACTAAAATTTAGGGTCCCTTGGCACTCATAAAAATACAGTTTGAGCATTCAAGATGTTTCACTTCACGACGGCAAAGAAACTATTTAGATGCCAGTTGCAGCACACTACATGGAAAATGCAAAGAAATAATTAAAAAAGAATAGTTGCTGGTAGAAATTTGTCTCCAAACAATTGGGGGTTTGAAATAAGTCTTTTCATTGATTTGTGGTTGCTCAGTTTCTAAGTATAAAAGTATTTCATTAAATGCATTTTCTTCTGGCTTCAGAAATAAGAAGTTAGAAAAATGATATGTAATTATTAAAAGTTGTAGTGAGATATGATAAAGTTGAAGCAAGTTCTTTTTTCCTTGTGGAGGGCGGGGAGGGAAGCAAACCCAGAAATGAAGCATTTTAGCTATAACCTGAAGTTATAACAAAATATATATAGTTCTTGAACTTATTTTGTTAAAATTATATTGCCAATAATTTCTTGATTATGTTTATATATTATCTTAAGTGAAAGAGAATAATCTTTTCAGACTATTCCTGCATTCACTATTTTGGTTTGGCCATTTTGCTGTACTTTTTTAGTATCTGGTAAGTGATAAAGTAGCAAATTTCAGTGCTTATTTCTCCATAAAATCAACAGAATAATTTTTTTATTGTCCTGCTCATGCCTCTAAAAATACCAGTGTGCATAATACTTAACAGCAGTACTTGCAAGTGGAATGTGTACACAAATCATGCAGTGTGCACGCTGAGAACTTGTATTTTGCAAGTTTTTTTCCAGCTGTTAAACATACAGAAGCTATTAGTACATTACTGGGATTTTAAATATGTTGAGTAGAAAATGGAAAATTATCAACTATTGATTCATTCATGTTTTACTTTCTTCTAGTTTATTTTGTAATAAATTCAGAAAGTGGATGAAAATAGCACCAAAACAGCAGCAAAGTCTGTACATGCATTTTCCTCATTTATCATTAACAAAATAGTAATGTTCATTGAATGTATTCATATTCAGGAAGAAGCGTTTTTCTGTAGACTGTCATTGTGTTTTTGCCTATGCCAATATATGTTTATGTACCTATGTATTTCTGTGGTTTATAAGTAAGCTGAACTGGTGGTGGGGAGTAAGAGAGAAGGAAGGGAAGAGGGAGGGAGGTAAAATTTCTAAATACTGGAATGGGAAGCATTACTTAAGGAAGTGGATTTTTCTAATATCTTGATTAGTTCTGGGTTTGTAAAGCTGCTGTGTTTGCTTGGAATGTTAATTCATACTGCTGCACAGAAATTATAATGTGTGTATCAGTAGGGAAGAAAGCCTTGATTTCTCTTATTTAGCAGGAGAATTGATGAATAACTATGGTTCAGTGTTTGATTTTTTTTTTCTTTTTTAAATGTAAGCAAAGATTTCAGAAGTTAAAATTGCTGATTTCTAGAATTGCACAGTAGTTTACATTAGGCCACATTAGAAATGCATTTTAGCTTTTAAAATAAAGTACTGTTTCTCTGTTTTTTGGTCTTTTTAAAAATACAAGCTGTGTTTGTCTCCAGTTGCTTTAGTAACTGATGCAGTTTTGCAGTGAAAAAAGTAAATATTTTACATGGTAAAACAATATGGTTTAATACAAATAGTAAATCCTTTGATTAATTTTGAACAATATCACTTTTAGTGTTCAACTGTTGACAAATTCTCTTCATGGAGTTTGGTCAAAATATTTTTTTTCAAATGCAAGTCAATTTCAGTGTATTTATTGATGCAGTATCTTGTATAGTCTGGATGCAGCCACAGTGTAGATTTTACTGCTTAAATAGTGTATCTGTTGGTCAGAGGGTCTGCTGATAGAGATTCTTAAGAGCCATAGTCGAATACTTTTAGGAAGGTTGTGGGTGCAGTACAGTAAACAGGATTCTTCCGTTAAAAGCATTTTTCTAAGTTGTCAGTGCAAAAGGTGGGCAGACTCATGTTTTTAGTTTCATCTTGACTGTGCAGCACTTTAAGTAAGGTTAACCAATGCACCAAGTGTACTTCTGCAGGATCACTAGTGGAATCAACCCAGTGGCTTCAGTTCATACCAGAAACAGCCTAGGTACCTGCACTGTGTTGCCTCAGTTATTTTAACTTTGCAGTTGTGTGCATTTTCTACAGAGTAAAGAAGTGCTAGTTTTTTCTTGTTTTTTATCAGTGTATTACATATTATTTTTATGGGATTCTTCACTTATTTTTATTGGTACGTTAAGCTTGTTTCTAAGAACTCTCTTATTATGCATGGTTTATTTTTGTTTTGTTGTCATTCTCCAGTTTGTATGTTCCTCTTAAATCTATGAAAAAATAGATTTCAAACTCCGCAGAAAACTTCATGTGCTACTATCATAGTTGTTAATTAAATATTTGCTAGGCAAATAGTCCAGAGTTTTTCCTTCTGTCTGAATAATTCTAACATCCTTCTTTCTCCCCCAAAATCAGTTTGAGCGCAAAGCAAATATTACAGGACCTGATTGGAAAAAAGGGAAGATGAAGCGTTTTGCACTGGAGATGATCGGCATGAATTTCAGTAGTTAGTGAGGTCTTAATTAAGAACCACTTCACCTTAAATGAACATTGCAATCTTTTTTCCCCAGTTTCTTTTTTCTGTTGTTAGTGAAGGAAAGTAAATAATTCATAATAGTAGATTTTAAAGTTGAACAGTCACTGTTAGACTATTTAGTTTAACTATCTTCCTGCATTAAGGTTTCTCAGATAATTTCATACAGTTATCCAAATACTAAGCCCGGTATGCTGTGCATGATTACTACTCTTAGGAGGAAGAATGAAGTTAGAAACTTCTTAAAGCATTTGAACACAAATTTAGGCATCTGAAAACTGTTGAGTTTGAAAATGACAATATTTATAAAGCTTTTTTTCCAAATAGCTGGCATAATGACATGGTAAATTTCCAGTAGAATACATGCAATCAAGTTAGAGGTGGTATACTGCAGCATGGTGAGCTTTTGAGCATGTTTAGTTTGTTTACACACTGAGGCCTCATAGTCATTTCAGACTGCGGATGGACCAGTTTATCCATGTCAGATGCTTTATGGAAGACTTTTCTGCATTGTTTGCAGTCACTTATGTTCTAAGCTTTAGAAATAATTAATTAAAACATAGTATATGCACTGTTAAAACAAATAAGCTTTTTATTCTATGAAAGGTTGCCTCTATTGAACTGGAGTGTTTATGAGGTATTTACTAAGCTCCATGTAGAAATTCTTTATCTTTGTATTAGATAAAACTCAGTGTAGCTTGAAAGTATTGTGAATAGATTGTCTCACATTCATCTTTATATATTTGAGACCAAAGTAGCAGTTTAGGAAATCTGCGCTTTTAACCAGATTAAAGAAAGATGCATCATAAAAATATAATGTGGTATATTTAATACCAAAAGTAGCATATATTCAGCTATATAGTTTTAATTTGCTGTTTATAGTCACTGAGCGCTGGGATATATTTCCATGGAGCACACTCACTTGCATAACTAATGTGAGTGTGTTAGTTATGAATTGATGGGTGAATAGATAACATTGTGTAAAATAAGGTTGTTAATAACATAAAGTAGTTGAATCAAGAGCGTATGTTTCTTAGCAGCCCAAAATATTGTGTTGAGACTCAATTGTTGTGATGTGGAATTTGTTGCATTTTTTAATTTTTAAATCTAGGAATAAAATTAATAGGCAGTTATGATTATTTGTGAGTACGTAGAATTGTTATTAACATGTAAGTCATGTGAGTTGTATGTAGATTAGAAAAATTTTCATCAGACCTTACTGCATTAGAGTTTGGTGCTTCCAGGTAATCAGTACAGTTTTGAAGAGTTCTCACCATGCAAAATGAGCCACATTATACTTCAGTATGTGTATGCATGTGGTGACATACACTGCTGTGTGTGTATGTTTAATCTGTGGGTTTCTGAGTTGTTAGCTTGCAGAATGTGTTTGATTTGTAGGATATTAAATATTCTGTATTTACACTGATTTTTTTTGTTACTTTGTTTTTGAAAACCTGTTAACAGTTTCAACATAGCTTAGAGACTGTTTAGAGTAGAAAGGAAAAAACTATTCTTGGTGTAGATTTTTTGAAGATTAAATGATGTAAATCATGTGCAATTTAGTTGCTTGCTTTGGAGTGGTGGGTGGAGGAAATAATCGTGGTTTGCATCCTCAACTTAGATCTGTGTCAGTTTTTCCATTTTTTTAATCTATCCATTATATAATTCCTTAACTGTGTAGTACTAAGAACATCACTACCAAAATACAGTTACTGTGCAGATTTTCCTTGCTTCTAGATTTGTAAAGAAAATTTGGAGGGGGGGGGAAGGTTCACAGAGTATGAAATAATGTGGTTAAGCTAGCATTAATTGTATTCCTTTTGATTCCAAGTACTGCTCTATAGAACTTTCTCTGTGAAGTTTTACATGTTTCTTCAGTGAAGTATGTTATATAATTTCTAGTCAGGAATGTTATACTTTATGCAATTCCAATTCTTTTCTGTTAATATTAAATATATTAATATTTAGCTGTAGTTTTACTGCATCTTAATGACTTACCTGGACACAGGTGACTTTTTTCCAAAAGGTACAGTCATCTGCGTGTTGAAATTTAGTAACTATTTATTGTATACTTATAAAAAGCTATTGCTGTTGATATGCTAGAGCTGTATTACCTGCTGTGATAATATATCTTTAATTTTATTTGTATCTAAATTTTCCAGGTTACACAATATCTGTATCATTTTCTTTTTCAGGAAATTTGAACGTTACTCTTCAAGTGTGGGATGTAGGGGGGCAAACGATAGGAGGCAAAATGCTGGATAAATATATTTATGGAGCTCAGGTACAGTATAAATGATAATTGTATCTATAGTAATTATTTAAAATTCATTGAAACTTTGTTCTTAAAATTATACATATCTTAGAGGTTGTTGTTTTGTAGATCTCAAAAATGTTGAATCTCTGCTTAACCTAAACGTAATTGGTATTATTATTCAATTCTGATTTTGGTATGTAGTTAATTTTTTAGAGCTACTTAAAAAGTAAAGCAAAGGTGCGCGTTTGTAGATCTGAATAATTCTCAAGAACAGATGTATGTTTCCATGCTTTGTGTCTTGAGTTAAGAAAAGCAATCATAGTAAATAGTAAAGGCTATTTGGATATCCACATGTTAGATATAGTGGCTGCTTTTAGAACAGATGCCTCCTGGGGGGAAAAAGTAGAAGGAGGAAATTAAGAGCAATCCTACACCATTAAACTCATACATGCAACTGGGGTTATAAGAGGGCAAACAAAAGGAGGCAACCAGGTAGCTAAATATTTTTGCAGAACTCCTATCCAATGAAAATTAATTTTACCTTGAGATTAACTAAACAACTTAAAGTGAATGGTAGGATTAAGTAAGAGCTAAATATTATAACAATATCTTGAGTTATGAGATGATTTAGGACTATATGACAAACTTCTTAACATGAGTGGTCCTAAAATGTACTCTGTTCTTTCATTTGGAGTTTGTAGTGGGAACAATACACATAACATGCTTTATTATATAATGTTAATATTATCTGAAAAGAAAAGAAATGCACCTATTTTTTCCCCTAACACTTTAAGCAATAGGAATATGGAATCCTAAAACTTTATTGGACAGAAACTTTGTACTAAGAAGGGATGGCTATTTAAGGAGATTAGGATTTATTAGTTAATAGGATAAAGACAAACTTGTCAATTTAACATTTTGTCACTTTTAAAATAATGTCTAAATGTTTTTAGCTGTTGCATCTGTTTTATAGCATTTTCTTACTTTTTAATAAAAAACATTTTGCTGCCCTGTTAAAGATCTACCAAGCAACAGGAGAAAGCGGCTTCCATGACAGAGGGAATTTGATTAATCACAAATTGTTGCCATATGCCCAAAGTAAACTCAATGAAGGAAAGAAAAGTCTATTAACTTTTTCTGTATTGAATTTGGTGATAAACTTAAGAGTTTCTTATCAGCAACAGCAGGTAAAAAAGTTAGTACCAGTGCCCCGAAGTAGTGAAAAGGTTGCTATCAGTAAGCCTAAAGTTACAAAATTTTGATTTTTAGTCATTCTGAGCACATTAACAAAAACCTCTATATCCAATCTCTTCTCCTTTAATCCTCCCTGGGACCTAATAACCTTATGCAGGCTGGGAATCAACTGGAGAGGAATCAACTGGAGAGCATCCAGTGAAGGGCCATGAAGCTGATTAATGGACTGGAGCATCTCTCCTATATGAGGAAAGGCTGAGAGAGCTGGCACTGTTCAACCTGGAGAAGAGAAGGTTCAGAGGGATCTTATCAATGTATATAAATACCTGGAGGGAGGTTGCAAAGAAGATGGAGCCAGGGTTTTTTCAGTGGTGCCGAGACAGGACAAGAGGCAATGGGCACAAACTGAGACACAGGAGGTTCCCTCTGAACATCAGGAAACACTTTTTCACTGTGAGCGTGACCAAGAACTGGCATAGCTTGCCCAGGGAGGTTGTAGAGTCTCCATCCTCAGAGATATTCAAAAGCCATCTGGACATGGTCCTGGGCAGCTGGCTTTAGGTGACACTGCTTGAACAGGGGCCTTGGACAAAATGACCTCTAGAGGTCCCTTCCAACCTCAGTCATTCTGTGAAATGGCTTTGGAGGAAAGAAGGCTGGGGTCCTACTGGAGAAAAAACAGTTGAATGGGAGTCAGCAATGCACCCTTGCAACAGTAAAAGCTAACTGAATACTGGGCTGCATTAGTAAGAATGAAGTAGGCAAATCAAGGAAAGAGATTACCATCCTGTCTGACATTTTTGAGGCTACATTTGGAGTACTGTGTTCAGTTTTGGGTTCCCCAGTACAAGAAAACCTTTAAAATAGTGGAGTAACTCTAGGAAAGGTTGCTGCAAAAGAAGTATGTGTACCTATGGTGTGTTGCGCTTGTTCAGTGCATGTGGTGCAACTGGGATTTTAAACATCTTGTTTGTAAAGTACACAAGCTGTACACACACACAAAGAGCAGATGATTTGGATCTGTTGCCGAAATTTTAATCTGCATGTATTCTCCAACTCTAAATAATTCAGATTTAAAGTATAATGTGTAGAATAGCTTGCAGTATGCATAGAGTATGCATCATGCTTTTATCCAGTATATGCAGATGACCATAGCCTTGTATAGACTTCATCTGGTTGATCATCATGATATTCAGAAATCAAAAGTGGCTGAACTCTTGGTTTCCCACTCAGAAATCCAAATGTATGGTAGGCTTACTTATAAAATACTACAACCAGCTGGAGATGGAAATTTTCAGAATTTACAGCAACTGAACAGGTTATCTACAGTCTACAATTCACTTGATGTTGCTTGAATTTGATCAGGATACTAGGAGGAGTAAGTGGAGCATCCCCCTGTACTTTGCTGCAAACCTTGCCACTGGAGGTTTCCTTCTCTTTGAGAGCTGAATCAATTCTCTAGGATAGATCTTTTCATTAAGTTACTCTTAAGGTGCCATTTTTTAACTGAGACCCCTGATTTCTTGTGCCATGTTTTAAAATAAGAGTGCTAGATTTGAGGATGAGAACCTACTTAATTTGCTTGCGTGGTGGCAGTTGGAGAAATTGCAATTCACTTGCTGTCTTGAAGCAGTTTTCTTTTTCCCCTTTTTTTCCTCTGGTGTCGCTCATCCAGAACAATATAGTTGCTGCATCCCATTAGCTGAATTTCAGTGATGGGTCAGAAGAACTCTGCAAGCTGCGGGGGAAGAAGAGCTCTTTGATCTTTATAAATAAAAGGTGCTAATAAGCAGCTTTCTGTCAGTGTTGGTTAAAACTGACACGTTTATCTGAGAATTGAGAGAGGCTAAGAATACTTGTATAGTCAGTTACCACAGCTGAACTGGTAGACAGTAGCTCATTCAATTATGGCAAATCAGTCGCATGTGTTTGAGTTACTGTATCCTCAGTATCAGCAAAGACAACAGTGGTGAAGTATATGTAGACTGTAAACTGTTTTCAGTTGTAAAAATAGCATTTCTGCAGATGTGCAAGATATCATAATGAAGTTAGTCTTTGCTAAAATGGATATACTGTGACTAGAAAAAATATTTTAGAATTTTGGTCTGACATATTTCATGAATATTAATGAAAATTAGACAGTTAATTTCGTTTCTTCATACTAAACTCAGTCATAGGATGAGGGCAGCTGAGGATAAACCTGAGGAAGAAAACATACGGTTTTAATTAGTGTTTTCTGTAGCTTTCATTTATTGTGACAAATCTTGGCATAAACTTGACACCTTTAAAATGTTGATTGTTTAGTGTGAATATATTGCCTGGTTACAACACTTCCATAATAGCAGTTCTGCTGTGTAATAGCACTGCTGCTGTTTGCGTGGTAAATATTTCAGAACCGCTCCCATCTCTTACCTGTAATTGCTGCCCCTACCCACATATCTAGTTTAAAGTATCTTTAAGAACTGGCATGTGCTACCTCATAAATTGGCTTGTTAATAGAATAAGAGTACTGCAGACTCTACCTTCTCCAGAGACCAGCAAATAATTTCTGCAATATTCTCAGTTTCCAGTGACCTATTTTTGAAAATACTCCATAATTCCAAAACAAAAAGCACTCACACATGCACTAATGTAGGCAAAATGTCTTACTAGAGTGCAATTATGCAAAGAGGGACTATTTGCCACGTTGCTGGAGACTAGAGAATTAACATGCTGTTCTTGGCATGTTGTCCGCCATGTGTTTCAAACTTTTTTCATGGCAGGGAAATGCGCTACTTTTGTGTAAAAAGGCCAATGTTAATTTTCCACCTTAATTCCTCATGCATAATAGGGAAACAACAGCTTTTATACTATCTACTCATTCTGTTCTCCATATACTGTAAGTTTGTGGAAAATATGATGTATTTGTGTGAAAGCAATGATGGGGTTTCTATGTTAAATAAAAAAAGGTGAAATAAATTTTAGCTATGGAGTTATGACTAGTCCTTCATTAATTATCTATATCAAACTAAGTTGCTTATAGAGTACTGTTGTGGCAAAAATCTAAGCAAGAAGTATTCTTTATGACCTGGATGCCATGCTGCCTTTTTTTGCATCTCTAAGATGTCATACCTGCCATCTTTGTTTCTTAAGTATAGCAAATATTGACAAGATTCAAAAAAAGAATGATTAAGAAAAGAATATGCTTTAGATGCAATGTTTTAGATCATGGAGAAGGGGACCAAAAGGAAGTTAGGTGGGCTCTAGTTGCAAACTTCGTTCAATTCTTTCTTTCATGGTAAATCCACTGTGAATACCCTTTCTTCCACAGGTGTAGGTAGGCTGCAGTTGGCTAGAGGACACGTAGCAGAGTAGCATCTTGATGAACAATTAGTTAGAAACAGTTGGCCAACCTTAAATGCTAAGATTCTATTAACTTTATCTTACATGTAAGTCTGATTAAACTCTTCAGTGCTGAAGATGGTTTAGATAGTCTGGTCTGCTCTTCTGCAAGCTAGTGAGAGAACTTGGCCACTGGTGAAAGAAGCATGCCATGTGCTCTTTCTCATTTACAACTTTCAGCCTTATGTCTGGGTTTTTTTTAACCTTTACAATATCTGTCCTTCAGCTTGTGTTTCTTCTTTTCCACTGAGCATTTGGTAACATCAGAATGTCCTTCCTAGAGCAAGGCTTGTATTATGAAAGACAAATACATACATGCACAGGCATTTGGGTAGTTATAGTCAGGAGAAGTTAACTAAGATGCGAGATACTAAGGAATAAATTGTACAAAAGTTGGAAGGGGGAACTGGATGTTTAATATTATATTTGATTAATGAAGTAAAGGTGGAGAGATAGCAAGGGAAAAGATGGGTGTCATAATTTTTAATTTCCTTGAAGGAACTGGTGAAAGCTGTTCCTCAGAAATTAATAGCAGCCATGTAAATACAAGGAACAAGAACTCACTTTGCCAAGGAGTTGATGGCATTGAAGGGTAAGAGATTTGTATTGCTGTTATAGGCAAATAGGAATGGAAGGGATCTCAGTAGGATCTGTTGCCCTCCTCTGAAGCTATACCTGTATAATGTCTATTTCATTTTTATCAACCTTCAAAAACCCTCCAGTGTTTGTGACTGCTATCCCTGAAGGTGCTGTGTTTCAGAGCTTCGCTATTCTCATTGTCTACGTTTGGTTGTTGTTTTTTTTTTTTTTTCCCCTAGTATGTACCCTTGATATAATCTTTTTGCTGTAAGTTAAACCTATTGCTACATGTCGTATTGATCACAGAATTGTAAGAAAGTTCAGGGTGGAAGGGGTCTCAGGAGGTCTCTAGTCAAACCTTCTGCACAAAGTAGGGTCTGCTGTGAGATGGCAGTAGGTTGCTCAAGGCTTTATCCAGTTCCTTCTTATAAATCTGTGAGAATGGAGACTGAGCAACCTCTTGGGCAATGTATTCCACTGCTTGATTCTCTTCATGGTGAAAAAGCCTTTTCCTTATATCTAGTTTGAATTTCTCTTGTTTCAACTTATGCATATTGTGTTTCATCCTCCTGCTATAGACTACTGTGAAGAGCCTGCTGAAGAATTCTGGTTCCCTCATCTTTTCCTCATTGGACAAGTGCTCCAGACTCTGATCATCTTGGTGGCCCTCTGCTGAACTTACTCCACTTCACTGATGTCTTGAGTGGCCTAAGGCTGATGTATTACTTTAGATATCATCTAACAAGCGCTGAGTAGAACAGAATAGATCCCTTGGTCTAGTGGCTGTGCTTCTGCTAATACAGTCCAGGAGCACATTGGCCATCCTTGCTGCCGGGAAACATTGCTGGCTTATATTTGGCTTGCTGTCTACCAAGATCTGCAGGTCATTTTCAGTTGCTCCCCAGCCAATCAGTCCCCCCAGCCTGTATTGCTTATTCCTCCCCAGCTACAGGGTTTTGCATTTGTCCTTGTTGAATGTTGAAAGGTTCCTGTTCACCCGTTCCTTCAGCGTCTCTACATACCTCTGAATGGTAGCCCTGCCCTCAGGCATTTGTTATCTGCAAACTATAAGAGCATATAAAAAGAGAACTCTTGTTATCTTCTCTTGAAACTTTTACCAACATCATCATGCCTGCCATCAGTCTTATGTTGAAACAGTCCAGTTTTTTCAATTTTCTGATGTCAGTCATGGTTTCTAAACCTCTGATATTGTTACTGGTCTTTTCTAGTCTACCCTTTTCTTGACATTCAGTATCCAAAGCTGGATGCATTATTTCACCTTGAATGTTTCATGCCAGTGTAATATTTGCCTTTTTGCTACAAAGTTGACATATTCAACTGTGATCTACTAAAACTCCTTGATCCTATTGTATAGAACCTGCTACAAAGCCAGATGTTTCCTGTTGTGCAATTGATTATTGCTTCCTTTGAACTTGTCGTGGTACTTATTGAATTGCATCCTATTATTTTTAGATTGTTTCTCATCATATAATCTAAACTCTCCTCAAATAATCTTGCAGTCTCTGCCGGTTTGTTGTCATCTGTGAAATTAGTTTAATAAGTGTGCACTCTATTTTGTGATCTAAGACACTCCTCATGAAACTATCAAGTAAAGCTCTGTCCAGACAAATGCCTAAAAAAACTTGACTTGAAAAATCTTTTCTATTGACAGTGGGTCATTGAACCAGTTAATTTTGTATGCATTGTATTGGTTTTTTTAAAATATTGTGAAAATTTCATGTGAGGAACAGTGTGCAGTTGCAGGGATTTTTTTTTTTTTCCAGATGTGAACTCCATGAGAACAAGTGCAACAGAAGCCAATTCTGACTTTATTCCTCATTTACAAGATACTTACTTTATTATGGTGTGGTGGAACGCAGGGACAGGAGACTCAATAATTGAGAGTAATTTGTGAGAGCTGATCTTAGAGTTATGGAGGGGAGAAGGTAGACATTTGGCCTATTAATAGGCTGTGCTTTATAATATCGGATATTAGCTCTGAGGTGTCCTCAGTAATGTCTGCTTTGAGTATTTGTTACTTGTAGCCTGGCCCAAAACCTCTGAACTACATCGGACTCCCTTCTTTTTGACTTCTGACCACATCTTTAGTTTCTTCTTTGAAAGTTTAAAGCTTGCCAGTAATTCTTGCTTGTCTTCTATGACAGTGAAGGAAGGGATCTGGCCTTTCTCCCCAAAAGAGAACAGACACATGACAGTCAGGCAATGTGCAGAAATGTATGATTCAACTGATTTTATTTTTCATTTTTTTTCAAAAAGGGAACAGTGAAACTACAAATAATATTAGCTAAAATAAAAGTCCTTCTTCAGTGTGATTTTTATCTTAATATTAGTGTGAAGTGCTTTTTGGGTTTTTCATAAAGCATATCCAGTTTGGAATATTTCTAAGATAACTAATTGTGCTCTTTACTGAATTGCCATTTTTTTCCTGCCCTTGTAGTTCAGTTAGCATCTGAAGTAGGAACACATAGAATGCAGGAGAAATACTGTAATAAAATGTGTTTATTACAGAAACTTATAATTCCTTTAATTATTCCTCAGAAGATACAATGCCATTATTCGTTAATGTTCTATGTTATGATAATAATAATTTAGACTGATGAAAATTTTACCATCTTAAATATTTTTACAACCTGTAACATTTTAAATATATCTTTTTATTTAGGGTATTCTCTTGGTTTATGATATTACCAACGGCCAGAGTTTTGAAAATTTAGAAGATTGGTATAATGTGGTAAAAAAAGTGAATGAAGAATCAGAAATACAGCCACTTGTGGCCTTGGTTGGAAATAAAAGTAAGTTATTCATACTTAAATATTAATTGAAATACGCTGGATGTTGCTTTCTATTGAAGAAATGGCACAGGGCATCTGTCTTTAGTAAAATGAAACTACATACTGTCTTGTGTGTTGTTGCTGTGTACAGGTGACATATTTGGGTGTACCTCAGGATTCTGGTTCTGGGCAGTTAGGTTGCGGGACTTGCTGTGTCATGCTTTGCCTAGCGTGCAGCCTCTCTGCCTGGGTTTTGTTTACTTGGAGAGCAGCACACAGGAGTAGAGAGATCTCTCTTACCCATGTTTGAATTTGATGGGGCTTCAGGATGTAGCCATGGCATGCATCTAGAACAGAGAACTGTGAAGCATTCCTGGATCTAATAACAGGTATATTTCATGGTTCTGTATGGCAAGAGACTGCTAAATTGAGTACTGGTGTATATTATTTAAAATAACTATACTACGCAGTAGGCATAATATTTATGAGTTGCTTATTAGGCTTTTTTTGCTTGCTGTCTGTAGTTTTGCACATGAGGTTACTAATTTCCTGTTGTTCCGGGATTTTCTTAACCTCTTTTTGATCATGTAAGTATGATGTAGCGGCTTTCTTCTGACCACGAAAATACGCCACTTGAAATAACCATCACCTAATTAGTTTCCTAATTAGATGGATTCCAAATTCCCCCATTTCCAGCTAAGAAATCTTACAGAAATATCCTTATTAGCATATCTGAGGTCTTGATCCTGGCTCTCTTACCCTTTTGCTATTGAAGATGATAAAAACAACATAAAGCAATTTTAGAAACAAAGTGGTAGAAGCAGATAAAATTTTTTAACAATGTAAATATATTTATTTGAACAACAAAAAATGGATTTGATTTTTTTTTACTGTCCAAGTAATTAGTGTCCGTGTCACAATGTCCATATCATGAACAAACTTGAAACAAAGACCTCGTCCAGCAAGTTAGTATTGTTTAGAAGCATTTGAAAACAATGTAGATACAACACTTTCATTCAGAACCATTAACCGTAATCTTGCTACTGTGATGCTGTAACATTTTATGATATTAATTATGAAAGACTGCTTATTTTCTGGGAAGAAAACAGAGAAGCTCTTAGAGTTACAATATATAAATAGCTCTTCTGAAAGTATAACATAGACAGTGTTGTACTCTAGCAGACCAGAGTCAATAATACAGATTCTGTTGAAATTCAAATGAAAAATATTTTTCACTGATTTCTATTTTGCTCCAAAATTTGACTTCCTACCTGGAGTTCTGCAAATCTTAAGAAGATTACTCATGAAACATTGGAAAGGTAATTTCTACATAGAAAGCTCCAGTCTCCAGTCTCTCATCCATCAGAAATTTATCTGAAAATAATGTAGTAGTATGAATTGAGATCTCCTAAATTCTGGACTTTCCCACCCCCCTTTTTTAATTTTCTTTTTTTTTTTTTCCCCTCTTTTTTTCATTTTTTTTCTTCAGGACTAGCTAAAATGAAGGACTGTCATTGCCCACTAATTTACTAAAAAAAATTGGGAGAACAAGAGCCTCAGACATGTAGTCCTCCTTTATGAAAGCAGTACTTTATTTAAGGTGACTGTCTTCCTCCTGGGTGCTTAGTTTTATTTTTTCTTCTTTCTTCCTTCCCATATATTTTTTTATTCCATAGCCTGACCTATACGTTTGGTCAGAAAGAGTAGAAAACTGATTTGAGTCAAGATCTTGCCCAGACCGGCTACTTGCACTTATGTCTGATTATCAGTTAATTCTCTGTCTTTTCCATAGATTTTTGTCTGTGCATTTGGTAACCAACAAATGGAATTGTAAAATTTAATGTAGAACTTTTCTTTTTCATAATAATTGTAAGTCATAAGATCTTAATAAACCTAAAATCTACAGCTGGTGTTGAATCTTAAATTTAACTTCCCTTGTAACTTACTTTGCAGTATTTTAATCTTATTTAATACAAAGTATTAAGTATCTGAAGTGTGCTTATTTCTGTGTTGCTAATACCACTTCATTTGCAACAGAAATAGGAGAGTAAGCCTTATTGTTAAGATTAACAAATGGTTTTGAGTTTCGATGCAGTAACTTAAAACTTTTATAGAAATGTTGCTGTCAAATACTTTGACTTATATTGTATAGTATAAATGAAACTATAGTTACCAAGTGAATGAATTGTGTTTTGTGCACTTAGGATCTTTGCTCAAATTTGGTATTCACAAAGTTCAGTGATCTCAATGGATCTTCTAGTCATTAGTGTGAATTAGAGAGGTTTACTGTGTTTTGTGTGAATGATGTGTTTCATTCCTTTCTACCTTGACTACTTTATATATTTTCCTCCATAATAATCTGTAAGCAGTCTCCTCAAGTGTCATACCAACATTTTCAGTGGACGTATTGTAAACAAAAATTAACCCAGGTTGCATGGGAGCTGCACTCGTTTTGATTTATAGCTACCAAGATGGTCTTAGGGCGGTGGTTATCTGTAGCTTATATAGGGGGTAGGAATTATCAGGTACCACTGTATAGTGGATGGATGAATGATTTCTATTCTTAGAGATATTAACCAGATCCACTCCTCAATAAAGACTAATAACTCAGATTTTTAAACAGTCTTCATGACAGATGAGGGCACAGAGGAGAATGCATCAACACTAATTAAGAATGTTGACCATTTGTTCGTCCTAGCCATGATTAATTGATCTTGAAGTGCTATCTCTGAACAGGAAGTGGTGTGCTGTTACATTGCGAAGTTTAAAGGTTACATTTTAGTGTACCCTTTAACTTGCATTTACATACAATGTAAAATGTTTTTACTTATCTTATCTGAGCCCAGAAAGAAACATTTTCCAGCCCGGATATGAATGAATGTTTGGTATACTGTGTACTAATGTGAATCTGGCTAGTAACACGACATACCCAGTCTGCTTTTGGATTCTGTTACTGCCTTATATGCTTAGTCTCCCCAGTTGTACTAAAAAATTTCTTCATTAATACTAATTTTGAGATTCTGGCTTATTAAAATTTAGAGCTATGCATTTCATTCTCTTGTCCTTCCCAACCTCCCTCAGATATTTTCTGTCCTTGTTTCCTGTGGGCTTGCACTTGTTAGGTCCTTCACCTGTAATTAAGACAAGTGTTGAGCAGCAAATGCAAAGACCCCTGTTCTTTTGAGTCTTCAGCCTGATTAAAGTTCCTGTATGCCTGACAGCAGGTCCAGTCACCTGAGCCTCACACATGCTCCTGGGATTGGAGGGTAAACTACTTACATGTAGAGACTCCCTTAAAAAGAAAACCTTGTCCTGTGCTACGGTCAATTTACCAACTCATTTGAATAAATGTAGACTGCTACCCTGTTTTAAAATATGTATAGAATGTTTGTCTCAACAAACTTGTATGATTAATAGAAAATTGCAGTCTTATGGATTTGTTTGTTTCAATGGTTGGGTAACTTTTTTTAAAAATTATTTTTAACAAGAAACTTAAATTAATGAAAGGGAAAATCACAGGTGAAAATGATCTTTTATTCACTGTAATAATATATTTCCAACCCAGTGTCTGAATGTGCTCTGTATTACTTTAGGTATGGGAGCAACCTAGAAACATGCACATTTCTGAGTGATAAAATTACCTTGCTTGTCTGAGAAAGCATCTGTCTTACGAGATTTTGATCCTAAATCATGTTTGGCTCAATATTAACGGTGCTGGCTGCTATCACTGCCAAAGTGATCTATTTAATTATGTCTGTTAAATTACTGTATGGGCAAGTCTACTAAACGGTGATATATACTACACAGAGATACATAAACAGAGCCTTAACCTCAAGTGTCGTTCTTTAGAAAGAAGCTGAGCTCATAGAAGATTATACAGAACAAAAGAAGGAAGGTTTATTGCTGTTGTGTTAGTATTTACTTAGATATATTCCATTGGCTGAGAAAGGAAAACACATGGCAGGATAGATCACAAGGATCTGGGCATATGTACTCTGTTCTGGCCCCAATCTTCATGTAATCTGCTGTGATAAATGTATCTGTTTGCAAATCAGTCCGTGTTTTACTTGGACCCTTCTTTCAGAATCCTTCATAAAATCATCTCTTGGATGAGAAATCACAGTGGACACAGCAGCTGCTAAATCACCTGGTTGATTTTTAGACTTCTGTACTTTCTTCCAGTGCTGCAGCCATTACTGGAACATGTGTACAGGATAGGTTTTGATTGTGGCTCCCAAAAGCCAAGTGGCCTGTGCCAAAGTACTAACAAAAAAAGTGGAATAGAAAAGGGAAATATTTTCTGTCATGCTGCTCAAAAGATAATTAATAATCATTACCATAATTTTCTGCCCTGCCTGTCTTAAGACCAGTTTCTGATGTTCAGCACAGGTAGCATTAGTTAGTAGTGAGCTTGCTTTCTGATTTGTGTTCTGCTGCAGTATTGGATTCGGTACAGGGATGAAGCTGAATAATATATACACCTTCCACACAGGAGATATATTACTGTTTTACCACTTGTCTGAGTTTGAGATTTGTACAGCTAGACAGAGCCCTGATATAAACAGGTGTAATTCTATGAAAATCAATGAATTAGTATTCATCTGAATCAGGACAGATTAGGTATTGTACAAAATTTGCTGGAATTAATGTTTTCTCATTCAGATCATATGGTGCTGTGACAAGAAAGTGAGGATAGTCATGAACTAGTCCAACTGATAGACAGTTCTTATGTTATGCTTTTTTATTTAGTGACTATGAATAACCTGGTTTCTTCTTGCTGCACTTAAAATCTTGAGGCTGCACTTCAGTTTTTTTATTTGTGCACGTAAGTTTTGCCTGCTAAGACCAACCAAGAAGTAAGACCAAGTTCAAGGATCTGGCAGAATATTGTTAGCATAGTTGGAACTCAAACGCCACTGTGACAGAAGTGCAGTAAATAATATATTCCCATTCAGTAACAGTTATGCTTAAATTCAGAAAAATCTTTAAAGATGTCATTGAAAAATGGAAATAAAAGTAAACCGTTTAAATACAAAGGTTAGAACAGTATATGTATCCTATTTTTATAATAATACACAAACGAAATGCTGAGAGATCTCTTACTGTTTCCATGGATTTTGTCTGTAGTTTATTTAGCAATGTAGACATACGTCTAATAAAAAAGATGCTGCATAAACCATAGTCCAGGCTGAATGTGCTTCTGTTTTTGGTTTAGGTAGAAATGTTTTTTCTGGCTGCGTCCTTCATACTTAGGTCTTCTTACAACAAATGGAAAGCCCTTAATTGTACCTAAGGGAATAGTTAATCTACAGTGGACATGTGGTGGACAAAAGCTGAGTCTAGTAAATGAAAAAAATTATAAACAGAAAATGTGTGAATGTCTGCACAGTCTGAGAGTCATGGGAGATAGTACTGTTGTATTGTAGCTTATTTTAAGTTAATTTGCTATTCTTTTCTGTAAGTATATTAATGGAAGTCAGTGCAGCATAAAATAGGTAGTTATAAAACCCAATCAATTTCATGTCTATTTTATTGGATTGAAAAAAATACCTGTCTTTAAGAGAGGACAGAATTTCTTTTTTTTGCCAGTTGTCCTGCTCCCACCTTTGCCATATGACATAAATGCAGTCTGATTTCATTAGTGGAGTGAAGCTCTCTGAAATTTTTAAAAGTTACAACATTTGATTGGGGGCAGTTAATCAGTGTTAACCCTGAGCAGCTCTTGGGCTTTATAGATTCAAGCATTATATGTGGTTGCACTGCTCCAGCAAAAGGTTAAGTATTAATGGAAAATGTTCACAGCTCTTTTACTCAAAGAAAACATGTTACTTGTAAGTTTTCTTTTGATTTTACTTTTACAGTTACATTGAATGTCTTCATTCATTTAGCCATCCATAAAGCAAATATTGTTGCACATGCAGTGGATAATAAGTCTTTTTAGGACTACTTGTGTGGTATGTCACAGATCATTAACTGCAAGTAACCACCTGACTTGAGGGAAGTCTGGAAGCATCATTACAGTGAAATAAGCTTTTTATTTCTGTATCACTGCAGCACATTGATTTGTAGGAATGTCTCCATTAGCTACTGTGGAAATATATTCTCATATATTATTATTGAAGGAAGTTGATGAGAGAGGATAACCAAATTTCAAGTGTGAATAGGGCATTAGTATGAGGATTTTGGACAAAGTGGGTAAAAGACAAGTGCTATTGTAACAGTGTTTTCTATTTAAAAGCTAGATAAGTCAGTAAACTAATCTTTTTGTAATGCTTCACGGTTTCAGACTAATAAATACTGTAAAACTGTTACTGTATTGATGTGTACACTGCAACTTCAACTGAAATGCAATAGTAACTGAATATGTTTACTACTCTGTACAGGCAGAAAGTGTGGAAGGGAAGCTCCTTCCTAATCAGCAGGGAAAACTTCAGCTTTTTCTATTTATTTCAATGAATCATAAACATTTAAGATTTTTATTGGAAGTAACCAGTAATTATTTCAGCTCAATTTAGAGGATGAAGGATAGCCTGTACTAATATAGGGAATAATCATAATAGATAACCTCCATTAATACGATTAATAGGAGTTTATAGTATGAAAAATGCAATTCTGAAACATTGTCCTGAAAATATTTTAGAAAATTTGAAGTTCTTGCAGAGACTAAAGTTAGGGTATTACTGTAGGATTATCTTGCTATGTTGCTGTTTTTCAAAATAATTTGCTGTCAGATCCTTTTGGAGCAAAATACAATAGAAGACAGATAAATGAATAGAATGTTCAAACCAGCCTCTCTTAGTGGTGTAGTATGAACTATATGCATGCAGATTTAAGAATGAAGAAGAAAAAATATGGGGAATGCATTATATGTATATTTTAAAATCGTTTAACTGTCAGGACATCATCATGTTTATTGGGGATTTGCAAGTGAAGCAGCGGAAATTAATGGTACTATTTCAAGTTTAGTCCATAGTTACAGCTCCATACACTTGAAATAATGAGACATTCTGAGTTTATGATGCCCATTTCAGTATAAGAGCATGTATACTCTGCTAAATGTGTGGCTTTTTTGATAGATCTTTAAGCATATTAATGCCTCCATGATATTAGCACTTCTGGTTATGAATTCTTCATTGTTCCAGTATTTGAGGTGATATGTCTTGATGAGGTTCTGAAGGAGCTGCAATTTCTTTCCACTATCTACTTTGGTTTATTTTATAGGTCAGGTTTTTCTGAGGAAAAAAAGGTATTTGAAAAAAGGTACTTCATTATTTGTCTGTGTAATTTGAGATTGTGAAGGTGTTACCATGGGCGTAGCTACTAAGCCAGTATCAAACTTTGTTTGCTCTTAATTGTTCACTGAGTTTAAATGCAGACAACATTGTTGTTACTATTGCTGTTATTTACACTCTGTGTTTCCAGCCCTCATGATATGGAGGATAACCTCAAAATACATTTATTGGTTTCGAAGGAGAGAGCTAAGATTCTGTAGTGCCAAAAAAAATCAGTGTTAAAAATCAGTTAAGATTTGTTGAAACGTTGATTAAGGAGGTCGAGTAATGAATGGTAAATTGAAAATCTAGCTTGTTTATTTAAAATAGGGTCTTAAAAGAGGAGGACTTTATGTACAATATATATAGTTTCTATTTAAAAAATACTGAGTTCCCTGTGAAATTTTCATGATATATTTCAGCTTTTCTAACTCATTTTTGCAGAAGTAGTGCTTTCAAAGTTTTATCTCCCTTGTTTAACAATGCAACAGTATATTTTGTGAATTTAAGGGAATTGTAAATATGTTACTTCCACTGAACCTTTTGAAAAGGTTTAATTTTATTCCATCGATTTGTCCTTTGATGCTATGAACACAAGGAGTAACCATCCCATCTCATCCAGATGAGTATTTTTAACACTTAAAAATTTTTACAACTCTAAAATGATCAATATCACATTTGCTGCATTCTTTTGTTCAGTGTGGGGAATCACTGACCTTAAGATTAAAATTTTGGTTGTTTACATAGGTGTAAATTTAGAGCACATTTACTGACTTCAGATGAGCTGCTCCAAATTTACTCTGATGTTTTAATGACTAGCCCCTAGATTATAATATTCTTTTGGATTACTTTTTTTTATATATAGACATGTGGTCTTTCTTTTGTGGCAAGTATTGTCCAATATGTTTACTTAATTTTGTGTGATAATAGCAATATATCATACTAGTATAATACTAGTATGTGGTGGTAGAATTCATTAAAGTTTTGAAATATGTATACAGAAAGAGGAATGACATTACTTTTTTCTGACTCTAGCTAGAGAACTCATTCCGAAGCATTCCTACATAATAGCATTTGAAAATTGCCATTAGGATCATTGCTCTTTTGTTTCAGGTGCTAAACAGACACAAATTCAGTAGAATCTACAGACTAAATGGTTGAATGGAACACACAGAATAGTAAAATGTCTTAAAAAGGGCTTGCTTTTGAAAAATACTGGGATATAATAATGTATATTGAGGGCAACTTTAACTTTAAAATGCTGGATTTTGCAATTTTAAGCACCTTTTGTGGTAGCTAATTTAAAATGGAAGGCTGGAAAAAAATAAGATTTGTACAGATAGTGCACTTTGATACTGTGGATAGAAAGAGAGACCCTCAGTTGAAAACTTACTTTATACATTTACAGAAGTTTGAAAAGTAATTTGCTGTAGGCATGCAGAAGGAAGAAAGTAGTGTATAGAAGTTGTTGGTCGGGCTGCTAAGTTAACTGTTTCAAAAATATTTTTATGTTCTGCAGCCTATATAAGAAAATGGTGGCATTTTGGAGTCTACTTCTCAGTCTCACTTCAAAACCATCATGGAAAAGCTTGAGGTATTTTCTTTAGAGATGCCACTGCTATGTGTCATGGGAAGTGTAGTGCTGATGCTTCTCTTCCCATTCTCCTACAAGCTATGCTCCTGACACTATGGTAATAAAGACTGGTTTTGTTTTTGTTTTATTTTTCCCTTTATGTCTTCCATGATGTATCACATCCTCTTAGGTATGATAGGACTCTGTGGGAGTAATGCATCATGGATACTGTCCAACTGGCAAATCCAAACTTGGGAGAAAATAACAGTGTAAGATAAATAAAACTCCCTCTCATTAGGCACCATACTGATCTTTCTGAATCAAACTGTTCTGTTCTCTTGGTTGGAATTTTTTTAGGGAGTTTTATATGGAAAAAAGGAACCTTTTTGAGGAGAAAAAGCAGTTTTCGGTGTAATAAAAAACTCTAGTAGTTCTGACTGATGATTCTGGATTAGTCCAGCTGTAGAGAGTTTCCATAGTTTTTGATTTTGATCCATAGTTTTTGATTTTGATCCATTGTTCAACTCTAAGAATACTGTTGTCGTAGTTTATTTTAATAACATTATCCTGTACTTGCACATAATAGAGGAAGAAAAGCCTAGTCTGGTTATGCTGCAACTCTGTGAGCTTAAAAATGGTTTTGTATGAATGAGTATTGACAGTTCTTTCACAGGAATATTCAGTAAACAATGCTGTAAAGAAATTTTCTAGAAAGCACTGTATAAAGCAATTGTAAAATATGGAATACAAGTTCAGGCTGGGTTTTCCTAGAAGTTACTTATTGCATTCTTTATTCAATTCTTGTCATGCTACAGTAACTGTAACTTTCTACAACACTATTGATGTCTAGGAGGAACAATTACTGAAAATGTCTGGACTTAATAATGTTTGAACTTACATGTTTGGGGTTGGGGTTTGTTTTTTTAATGTGAAGGGGTTTTATTTCTTAAGTTGTGTGAAGCTACACAATAGAAGTAAAGGAAACAATGCAATGAAAGAATAAAGAACAGTCATTGTAGTGATCTTTATTGACAGTTAATACATCGCCTAATTAATAATTAACAATTTTCTTGGGCTGGCTTTTTAAAGTACATAAGATGACCTCCTCTTACACTGTAAGTTTTGCAGTTTTATTTTGGAATGGTGTATCCAAAAGGTTTTTAGAGAATAGTTACTGGTGTAGTTGCATGTTTAAGTGGTTGATCACTAGGGCAGTAATGCTGGTTTCTGAGCACAGCCAGTACTTTTTCCAGCTGCTTTATAGTGATATCTTGAAGCTTAAAATGTAATCTATATGGGTAAGCCACAAAAGCCACTACATATTAAAGCAGACTCTGACAGTAAATCAAAATTGAACAGCTGGCAACACTACTAAAGTCATAAACTTATTTATTAAAAAAACTAAACAGAAGAATTATATTAAAAAGAGAGGAATATGTTCTACAGACCAGTGGATATAGCTTAAAACCTGGAAAGTGCTGCAGATTAAGGGCCCAATTTATGAACATCTGTTCTGGCAGTTTCTGTGAGATTCTCATGTTCTTTACAATAAAAGTGTGAAACATGTTTTTTCCCCCATACTAATCATGCTTTTCTACAGTTCATAAAACTTGCGTTGAGCCTTATGCAACTGGGCCCGTCTGCTTTACACACTTGCTAGAGTAATTACTATTCATGAAAGAGTAAGTACTATAGCAACGTCACAGTCCCACGGTATACACTTATCCTGACTTGTTCCAAGTGGTCTCATTGGCTTCAAAAGCAGTGAAAGAACACTGAAGTTTCCTTCATACATGTAAACTTAGAGTGTGGCAATGAACTAATAATGGAAGCAGGTCACTAGAGAGCAAAATGGACAGAAAAATGTCTTGTATGTGTTTTTTCTAAAATTAAAGCATACTTAAAAATCTGCTGCTTTTCTCTTTAACAGTCACCAAAATAACTGTTAGCTCCCGCCATCTCTTAATTTTGAAATAAATGATCCTAGAATGATTATTTTAATTGTGATGTTTACACTGAATAATACCCTACATTTTTGTCATGTTGACAGGTATGTAAGGATAAGCTTTAGGATATTTTTGACCTGCTTTGAGAGGGAACTGAAAAATCATAAATTTAAAACTGAGTGTCTAGTTCCACTGTCAGCAGTACTGTTTTGCCTTTGATGTCAGTGTGACCAAGATTTGTTTCAGAGATTTTAGCCACAAGCCCTGTTTTATAATCAGGCTTGATCTGCATGGCACTGGTCATAATAGTTTGCTCTCTAACTCTTTCTTCATGTCTAGTAAATGAGATTGAGACTGAGCTAGAATAGGTCATTGTGAAAGGCCATCAGTTTTTCTCTCAAGCAGCACAAACTCTACTGACATCCCAAGACCCGCTGCCATTAGGAGACAAAGTCAGTCTCAACAATGTCAGAGATTAGGAAACAAAGGTGCAAAGGGAGTGCTGAGCAAACATGCAATAAAACCACTTTCCTTGTCCTGAGCAGATTATGTTGCTTTATTGATGAAAATGGTTGCGCTTCCTTTCCGTTCAAATATGATTAGTTTCACTGTGTTATGCCTGTATTTATTAGGCTGCAATAGTTGTTTAACCTGAGGAGAACACTTACTGCTAGAATCTGCACAACAGGAAGATCTCTGTGCTCCTTTTGGGAGCTAGCTGCTTGTACATTTAGAGTCATACTGACTGACAGCAGGGAAAAGAAAGAGGATTTCTGGTATCCTTTGGACAAAGAAGTATCTTATTTTCTTGCCATCAATTTTTGAGCATTTTATAGTGTAGGTGCATCTCTGTGGTCTTATTTGTAGTGTGTATCCATTTCTGAGGTTGCTTGGCCAATTTTTTTTTCCAGCTAACTTGTGGAATATTAAGGAACTGTATTTGTGCCAAACATATATTAGTCATTGATAGTTCCTTTTGTCTTTTTATTAGGCAGTACTTTTACAATTGATTTATGTATATTTGTAGTGCTGAGGGCAGTACTATTAGGCAACTAAACAAAAAGTGCCTTATAACCACTTCGTAGTTACGGAAGTTGAATTTTCTTTCTGCTCTGTCTAATGAGAAACATATTTTATTAACTGGTGCACTATGAATCATTTTATCTGTCAGTGCTGTACAGTATATTAATCTCAGTTCTTAAAGCATGGTTTATTTGTAGAAGGTTCAGAAATATTAATGCTGTTTTTGCTTTATCAGTGTGTTTACCTGTGGTGAACTTTTATTTGTTATGTTTGATATGTTAAAGTGCACAAATGTAATTTATATGTACCTGCATAAAATGTTTTACTTGTGACCTGGGTTTCATTTGTCAAACCGTGGCTTGGATTCAGCAAGGAACTAACCCAACAGAAATCAAGGCTTCATATCATCAAAGACAATATCAAGTTATATCCCGGAGGAACCCTAGGCAGGGGGCCAGGTTGCAGTGTTTTTTATTGGACCTGACTAGAATATTCTGGATTCCTGGTTTTGATTAGCCCAGATTTTCATATTGTTATGAGTGCTTTATTTCTCATCCTTGAGTCTCTTGTATGTGGGTGGACAAGGGAGGCAAACAAATGACTGCGTCACTAAAATTTTCCACCTGCCTCCCTCTGTTAGGCTCTGCTGTCCAGGCTGGATTACATGTCTCTATTCTTGCACTTTTTTTATCCTCTCCATTCTCTTTACACCTAGTCCCTTGTGCTTGGTGCAAAGGGAATGCTCTTAATGTTGGTTTTCTTTTTCATTCATAGATCTTCTGGGAGTGCTGCTTCATCAGCCTGATATGGACACCAGGTGTTTGTTCTTTTTTTAAAAATAGTTATGTTTTGAGAAGTGTGGGTTACTTTGCATACTTTTTTAGTATATTAGACATCTTATAAAAATTCTAGCAGCTTCTCTGGCTGAATAAACTTGATGGATGAACTACTAAGGTCTTTTGGTTTAAATAGTAGCTGTACTAGTGCACTGCAAAAGATTTCTTTTGGAGCTGTTACAGTCTACAGGGTATATAATCCACGTGGATTAATGTGGCATTTCCTTCATAATCCTATGACTTTTCTGCCTTAAAAATACTTTTATGTTTTTCCTAAGAGTTCCAGTAGAAAAGACCCTTTAAATATGTGGTGATATCTAGAATTATTATATTGTCATTGTGTGCTTTTGTACTTAAGGTGTACAAGTAGAAATAAAATGTGTACTTTTATTCTCCTTTCTTTCTATGGGTTTTTTGTTTGTTTGAATTTAGTGTCTAGTGCTATGTATTAAGTAATTAGGCCAAGAGGGCAGAATTTTTGTAATTATGCTGGTACTTAAAAATGTAGACTTCTTCCTGGTGGGATTTTCAAATGTGGTTAAACCATTGCCCAGTCGTTGCTTTGGTACTTTAAAAAATCCCCCTGGGAATGCCTGCTTGCATCTTTCAGTATCTCAGTACTGTTGCAGATCTGATTCTAAATGTTTAATTATTCCAAGCAGACAGCTAAATGCAGGGGAAATTAAATTCTTTTGAGAACCAAACCAGTAAATATATGGCAGTATTAGTGAGCTAGTTCTGAGTTGTGTGCCTGACTTTTCTGAGTTCCTAAATGTATTTCGGAATATTATTGGAACCTGTGAAGCCACTTCATTCTGGAATTAATTTTAGGATTGCTCTGAGGGAAGAGCATAGCAGATAGCCAAATTCTATTATATTTGCAAAATACAATTTAATTTAATTTTGGAAAACATTTTTGAAGAAACAGAGTTAACTTCCCATTAGCTAATAAAATCACTTACGTGTGGTGTGCACTTAGTTTTGTGAAAGTTATTTTGTGTGTTTACTCTACCTCACTTCTTGTTCTGGAATTCTTTTCCCTAGCATCAGCACAGCTGCATCATCTATTTCCACGGTCCTTTTAACCTCCACTTTTAATTAAAAAAAAATTAAATCAGATGCTGTTTAAAGCTTCCCGTTTAGTTTTGGGAAAATAAAAGTTCACATCTAGCTTAGGCGTGTGTGAACAGCTGTTAAAAGCCACAAGCAAAACGATACTTATAAAAGTGGTGGGGGGAATTTTAAGAGCAAGCTGCCAGTTTGACTGTAGTTTTCAATAGCTCTTCGCTTTCAGCCAAATGGTTTTAACAATAATTTTCTTTGAAAAAAACCTGTGTTTTATAGAAGCAGCAGCCCAAGCATTAGGCCCGTGGTAATAGGAGGCAACTTGCCATTTCTCTTTAACTTTTTATGAAATTTTTCTTTGAATCTGGGGAAATTGCTCATTAGAGAGGTTGGAGGGGCTGATGTCCACCCGTGCCCACCCACCATGCAGGTACATCTGTCCCCATCTGATTGTAATGAGGGATCTTGTTCATTGAAATTCCCGAGTACCAAGACTAAGCGTTGAAGGATAATGCTTCCCTCGCGCCGTATTTTGCAGGCATTATAGCCTGGCTCATGACTTAAGCATTTTGAGGTAATCATGGGATTTCTTTTTTGGGTCTGATTTAACAAATCTGACTAATCAGTTGGACAGCAGCATGCAGGGAATTTATCAGATGTTGAATATTCAACAGCAAGAGGAAAGATTTAGACTGTTCCTTGTTCAATCCACCTTCTGTACTATAAGGAGCTTTAAGACAGAAAAAAAAAAAAGGTCCTTCAAGAACATTTTGTCTTTACTGATGGGAGGCGGGGCTAGAGTATAACATGCTGTGTCACCTAATAACCACGTATATGTATCTTTGGAATTTGTTTGTGCAGTTTTCTTTGGGCCTGTCCTAGGGTCCATTCCGTAAGCGAGTCGTCATCGCTGCAGCGCCTTCCCAGATGTATGGTGGCATGACCTGTCCCACCAGGTTACCCTGTGGTAGAGGGACAATAAGTTCGCTTAGCTCAAGGTTACCGTGTCAGTGTGCACTCATACTCATTCAGAGCATGCATCTGGATGAGGAATCGTCGTCTTACAGTTTGGAAGCCTAGCAGATATATGGCTGTAGCACAGGTGTGGGCTACACGTGGCATATAGATGTAACTTCGTATGCGTGAGCGCGACAGAACAAGCTTTGCATGATAACTTGTGCTGATCCACTGAGGTGAGATGTCCCCTCAGCAACTTTCTAATTAAGTCTTTTGACTTTTTCATGGGGCAGCAGAATGATAATAGTCATAAATGCTTTTGAAGTTTCTTCAAAGCTGCAATGTTTTATAAAAATTGAGGTTTTTGAGGTGTCTGTTATCTTTTAATCTTAGCAGATTACAGCCTGTCTTAACTGGTGCCATCACTAAAATGGTCTGTCTTGGTATTTGTTGCTTTGTTACACTTCTAACTGCTCTACTGGCTTTTGCACACTGGTGTTACACCTTCGGTATCACTTTTGCCCCCAACAGTGTAGCCTGCAGTGTGCAGCCTAATGTTTTGGGTTTGAAGGTTCCGTATGGCTTTCATTTGACATCTGTCTTTGGAATGCCCATATTTTCTTTGCATGGGGGCAGGTGGTGAAGACGAGTTGTGTAGCAATGTAAATTCTTTTATTTTGTCATTGTTTTCTGTTTATATGTGCAAGTATGTTATAACTTCATATTATTAGCAAGCAAGAACCAAAAAGCTTGTTAATCACTTCCAATATCTTGGATGTCTCACTTTTGTGTTGTTTAGTTAGAATTTCCCCAAAATTTCTCACTATCATTTCTGAAAGGAAAAGCAGAAACAAGCAAGACAAACAAAATGCCAAGCGAGTAATTTCCTTCTGTCACAGTGAGTATCCCTAGTGCCAAACTGTAAAGCTCTCATGGGACTCTGTGTATGCTGGGATTAGAATTTTGGGTATAAATCACAGAATTATCCTCAAGAATTGGGAAAAGTTTAGGTGGTCCCAGTCTACACAGTGTATGTAGGAGGGCAATATTGACCAGAGGAATGAAAAAGCTTTTATATGAGGAGGGACGAAATAGATTTAGTTCCTCAGCAATAGGAAAAAGACAAACAGGTGTATAAAACCACGAGAAGAGATTAGAGAAGAATTATATAGCGTTTTTCAATACAAACCCTAGGAAATCTCATACCTTTTTATTAAACAGCAAGCTTGAAATAAACAGATGAAATTACTTTTTCACATTGTGAATAATTAAATTGTGGAAGTCCTATTCATTGACTGTTGTAGAAGCCAAAAGTGCACATGGGTTCAGAAAGGAACTGCAGAGATTTGTGAAGGGCTGGTCCACCAGTGGCTATGAAACATTTCGGCTGTACTCCTAGCAAGCTGGAGATGCAGTGTCAGGCTGAGGAACTCAAACTGCATGAAAGTGAGTTGTGTATCAAGGAACGATCATTGCAGTTGTAATGTTTCTTATTTTCCTGCCTCAATACCTGCTGTTGACTGCTTCTTGAGGCGGGTTACTGGCATGGGTTACACCAGACCTTCAAATATCAGATTTTAAATAAACAAATTCCTGACCTTGAGCTGTTACAACTCCTGCTCCCCCACTCCACCCTCCAACCCCCCCCAGAACAGTGAACACCCCCCCCCCCCCCCCCCCCCCCCGCCGCTGCCCTTGCCATTTTGCCCTCAGTGCCTTAGGTGGTGTAGCTGTATTTATGTGTATTACTTTGTAGCTGGTTGGTTGAACAGTGCAGGTGAGAGAATGTGACCTGGGTTCTGGTGGTTGCTCCACAGTCTCATTTATTTTTCAATGCAACAGTCTTTGGATAAAGTAATTAAGTCTGTGGGATAGAGAGAGGCACTGAGTATCTGAGTAATCCTTAGTGATTAATTTTAGGCCTTCAAGGTCTTTACAGTATCTGCTCTTAACAAATTCAGTTGTTAGTCACGCAGACTCTTCTGAAAACCCCTCTTCTTGCCTAGACTATGTTAAAGGAGTTTGTTTTGCTGACAAGTTCTAAAAATCTAACAGGTTGTTTAAAGTACTTTTATAAATATGTTTTAAATGGAAGTGTGATGGTGACACAGTTTTTCAAAGAGTGCTCAATGATGGCCTAAATGAATATTTAACCATTAACTAAAGCCTCTTTACTATCCTAATTCTGAAAACTTCACCCATGGAATGCCTGTGGAAACTCCATGCTGTCTTAATGTATATTAGAAGAGGAAGAGTGTACTAAGTCACAAAGAAACTAGGTCATCCTGAGGGCCATGCTAAAATTTTAGTAGATAATATCTTGGGGTTATTTACGAGGGACTTGTTAACTTCTTGACTCATATTCTGCCTTTCCTTTTCAAACCTAGCAAAGGAAGTGCCGCTTGTCCTTGAGGACTCCTAACTATAAAAAGTAGAGTGGGTTTGTTTAACTGTTTGAGGTTATGACTGACCAAATGATCTGGGAAAGTACGCTTTCAGCATCTAAATACTGTTCTAAGTCAGATGCAGCTGATTTCTCTAGCTTCAGTAAAAACTGAATGAAGCAGAAACTCTTAAAATAGTCTTAGGTTTTAGGAAGTTTTAGGAAAAAAATGTCAAAAAGTTTACCAAAAGAAATCCCAGCCGAGACTTAACTTGCTTGCTTAATATTTTCAACTTAAAATGAATCCTGGCAAAAATTTTTAAGAGTGCATACATTTGTCCAAATTCAGGTGTTGTCAGTGTTGGATTCCCCACAACACTCAGCCCAGTCTGAGGACGTGGTTTCACAATTGACTTAACTCAGATTTGCTCTTGTCAACTGTTGTCATGGTAGCACTGCACAGATTGTTGGGTCAGTTCACTGATCCAGCCTAAACTGAACAGAACAACGGGAGGAATTCTTGTTTGAATGAACTCATCGATTCCTTTCATTCTGCAGTGGTACTATCACATGAGAAGGTTTGGAAGTGCTTGGCCAGAAGCACAGGGAGAGCCAGGGCCATTCATTTGATTTGCAATTATGGTAGCTTAAGCTGCTAAAGAAACTACCGCTTTTCTAACTAATTTCAGGCCAGCCCTTTCCACTGAACCATCTACTTTCTTGATGAAAGTTTTTTTGGTGCGAGTTTGGTTTTTGTTTTGGGTTTTTTTCCTCCTTTTTTTTTTTTCTTTGTGTGTGTGAGAAAGAGACAAGAAGAGGGAATGGATTGCTCTACACAACCGGATGGCCAGGTTAGCTCTGAGAAGACTATGGACCCTGCTTTCTTAGATCTGTAACAATCAAATTACTTACAAAGTACTTTTCTTATTCCTTTGGGTCCTTTATGCATTATATAGCTTTTTAAGTCTTGGACAAAGCTGTTAACAATTTTTGATCAGTCCCTTGTAGCTAGCATGATGAGTTGGTTCCTCTTGCTCATCTGAGACTGGTTAATACTGTAAAGTTGCAATATTAGTATATTCTGTCTTAATGTGTCTACTATTCGGTGTTTTTAATTTGTTGGGAAAAATAGTAGATATAAATGTTGTAGAAGAGCTTTTGTAGCTTTTCCTCAGTATCTGAATCGATTATAGCATTCTATTAAGTTAATGAAGTTTTGGACCAAAGTGTTCACATCATCATAGAAATTTATGTCAGGAAGAAACAAGCTAGATGCTGATTCTACTTGGAGAGAAGAACACTTCTTTAATACAATGATGAACCAATGACTGATGTATTGATTAAAATTAAGGGTTTTTTTTTTTGCCTGGGTGACTCATTAGTGATAATGAAATATGTGAGTTGGCAAATGTGAAAGAGGTTTGTACAGTCCCACTTCAACTGTCTGGTTTGAAATCATCATGTTGTTGAAATATAAATAGTTTGAATTCAGTTCTTTGTAGTCTTTGAAATGCTGTGGCTCAATTTAAGAAGCAGCTGATGAATTTACTATCAGTGATCTGAATATGTTTGATTTTCATTTCTCCTTTTATAGTTAATCGAAGTATGTTGTATTTCTTTACTAAGCAGTCTTTTTTCTTATAAAAAGTAATTTAATATAAAGTTGAGTTGTACTATTAATTTTTTAACTGCCAGTTGAAAACAGTTTGGCTTGGTAATAATTAGTTACAAAAGCTTCCAAATGGAAGAAAAACTGGGCTGCTGTCAAATAGGATTTGATACACATGGAACAGTTAAGCAGTAATAAATTGCCTAGTAACTGAGTAATTTCACTCAGATATGTGCCAATCTTGCCTCTACATTGAAAAAAGTTTGGAAGAAGAACTGATGTTTGAAATTGCTTAATGCTGGAGGTTTATTGTAATAACAATAATACTGACTTGGCCTGATCTTTGAACATTTAAGGCTTGTTTTTATATCCCAGTGAATGATTTCATATTCATTTATAATTTTTCTTGTGGGAGAGCTCCCAGAGGGGTATGTAGGAGAAGCACTAAGTGTCTCCAACTCTTTATTACATCTGCTGGAAGCAACGATGGAATCAGGCATGGAAGGACCCTGGAGCTGACCTGGGTTGGCTCTGTTAGCAGCAAGTAATTCAGAGTATTGGATAAAAGCATCACACTTGAGAGGATAGCCAGTTTTTTAACATGGCTCTTTGGCATGAAGTCAACAGAAGTATACCTGTGGAAACGGTCGGTATAGATGGATGCAGCAGCAGCCATCTAGAATGCTGGAGTGGGTCCTGTGAGGAATTGTTATTTATTAGGTAAATGCTTTTTATAGGAAGAAGTTTTGTATTAATAGTTCATTTCCATGGCTTCATGAAATATATTTCTCTGAGATATGTTCCTATACATTATTTTGAGAACATTGTTTTAGGAACTGTTATGTATAGATAAAGCTTTTTGCTTGATGTTATAGTATGTGCAGATTTACTATTTTTGGAAAAAATTACTTGTACAACTGTACCTAGCTTGCAAGGCACTGTGGAATGTTTGAATTATAGGCAGAACTGCAAATGTGTCTAACATTTTGTGGGGGTTTGGTGGTGGAAAGGTAGATGGGGTTTGTTTTGTTTTCTGCTTATAATTACAGACTGCCTCTAATCTCTAAATAAGGAGTTATCTGCCTTTATAAGATGAAAATTTCAGTTTCTCATACACAATAGTGAGACTGACTTGGTTAACTTGCCTGCCCTTTTGGATGCTGATGAGGAATCAGCCCTTCTGAGGTCACGGAGGCTGCAGTTCCACGATCGGTTGGTTTTGTGGTGAAGCCAGTTGACAGTTTGAAGTTAGCACTGCTGCCCCACACGGAATCGGATCTGTGACTTGATCTGGGTTAAACAGAACATTGCAAAAAGAAATGGATATTTTTAACATGGATCAGCTCATTGAGCTTCATAAGCTCGTATGAGTTGCATGGCTTCTGAAGTAGGTGAGGAGAGACGAGTGCGCTGTGGCACGAGGGTGGGAATGAACAACCAGGAGAGGGACAGGTTGGTGAGATTTTCTGAGCTTCGGTTCTGGCATCAGTAGGTCTTGAAACCATGGCTGGAAACTCTTGCTGTTGACTGCAAAAGGAGACTGATGTGTGTGTCTGAAGGTAGGATTTAAGAAATGTTGTATGAGCTTTCATTAAGATCTCAAGACTTTGAGTTTATGAAATTATAGTGAGCTTTATATTTTATGGCTGGCAATCCACTAAATCTTTGTGAATTTTAGAATGATAAATCATTTAGTAGTGTTCTTAGTATTTAACTGAAGGTGACTGTACCTTGTCCTGGGATTGATAAATTCAGTGATGATGTAGTAGATACATCAGGACCAGAGAAAATATTTGAGAGAGATGAAGAAAAGCTGGTCCATCCATGGCTTGCAGATATATTGGACTAGCACCATCTTCTGAATGTTTAGTACATTACAGCTTTATGTATTTGCTAAGGTATTAAAGAACATTTAAAAAAAATATTCACTGAACTTTGAATTTCAGGAATTACAGTACTGTTGTATCTTTTTTACACTCTATTGATTTAATGAAATTGTTAAACCAAAACACAGGATATCTATAGCTGAATTATTGAGAAATTAAGATTTTTATTTTTTACCACTTTTTTAACCTCTGTCCTAAAAAGTAGATTTAATATTACAAGGAGGGAAATTATTTTGTGGGAAAACCTATTGAAGTCCAGAAATTTGTCACTAGTAGCTCAGCTAAATTAATTTAAGCAGTTTTTTAAAAGTTTCAGTAGTCCTGATAAAAATCATTTCATGTTGAGTTAAAGAAACGTGTGTTATTGTTTTTCTGTCAGCAAGTCTTGTTTCAGACTGCTTGGGCAGTTATTAAAGTTTGCTATAGGGAAGTTTGGAAACTACTATCAAAAATGGTAATGTGTAATCTAAAGAGAAATGTTTTTTTTGAAGTTAGGCTTATAGAATTTGTTGAGAGGAGTTCATATAAACATTTTAAAATATGCATTGCAGTCATCTAGTGTTAAAAATATTCTTACTAGATTATGAAACAAGTAATTCTGTGTTTCTTATATGTTGCTCTGTAAAGGGTGGTGTTATACTGTTGAGAGAAAATGTAGATTCTAAATGGTATAACTTTTTTCTTGTTAGTGTCACTAAAACATTAGCAATTAGAAAATTGCATATAACTTGAAACTTCTTTTTTTCCAACGTGTATGTTTAATTACTGTGTTTGTGAAGGATGCTGGATCCAAAAAGTGAAAGATTATATTTATTACTTGTAGAAACTTCTAAGAACGTGAGAAGAGATGCTGCAGCTAGAGTTTCAGAGATACAAGATAATTATTACATATTTTTCTGCTCTATTGTATTTGAGTTATGGTGCGTAATTAACAGAATTGCCATTTCTCCGAGATGGGCACCCTAATGCTATTACTGTATTGTTTATAATTTCATTAGACATTTCGTGTGTTAGAGTATGCCTGTGGGGACTGGAATTCTGGCTGCTTTTGGGCATCCTGGATTATGGTTTGTATGAGTACAGGTTAGTTTGTGTTGTTTTGCTTTCTCAGTGCTGTTCAGTAAACACGTTCAACTGTGTTTGTGTGCTATGCTGGTCACTGTGATTGCCCAGTGATTTTTGTAATTGAATTAATAGAGCAAGCAAGATCCACCTGGGAGGTGTTCTGTCCCAGCCATTTTCTCATTTTTCCTTGTCTCCAGGAAGTAGCTATTTAGAAAGATGTTTGAATCCAAATTAACAGCTTTTAACTTAATGAGGAAGTAAAATTAATTACTATCAAATTTTTCATGGGCACAAAGATTTCCTGAACACAACTGTTAAAGGAGATGAAAGATGATTTAGTGCACAAAGCAATAAATTGATGGTTCAGTGAAACTCCCTGTGATCTTAGGCAAGGCTTTAAATTTATCTTTTCATACATGTTTCGTTTTCCATTTGTAAAAATAAGAATGGTATTTGCCTAATTTACTGGGAAGAGAATTAGTCAGCAAATGATCTGTTAGTAATTGCAAAGTGCTTATAAACTGACGATAAGGGCCATGTAAGAATCTGACTGACTGGATAAAAAGCAACAATGAACAAACTGTCTTCTTTCCAGGAGGGACTTGTAATCTTAGGATACATTTCTCTGGAAAGTAAAAACTAATAACCAAAGGTGTGAAATTAGAGAACATTAAAGTCCTGTGAGATGATGCTTTTCAGAGAGAGTGGCTTAATTTGCTGAAGCTGGGCTGTTCATTCTCCATACCAGTATGCACAAAAGTGTTTCGCATTCTTTCATTCACATCCCCACTTGATTTGTTAACACGCCGAAGGGCATGTTTATTTAGGTCAGTGAACAGAGATACATGGTAAAATCATTTCAAGTTAACTTGGTCATCTCTTTGCTATGCCACTGTCTGCCATCTAGATATATCTTCAGTGTACTTAGTCACTTGAGTTGCAGGGTGGGGAGATGGCATTCAACACGTGCCTTTCATCCTTTCATCCTCCTCTCTTGCTTTCTGTGTCCTTATGATACCCTTTTACAAAGGTAAGAAAAGGCAGAGTTGTTCCGATTATGTCTTAATCCTAAGATAATACTACAAGATGACTCAATTGTTTGTTTGTTTAATAATATAATCTTTTTTGAATATTTGTTCCCAAAAATGTCTGCATTAGGGTAGGGATAAGGAGTATAGATACCTAACAGAAAGGATCAGATTCTAACTATAAGTGTAATCTTAGTCTGTTCAGTCAAATGATAAATGGTTGCAAGAATTTCTGCCAAGAATTTATTAAAAGATGAAAATGGGAAATGTCTAGCTGAGAAAAAATATTCTTATTTTCTCTTTAACTGTCTCTTCAAGCTGTGTAAGCCAGTCATCTGTAATCTTAGTTTCGAAAATAAACTCGGGTGTATTCTTTTTTTCCTCATAAGAAATTTTACGCTGGTATGAAAAGATGCCTGCTGTTTGTATTTGCAAAGGTTAACGTATCTTCTTAAAAATGACCTGTCATCTACCAAACATTATACACGCTTGTTATTAGGTGAGAATCCTGTCACACTGTGTCCTCTATAGTTATCTGCACTTGGTGTGCTGAGATGGAGATGTTTGCTTCTGGCTGCTCTTCTTGTTTTTTGTTGAAACCTATTTTAAACCTTGGAAATGTTAACCTCATTAACCTTCTGTCTTCTAAAGATGCACAAGAACCACTATGTTTTATAGCTTTAGAAAAAATGCTGTAGTCCTTTATTGTTTAACAGTATTTGAAGGTCTCATTTAGTATGGGATTTTTTTACTGTAGAAAGCTTAATATAAAGACTACAGCTACTTCCATAAATACAAGTCAAAGAGAACTTGACATGCTAAACACATTAGTTCTTATTATTTCCTGTGTTAGAACAAACTATTAGCGTCATCAACCTGATTTTATTGTGTGAAGTACCCTTATTCTAAGAGCTCATCACAGATTTTGTGCCTTTGTATGTCATTCTTTGAGAGGAAAGAGAATTCCATATAGGCTTTGTACAAATAAGTGGAGGCCCATAAGAGAGGTATGCATAAAACCAGGCAAACCTCACTTCACAGGCAAGATGCCTTTCTGTTTTTAACTGGAGACCTAAGCATGGGTCACCTTTCCTTTCCCATATTAGGCATACATTTTCTTGTCTTGTAGGAATTTGTCTTTTGGTTTAAAAGGAGCTCAGATGACAGATTTGGCATTTAGAAAGTTATATTTTTCTGTAATAACTGAGAAGCATATTTGCTGATAGTTCTTATTTTTTTAGCGGAAGTGTTACAATGTTTTGTATAACTTACAAGAGTTTTTAAGCTCTCTCTTTTTTTTTTTTTTTTTTTTTGCTTTCTGAAACCAGTAATTTCCTGTTGTAGCTGGAAGTGTTAAGTATAGTTTTTTAAGTATTAAAGTGCAGCACCAGCTATTATTATTCTGCCTTAGCAAGTCTTCTAATACAACATTTGATTTGTTACTATGCCCTCATAGGGAAGCATCAGCAGTAGAGTGTACATGACAGTGAGAAAGAAAACACATGCTTGCAATCAAATTAATGTATTTCATCTGTCTTCAACTAATAACAATCTGTCATGCTATCTATCTGAGAAGGGGCATAAACAGTTTATTTTGTGTTTGGAATAACTTCCTGGAGGTAGTTAATGTGACATGTAGTTTGTCTGACATGAGTATAACCAGATCAACACTCTAGATGTTTTCTTGATAACCTAAAAAAAATACTGAGAAAATCTGTACTGGAATTGTATTTATGTTTCATTTTGAGCTTCCTTAAATCAGAGTAGTGACATAGTTTTCAGGACTTCCATGAAAGAGTTTTCTTTTCTTGGCAGTTATACAATTTTAGTGTGAGAAAAAGATTGAAAGTATTAATAAAAATTTAACTACAAAAAGCTGCAGTTTGCACTCCAGCTTTTAGGTTTGAATATTCGAGAAGTGTGTGCTGTAGTAATTTAAAAGTACCAAATCAAAACTGATTTTTAAAAATCTAGGTAATACACAAAGCCTGATAGTACTGCAGACTCGGTATGATTTGTTGACGAATTGATTTATTATTATTTCTGCATAATTCTGGTTACTCATTATATCAGATAATTATTATTATTAATAACATCAGATATTTGTTATATCACATGATTTTTTTATTAACACAGAAAGAACCTTTGTGTCTAATTAGAAAATGAAAGTGCACTTGCTTGAGGTTCTAAGTAACCCATTCTAATATTCTTCAAAAACTAAGGCATAGTGAAATAGCTCCATCTTTTAGTGGGAAAGCAGTAGGTTACTGGTAAGCTGAGCAATAAAAAGCTAGGGAGGCGTTTTTTTGTTGCTTTTTTTTCCTATTTTCTTTGGAGTGATGGCAGAATTAGAATTAAAACTGGGTAATATTGCTTATGGCAGAAGAGGCCTGAGAGGGGTTCCTTCTGGCCAGAGCAGTGGGACCTGCTAAGCTATGCTCTGCTGAGGTAGGTGCTACGGGGCAGAAATCTGAAAAACTGGGCAGTAAATCCAGAATGCTGCTCCCAATCTTCATCATGGTTTCTGTTTTATTCTTTAGAATAGAGATTATTTGGCACGTCTTAGGTAAATCCCTGTTATTCCCTTTTTCATGCACTTTTGCTTATGCATGGGAGAAGCAGAACATGCACACTCTGAAATTAAACTGACTGCACTTGTTGAGCAGTGCGTACTGCATGAGGATAATACTGTATAACAGTATTGTCTTCAGTCTGTTCGGTTTTCAGGTGCTCAAGTTAGGTTTGTTCTAAGAAATCAGTCTGAAATTATAGCAAAAAATAGGATGAAAAAGAGATTGTCATATACAGCCCCCTTTTTAATGACCCTGGAGTATTTTCAGAAGAGAAAATATGTACATAATTTTAAGCACATGTAAATCAAATTAATAAATTATTAAAGCATTTTACTTGTCATGTCTGTGTGGGCTAATCATGATAGCTCATTATTTAAACATTATGTAATTGTATACCTTGTGTGAACAGCTGCAAATACTTTGCAGAAAGATTTATATTTCATTTTTCACAGCATACTATAAAAGAATATATTTGTGTGAGGTACCATAGATTAATACACGTTTACTCATAACTTTAAAACTACCCTTAATTATATTAAAATATTAAATAGTTATAATATGCATGATATCTACAAAACTAGATAGTTGTAAATTAATTTGGGTGTTAATACCAGTTTTAATGGAAAATGCTGTAATTATCAATAAAAAAAAAGTGCAGCTTAAACAGGAGGACTGCCCCTTTGTAACGGACACCGTCGCAGTTATTACAATTGCAAGCTATGAAAGTGAAAGTCAGATTTGGGTGGAGAGGCGTCCCTTTACTGAAATTCTCTGAACTGTCTCTTTCATGTTTCTTTTCACACATATGGTTTAGAAAGTGGTTAGGTTAGTTATCACTGGTATAATCATCTAAAATGACTGTATAGTCCTTAGAGTTTGCAAGGGTAATCTCACGATCCAGGAGAAATGCCAACAAACTATTAAACAGTCAGACTTGCTTAGCATGCATTATGCATGCCACTCAGCTGTTTATGCCATTCTGAACAAGTACTGTCACTATTTTTTCAGCTGCTTGGAAGTACCTGTACAAGTTAGATATTTGTGTTTCTTCCAGAATTACCTGAAAGGAAGATTCATACAAAATGGAGTAAAAAACCTTAAAAAAAAGACTTACCCCCCCCCCATAGTTTTACATGGAGTTCTTCTCCAGTGAATTTATGAAAGAAGAGACTGGCAGTCCTGTGGGAAAGGGAGATAAATAGCATGAGAAGCAGCCTTTACATTCTGCATAAATGATGTTCTGTTGTCTTTTTAGAGTATGTGCAGTTATTTGCTTGTGTGACAATATTGAAATCAAAATATGCTATTATTACATGTTTGGCATTTTTAAATATTATAAACCCAGAACATTCATCATTCTTCTAACTGATGATATATATTTTAAAATACTTACTGGCTTCGTGTTTGTACCAGTTTTATTACTCTGGTAAATTGTTACACATATTTTATTGTTGCCTTAATTTTAAGCCAATACAGCTGTGGGATTTGATATCACACTTTATTCCTTGAATCAAACTCTGGTGAGCTAATTATATTTGTTCTAGTTCATTTCAGTGAAGCAGGTGAGCTAAAGTAGTATTTGAGCTGGGTGACTATTGGTTTTCCACATATATATGGTGTAATGGAATGCAAATGATCGTTTGTCCCTGCATAGTGGTGCTACGTGGCTTGTTGCAGGCCTTTTTTTAATCTTATGGAATGGCACATATATCTAAATAATCTAAGAGAAACAAATTTGGCATTAATTTATTTACCATTAGTGGTTTCAGAGTCTCAAGTTAAAAGTAGCAGAACTATTTGCTGTTGAAAGGCTGTGTGCAGGTAGATTGTGAACAGCCATTTGTGTTTTATCTAGCACTTTCTAGTGTTCTCCTGTTTCCTTGCTACTACCCAATAAACTAAAATTTCGGTGACTTACACTTAATTTCTCAAGTAAAGTTATATAGAGATTTGACTTTGAATAACTATTTATACTGTTTCAAGGGTTTACTCAGAATTTTTCTATCATTTGATGTCTAGCCTTGCAGATAGTCATTTAAAATATGGTTTCCTTTTCCTTTTTGAGTTAGCACTGTCTCTCAGCTTTTCACTGCAAATGAGTGATGTACAGAAGCAATTCAAAGGATAATGAAAATGTTTGTATAAATCACCTGAAGATGTGACCTAATCAAATCTCTCTGGTCCTAACTTAAAACGCCAATTTTATCCTTGTCTTTTTCAAAATGTCACTTGCTCTCCATAGAGGTGACCATGATGGTGTTCACATCTTTTTCCTTACCTAAATTCTGCAGCGTTCTTCTTACCTGTTTTTCTTCTCACATCTTCAGGAATGCCTTAAAGGGAGTATCCTTGGGATTTCTGTGGGAGCTCCATATTTCTCTCTTAGATTCTGTTTTTTCACCTCACTAGATCTCTGTTTAGTCTCACGTACAAATCAAAATTGAACTCTCTAGAGTTCATGAGAAGCAAGTATTTTAGTAAGCCTTACCTTCTTTTGCTACAGCAGACACTGATCTATGCTGGCTTCATCTCTGAGGGGAGATTTTCACTTGGATCTGTCTGGCTTGGTGGAAGTCATGTCTGAAGTTCCTAATCTATTTTTGTTGTGGCAGTATCTTTATGGGTTACCTGTGCATACAAATGTGTACAGATCTGCTAGTTATGGAGCAGCAATTTGTCTTGCTAACTTTAATTGAAATGACTCTTCACACTAGACAAGCTTAAAGGTGAAGGTTTAGTTTTATTCCAGAGAAACAAAAGTTGGGCTCTTGACTAGTTAGTTAGAAACAGAGTTGCAGGAGAGGAAAAGTAAGGCAATGGAGATAATTTTTGGCAACTATGGGTTTTTTTGTAGTTGTTGCACAAGCTTTCCAGTGTGTATTTCAGGCATAAAAATAAGCAAACTGCAGCAGTCCATATTGTGGATGCCTTTTCTTAGAAAGGGACTTCCAAATGACTTTGGGGGCTGATGAGCCCCTTTTTCTGTCCTTATCAGGGCAATCAGGGAAACAATACTATGACCTCTCTCTCTGTGTCTCTCTCTCTCCCCCCATTGCTCGTGATGTCCCTCTGCTTTACCTGATTTCATTTTTTGTGTGGCTTATTTAAGTACTCCATTTAATGCAAATACACTAAGTGGTTCCTGTATAGTCAATGGAGTACACTGCTACTTCCTTGACATTTTAACTATTGCTTTGCTAATTTCAACTGCCATTCCTGCCTGTTGGTCCCATTTTTAAGACCTTTAGAATTTTAGCAATGATAGATCAAAGAAATACTCACGCTCCATTCTGTAAAATTTACACATCTTGGGGTTGCTTTAGCTTTTCACAATTGGAAAACATAATTTATTAATGTAGATAGCAGAGTTTGTATCTGAGTACTTAACCCAAAGTACTGATTTGTAACATTTGTGTGCTTTAGAGGTTCACTGTTTGCAAACAGTTAAACCTCTTTTCACTTTTCAGACTAAAATCATTGTGTCTCCTTTAGATATCCCATTGTGAATTTCTAGCCATCAGTTTATATTCTACTTGATAAAAATGGAGCTATTAATTTTCCACGCCATTGTCTTCTTTCTCATTCACTTCAGATGAGGAGGGTGACTGTACCATCTGGCACGTAAACTTCACTTTGGGCCTTTCTATAAATGTTTTTGTTTGATGTGTGTCCAAATCTTGCAGATTCTTTCTTTGAGACCTTTGTTAGATATGGCCTATCATAACCATTACCACAGTTAAAATGTTCTTATTTTGCATCTTAATTTCAGTAATTCCTTTTTCTTGGCCAATGCAATGTTATCTAGTCATTTAGAATACTCTGCAAGATCATTTTCCTGGTTTGTAAAATCAAACTGTATTTATGTGTCTGATTCTCTTTCTTTTCTATTCAAAACTTACTTGTCTTTGCCTTTAAACTTTTCATGGCTTAAGTGCATTCTAGGATCATCCTTCATCCCAAGATATCTATTCCTGCTGTTAATTGGCTCATCATATGAGCCCACATTGGCCAGCTGTTAGTTTTCTTTCTATAAAGTCCCTGCATTCCTTATAAACATCATCTTAGAACATCATTTTTCTCCTCCAAATCCCTCCTTAAAGTCTTTTTGCTGTGATGTCTAAATAAAAGCTGAACAAGACTTATCTCCTGGTGTGCTAAGAATTCTGCCTGTCGACCAATGTCAGATGTTCAAAAAAAAGGACTGGAGGGTAACTATTCGCTGTATTTTAGCTGGTCTTCAGTAACTGTCTATGATTGTGCCCTTAGCCTGTGGCGATGCAAAGTAATTTGAGTTAGCATAGTTGTCTTTCATTGACTGCAGACTGCAACTTTGTATACTTAAATATTTATTAACACTTGAAACCCTTTTCTTGTGCTAAAACTGTGCCCTCTTTCATTGAGAGCTAATGTAACATGAATTGCCTCGCATTTACTGTGGGCTGAGAGTGTGCACATGGACACTTACCTGGCAGTTACCTCGTGTAACACTAACTGTACAGTTCCCAGCAGACTGCCCATCATTCAGAACGCACAGGGTGAAATACTTGTGAGTGGGGAGAGGGACGGAGAATTACACAAAATTCAGAAACGTAATTTTGCCTTGATTTTCACTTCCAGTCTGTTAGATCCCAGAATCTTGTGCTTTTAATTTCTCTAGTCTAGTACAGTATATGCTCCACTGACCATATATTATTCTTGATGTTTCTTCAAATAGAAAATAGGAGGCATTTGAGGATATGATTTCCAATATGGCAGCGGCATTGTCTTCCTGAAAATTCATCAACCTTTTAGCATGCTGCTGTGTTCTTCTACTCCCTATTCTTTCCTTCCTGGGAAAGAGAGTTTGAGAGAGATTGTAACTTGTGAGCTTGTCTTTGTGGACTTATATAAGCATCTCATGGTATTTTAGAGGGATACAGTGTAAATGCTATCTATCTGTTTATTTTTATTGTAATTGTGTGTACGTTTCTGGATTTCAGGCATAGTTGAAGAAATACAGTGAGTGAAGATTGGGTTTAAGGTTCCTTTAAGAGCTCATCAAATAAAAATAAAGAAAATAGATATTTATTTTTCCCAAAAGAGTAATCTCACTGTTGTGTTTTCCAAGCTGTTCTTAAAGCTAATGTGTGAAGAGTAAAAATAATAGTTAATAACGATATGGTTTAGGCAGTATGCTGTATTTTATTCTTAAAAACATTTCAGCAGAGGCTGTCTTCTGGTAGTTATTTTTCAGAGAAAAAAGCTAAGTAGCTGTTACGTAGACTGCATGACTTTTTAACAAAATTGTTATCGACTTTGGGTTTTCTCTTAGTAAATGTATTTGTTCTTCCTATTTTTTATGAAACTGTATATTCTACGTTTAGTATTATGAAAAACTGTACTACAAACATTAGTGTTAATAGCTGAGTATTTTAGTCCTTCACAAATTAATGCCTGTGGTAACTGGATGATTTTAGGCCTGTTCTTATAAACAAGGCCTTACTGATGTGCAAGGAACAGTAATATGTGGCAAAAACTCCACATTAACCAAGGTAAGCAGTATAAATGGGGTGTAGGAATCCCCTGTTAGACTAAAAATCTCCAAGAGAAAATCTCCAGAGCCTACAAATTAAAGACCTCCAATATCATTTTAAAATAAAGCCTTTTATGTACTAGGAGAGCATTTTTTCAGCTGATAATCAAATGACACTATTATGCAGGCTTACTAGATTTGCAAATTTACAAGTTTTTACAAGTCAGTTGGGTCCCTTCCTCAGGAAATCAGTTTAAGTTTTTTTTTCCTGTATTGACTCAAAGAGCCTGGTTGTCCTTAAATCCTTCTGAATATATTTGCCTTATAATTTGACGGCATTGAGTCAACACCCTTATAGGAACTGTAATGCAATAAAAAGAGAAACTGTTCAATATAGTTTCCAGTTACCTTAGGATCAGATTTGGAGAAACTGGAATGTACACAATAAAACCTGTGCAAGACTTGAGTTCCATGTTGTTTTGGAAGCAACCAGTGCTTTTCAACATAAAATACCATTTGAAAGCTTTGCACTGCTTCCAGTGGTTGTGAAATGATAAAAATGAAAATGTGTGTGACTCTTCAAATATGCATTTTACTGTTTTTAATTTTCTGAACCATACCTTTGTGGAATTGAAAGCTTCATATACAAGTAACTAAGCATCAGTGTTTTTACTCAGTTCATTTTTTTATTATAGTGAATGTTTTTGCTCTACCATGTTCTGCAATAAAGTTCTTTATAACTCATTTACATTTTTTACTTGGGAAAAAATATGAAGATTCAGATGTGCTTGGCGAACTCTACTTTGTAAAAGTCTTTAGATTACACTGGAATCTCCAATATGCATCATGCTTGCAAACAGAATGTGCAAAATTTAGTTCTGTCTTCAGGTTTTTGTGTGTAGTTAGCAGTAAAATTGTTACAAAGTGTTTGTGTGTACCCAGAGATAAATTTGTCCTTTATTTCAGAAAAGAGTTTGTTGCATTTGACCATACAATTTTAATTGTGGTTTCATTTTAGTTTTACAAATAAAATTAATCTGATGTAATTCGTTATTTTTATTTTGGCAAATGATTATAAAAAGAAAGAAACTTGCATTTGCATATACCTTTAAAGGAAAAGATTACATCTGTTGTGTTTCCAATGAATAAGTTCTAGACAGGTAACTAAATGGGTTCCATTGTAGTAATTTTTCTTTTCTTCAACTTGTTTTTAGTTGACTTGGAGCATATGCGTACAGTGAAAGTTGACAAGCACCAGCGATTTTGTCAGGAAAACAATTTCAGTAGCCATTTCGTGTCGGCCAAGACAGGAGATTCTGTAAGTAAGAAAAATAAAACCATTGTAGAGGTCTTTTTTTTTCTTCTTCTTCTTTTTTTTTTTTTTTTTTTTAAAGCTGCAGCAGTTTTATTATACTTCACATGTCAAACCATTGAGGACTTTGGCTGCTACAGGTCCTTTTTGCCTGCCTAGTTGCATGAAAAATAGATCTTTGTATGAGTGTATATATTCTGTATTAATTACAGTGGCTTCTCATCTGATTTGCAGTTTGAGGTATAGATTTTAATATGGAAATGGTCTAGCTTATACATCAGCATGAGAACTGAGACCAGCTGGATCTCGGTTTGCTGTCAGCCTGTAGTTAAATGATTCCTTCATTCCAGGTGGAGTCCCATCTATAGACCATCGATATAGAAACTTTCAACAGTTGATAATGTCACAAGACCCTGTTGCAATCAAAATTTTTAATATGGGTCCAGAGCCATGAGAGACACTCCCTCTGCAGGTCCATTGGAATTTGAACATTCTGGTATTTGTAATGCTTTGCAGAGCACATTTTTGAACAGTCTTTTGACTCTGAGCTAACTGGGTTATTTGTTTTAGTTGGAAGCATATGGAAGAAAAGGTTCTTTTTCAGTTGACTGTATCAATCAAATTAAATGACATGGTATTGTTTTGCTTGATTTCTGTCACATGCCTAATGACTTTGTCATTCCCATAAAACAGTCCTGTATCTGTCTCCTTAATGTTACGAATGACAACATAATTTACTTTATTTGTATGTTATTGAATGGTAAGACCGTGTTCAATTATATGGAAATATAATTCTGTAACACAAATGGAATCACTTGTTGTTTTAACATCTTTGATGAAATTTCTACAATGGACTGCCTAATTTTATTAGATAATAGTTCTTCTGTGAAATCTAACAATACTGCTCTTACAAATGCAGTGAGTCCTGATTCTCCTTATAGTTTGTGTTAAATATTTGGCATAATTTTTTGGTTCAAGTGTGAAAATTCAGGCTTTTTATGCTAGAAACTGAAGAAAAATTTTATAATCCTTCACTCAATATGTGTGCATCTGATAACATGTATTCATTTCTCAAGGAGACAACCTTTTTGTGGGATTTGGTAATAGGAAGAAAAAGCAGTTCTTTTTATAAGGTTGATAAATTTAACATTACAAATTATGAAGGAATCTTTATTAGGTCTTTTTAATTGATTGATGAATTACAGCAGCATCCCACTATATATACTGATTGTACTTTTTTTTAACTTACTGTTTAAAACCAAAAGTAAATCTGAACATACCTAGAAAGCATCAACCAGAAATCTCTGTTTAAATACCTACTAACAAAAGAAGGTATAAGTTATAGTTTACAGTAGTTTTAGTTTCAATGTAGATTTGAATTAACCCTTTCACAGTTACCACACACTGGCCTTTCAAAATCTTCCTGTGTTTGGGTAGTTGTGCAGGAGAGACAGGGTGTTTAGCCTAGACAGTGATTTAAGAAGAGGCCATCCATTGCTACTGTGGATACAGACCAGAGGAGTCTTAAATACTTAGTTAAATGATTTGTTTTGTTTACCTCAGATCTTTCCAACAGATTCTTTTGCAAAAGATAATTTTATGTACATAGAAAAGCCCAAAAGTCTCCTCAGGAGAAAAAATTTCATTAAAGATTTAGTATAGCTGACTGTCCTACTGTCCATCAAATTGCATAACTAAAGCACTGAACTCGTGCCTGATGTTTTGTGCACAAAGCATCCTCGTGGCAGGTGGTCTAGCTCAGTACGCCTGAGAGCTTGGTGTGGGTTAAAGTAGGTCTCTGGAAGAGGTAAGTCTGTCCAGGATTTCCTTTCTTGCTGTGTGGATGCTAGTAGAATAGACAAGTAGTTCAGAAATAGAGAAATTATTTTGGAAGCTACTGTGGTCTGTTGGTTGTGCACTAATTCGTTACTGGTTTCCATCTCAGGTGTAAGAAGAGATTGTGTAAATGGTATTTTTTTTGAATTTTCATTGAAAATTACTAAAATCACTTACACAGGCCTTACCTTTTGGAATTGGCAGCTGCGTGATGAAGAGCAATGTTTGTTAGTAGTTTAGATTGTGAGCTCAGTCGAATAACCAAGTTGGTAAAATGTAATGTGTAGCTTGACACTACAGTGTTCAGGAGCGGCGCAGGCTTAAGCTGCTTCTCTTTAACATCTTTTGTGTACTTTAATCTCATTTAAAATGCAGCTGCCTAAATACTAGGGTTGGTGGACTGCGTTGAGATGAAGTAAAGGAGTTATTTAAGATAGCATTGCCACCCAATGTTATCTGTCAAACCATGTCCAAAGTCTAATTCTGCCAGGCTGCTGCATGCCATACAACATCTTTCTTGTATCCTAGATACTTCTGTTCGGTATAACACCCATGATGTTTTGTAAGACTCTTCAGAACAAATGTGTCATTGCTTGGCTTTCGTATTGCTAATGTTTTTTAAACGCGTGCAGTAGAGATTTTGGTGATGTTGATGCACAGTTCCATTGTTCTCAATTTCAGAAACCTACATCTCTATTGCACAATACACTGGTAATATATTTTTGTGCTAAACGTTAGTGAATACCCTTATTCATATTTTATAGCACTGAGAGTAGTATTTGAGAGGAGGGTTGTGTAAAAGCTTGTTTAAACTTAGGTCTCAGGAGGCAGAGTAGAAGTGTTGCTTAACAATCCAGCATACTGTTCATTCCTTGTACCATTGTCGAGTTATTTTCTCCAATTTTTAAACAACATTGCATGTACCAGATGAGGTTATTTTCAGATCTGTTTTGCACAGGTCATAATTTTGTATATCTCATTGTTTACAGTTCAAGAATGGTTGATATATTTGAAAGAACCTCGAGGATGTCTGTTTTTAATCATTTAAATGCAATTTAATTTTTTTCCATAGGTCTTCCTGTGTTTTCAGAGAATTGCTGCTGACATACTTGGCATCAAATTAAACAAAGCAGAATTGGAACAATCACAGGTGATTTTCCACAAATACATGTTTTTTCTTAGTATTTTATTTGGTATTTAAAAAATGTCTCATTGTGATTTAATAACTGTCTTTTAAAACAAGCTGCATCTGTTGTTCTGAAGACAATTATTTACTTTCACAACAGCTTTTTAATTTATTCACCATGATAAACTTGCTGAAGCAAGAAAATGTATGTTCAAAAATTAGGAAAAAACTTTAGTTTGGGTGCTATTTGTTTAAAAATAGTACTTAAAATTGGTTTAGAAATTAAAACCTCTCTCTATATGCATACACAGGTAGCATGGAAGATACTCTTGTATATACATTAAATACTATACATTGATGTCAGATACAGTTTTTGTGACGATTATTCTTTTCAAATTCTTTACATACTTAAAAACATTTCATTTTGGAACGCTACAAATTTAAGTGATAGAAGGCATAAGCATCTCTGAGTGGAAATGTTCTAAATCAATCTTCATTGTCGTCATACAGGAAAAAAATATTATTTGTTGATCAGAGAGTCAGGAATTAACTATGTCAAATCCTATGCTTGGGTAATCTCAGATTTTAGTCTTCATTGTATGCCTGTGTAATACAGGACCTCAGTAGTGACTGTCTGCCTCAGGGAAGGATTATTTACTTTGTAAGGTCACTGTTTCCCATTTTATTCTCGTGCAAATGAGAAATGAATCCTATTCAGGTTCAGTATACCCCCTCTCAACAGCAGGCAGACCTGTGGAATCATGCGTTTGGGTAGCTATTACAGCTTCCTGGCATCTGCAATTATTTTTCACACTGTACCAGTCCCAAATAATCTCCCGCTAAAGGAGCTGCATAGTTTCTGCCCTTGCATTTTGTGTTTTGTCCTTTGTGTTATGAGTGTTATCTTGGGGATTTTCTGCCGTTTCCTCTGCAGTAAGAAAGGGCTGAGAGAGGGGAGAATGTTTCCCAGCAATAGGTGGGAAGGTCGTCAAGAAAGTTGTGCCTCATTCTCTTGCATTGGTTAGCAGTGAGTTAGGGATGTGAATATAGCGATTTTGCTGTGAACACATGGCAAAACCCTGCTGCATATCCTGCTCTGAACTGTAGCAGAGCTTTGTTGCAGTTCATGCTGTTCAGTTATTGCTGTATGCAAAATGGCTCTAATGAGAACATTTGTAAGGCTTAGGACCTTACGAATTAATTGGGAAAAGATGTTTTTGCTATTTTAAAAAAATTGAACTGTAACTATATTAATTAAAATGTGAGTACTTGCTTAACTGTATCTACCAGAGTTGGAAGTCACTTAGTTTTTATCAGTGAAAGTTAGGAGATCAAAAATGTGTTAATTGTTCAAATAAGCAAGCAAGCAAGATGTTTTCTAATATAACCCCTTTTCCCTTACCACCTCCTTCTTCCTAGTTCCTGCTTCTAAAAATAATTTTCCTGCCAGTAAGACTGTCTGCATAGGTTTAAACCAAAAAGATCTTATACAAACCTAATTTCAGAAACCTCAAAACCAAAGATTATACTACTGAGGCAACCCTTACTATATAATGACATTTGAGATTACAATACGCTTATTTTAAATTTACTTATTGAACCAAAAGGTAGCTGTTCCAGTGGTGTAATATCCTGGAACTGCTAGTTACTACCAACATTAAACAAGTACTACAAAATAAGTCAACAAGCTTATTTAAAAAAAAAAAAAGGCAAAACATTTCTTAGGTACAGCTTGGTCTCCTGCTTTTTGAAACATACAATAAATACGTAATTTCTGAAAGTGTTTTGCCACAGCAGTGTTTACAATCTGTGTTGAGGTGGTTAACTAGAAAACTGTATTGCAAACAGTAAAATGGTAAAATGTACTTACAGTGCATACCTAACAAGCAAAGCTAAGGAACTTTGAAAAGCTGAAATTTATAGGTAGAGAAATATTGAGTGTGTCTTTTCAATTATCTTTTACTACTAAGGTACCTTCCATCTGTTGATCTGAGCGCTATGATAATTTGCATATAAATATTCAGCACATAAAGAGTGCTTTAATTTTTCTTTGATTGTTTAGCTAACACTGGGATATCATTCTTAGACCTCTCTGCTGTGTGGTGCTGTGTTCCGGTAGCTTACATGTAAGCTTGTAGATAGGTATGCAAACACCTTAAATCAAAAAGAGAATATGATAAATGGGGTTGTACAGAAAATTGTAGCTTTCTAAAGAAAGTGTCTGTTTTTAGGTTGTTTTTGAAGTAAGAACCTCTATATAGACCTGATTCAAGAGAACATAACTTTCTATGTCAAATTGGTATCACCTTTAAGTAGGCTTCCTCCTACCTTAGTATTGTAATTACAGTTCTCAATTTTGTTGAGCAGATCAATGGAATATGCAATATGTGGATCAAAGTCAATATTATGCAAATTGCAGTAGCAATATACTATAAATAGTTAATATGCGTAAATTAAATACTCACTGTGGCCCATATATTATCGTTAATGTGAATCCGAGCTATAGTGATAAAAAAAAGGTAAAAAACCTGTGAAAAACCAAGAACAACAATAAAAGAATAAACAAAGCCAGTAAATGGAGTTGGACAGAAAAGAAGCTTCATTGTCGCCATTTAGGTACGGCAGAAGTCACTACGTGGGGCTACGCTGTGTGTGTAGCTAAAGAGGGAGAGCTGGAAAGCAACTCCTAACTTTGCAAAGTTCTGCTGATCGAGCAGAGTTTCAATCTACTCCGTACAAGCAATAGTTCTTTGTTACCAGTAAATGTTTGCTTCCTTTGAGAGTGCTATTTTGAGTGGGCTGTAGGAATTGCCCTAATTTAAGTCACTGAGAAACCAATGGGAATTGTATTGGAGTGACTGTCTGTCAGCTGTATCTTAAGGTTCATTGTTGAATGGAACCAAATACCCTGGTCACTTCATAAGATAGGAAAGGGAAAGTCTCTACATAAAACTGGAGAAGGAAAACTTTAACCTTCATATCCTCAGGGAGATGAATAGAAGACATTTCTTGAGAGAAATTTATTAGTCTGCAGTGGAAAAGCCTAATTGAAGTAATGTGTAGGTGCTGTTTCCCAGAAGCATGGAGCTGCTCTCTTGGCTGGAAGGAGGTGGTGTTAGATGATGTTGCCATTACTAGGTTTCTGGTTTACCACAGACTTTTTTTATGACAGGTACAGGTCCCTTAGTGTGGTGGTGTTGTGTTTTGGTTTTTTTTTTTTTTTTCCTCCATCTGTGAACTGGGCACAGGGCTTCCTTAAATTGTGGAACAGTTATGTGAATGCGTTCCTTAAAATTTTTAGGCATTTAATACTCTAGTTATTGGATTATAAAAGTGAATAGATAGATAGATAGATGAATGCTAGATAAATGCTATTAAAAAAGCAGATAAAAACAATACAATAGTAAGTGTGACATCCTTAAATCAGTTAAGTATGTAAGTGTTGACTTGGATTTAATCCTTAAACAAAGAGTAAAATACATTTTAGTTTTTACAAATGTGCACTATTTACATGCTGGATTATATCTTTGAATTTTCCATATTTTGTGTCATGTGAGATTTCCTTATTTTGAAAAATGAGAAGGTTGCTGCTTGAATATGCTTGTCGGAGGATATCAGACATCTTCATTCATTCTAGGTGGTAACAAAGTATAAGATGTAATACTGAACTTGTGTAAAGTGCCAACAGTGAAATGCTATGTGTGAATTATGTTTTGTTATGTATTTCTTCATTATTACTGATTGTATGATATAGAGAATACTCTTTAAAAATTATTTGTGGCACTTTTGATTTTATGCCTGAAGATCATAGTTCTTGTGTTTAAAATCAATTATAATTGTCACAGTCACTGGGAGGATCTTGGAAGTGACTCTCAAGTGGTTAGAAATAAGTAACAGGAATCCCAAACACATTATTTTAACTCGCATGAATTTGTGGGGCTTGACTCATGACTTTTGAGCTTTGATGATTGGCAGAACTGCAGAAGCTCTTGTGAAAAGTGGATGGGGTTCTTGGTCCCCTTCAAATTAACAGCACAACTTCTGTTAATTAACTGCAAGAACAAGCCTTAGAAATTGAATTATTTACCATGCATTGTTTTAGAAAACAGCTGCAGCAGTTTAAGATATTAATGCAACCCAAGCTATTTGTTACTGCCCTTTTGCTGGAATTTATCACTCCCACAGCAGAATCAGAAAATGGAAGGTGATCATGTGCCTTGGCCACATCTGGGTGAAGTTGAGCAGCTTAGCTTAAACTGCTGCTAAAAGTTGTTTTTAAGTGAAGCTGCCAGACTTTGTGCTGAAGCGGATGAGGTGCAAGTACACGTTACATTCCACCAGCTCTCCTTTGGCAGCACTGATCTCCAGCAGAGGAATAGGACAGACATTTGGGGGTGGTAAGTTTTTAAGCTATCTCAGCTAGAGCTACTAAACCTTGTCTGTTAACATGCTGAGATGACTGTTAATCAAACCCTTATTTGGACAAAACTGCGGTGAAACAAAGAACTAGATTACTCTTTATGCGTGACTGGAAAGTAGAGCATGTTTTTTGAAGTGGAACAGTTCCAAAGTAAGAAAATTGCAGATTCTGACTTATTTTCAGTCCTCAAAATACTCTCCCTTTTAAATCGCAAGGGTCTGATGAAATTTGAGGAAATAGCTCCTTTACTAATCAAATGTTTTTCTTTCTATATTTTTTACTTTCAACCGTAGTGTAAAAACTGCATGGGGTACAGCTTTGTTCCTTGGCATTGGCAAGAGCTAGCATTTTTGTAAGTGATGTGTAGTTTTCTCTTTAACTAAATGCCAGTTCAGCAAACTAAGGTGTGTGTGCCAGCTTTCTACAATAAAAAGTTTGGCAGATAAGTCAGATCTGGAATTCAGAGCACCTGCACCAAGAAAGGTTATTTCTCATTACCGACAGTGGCTTAAACCATGGCAATGATATGCCTGACACAGAAACTGTTACAAAGAAGCCCAAGTTTTTAATTACCATGAAGTTAATATAAGAAATGTTGCAGTGGTATTTTTTTACTCTTATTTAGGTGAAATTCCTTTAGAAAATCCAAGTCATTTATGATAGTCAGTTTCTTGCTACAACGTGCCTAAGCATGGGTCACTAACCTGCCTGTGTTTACAGGATGGGATTTAGACCAATGTTTTGAGGAACAATTAATTGCCTACTGATTGCAAGGCGCTTTTTTTTCCCCTTCTTTTTTTCTCCCCCCCCCTCCATCTCTACTCAAAAGATTGGTATGAAGAAACTAGGTCCTGTGGGGTCAGATAACACTGTTTAATGCTAAAACTCCTACTACCGCCTTACATGGGATTTGGCAACCTTTCCCTTGATAACATCAGGCCAGGAGTCCAGTAAATCACGAGTGTTGTCCACTAGATAAGATAATATGAATGTGATCAACTAAACTCAAGGAGAGTACATCAGCAGCTAATAAATCCAGATCCCTTACCAGCCAATTCAGTTATTGTTGCTTGTTTGACATATAGGTTTTATTTACAGAGGTAATCTTTAACATATACTGTTTATTTATTCATGTAATCCAGTTTATGTATTATTTCCTTTTAAAATTAGTATTTATTCATTTACCTGTTCATTTTAACCTTGAAAATAAGTTGTGTTAAAGTTGAAGTATTTAAGAAAGAATTATTAAACTCTTTTAGGGTATCTTTCATAGCAGACCTACCTCCTCTGTTCTTTGCTGAAATTGTTCTATGATTTTTTTTTCCCCTTTGCATGAACACTGTATTAATAGCGAGAAAACTTTCAACAGTTTAAGGGGGAAAATGAGCGCCTTTTATTTTTATATGAAGTAAAGAAAAATCAAAGCTTGCAGCACTTAGATGTGAGGTTGTTAATTTATGTCACTGTTTTTGATTGTATATTAGTTACAGTGTGATAGTTATGTAATGGAAAAGATGCATGTGTACATCTAATGCATTTGTTACAAGTTTTGATAGGAAGCTGGCTAATGTAATATTTAAGTACCTTAGACTTAGGTCTAAGAAATAGGCCATTGTCATCTCTTTTCCACTGAACTGCCTTCCTTTTTATTCTGTCCCTTCTCTTGCTTTAATACGCTTCCGTTGATTGCATGTATGAATATTTCACTTGGTGCTTTGAAAGGGCATGTCCTTGAAGAAGCTTGAGAAGCAGCCCTGATGCCGATAGTGACACTTTCGGCTAGACATGTTGCTCTTGTATCAGCATAAGGCCCGAAAAGAAATGCACTTCTGTTTTGCTTCTGCATAGTCTTTTTATGTCATTCATTCATTCTTTTCAACTACTGATCAATCTCTCCATTTTTTTCCTTCTCTTTTCTTTTTACATTCTTCTCCTTGCCCTCTATCCATTATGTTGATACATGATTAACAGCATGTTGTCAGGGCAGAACTAGTGAAATATCCTGAAGAAGATAACCAACGTCACAGCGCTTCCAGCTGCCAGAGCAAAGTCTGCTCAATGCAGTAGTTCAGGTATTGATGGAAAACTTGGGGTTTTTTTCAAGCTGCATTGCTTTTACATGAAGTAACAACTGTTACAGTAAGTTCTATTGGAAAAATACATTTTGTGTCTGTAAGCACTTGTAATACTTAACATACTAATTTGGAACTCTGTGTACAATTACACGGTGTTTCTAATAACCAGACAGTTCACAGAAACTTCAAAATACTTCATGTTACTGTATTAGGAAGGTCCTGCAGTGCTGTATATTCAAAATGTTACATAGCTGCCTCAGATGGAAATGGACACAAAATTGGAATCTCATTTCCTTCTCCTCATATAGGAGAGACCAACAGTCTTATCAAATGCTGTGTAAATAGAATGGGTAGTATCTATTGGATTTGTACTAGAAAATAAATATTTATGGTATGCAGGGGTTCTTTTTATGTTAATTTAGTCTTTAGTCAGTCTGCCTATCAAAGCTTTTTTGAAATATGGTTGTATTTGAAATTTGCTTTGAATTCTGTCCATATTTCCTGTGAAGTGCTTGGAGTAAAGATGGAAAGACAAACTTGTGTACAATTTACAATTAAATTTAGGCTGTTATTCTTAAAGAATGCATACCATAGTCTTTGTAAACAATTTATTATTATTATTATTTCTATACAAACCAATTTTCATTGAAGTAAAACTGTATTCATTGCTTTTGCACTGTTGTGAAAACCTACCAAGGCATTTCTTTCTGCTTGATACGGATAAACTGGTATTTAGACCAAGAATTAGCACCTGATAAAACTTTCTGTAAGGTAATGAAGAAAACCCTAAGCAGTGTCTGTTTTGCCTAATCTTTTTCCCTTCATATTTCATAGTCAATATCTGTCGAATGCTTTGCCAGCATGAAGATTATGTTTTCTGATTGTTACTGTGTTTTCTTTTGTGACAGAGGGTGGTGAAGGCAGATATTGTCAACTACAGTCAGGAGCCTGTGACAAGAACCGTTAATCCTCCTAGAAGCTCAATGTGTGCAGTTCAATGACCATGCTATTCTTCTTTGTTTTGATACCTTTGGCAGTCCTCCTACCTTGACACAGGCTCTGGGATTACCAGGAACTTTGTTTTAACAGTGACCATCCCAACAATGCAATTAAAGGTTTCAAAAACTTGTTGCACCATTCTACGTTGAGAAGCAGCAGGCAGTTTTTTGACTGGCTGAAATTCAAACGTGAGACCACACACTTTGAAAAATTAAGATCTATATTCTTTTAAATTATATTTAAATAAAGCAGTATAACAGTGTTTATATGTCTCCTCCTATGTATGTGACTGATACCAAAATAAAAATGGATGAAGAAGTCATGCATTCAAAATACTTTTAAAGACATCACCATGGAAGGGTATTTTGCCAAAGCATTTTAAAATTTTTTTTCTTTTTTTTTTCTCCTGTGATCTGAACTAACTCAGTCAGCAAAATGTAACTTGGAAAAGCTATTGCTGGAATACTTTCAAGCACATAATATATTTTATCTAGGGGTAATTTGAAAAGTATTCCATTAATATATATACATAGTGCAAAATGTATAAATTGTATCCAGTAAGAAACAGTGCTTGAAATAAAGCTGTAATATAAAAACAGTTACTTTTCTGAGGTCTCAAGTTATCTCCATGGATGATCTGAAAAATGCTAGTGTTTTTGTCTATTTTTATTACCACATCAGCATTACTTCTTGCAGTAGTAGATATGCTCGTATGTCTTCATGAATATGGATGAACCTCCATCAACAGTTTGGGCTGTAAATGTTGAGTGATATATTCAGCATGCATTAGAAACTGTTGATAGATCAATTAGGATCAGTCATTTTTAATAACTAACTGAATGACTTTTGGCCTGGTATTCTTTTCTTCCTAGTTCAGAGTAAACGACAGATAAAAAGCTGTCTGCTCTGTGATCATCGCATTTCTCCTCTGTTCCTTTTATAGCAATCTCTTTTAGACATGTAGTTCTCTGCTGGCACAGATGAAGAGAAAGCTAAGGAGAGGAAAAAAAAACCAACCCATTAAGCCAACTTGATTCCAAACTAGAAATCTTTTCCTGTTTTAACTTTAGAGTGTGTTTTCTTATAAAGTACAACAAAACATTTTGAGATTTAGAAAATTAATGAGGCTGAGTGAAGGAAGCTTGTTTAGCATAAGTGAAAATGGTAAGGTCCTTCAAGTGAGTGTTCCTATTAAGCTGTTCAAGCAAGTGCTTAATAGTTGGAACTATTAAACTATTAGTAGTTTAATAAAATATTTAAACTATTTTAACTGTGTTAAAAAAAAGATTGCAGATGGCAAAAATGTTCTATTTGTTATTATTTTGGTGTATTCCAAGTTCATTGAAAAGCTAAGTTCATTTTTAAACCATTCAACACGCGGCTTGAGACATAGTTTTATAACTACATGATAATGACTTAGTGTTGTAATATGTTATCATTCAAATGTGGGAAATTCTAAGAAACAGATATTGAGAGATTACTCTACATTAAGGTAGGTGTGAATTTGCAGTAAATTATTTGTTCTAGGGTTACAGTCTGTGGTCTTGCTCCTGTCCCATGGAGTTCATGTCCCACTGCATAGCTTTACCTTGTAGTTAAATGCAATTGAAAGGTGAACAGTCTTCCACTACCACCAGATGAGAATGTCTGTTGAAACAGTTTTTCTGAAGTAGCTGATAAGTTTATGAGTTTATGCCCTCCAAAGCACGTGGTAAGTTTTTCTGAACCCTTGGATTTCTTGGTGTGTTTGTGTCCTGAACTCTGCCCATGTGTTCAGATATTCATGAGAACTGCCTCCTCCTGAGGAGCTGGGCCCAACCTGGCTCAGCTAGATGGCTGGGGCCATCTTGCTCTACTGCATGTGGGTCAACTTCATAGCCCTGTTTCCCAAGTAGTACCTGCCATGGTCTTAAAAAACAAACAGTGCTTTTCTCTTGAAAACTTCTGTAATCTTACTTTTCAGAAGAAAATGCTTTTTCATAACTTGATACACAAAGACCATTATTACCCAGAATAATGAAAAACTTGTCTTTTACATGTGGGGTAATCCTGCAGTATGAAGGCTGTGATACATGTCCCAGTCCAAGCTATTTTACACATGGATTTTATGTCTCCGTCTCATCATGATCTTTTACTCTCAGTGCCTGTTTTTCTAGCTGTCTTTGACTTGTACATCCTTTTTTGTTTTATTCCCATTGATCTTTTTACCATTTTCTGTTAAAACCCTACGTTCTCTGAAGATATTTTTGTTTACATTTCCAAGCTGCTCTCACTCTTCCTCCCTAACATACATGCATATTATTTATGCTAACCAGGAATCTCTTGTCTTCTGTGCCCCCCGCCCCTCCTTTTGCTGCCCCTCTTAACCTCCTCAGATTTTCTGTATTGTATACTGACTTCCACTCTCCCTGCCTTTCCCTACCCTTCCCACCCCATTTAGATCTATTACCTGTCCACATTTTAATCCTTACAAATGAGCTTTGCTCTTTTTGCTCATCCCTGGGGACCCCACCTTGAGCCTTCAGATTCCAGCTGCAGTCTAAATCCTTAGCTGTGGTTGCTGCCTTTGAAGTGCTGCGGCAGCTGTGGTTGAAGATTCGGGGGTGCCTTTGCCATCGCTATGGCCCAAGTTCCACCAGGCTGAGCAGAAAGGTCAGAGAGAATTCTGGAGGATTAAGCAACATGGAGAGAGGGAGTAGACACTGTTCTGCAGGGAAGGCAAGGGCTCTCTGGAGACTGGAGGGACAGAAACGAATTTAGTCAGAGAGGTGTGTAAGGGGGGGGCAGGCGACCCACCGCCCTGTGCCCCCTCTCCTTCCATAAGTAATGTCCCACTGCTGACCCACACGGTTCACATATGGTGGAGTTCAAGCATGTGTCGTGTTAATGCACTTAAAAGTTTTTTGCAAGGTGAGAACTGGTTGAAAGCAATTCAACAAGCGGTAATGAAGTTAAATAATGCAATGTTTTCCAAAAGCGAGGCGACATATGCTTAATGTCCATTGACATGGGGAGCTGGGGCGGGGGGGAGCATGTTTTTTTCCTGAAGCTGAGGCCAGATGAAGGGAAGAAACGTGTTCAGGCCCTGATCTTACACAGATCCACACTGGTGAAGTGATCTGCCTGCTCAGAGCTGTTGTAACTAATCATTTCAGTAACAGCTCCACAGCTAAAAATTGCTTCTAAGTTCAGCTCCTTGCTAGGGTCAGTCTTGTGTGATGTGGTGGATACCAGTAGGTACATTGTGTCTGGCTGTATGTTAGATTACCAGTGCTTTTAAAACACGTATTTGAAGCGTTATTTAGATTCATGCAACTTCTCGTCTTTTGTGGTTCTAAAATTTGGTGGGGTCAAATTGAGCCTCTTTCACAAGCAGCAGTGTGAAGGTACTTGCCCTCATGACTAGCTGCTGTGAGTGCCAGAACCTGCAACGAGTTCATGATCTCCTCTCTGAATACATCGTTCTTTTGACAGTTCATGAAAGTTATGAAAACACACAAGCCTTCTTTTTATCCAAAATAACTTAAAAAAAAAAAAAAAAGTTTTAAAGGACATGCACAAGGTTGCTAGAAAAATTACGGGAAGTGTGATCTTTTGAGGAATTTGAAAATTGTTGGTGCTATCTGTCTGCATCATTAGGCATCTACTTAGCAGTAAAACCTGTTCCATAAAGCACTGTTTGGGTTTCACTGGAACTAAAGGGCTTCTTTTAAATGCAGAGCTAACTTGCTTGTCAGAGTAAACACTGGCAAATGGACCTGATAATGAACCTGGTAGCCAAAATTTTATAATAATTTTATAATGAAAAATATCACAGTAATATTTAAAGTTGGCTCTTCTTTTACTTTTTGATGATGATGATGGCAATTTAAATAAGTCAAAATCATATATTTCCTTTTTACATTTATCTTAGGAATGTGGTTGCTTTTTCACAAAAGAAGGTTTGTAATCTTTGTTTTATGATGATCGTGGCCTTTTCATACAAGTTGTAGTAGAGAGTACTGTTTAGAAGGTGTCCCTATTTCATGTGTTGATCTGAGACCAAAGATTTGGGTGTTGCTGGGAAGAGCAAGCGGTGCTGAAGCCTTGTCACTGCGTACCTGGGCTGTGCTTGGGTCGCTGCTCTGAGATGGCCCAACAGCTGTGACGGACTGAAAGCAAAACGGAATCCCCCATAACTTGTCTTTCAAAGTAAATCTTGGTATATCTAACTAGAACTGTAGTCTCCTGTTTATGTTTTGTCATTGACAGAAGACTAAATTGCTGTTCCTTAACATAATTAACAGTTTTATAATAATGGGAAATTTTCTGCAGGAGAATTTTTCCTATTTAGAATACTTGCATTCATTTCTGATGTAGCCTAAGTTTGCATGAGGGGCCTGATAGGTGTATTTAAAGCTGCATTGACTTTTATAGAAATTGTATTTACAACGCTGATGTGTTTTAACTACTTTTCCTTCTGGAATTTGAGCATTATTTCCCAAACAAAGAGGTTATTCTACAATGTTGTGTTGTATTCTTTCTCGGTTCAGGTACTACTGCTTAACATATTATCTGATCTCTTTCGGCTGTCTTTATTTAAAACCAACTCACAACCACTTAAATGTCAAAATAGCTGAATGCTGCTGAAAAGAAAAAGCCAAAATTTATCCGTGTTTGCATAGGGGTAATGGCATACATATGAGATTAAAACTCCATTCCAGATAATTATCCGTAGGAAGCAAATTTATACTCTGATTTCAGATGCTATGAATAGAATGTGATTAGAATTTAATGTGCTACAGTTTTATTTGCAAAATACGCAGGTCCTGTATAAAACCTCTTTTTATAAAAGTACTCTCTAGAAGCCTTGGGGATCCCTGTTTAACTTGCAAATGCCGAAGTTTGATCTTCCCCAAATAGAAGATAGTGAAGCTCCTGAGTTCCATGAACTGATTTCTATTTTCAGCTTCCCATAGAGAGCTGACTGTTCAGCCAATTTAAACTTTTTTTTTTTTCTACTCCACTTCATCTTCATTCATTTTGGCACCATTTTGAACTGGAAAACTTCCAGTTAGCTAATTGGCCATTTGCCTTGTTTTATGTGGGGGTGATGTCAAGTGCTGAAATAACCAATTGACTGAAAGCAATCTTGTTTCAAAGGTTGGTCAGAACCAAACCTCAGAAGGTACCAATTTCAGGCTTGTTTTGTATTTAACCGCTACACAGCATTCCTTATCCTAGTGGACGAACCTCGGAGAAGAATATAGATTTGAGGTCAAGAGCTTGTGTTTGCTCAGATACCACATTTAGAGCACTGAGTTCTGGAGGAAATAGGAATCCAGATCTTTTTTTAATTTCACTTTCAAGATTTTCTCTACCTCTGCTCTCTAATGTCATATTGGCAATCAGTGTTTTTAGAAAAATATTCATTCAAGTCCCCATTTAAAAAACAAAATGTGGCAATTATACTTTGGTTCAGGAAAGTTTTTCTTTTAAGGATGAGTGGAAAAAACTGCTTGTGTTGTATGAGGTATCACTGGTATTGGTGAAGGTGTTTAATACACATTAATAATCTTGTGATGATCTGCTAAATATCCTATATTCTGCTTTCTACTTTTGTTATTTAAAATAGAGTTTAGAATGATAATAATTATAAATACAAAATACCAAATTGTTTTTAACTAATTTGTGCCTCAGAAAACTGGTCCTGCAGACTGCTCCAGGCAAACATTTTTTCTTTGCTAGCTAAAGTCCATTTCTGTCCTTTCCTGGGCTGATCCATACCAGGTAGCTTGCAGGATCATGACCTACTAATCCTTTTTGATTTCTGGTGAGCTTTTAAAAACAAAGTAGACCAAGAAACATCAAAGGGGGATTTAAAAGACACACACTGTGCCCTGGGAAGTAAATGTTGCTTTGGAAAGTATTCTCCTTTACGAAGAGGTGAATGCTGTGGTTCAATACTATTCACCAAAAGCACTTAAGCATATGCTCAAAATTAAGCGGGTATTTAAGTTCCCTTGAAGTCTATGCGATTTAAGTACACACTTGAAGCTAAATACATTCTGGCATACTTTGCTGACACAGAAATTCTGGCTCCATTGAAATAAATGCCTTTGAGACTAAAGTTCTTTCAGGAATTTTAGCGTTGTTTCTTAAAATTTATACGCATTGTGAAGGGAGTAAACTAAAGCTGCTCTCAAGTTAAAAAAATAAAAAAAAGGTGTTTCTCATATATTCAGTTGCTTTTCTGATACTTTTGCCTAGCATGAATGATACAGAAGTTGAAAAAAAAAAAGGAATAGGAAAAAAGAAGTTCAAATGTGGTTCAGTTTGTGTGATCAGAGCATTTACTTGACATTGGGTGAGTTGCTGTTTTTGGAACAAATGCTCCTCAGATCCATAATGAATCGGAAACAGAGAGAAGAATCTGGAGATGGTTGGCAAGTCTCATTGCAAACTGAATACCGACTGATAGTGCAGGAAAACATATTGCACTCCCATTTGTAGTGTCTGAATTGCAGATCTGACATGGAGGATAAACAAGAGCCAGTACTTCTTGCTCAGATTTGGGGAGGTACTTGATCACCATCTTGGAAAAAATGAAGTGTGATTTCTGGATATATTCCAGTATTTGTCAAAGAATGGTGAGGCAATGTTTAACTGCATAATGGAAACTGAAGAGAAATTTTGACATCCCACTCATCAATCCAATTGCTTTTTTATCTCCCCACTGTCTTGGAAAGAGAGCAAAGTGTAAACCAACATTTGGCACAAATGGGCTGTCTATGCCATTTAGCAGCAATTTGCATGTAATTGCTAACAATTATACAGACAACCCATTTATAACAGTGAGTGAGCTCACAACCTAGCATAAACTACGAGAAAACTAATCATATCCCCCAGGAATCACACACTGATGTAAGAAAGGAAATGGATGTCTTTCAGTTTAACCTCTTTCCTGGTTTTATCACCCAGAAATTCAGGGATGCAAATAAGCCTGTACTCAACAGGTTACACATTCTCAAATTAAAAGCACAATATTTGTTTGTGCCAATTACGCTTGAAAATAATCAAGAGTCTTAAGAGAGTGCTCCCTATCTTTTTTTTTTTTTTACTATGGTTCTGCTAATCTTTCTGACTAAATGGCCAACCTTTTAAAGTCAGAGTTTAACTCTGTCTCCACACAGTCAGCAGCTGAGTTGATTAGATGGCTTTCCAGTCTCCTCTCCCAAGAGCACTTGGTGGCCAGCCGGGTCCCCAGCAGCAGACACTGAGATGACAGCCAGTGGTGATGCTGAAGTGGAGCTGAGCATGCCTGGAGAAGGTTCAGCCAGATTTTGCAATCACAGAAGTGTAAGTTAATTGATTGAGTTACAATTAGTTTGATTTGTACACGTCACCAGCAGTTGAATTTCTTCTGTTGTCTTTTGGATATGACACAAACTTACTTTTTTTAATTATTTTTTTTTTTTAGGCAAGTGCAAGTTTACTGTAGTTGTTTAGTTGTGACAACAGGATGGATGTTTCTGCATCTTCCTGGGTGTGGGAGTAGTATTTTCCTCTTTGGTTGAGGAGCTTGTTGCAGTGGAGACTCACTAACCGTACTGATTGAGGTTGGACACTCCCAGGGTTGTGGAAGTCTGGAAATACCAGGTGAATATTCCCATTCCACTTGCAGAGCAAATCCCATTCCTTGCAGCTGTTATATAGGCACTTATACGGCACTTGCACTGTTTTATTATACCTAATGCTGTCTGCTGTTGCAGCTATCTGTGTATGTACTGCAAAAAGATGTATTTGAGTTCATATAATTTAGCCCTCTTAATAGAGTTTCATTAAAATAAATATAGGGGAAAAGTTTCATTAAAATAAATATAGGGGAAAAACTCAGAGTGATTGGTACTGGGGAGTGGGAAATCCATGCCCTCCAGAGACAAAACAGACTCAAGGAAAATGCAACAATTTCAAAATAAAGGTGGGTTTGTGCGCATACGCTCATCTCCACAGTAGCATAAATCATGCACATGAAAGAAGGCTGTGGTCAGGGTCCATGCAGGGTCTTGTGTATCACGTAAGTCCTACACTGATCTGTGGAGTGGCCATATGGAAAGGTAGAGAAATGCTAGACGGGATCAACACAAGAATTGGGCTATTGGGTCTGCGTTTTGTTATATGATAAAGTCCTATAACTCCTTTTGTACCCAGGTACTTCAAAGTGACTATTCATAAAGTATTACTACCCTTTGTGCACATGAACCTCTGTTATTCAGTAGGTGTTTCTCTCTCAGGGCACCTTTTGTGGCTTTTGTGAACAAAAGTTCCAAGTTTTCTGAATGAAATTCTTGATGTTTTCCAGTTTCCTAGACCGGAGTAGCAAGGATGAGGCCAAACCTAGCCCCAAAAGAGTAAAAGAATGTTAATTCCAATGTCTGTTGTTCATCTGAGGAGGAAATAGTGGTACCACACTCCAAGTGTGATTTGGGATGTTTGTCTGAACAAGTAAATAACAACTTTCAACATTTTCGGACAACTAACTGGAAACCAGTATAAGAGGCATAAATCTGCTAAATCATGGTATAGATATTTGCAACCATGGATTTGTTTATTCTGGCAAAACGTTTATGCTGCCAACAGAAGTATGGTAGATTATGGCAACTGTAGGGTCCATGAAGATCCCCAAATCATTAACAATGATCTGCTGCAGGTAAAAACCCTCTTTGTCATTCAGCACGTGAAAAATAACTTTTGTGTTGGGTTGCAGAGGGCTACATGCAAGCTCAGTTCTTAGAAGCATCATTGCTTGTTTCTGGGTATGAAGTTAATCAAAGCTGTGTGCTGTACCTCGTTTGAATCACCAGCAGGGAACTTAACTGGAAAGAAAGAAGGAGGGTAAAGGTGCTTGTCAGAGATCAGTTTATGTGTGGAAATTGCATTTTGCAGCTTACCTATATTTCTCTTTGGAATTTTACAGAGCCAGAGATCTGTTACCATGGCAGGTTTGTCATACATTAAAGATTCCTGCAATAAAGAAGTGAATTATTCTCTGATATAGAACGTATTCTGATCATGACCGCTAAATCTGACTCAACTTTGAGGAGGTTTGAATCCAGATCCTTCTGCAGGCACCAACCTCATCAGCCAGCTCTCTGAGTAACATTCTGTGTGATGCTCCAACATCCATTAAAAGACGATGGTATAAGTAGCTGGTCGTAATTCTGATCTTTGTGATGGTTTCTCTGTTATCCTCCCCTCCCCCAAGGGCGGAAGTTCTGGGCAAAGAAAATTGGTGAATTGTTGAATATTGGTGGTGGGTTTGGGGGGGGGGTTGGTTTTTTGTTTTTTTTGTTTTTTTTTTCTTCCCCTGCTTATAGGACCTTACTAGTCTAATTGACACCTATTCACCAAGAAATTCAAATCTTTATGATTATTTGGAACTGGGCATTGCAGATGGGCATTTTCAACCGAACTTGGCAGAATGGCATCTCTGGCTCCGAGGCTGGAGGAGGTGCAAATGCTTCCTGTGTGCCTTTGTACAAACCACTGAAGCTGCCTGTATCTTGGGGCACTTTGCAGGGTGACCATAATACTCCACCCAGCAGGACTGCTGTGGACACCTGTGGGAATGTCCTGTGCTTGCGTACTGTGGTGGTGGAGTTGTAGTTTTGACTGATACCTTGTCCAGGCATGGGAGGCATCAAGCAATATTATCTAGGATTCTTGTTAATGCTTCAGTTGTGCAGTCTGTCGGCATCCCTCTTACAGCCGGATACATGAGGCAGACCTGGACCAGGTGTATTTCAGGTAACAAATAGGTTCAAGTTTATAAAAGCTATCCCAGCAAGGTTAGCTGGCTGTTTACATTATGCAAGCCATAAACATAAAAAAAATGCTGTCTGTTTCTGCTTAGAAGACACACAAATGACAGCTGAAGGCTAATGCGAGTGATCACTGAGGTATTCTGGCAAAGCCTGGGGATGGACAAATGCTTTGCCTGACTGACTAGTCACTGAAGTCTGTCTTGGGATTCTTTTGATTTAATGAAAATAAGATTAGTCTTTTTACTGGTCTGTCCCTTTCCCTAATTTTTCTAGTAAAAACCAAAAAGTTACCAAACCCACCTTTTTTTTTTTAAACCACCTTTTTTTCTTTTCTTTTTTTTTCTTTAAATGTTCAACTCATTAGAGCAGTAGTTTCTGCTGTATACTTGACAACTGCAGTCATCCTCAGCAGCAACCATTCTGAGCATAACTGATTCTTCTATTGCTGTGTAGTTTAGTAGGACACTATATTGCTCACCTCCCCCCCCCCCCCCCCCCGCCCCGTATGTCTGTGTGTATATAAATAAAGATATAAGCCTGCATATACTTGTGCACATATATATGCCTTGGTAGTTGGTGCTAGCAAAGTTGTAGATAGATGCTCTGTTCTCTCCTCACCTGTCTCTATTTGCTTTTTAAAGCCAAAAGTTTCAGTACTGCTAGAAGCACATACTAGATCGTGCGGCTAAAACTTGGAAATACCTATGGTTACTACTGGTATATATTAAATATAGCTGTCTCTAGGCTAAGTTGACTACATTGGTACAGTAAATTAAGCAAGTCCAAGGAGTGCTGCAGAGCACTGGAGCATTGTTACTCGCACTGCTGTGGTGCAGAAGTGACATGCCTGCCCAGAGCTCACCTTCTGCTTTTAATTACATGGTGCAATAAGAGCTGCAGTGGCAAGCAGGGAAATGGGAAGATGGCTGGAGAGTAGGTATGTGAACCAGCTCTTGTCATTCCACCAAAGCACCTTGGATGTTCCCAGTAGTATCAGCCTACAGTATTTAAAATCCTCCCTCCACTCCACTGTCACTAAGGCAGCACAATTATTTATGTAGCCATTTTATAATCTAGACTGGGAAAATGATCCAGCTTAAAAAAACATAGAAGAGGAGCATAAGAGAATCAGTTTTTATGAGAAGACAGGATCGATGTGGCCCGGCACACTTTCTTTAAGCACAACTAAGGAGACAGTGAGCTGGGGCACAGAAGTACCACCGGTCAGTGTTTAGGTGAAGACAGCTTTTCAAGGAATCACAGACCTGGGAAAATGCATAGCTCTTTATGATGTGCATTCCTCAGGCCATGCAAAAGTTGTAAAGAAAAGTGACCTTTTTCTCATCCTTCTCACCACTGTCTGACCTCCTCTTGACATCAATTCTACCTGCAGAAAGTCCGTCTGCAAACACGTCCTTCCCTGGGCTCCCAGATATTCAATTCACATTGTTTTCCTTGCATGTTGCTATTAATGGCAGAAGCACAGCGGATAATAATGATTTTCAAGAATTTCCCCCTTTTTTGCCAAGCCAGCTGCCTCATCAAAGAACATCTGGCACCAAAAGACAGACCTGACTGTGTTCCCTATAGGGGATATTTCAGAGATGCCTAAAATGAGACACTGAATACCTGAGCATCTGATTGCAGGGCTAGGGTTACCCCAAGTTTTGAAAATTGATCTAACTTCTTTCTCTATAAAATCGTTTGTGGTGGTTTTTTTTTTGGTTTTCTCTAAATTCAATGAAGAAAGATTATTACCTTAGGTATAAAATGACCTGCCCCTTTTCTGTACCTCTATAGTGGTTTCTCAAAACGGCAGAGGAAAAAGAGAGGAAATGCACAGGGATGCCCTTTCAGCCTATCTGAAATCTGTTGCAAAGAAATACTTTATATTCCTCCCTGGGTTTTCTGGCACTTTTTTCACAAAAGGAGCAGTTGCTGTTTTTAACATACCTGGCTTTTCTCTTCTTCCATCTAATGGTGAATAAGTGACTTAAGGAAGGGAGTGTAACTTAATGGCAAAGATGGCTCCCTACTGATGAGAAGCTTTCTCCTGTAGTTTTGCTCCTGGATCAAAAACTTCTCTGTGTGAGAAAAGCGTGTGTTTAGCATATGGCTGCAACTGATGCTAACGTAATTGTGCCTGCATGCATCAAAGCTGAAGCTGCCCCCTTGTAGGGAAGCTGTAATCCCTAGGCATAGCCTGTTAATTTATATTTGCAGTGTAAGTTTGTTATGTATGTAAATGCTTATGCCATGTAAATGATATACATTTGGTCAAATCATTCAACTCTAAGCATTCCTCTCCCCTTTGTGGTTTGGGGGTTTTTGCTTGTTTGCCAGGGGAAACATGGAGGAATATTTATTTGTTATCTTTATCAAAAAGTGCTAAAACCCCAACTGTGATCTGGGATTCCTGAAGCTTGATGCTGTTCAAACACAGAAACAAGTGATGGCCTTGCTCCAGAGAGCTGCCATTGGAAGTAGGAGTCAGGATCCAAACCTGGATGCAGAAAGATAAGGGTAGAGTGGGGACAAGTGCACCTTTAGAGGTGGCAATGAGAAGCTCTGTAGGTTGGATTCTGACAAAGGCAACAGCCCACTCATCTGCAAGACCTGTGATGCTTGGTGACACTGATTTTGTTCATTAAAATTACTCATCTGACTGGTAAAGGCTGAGTAGCCTTTCTGTTTCCACCTCTCAAGGTGGAGGCCAAGCGAGGCCTCCTGGATTCCCAGAGAGACCAAAGGGAGTCTGTCCTCAAATTCCTACTCTTCAGAACGGTATGTTCATACGTAGTCTAAATGGTAATAGCCACAAAATATGTTCGATGTAAAGAAGCTGCACAGAGGCGTTGCAACACCTTCCAAGTAGGAGGCAAGAGCTGGGGACACGACTTGCATGTTTGATGACATCATCTGAGCCGTCACTACTAGGATCAGAGAACGCCTTAACTGTACAGGAACTTCGAAGTTATCGACTGAAAAATTTTCCCTTCAGTGCTAAATGGTGACATCTAGGCAGATACCCAACTGGAAAGCCATGCTGGTTAAATGCTGTCGACTGGGCATTTAAAAAGAGAGCCAGCTCCCATGGATGGAGCCCTCGGATCAGGGCCAGGAGACCTGCGCTTCTCTCTCTGGTTCTGTTACAGACATGCGGTAACACCTTGGGAAATCTGTACCTGTTGCGTGGTGAGATTACAAGGTTTCTTCTCCTTCAGATCAATACTTCACAACCCGAGGAGATAGCTGGCAGCATATTAAGGAGAGTTTACATCCCTCACCTGAAGACTGCCCATTTTAGAAAGTGTTAAAACCATGAGCAGGGCAAGCAATCATGGCAAAAAAGCAGAGGCTCCTTGATTCAACGCTGTTGGTGTGGCCTTCAAAACATTTGCTAGATTTTAATAAATAATAGGCGCATGAAGGACTAAGGGTTTATCCATGCAGCTACACGGTCCTTAATCTCCTACTGAATAGTCAGGAGATGGATTTCATAATAGTTGGACTCCTGCCCTTGGTTACTAATTGGTTACCATTTACACTCACAGAGTCATTGACCTTTCAATTTGTAATTTATGAGAGAGTCTTACATCTGATGATACTTCAAAATATTTTAGATCTTACTTTTTATCCAGACCAGCTGAATAAATGTTCTAAAAAGTCACTGGGATTTGATAAAGCTGAAATAAACCCAAGCCCATTATTTTTTTGTCAGTGTGCTGCTAAAATTATTTTTTTTAACTTGAGCCATTTTGCTTGGTCTTAAAGTTGCAAGTAGGAAAAATGTATCTGCCTTGTTCTCTGACGAGGTGGGGAGGCTTCCCATGAAGACTGAGTGCTCCTGGTTGCTGCGAGATCTTTCGAAGCTGACATTGCAGGGACTATACTTGTGTGAATTATTTGATAAAATAAGTTAATTTTGCCTCACACCTCTAACAGGGGTTTGCTACCAGAGCTGATGCTGCACAGTGGAAGGCCGGTACCTCTCTGCTCTCACGGTATTGTTCGGTCTACCTAAATGAAACCGCTTTGCTGTTGAGCACGTGAGCGCTTACAAGGTGCTCAGCTGCACCGCTCTCCTGAGAAGAGGCGATTCAAAGGGACAAGGGTGACCGAAGGAGTGCAGACAGGCCTCCAGCCTCAAGCATTTGGATCGAGGACCACCCGTCTTGGTCCTGAGCGTCTACACTCGGACCATGAACTCTGAGATGCAGAGACAGTGCTGGGATTTTCTTCGGACTCCGAGGTTTCAAGTAACTGCTGGGGAGTCGGCGTTTGAGAGGCATCTGTTCAGAGGCCAACAGAGAGCAGACCGCCAGGTTTTAGGACAGTAAAGATTTAAATTAGCATAGTATTCCCAACGCCGCTCTACGGTTTCCTCTTGGGAGGTGGTGTAATTTGTGCTCAGAGGTACTGCAGAAGAGATGTGTTTGATCGAAGGCGTGCACCCCCAGCTGAGTGTCTGGGTTATCCAGATGGGGTCCTGTAATGCAGCGATGTTTGTTGGCTTGAGGAGAACCTCCAGACAGGGATGCAGAGAAACGCAGCCTTTATAAGGCAAATCTGGTTTTGTGTTTGTGAGTGATCAGCTCGTCAATACAGGTTGTTCCTCGATGTGAGTGTGTTAATTTGACCACCAAAGTTTGTGTTAATGGGAGAAAATTTCCAAGAATATTTTTTCCAGCTACAGTAAAGACAAGAAGTTTTAACATTGTGTTTATGCTTAAAAAAAAACAACAACAAAAAACAGTCTTGAAGTGTAATTTCGTATTACTGTTATTTTTAAAACCCCTCAAATCTGCAAAGATAGCAAGAGTTAATTCAGAATATGTAATACATTTTGCTTTTTGGATTAGAAAATGCACATAAACAACACTTTTCACTACAACTGTTAACGTTGCCTGCTTTCCATAAAATTACCTTTCTTTCCTTGGCACGTTTTGCTGGGAATAAAACAGTGCAAAATGAAGCACCCCTCACCCCGAAAGTGGCCTTTGCAAGTGAGTGCTTCTCTATTCCAGGAGGTGTTTTTACCCCATGTGCTTTTTTTTCTCAGTTCAAATTCCTTTTCCCTCGAAGCTGGTGGCTTCTTTTCTAAAAGCTATTGGCAGAGCTGCTGCAACTTCTTCTACAAAGACTTACCATGTTATGTTACCCTTCCAGTTCCCTGCCTTCAGTGTGTAAAAACTTTGCTAAGCTTTGGCTGTTTGGGCTGGTGTTTCTCCTCTTGAGCGGGTCTGCAGGAGTCGGAGAGGAGCTTCATGAGAAGGGGGTCAAGGAAGTCAGGATTAAACCCCACCTTTTAAAATTTTTTTTTGCTGGAGTTATGACTTGGATGGAAACGTTGTTCTCTAGGTGTGGCTGAGACCAAGATTACATGAGGAATTGGGTGACTGGGGCGTGAAACTGTGGAAGGCAAGAGCCTGCCAAAGGGATTGGGACCAAGCAGAGTGACGGAGGATGGAGACAGGGGTGTTGTGAAAATACGTGTGTGGTTGAAGCACTCAGTTACTATGGGGATGTGCAACACCACATTCACCACTTCGGAAATGAGTCCTGCCCTCACAGCAAGGCTTTCATGCAGTAAATAACAGAACGTGCCGCACCTTGCTGGGAGACGGGGGGAGAAAATATGCAATATCTGGGGGAGGTTTTGTTTCTTTAGGGAAAAGAGTAAGCGGTCTGTAATGGGAGACGGTGTCAAAATGTATATGCACGAGCAGGCAGCGCTATGGTGGAACAGGCAACTTGAACTCTGGCTTTTTGCTAACTTTTCAGTGTTTGGCTTTGGAGCCTTAATGTTCTTCCATATGGGTTTTTTGAATATAATATAATATACATTGAATATAATATACATGTATAAATAAATATCCTATGGTGGGGCTAAGGCTGCCATGTGATGTTTAGTGACTTTAAAGCAAATTATCGTACATTTTAGTTGGGTTTTCAGTTAGATTGAACTAGCAACATCATAAAAAGGGACCTTTTCAGCTTCTTAAAATATATCCCTCAAGATTATTCCAAGTTACCACAAACGGATCGTGTTGGGAATGCATTCATGTTCTTAAAGTTCAATCAGTAATCTGCGTAAATTCATTTTAGTCTGTGGGTTTTTTTCTTATACTGGTTGCTGCAAGGTATTCATGCCATAGGATCATTTGTTGGTTTTGCACATTATTCTTTTTGTTTCCTTATGGAAAGCCTAAGACTGAAAAATGTGCTATTTTGTTCTCTGTTTCCAAGTTGCTTAAGGATTTGTAATGGTTATTTCTATGCTGTGAAATAAGAGCTTTTTTTTCCTGTAAATGCAAAGCTTGACTGCATGTAGCCATGGTTTGCATAAGATAGCTTTCGCTCCATGCATAGTCCCACTGGCTGGCTCTGTGTGAGCAGTAAGTTGTGAACACAAGCACTAGCGGGATCCAAGGCCTAAATAAACAAGCAGCGTGCAAATACCAGTGCAATGAATCAGCAGAAGAAATAATCAACAAGGGAATAGTATTTGCAAATAAGTTTTGATGTATTTGCCTAGCACTATTAAATAAAAGACCTGGAAAAATTAACTGCTGTGATTATCTGACAAGTGAGCAAAATTGCCAATAGTCACTACCAGTTAAGCTCGGAATTAGTTAGTCATAGCAGACTGAAGGGTAAAAAAATTAAAGTACCAATATGAAATGCCAAAAATAACTGCAGATAAAACACAATGTTAATATTTTTTTCACTTTCTCTGGCCTCCTTGCCCCTCCCCATCTGGTATTAATTTTGATTTGATTTGATTTTAAATAATCTTTAAGACATCAAGGGCGTTAGGGCTTTGTAGCTTTAAAGCACTAGGTCTGCTTTTCACATTGAAGTGAAAAGAGCGTACCTTTGAAGTACTCTCATGGTTCAGAAAGGAATACCCCCACCCCCTCTTTTAGAGTAGAGTGAACCTCAGATGTTTTTAAATATTGGCTTGATATGTTAAGTTTGAAAATGTTTTGGAGCAGTTTCGTTTCCTCTTGAGCTTTGTATCAGCCTTGAGGGGGATGCTGCTGACTCAGAGACAGATGGAAAGATGTGTTTAACAAGTGGGAGATTTAAATGAAATTCTTGCTCCTACCCAATTCTACATTGCACAGTTTGGATTGCGCTGCATGTTGCTGGCTCCTTAATTGTCGTCAAAGCTGCTATTACTTCTCAGAGTGCAGAATGATGAAGGTCACAACCAAGAGACTACATTTTTATGCCAGACAAACTTTCTTCCTATGGCTTCTCACTTGCGGTGCTTTAAAGGGTAAGAAATATTACTTGTCACTCAAAGGTACCTAATCTTAAAGCCTACTGTGACAGCAGCATGGTAGCATGCTCTGCTAGTGAATAAGGTTTTATTTTACAGGTTGCCTAAATAGTGAATGCATTAGGTGTTCCGCTTAGACATGGTGCTCATTCTCCTAGCAGGGGAGAGACGCAAGTTTTATTCTTTCCTTTTGCTGTAGCCATTTAAGCTGGTCTCGAGGAAGATGCCATTACTCAGCTGATCAGCAGCATCTCTGTACCAGGTAGCAGCTCTGGCCATCTTTACGAGGCTTGCAGGAACTCAGCTAGAACAGGAGCCCCTTCCTTGGTGAGACCAGCAGCTTGTCAGGTGTCTCGTGCCTCCAGGGGAGGGTGGCAGAGAGTTCCTGCGGGTGCTGCACCTCGGAATGGCTCTGTGGGCTTGGCCAGGAGGGCACACGGCACTGCTGAGGGCAGGACCGTGGTAACAGGGCGGCCTGATGCGCACCATTGCACTGCAGCAACTCTGTGTTTTGATTACTGGGGAGGGTGAAGCACCGAGTTTACTTTTCCTTCTGAGGGCAGCTTGGGAGGTCCAGGCTGGTCTAAACTGAGAGGTTTTCAACCTATACGTCCGCAGCCGTTCCCAGCTAGCCGACCGTAGCTGTGCCGAGCCCTGCTATCGTGATATCAGTGCTCAAGAGACCGCGGAGCAATACAGACTCCCTGGGCGAGGCTGCCAGGCACTGCCTGCGTGGGCAGGCAGTAAGCGTGGTGCCATCTGTAATGGGGAGGGTCGGCAGCGACATAGTCTTCCCTCCCGTACAGCACAAATCATCTACTGGAGCCTTTCCGGGAATCATACCACCTCCCCGAGCCAGATTTTCTTTTCATATCACTATTTGATGGTGTGCTGTGATATTAGATGGTAACTTTGGTGTCTGCGTTTTGGGGAATTTCACTATTATTTGCTCATCGGTATTAATGTGAATTAATTTGCAGTAGTGCAGGGCTATGAAGTTCTTTACATGAATAAAAGAAAATGATTTAACAAGAATAATATATATTTTAAACCTATCCTTTGTCATCGTTAAGAATGCTACATCATTAATGTTCTCTATGTAGTAGATAGTTTTATGAGGAAGGGAGCTATTGTAAGTGCAAGGTTTACAATTCCTTTGCCCAACTTTGTAAAGCAATATTAATTTCTCAAGCTACTGCCTGAAGGAAAACATGGAAAACATGTCACTGTTGATTTATAGCCTTTGGTCAAATACTCTCATAGAGTTTGATCCATCTGTTAGATTGAACAAATTTTCAGAAAGATTAATTGAAACATATAAATTACATCTTGTTGAGGTTTCTCCTTGTCTAACTATGCATCTGTCAAATAGATAATTACACTGATTAAATTTGTCAAAGAAAAGAAATTCTAACCAGATGTATGAATAAATGTTTTGAGCTGTTATAGCAATTAAAATCTTCAGTTGAGGCAACAACTTAAGGAAGCGTTGAATTTATTAGACTTAATAAAAAGGGGGTGTTTCCATGAAACCACCTGTGAGATTTTACAGCAATGAAACTATTTATTTGTTACATTTCATTACAATAGTTTAATTTTTTTCTCTACATTTCTTTCAGTGCATATAGAAATACAGTGCTTTGAACAAAAAATTGTTCACCTGTTTTTGGTAATCACATGTTCAGATGGGTAATGTCAGACCTGTGGTACTAAATATGTTATACAGTGGTGAGTTTATGGATTGAATTACTGTATTTATTTAGGAAGCAATAAAGTCCTTAACTAATAGTAGAATATGAAACTATAGGAATCTCATAGGCTCTCATACCCTATAGAAAACAGATGGGCCTCATAGACTCTTTGCATAAAGTCTTTCTATAAAGACTGATCTTCTCAGCAAATGTTTAATACATCCTGAATTTTCTATCATGACATAATTTGCTTATCAGACAAATATTGGAGCATATTGGTTCTAAATGAGGAAAGAGTAAGGCCTCTTAAGTAAGATTCACAACAATTGAAAACTTATGTGTGTAACTTTGCCATTTACAGAGTTGTACTGGGGAAATGCAGCATGGATGTGTTAAAAGCGTAGGAGTGTAGTAGGCGTGTGGAGACTGAGAACATGGAACTTAATGTGTGGGCTCTTGGAGCCACATCTTTCATGAGCTAGCACCACGTGAATTTTACTCTTGTCTTCAGTAAGAGAAAATACCCTAGATCTGCTCTCACATCATAAGTACTACAATGGATAGGAGTTAGGATTGCTTTTGCTCTAACTTTGTTTCTTTGTGCTAATCAGAAGCACATATTTACTTTTACTTACTATGGGCAAGAGCATCTTGACAAAAGGAGTTTTATTTTATATATGAATGTAATCAAAAAAGAGCAAAAGGTGATTCTGTTGAATGGTGAGAAGGTGAGAGAATAAAACGTCCAATGATAATTGTCCGGACTTCTTCAGACATGGATGTGCGTAGTTCCAGTAGTTGCAGTGAGAGTGCTTATGGTAGTGAAGTGTTTGCCTGCACATTGTGGCTGAGTTCATTTATTCTGTTGCCATGCTTTTACAGCTGTATGAGACACAGGAAATGTATATTGGACACAGGAAATGTAAAGCTATCCATTGGATATTCTCAATCTCTGAGGTTGGTTGTTTTGGTTTTTTTTTTCCCCCAATAAACTTGTACTGAAAAAATGCCTTTCAGATTTTTAGCTGTAAAATTCTAGATTCACCATGAACATAGTTTGGCTAATTCAAAATCTATGTGTTTCTGTCGGATGTCTCTAGAAAGTAAAGTCATGGTTTAACCCCAGCCAGCAACTAAGCACCACGCAGCCACTCACTCCCACGCTGCCCCAGTGGGGCAGGAGAGAGAATTGGGAAAGAAAAAAAAGTAAAATTCATGGGCTGACATAAGAACAGTTTAATAGGACTGAAGGGAAGAAAATAAGAATGATAATAATAACAATAATAAAATGACAATAATAATAACAAAAAGATTGGAATATACAAAACAAGCGATGCACAGTGCAATTGCTTAGCACATGCTGACCGATGCCCAGTTAGTTCCCAAGCAGTGATCTGCACCCCTGGGTCGGCTACCCCCAGTTTATATACTGGGCATGACATCACATGGTATGGAATACCCCTTTGGCCAGTTGGGGTCAGCTGCCCTGGCTGTGTCCCCTCCCAACTTCTTGTGCCCCTCCAGCCTTCTTGCTGACTGGGCATGAGAAGTTGAAAAATCCTTGACTTAGTGTAAAAACTACTTAGCAACAACTGAAAACATCAGTGTGTTATCAACATTCTTCTCATACTGAATCCAAGACATAACACTGTATCAGCTACTAGAAAGAAAATTAGCTCTACCCCAGCCAAAACCAGGACAAGTGAGAACAAAACTATTGTTTTGAGCAGGTGTGAGAAGCTCAGCAGAATTTAGCAATTTCTAAGGATCTAGAAGTATTTAATCTCGAAATTTTAGTGGGAATTAACATAGAAATTTGGATATGAGCAGAGAAACACCCTCGTGGAGTTCGCTCCGACTGAATTTCAGAGAAACAACTGGACCAAGACGTGCAAACACAACAGATGGTTAGGTATCTTCAGCTGGATACAAGCATAGCATAAGAGCTCAACAAAAATATGCTTAAAAATAGATTTTTGAGTTGGTTATTGTGATTTAAAAATAGCATGCTTATGTTTCTGACTGTGTACACTAGCAGAATTTTATATAAGTGTTCCAAACACCGTAACTCCTGAATCCTTCTAGAAGAAAACACGATCGTGCTGTTTGGATGCTCAGAAAACTGAGGAAAATATTTATTGCTTTTACTGTAATTCAGCACTGGGAATGGAGTATTATGTTTAGTCTTACAACTGGTTTTCATCAAAAGGACTTAAAAACCTGTAGCTATATCCTTTTAAGGGAAGTGCTCTTTTGGGGGCTAGTTTTGCCAGAGTTTGTTTCAGCACTGGGGTAACTCCACCTTTAATAGTTTAATGCTTTGTTGTAATCTATCTTCATCTTTTGAGCAAAATTAATCTTTATTGAAACTCCATTTCAGGGATATGTATCACCTAATATTTATCTTATGTTTGTGCATGCGAGATAATCATAATTTATAGCTATTATTTTATTATTATATAGAATTCGGGAGTTTGCAGTCCACTTGCTTGTAATTCATGGCATGGTGAAATTTAGTCTTGCTGAATAACCTTTTGCTAAATTGCTCAACACTGTTTCTGGATAGAACAGAATTGGAGTCAATTGGGTTTTGACAGTAAACTTGAGAAACACTCAACTTCTAATAGAAGACTAACTATAACTAGATTATTTCAATGTGCCTAACAGTGCATTTAAGACAAATTGGTTATTTTTAGTCCTGTCTATCACAACGAATTTTACATGAGAGCTGGCTGATGAGGCATAAATTGGCATTCTTCAGTGTAACTGAGACGACCCTTCCTTGCTTCCAGTCTTTGCAGTCCCTCTACTAATCTGACAGCTCAACAAAGGTGACCAGTGTCTTTGGCTTTTAAGAGAGTTCAGGTGATCTAAGCCCAACAGCTGTGTGTTTTCTCCCATGAACATCTGGCACTCATCGTGGTATGTATTGTTGTATGTTTTGTTTTACATGTGCCAATACTGCCTTAAAGCTACTAGAAGGCCAAAGTTTATTTTGGCTGAGTAGTCAACTATTTAGAATACACAATAATATAAAACCGCTCATTTCGCTCCAAACTCCTGCAGCTGTTTTGATAAGTTATAAAGCAAAGGGGAAAAACTAGACATGACTGTAACTATAAGATGGATTCTCTGGTGCATCTGCAGCAGGCTCACAGCTTGGGTGGTTGCAGGTCAGACACATAAGGGAAAAGGGATCGTTTCACACTGGTATTCATCATTAGTAGTAACTTAGGACAAATATTAATATTAGTGAAATCAAAGCTCCTTGAGTTTTAAATGGGCTAGTTACACGTAATAAACTACTTAAAACATGATGAATAGCTTTAAAATTGTAGCCTCTTCAGCAATTAAATGTCCATTAAATAAATTTCTGGATGTTTTTAATCACCAGAATGAATTATTTAAAATTCAGTATATTAAGATGAAACCACTGATGGCAGTAAGGATAAACCTGCCACTTGTTAAAGTGTGGAAGGTTTTCCTGAGCAATGCACGTGTGACAGAAAGATGATTCTGAGGTATTCTTTTGCTGTAATGACTTCTAAATAATTTATGTCTGTAATAGCTGCTCTAATAGGGGAAGCAAAGATGAATTTTTAAAGTAAGAATCTCCACCAAGATCATAGATTTATGCAACTTTAATCAATGAGTCTGTTCTGCAGAAATTCATATTTAATGTCTCAGTATGAATTTGCTCAGTGGCCTGCAACGGAAACTTCAGGTGGTATGTTCCCTTGTTTGCTTTCACATATTCATCACAAATTGCAGAACTGCTCAGTTCTGTGCAAGACACAAAATGGAAACAATCCCTCGCTCATTGAGTTTAGTGCTTAAAGGTGGAAAGAGAATATGCACTGGGAACCCCACTGGAAGGATTAATTTTCGAGTTACGTTTTTAGAAAGAAGAAGATGGAATTAATTCAGAAGTGAAGGTGGCATCATATTTACCATAAACTCCAGTTTTGTTTCTCTTTCATGAAATGTGTCAAGCTGTCCGTTGGACCAGCCGTTTCAGAGTTACAGGCCCTATGGGACTTGCCATCTTTGAGTATAGTCTAAGACAAAAAAAGGGAATTTAGCATAGTGCAGAAACCTGCTAGCAATTATATGTAGCAAGGAGCAATTAGTTTGGAACAGAAGTATTTTTAAGGGGATTCTGCCCTGTCTAGTTGGAATTTCCATTAACTTTATGGTAGTGTGGAAAAAAGCCACAGTCAGAAATGGGGCAGCTAGAAGATACTGCTGTCTGGGCAAAGGAATGAGACAATTGTTAAGTGGTGCCTTGAAGGTAAAGACAAGCTCTGTTTTTTGTTGGAAGTGCTTGACATAAAGGTGTTAGGAGAAAACAGTAGTGGGTGTTTGTGTTAAATGGATTGCAAGGGAGAGGCATGGGAAAGTGGGGTGTGTTTTAAGTGTTTCTACATTGTACTTATACTTTCAAAGCTGTTATCCTGCCTCTTGGGTAAATAATATTTAGAAAATATTTATAATATATACAGTCAACTTGGTGTTTAGGTCTTTCAGAGCCTAGGAAAAAAAAAGGAAGTAGCAGTAGTGTTAACAAAGTTCAACCCTTGTATACTTAAATTGTAAACTCATGGAGGAAGAATTGTACAGTGCTTGATACAGTGGGTTCCTGGCTTCTGTGTCTTATTATACCACAAAGAGCAGACAAGAAACATAACTACATTGTAGTCCCTGTATTTTAGAATTATAGTTCAGACAGTAGTGATCAAACCAGTGGTAAAATGGGATTTCAGTCTGTTTTTGCACATGTATAATTTGAAATTAAATCCTCAAATAAGCCAGGAGAACTATAGCTGTAGGGGGAGCAGATGATCGGAGTTCAGAGGCCAGATAGTTAGTGGAAGGAAAAATGGGCTCTGGGGTTTCCTTTGTTTCGCCCATATATATATATATATATATATATATATCCGTAACCCATACAGCTGCAAAATTGCCTTAGTTAGGCCAACTACTGCCTCTCTCTTCTCTCCCCACTCTCAACACATGGCTTCTTTCTACCCATACAAACTACAGCTGTAGAGCAAGCAGCATGCAACACTAAGGCTAGCGTTACGCTGTTCTTAACACATACCTGAGATGATATATTGAAAGACACAGGACAGTATCTTTCCTTACCCAGCAAAAATGTTATGTGTTTTTTGTTTGTTTGGTTGGTTTTTAATGATAAAATGAGCAGATAAAATCTTGGCAAGGTAGCTCAATCAAGCTATGAAATTTGTTCACAACCTTTTCCTGTTCTTTCATGTACATGACGGGAACAGGAGTACTTGCATTTTTGATACTGGAGGGAGGTGAATGTTTCAATGATAATATCCATTCTGGTCTTCCTGGACAACCTTGTTAAAAATCCAACTTCTTCCCCTCAGGAATCACAGAGAAGATTGCAGATCTGCTATTCTGCCTGCTCCGCTCGAGTGGGAATCCCACTGGCTCTGCCCACAAGAGGAGAGCAAAGAGCAGCAGAGATGAAACCCAGTGTGCATGTGAAAGAGGAGAATTTTGCTTAAGGCATCTGAATTATTGTGGGAGGCTTAAGAGAAAAGTTGTTTTTGTGTTTGGAGTGCAGCTGTGGAATATCTGACCTCAGGCTCAATAGCTACCAGGGAGTTTTAGCTTCATCATTTGATGGTATAAAGTTTCAAGAACCTTGATTCTGCACTGCTAACTTTTTAGATGCAGTGGATGCTGCCTCTAGTTCTTTAGCTGAATTTGCTGAAGGGCATGAACTCAAGAATTTTTCTCCTTGTTTTATTGGGTAGGAGAGACTGACACTAGCTTTACGTGCAGACATATTTTAAGAATCACTTCTTAAAATTCTGTTTTTCCACAAAGCCTGCAAAAAGAGTAGCAAGCACCTGGCAAGCTGAAATTGCTGCCCTTCAAGATGACTCCTTCACTTTTCTTCACACTTTCCCATCTGCCCATCTGCATTTGTCTGTACCTTCTTGTCTGATACTGGAATTACAACATTTCTGTCACAGGGGCTGTTCTTCTGCTCAGGGTCAGGCTACACTTAACACACTGATGTCCATGTCCAGCACTTGTTTTCCCTGCAGTGAGTTCACATACAGACAAAAATGGGTTTAACAGTGCTTCAGGAACTGCAGTCAGCACCTCTCACTCTGCAGATGCCCATGATTGCTGTTGCTTATACGTACAGGCTAAATCCTCATGGTGTAATTCCTCTCGTATGCATATTTATGCTCGTATCACTCTCCCCACAATGTTTCACATTACTGGAGACTTGGGATTACATTCTTTTCAGAGGAGAGCAAAAAGATATTCCCTGTCTCAGCGGGATGCACAGCCTGAAGAGACGCATTTTGCCAGATCAGGGCATACTGCAAAAATGGTACTCGTGGTATTTTGTCTGCAGCTTTGCTTTGCTTTTTTATAGCCACCATGCAGGGGTGATATTAACTGGTAGACTGATTGCCTGAAAAATCTCTATAGTCTCTAAGAGTCCCAGATGAAGTATGAGCTCTGTACGAGCTCTCTCAACACTGGACACTTTCTCTGCAGTAGAGTAAAAAATCCTTCTGCAATAACTCAGTATCCCAAATACTGCACATATTGCTTGTAAAAACATTCTGTGCTGTTTGAAAATGTAAGTCAGTCCCCATATCTCTGTAAACAGGTTGACATCTTTTCCCAAGCAATTGAATGGCGGAAGGGAGACCTTGTTTTGTCTGATTTCAAACCCACTCAGATATCATCGCTTTCAAGGTTCAGCTGAAGCTTGAACATTACTAGGTTCATGTTTCATTTCAAGATTGTGGTAAAGGGGCAGGGGAAAAAATCAGTGAAAATATAAAGCAAAAAAGGTAATGGAGTGCTTCTGTCTGGAAAAACAAACATGGAGGTTGAGAGTGATAAAGAAGGACTAGGAAGGGTAGAAATTCATATGAAAATGTCAGCACTTTCTGTACTATATGGGCTAGTCAGTGTGCTGGGTTTGGAGAAGTTTCCTTATCCACGAAGAACAGGTTTTCATTTAACAGCACAGTTAAAAAAATAAATTGCCCCTAACATAATAAAAAGGTGTAGCATTCGCTACATATCAAGGTGCCACGCTTAGATCACTGGTCGGCCCGGACCAGGGAAAGAGACAGATAACACACACAGTGTGAGCGCCAACTTCCGGCTTTTATTGCGCAGTTAATTCCTTTTATACTAACAAGGGGAGGTGGGGTTACAGGTACATCACAAGGCTGCGACTAACCCTCTAACTTTCCGTGACAACGCGAGATCTTCCGAACGCCGACCCCTACAAAAAGGTTTAAAAGGGGAAGAAAGAAGAATTTTGAAAACTTTGATCCCTCTTATTGCCAGTGTTCACCAGGTGAATTTTTCACAAACTTTTCAGCTTGGGAAAACTTGTCCATCTCTTCTCATCAATTTTTCTTTATTTCTTCAACATTCCAATCGAACGGTTGCTGCATGTCCAAGTCTGGCTGGCTGAGGTGGGATAGTACTAGCTTTCAATGCTTACTTTAGAGTCTATCTCTTTTGCCTATTTCTCACCCCTCCTCACTGCATAATGTGATATATGGCAACTCTAGTGCTACTTGTTAAATTTCCTTGGTAAAAAAAATATTTTGTAAGTATGTTTTGCTTGCTTGCTTGTTTTCTTGCAATATGTTACTCATATTCCTTACCTGCAAAAATTATCTCATGGCTCATTCCTTACGCTGTCTACAGTGTAGCTAAATCCAAAGGACTGGCTGGGAACAGCTGAAGACTGGAAAATTTGTTCTGCTTTCAGCTGAGCTTTTTGCTGAACTTTGCTTTACCTTGCATTGTGGGATCCCTCTTCTGTTGAGGTACACAGCCAGGGCAATGTGGAGTGTGGAAGCTCTTGGAAAGAAGATTGGAAAATTCAGGGATCAATACTTAAATGAATGCACTCAGTTCTTCTCTCCAAAATTTTATAATTTCTGGGTCTTAATATTTTCTCCATTTTATAGACCAAACTAGTTGGGCAGGATCATCATTTTTTTGTTTGCATCTACTGATTGTGTACCTGTGTCAACCTGGCAGGAGAGTTGACAATACCCATGGTTTTTGACTCCCAGTGTCAAAATCTCATAAGGTTCATTAATCTTTTCATCCCACTCCCCTAGATTTTACTTTCATGATATATTTTAACTGACTTGTAATATAACGGCACTCCCCTCTCTGTATGGACCCTGATAGTATAATCCTGTAACGGTATTTAGAGGCAATGGTGTTCTGATTAGCTTCCAGTGGTGATTAATCCTTTTTTTCCCCCAAACGGCAGTTGTTTATATCATTGGTGGCAGTCTCAATTCTGACCAGCCTTTTTTTATCAGTCAAGTCCTTTTTCAACACCTGGACCTAGCAATGGATTTCATGCATCAATGCCTAAGAGCTATTTTAGAGCCAGCAACCACACCAGTGCTTACAAATATAAATGTTACACTCTCCAAGCAGCATCCTGCTTCTCAGTCTCCATATTCCTCTTCCTTCCCCTCATCTCCCTGTCCCTATCCCCTCAAATTATTCTAAAGTAACCCTGTGATTCAGACTAGCCTGGGATCTTCAGCAGTCTGTCCTGCCTTTCCAGTTTCCAACCATACATTGACTTCCAGTAGGGGAAAAAAAAAAAAAAAAAAAAAAAAAAGGAAAGAAAAAGGGTTTTTACTTTACTGAGGCTGGCTTAAACATCTGCCTACTCTTGGTACTGTCTCGACCTGGAAATTTAACAATGCTGTACTCTGAGTTGGCCAGTAGGTGTCAAAATAACCTGTCATTTGAACAACTGCAGCGTGTTACTGATGGGAAATTGATAATCTTTTGTCTTGTCTAGGGTTTCTGAAGAGCTGGGCTCAGCGAGCATCTTGTGTCCTTACCCAAGAATAGAGCTGATGTTGCGGTAACTTATTGAGAGTTTGTAATAATATTACAGATGCTGTCTCAAATTGAGTGAAACCAGTAGATACTAGAAGTTTACCCAGGCTAGTAACGCTGTAGAAAGCCGTACACTTCTTTTGACTGCCTTTCCCTCTACCCCAGTAATACTTAGCAAACTGGACATATCCTTTCTTATAGTCTGCGTGTAGTGCTGCCATAAATTGAGATGAATGCTTCATTTTGCTAGTCTTGTTGGCTTTGTTTTCAGCCCTTTTGTCCCACCACATTTGACCCTAAACCTGATTTTTCTGAATGTCTTTACCTGACTGAGAGCAGACTCGAGAAGATGAGTTTTGCCCTTAGGGGTGCAAAACGGCTTCTGCTGACTTTAGCACTCAACGTGACCCTGTGAAGTGAAATAGTTTAGCCATTGCATTTGGTGTCTCACTGAAAAGTTAAGGAGCCCCTGTATGTACTCAGGGCATTTGGATTATGAACAATTCTCATGTTCTTCGAGCACTTCAGTTTAGAAGACAGAAAAATAACTGATGTTTTTGTACTGTCTTCAAAATCAACAGCTCGCATAACATTCACGTATGTGTTTATTCTTTTCAGCCTGAAATGTTCATACTTGTTAATTCATATGGGTACATTTTGCGGTCTCAGTTTACCAGGATGAATGTAGGCACAGGTTTGCTGCCCTAAAACTTCACATGCTTGTACAATTCTAGTTTAGTATTGTGAGGGAAAAAGTTTACCTGGGTCTATAATTGTAGATTTTATAAACCAATTTTTGGGGTTTCAGTTTACTAATGAAACAGAGTAAAAACATAAGCAATGAACAGCGACTTAACCTGTCTCCTTTGTGAATGGAGTTTTATCTGATTTTCTCGTTTCCCCAAAATGCTATATGTGAATCTGTATATGGATGACCTGATCTTTGTGAAGGGCGCTGTTACTATTTGTTTCAGTTTATTTCAAGTTTGCCCACCCACATGTGGCAAAACAGGCAGCTCTTTGGCTTCAGTGGGGACTCCAGGCACAGGTCTGGCTGGAAGATTGCTCTCCTGAAAATCAGCTCCCTGCCTCTGTTCATGACGGTGATGCACCGAATTAGCAACAGTAAGTGAAAGAACTAATGACTTAGCTGAGGCTTCACTGAGAAAAAAAATCTGCTTTTGTTTGGGGTTTTCATTGAAAGAGAAATTAAAAGCTGAGAACTGCAGTAACACGAACAACAGACAGATATTGATTGGTCATAAAAATGCAGTCAGGCTGAAAATGTGAAGGTTCCTACCCCTCAGAGCAGTGAATTTCTGAAACAGTCTTCTAACAAAATGAATAGCAGAAACAAAACCCATGAAAACAAAGCAAGCCACAGATTACTTGAGGTGAATTATATAAAAACACTTACCTGAATTGGTGCTTGTGAGAGCCAGGGCTGGATGTGATGACCTGAAGGGTCCTTCCAAGCCTGTTTCCTTTGGTATAATACCTGAAGCCACGTGTTCCCTTTCTGATGCTACAACAGAGCCTGTGTTCATGTCACAGGATGGTCTGGTGCTGGGTACCATGCGGGCTTAGATGAGCAATTGGTTGAATTCTGTTTGTTCTTCTCTCTCTGTCAGAGTGTGTCACACTGGCAGAAGTGTGACACTGAAACATCTCCCCAACAGTGGGCAACTTGTCCAAAATAGGGCTGTTTATTGTTGGTTTGACCTGTGCCAACTCTTCAGCTTATGTAATCATGGCTCGTCACGGTGTGGGTTCCTCCTTACTGCTTGATGTTCAAGGGTGATTGTGGTGGAAAATTTGTTTTCAGTTAGTACTAGAACAAAACCAGTAGCAAATATTAAAGTATGGGGGAAAAATCAGCCCTAAATGAGTCCAGAAAGTGCCTTGGGTAGTAGGTGAACCAAAGGACAAAGACCAAGGTGACTCTCTTCAACTGGGCAGAGTGATCAGGCAGGATTTGGTTTGAACCGGAGAGCTCTAATTGATGAGATCTTAGAAGGCGTCACACATCTGGGGGATCTGTTGGTTCCTTGATGTGGTGAGTAAATATAATTGATTTTAGTAAGATTTTAAATTGAAATACAATGTAAATTGACTCCTGCCCTTTCAGCTTTCACTTATTTCAGATGAGTTACTGATCCTTAATGCCACACTATGGTAACAATAAAAGAAAGTCTTTTTAATACCTCATAGAAGCTGCCAGTAATAACACTGGCTTATAATGAAGCCAACAAATACTGAAATTTGAACAATTTGTGAAGTCAGTAGAAAATGTGTAACCACATACTCAGGCAAATAGGCTTTTCTTATATAATAATCACCCTAGTCTTATAAAAAGCAGATGCAGTTTCAAAGCACTAGAAGATATGTGTGCTGCATATTGGAATACGCTTGTTTAAGAAATCATCTCTTGAAAAGTCCATGGCTTCATGTTTACTGTCTCTGTCTCCTCCTTTTTCTCAGTGAGATTGTTTTCTGGTCCCTCTCTTGCCCCCCATCAAAGGTGCACACCACCCACCATGATCATGCTCCATTAAGCTCTTGTGCTAAACAAAAAAGTTCTACAGAGCTTTCATTTATCAACCTTCCCCCAAAGTGCTTTATGCATTTCATCAGGGATTTGCAAAACTATTCACAGCTTCAGAAGCACAGCACTGGAGCACCATGATCGATGGGAGAGGAATTCAATAACCGCCCAATGCTGTTGAGCAATCCTGGGAAGTGGTTTGGGACAGGAAGCGAACGAGCAGAAGATAATGAGCTGAAGTAGTTGATTAAGTCCTTGTTTGAAAAGGATTGTGATTTTCAAGTGCTCTTAGCAGTTAGAGCCTCACTTTTAAGTCTCATTTAAAGAATGTTACTTTTGAAACAAACATAATTTTGCACGCTGCTGCGTATTGGTTCAAGCCTGTCTCACGTAGGTATTTTACCTTGCAAAGAGAGATGAAGTGCAAAAATATTCCATTATGGCAAAAATATTTCATTATCACAAAATATCTCATCTATTTGCATACACTGATTTTATAAAGATGATGTTCCACTGATGGACAGTGATAAATACACATGTAAAATCATGCGCAAGATGCATAGTACTGCTTCAAGACAGAATGGTGCCCTGTAAGCACAGGGCCTTGTTATCTGGATTTACCTCAGCGCTCTCCATCCAAATACAGTCACAGCTTAGCAGTGCTTATCTTAGCTAACCTATTAATTAAAATAGAAATGCCTTCATAGGCAACATTTCCCCTTCTCTCCTTCAGAGCCAGGACTGGTGTAGCGTGGTGTGATCTTTCAGTCCTGGAATAAGAGGGTTTGCTCTTGCAAACAGCTTTGGAGTGTGTCAGTCTGAGCTCCTTTATTCTGCACTGTAGATGTCTGGAAAATTGCCGCGTCTCCTCAGCTGGGTATTCTCATTGCTTAGCACATTCCCTGCAGCCCCTGACAAGAACGTTACTGTGGGAACAGGGAAATGTCCAAAGCACACGATGTTCTGGCAAATCCCAGCTGGCAGACAGCCCTCTGGGGTCACAGCTAGCCAGATGTGACGTGGGCTGCTCTAAATCAGACTGTTGGCAAGCTTGAAGGACCAAGAAATTTTTTGCTACATCCACTTACCCCCAGCAGATACTGGGGCAGCTGAGGTTAGAGGCTAACACAGTGCTTCTTAGCAATTTTGAGGTGGAACATCGATCACTTGTTTCCATGAAGAATTAAATGGTACATTCAGTTTATTGACGTGAGAGGCTATATAAAAACGTGTTCTCTCGTACACGAGAGAGAAAATTATGATGCTTAAAGCATTCATTTAGTCCACAGTTTCTATCACAAAAATAAGGGCTGACAGCAATGCTGTTTACAGTTTTATTTAACTCGGATTTAAATGGGACTGTTCTTGTGGCTGGCCATAAATAATGATGAAGTCACTATAACTAGAAGTTGAATTATTTCTGAATCTCATAACCAGGATTGGGGTCCTGTTGTGCTAGGTTATTTATAAAAATGGAATAGAAAATTCTTTCTGAGCATTTAATGGCAAAAAAGGGCAAGACATGACATGGACAAATAACCAAACAAAAAGTGGAATAACTAAGTGAAAGTAATCATATGAATGAAGGAGATGATCTTCACAGCCCTATGTTAATACTCTTTTGCACGATCATAGGTGAAATTGTAAGTACTATAAACAATCCATAGCTGGTTTTTAAAATGACTATACGTTGTACTTAAACCAAATACTGTTGGAATGAAGACTGCAGAATTTTATTAAATTTCCTTCATTACAGTTTGTTAATTCTTATGCAGACACCATTTGTCTTATGTTATAAATAGTTATTTGCCATATATTATCTCATTTCATTAAAGCAGCCATGATTTTTAATGTCTTTTAAGTTTCTTTGAGTTGTTTAGTTTAGTTGTGTTTTAATCATAACCCTAGTCAAGTGGTGAAGAATAAATAGTAGATAACAATGATGAATGAAGTTGACTATCACAGAAAATAGGTGTCTGATCCAGCACCTAGTGAAATCCAGGAATAGACTCCTATTGACTGTAGTGAAAACAAATGGAGAAATGATCTTTCAATTCAAGTTGCAAGCTTTATGAAAAACTAGTCTACATAGTTAAACTCACATAAACTCTCAGCCATGAGACACAATAGTACTATAATTTTTAGACTAGAAAGGGGTTATTAGTTGAAAAGCAGTTTTATTTGTCTGAGAATAGAAGAGTTGTCCTTTTATGTTATTGATTATGGGCAATTTAGGAAGACCTGGGTGGTCTTATGAAGCACAAAATAAATTAGGACTGAGTATAAGTATGTGTAGATGAGGTATAACTGTATGGCATACCAAATAACAGTGCCATATGACAGTGAATTATATATGGCTTTTTTAACTTATTGCCTAAAAATACTATGACAGTTTTCAGATGATAATTTTATACGATAAGGCAACAAGAACAGAAAGAAAAAAAAATATAAATGGTACTGTGTCCTTCTGTGCAGTCTAGGAATGTTGCTTATTTACAGAATGTAATGTTACTTATTTTGAATGTTGATGAGTTTGTCTCTTTCATACACAGCTGATAAAATCATTCTGCTCAAGAACTTTGGATTGCAAATGTAACTCTAGTTGCATTCTGCTGGTTCATGAAAGGGATGTAATTTAATACTAAATTGTTTTTTTTTCTGACCAATCTCTCTGAAACACATTTATTTCTAGCTGGGAGACAGAGTATTTTCCTGCTTATATCTATTGGCTGTACAAAACTCTTGAAGTTCAGTTTGACAGAAAGCAAAATTTATATATAGCTGACCTGTTTTCAAGCCGAAGACTGAACCAACTCTAGGAGAGAAGTTGAGGTAAGCATTGACCAAAGGCTCTTTGATAAGTGGCAGAAAATTAGTGGGAATGGCAAAGACATGAAAAGTGAAGACATGAATTGACGGACACCTAAAGAAAGCTCTCGATGAATCAAAAACCAAATAGTATTTTGATGATGTAAGAAGAAAGCAGGAGGAATACTTTAGACACATACATTAGATGTATAACCTGGCCACAGTGAAAGCTACTCCTATGAACAAGTGGAGGACATAGAAACTTGATAGAGATAATAGATTATGGTAAACTTATGGTTCCCCACACAGAGGAAGGCTGTCCAATAAGTGTTTTTGGGCAGCTGAAGGCCACCCTGTAATGGACCTGTAGACTGGAGAGAAAGTGGAGGTAAAAGTGACAGAAATAGGTAGGGTGAAAAGGTATAGGCAGAGGATGGAGTCTTGGGATCCCATGTTGAAAGTGGGAAAGAAAAGGAAGGAGAGATGTTGAATAACATGTTGAATGCCTAATCAAAAGGCAAAAAGCAAAGGAAGCCTGGATGTAAAGTGAAGCATGACAAAGAGTTCGTAAAAGCAGGTGAAAGTTGAGGGACAGTGAAGGTGGAGCAAAAGTATCCAGTTTCAGGTACGAGGTGTGCTTTGCTGTATCTGGAAGGACATAATTTCAAGGGAGAAGCCAGACTGGACTGAGTGAAGGATGAGGTCAGTGGGGAAGAATTCAGTATGACTGTTCATGGCAACTGTTGAAAAGGCAGGATAGAAGGAAGGAAATCAGAGGGGGTTTTGTGCTTTTCTTCTTCACACAGGGTAGTAGAGTAAGGCACGTTTCTGTCAAAAGTGTGAGGAAACTAGTGAGAGTGAGAGGTTAAGGAAAGTCGGTGAGAGTAACAGGGCAGCAGGGAGGATGGACTGTGTCACTGTCTGATGGTGGGAGTTGGAGGGGTAGTAACAAGTCCCGCAGTTACTGTGGCAGAGTGGAGGAATAAATTTCATATTAATAGCCTTCCCTTCAAATGTGCTCTCACTTCTTTAATGGCTTTGCTTTATAACACTGCTGGTAGCCTCCTGACTCTCCCTGATGTCACAGACAAACTTATGCACAGGCCATAGGCTCTTCTCCCGTTAGGCGCACGATGCAGACTGTGTTCCAGCATAGCGTCCAACACTAATGTTAAAGGAAGGCTCTGCTTTTTATTTTCAAGGACTCGGGCTTACAGGGCTTTGCAGCGAGTGCCAAAAACAATTCATCAGGAGCGCTTTACAACTCAGCAATACAAAACCTGTTAGGATACAGATCACCCACAAGACAGAGTTTTGGGAGGAAATATGTAAAGCACTGGTTGACCTTAGCATGATTAATGGTTTTTAACACATTGAACTCTGTTGCTTACGATGTGAATTTTATGCTGGCTCACCCATGGTTGTTTATTTTTATTTTTTGAAGGAGGGGGAACCTCCGTTTGTGAAACTTTCATTCATATAGAAGTTAATGACAGTCCATGTATAACAACAAAACGTTTATATTGAGACACAACTGTCCCAGCTGATTCTACTTCTCTTCAGAAGTTTGTTCCCTTTAAAAGCAGCCTTTAAAAATTACAGACCTTGCACAGAGTTTGTGTCAGTCGTCTCTGTTGTGAAAGGATCATTTACAGGATGTGAAGGTCCTTTACCAGACTAGAGCAATGAATCAGATCACTTGTGTATCTATGAAGCTACCCAGTCCCAGCTCCTTGGGTTAAGAATATCCTGAGTTGGAAGGGACCTCTGAGGATCATCGAGTCCAAATTCTCTCTCCACACAGGGCAACCTAAAAATTAAGCCATATGTCTAAGAGTGTTGTCCAAACGCTTCCTGAACACTGACAGCCTGGGGGCCTTGACCACTTCCCTAAGGAGCTTGCTCCAGTGCTTCACCACCCTCTCATTGAAGATCTTTTTCCTAAAGAAGATGAACTAATTTTGATTTCCTGGGCTAGCACAGGCCAAGCAATGGTCAGTAGGCCTGGTTAGGCCCATGGGACTCATAGAGCCCCTTATTTGTGCCTCAGAAAGTGAAAAAAACCAGTTATTGAAGTTTCGTTTGGTGCCCTACATCTGAATGACATCTAGTGTACCTGCATGCTGCTAGGTGCTTGTAGTGATGGGCTACACCTCTTGGTATGTAGTGAGTGAAGTCACCCTTCCTCCTGAGCCTGCTTACACCCAGGAGCTTGGTCTGTCAATGGCTGCGTCCACGTGGCCTGCAAGAAGTCACAAACAGCAGCAAGAGCTCCATTGATGAAGAGACCGGCCATCTCGCCTAATCCGATCATTCCTTGTACTCAGTGCTGCTGAGTCCTGCCCCACGGAATGTCATTTCCAACTACAGACAGAGCGCTTCCTTCTGGTGGCAGCAGGTCCTGCGTTCGGAGGCACTTAGTCACCCGCACGTAGCACGTGGGGTTGGCTCGCCATGCGCTGTAGCTGAAATGCACAGGGCTGAGCCCATTTCTTCTGGCAGTGGATGGGATCCTGCTTTTCCTATGTCCTTCTGGGACGAGGCCGTGCAGCAGCTGGCAGAACGAGAGTTTCCAGCCTGTGAATCCAGCACTCCAAAGCACCGGCCATGTGCTCAGGCGTCTCGGTGCTGGGCACACCGGCCCTGAACACACTGCACGGCGGAGGGAGTGCCGCTGCTTATGCTTTCTAAGCTGATTCCTCGTCTTTTTGACAGGGCTTACTGACTTTCAAAGCCAAAGGACTCCCTGCATTATCCTAGTTTCAAGGAGGCCAAAGAGATTGTAATTCTTTCTGGGCTTAGCTGCGAAGGGAATATGCTCTCTTTCTGTGTAATATTGAGAAAGGAGAATAAACCAGGAGACTGTTGTTAGCCATGAATCACGTACACAGTCAGCTGGAGGGCTAGTTCTCTTTCAGAGATTTCTGCGTCAGGTTAAAGAATTAGGGCTCCATCCTCCTTAAGTTGCTTCAGTGTCACAGCAGTGAAAACCAGCAGCAGACAAAACCCTGCTGAGTTAGAAATGCTCTGGTACTAGGTGAGAAGGATGAAGGTGGCACCTGTTTCCTAAGTATGTACCTTTAACCTAGAGCTACAGCTTTTGTCTGGTTGACCCCTTATATAAGCAAAAAGTCCAGACCCGTTTCTGTAAGCTCATACTATCCATTCATCTCCCAATAAGACAGTCTCCATATTTCACCCTTGCTCTGACCAGTGTTACTTTTTAGTCCTGAGCCAAGTTTAGAAGAATCAACATATTGCACAAGGCTTATACCAGCTAGTTCAAGTCCTTTAGCAGATGGTAGCTTTGTCAATTGTCTTAATGAAAGAGGAAGAAAGGAAATTTTGACCCTCCTTCCTACTTTTTTCTTCTTGCAAGTGTTAGACTCTAACACTACTTTTCTTCATATATGCATTAACGTTTTTCATAATTGTTTAAGTGCAATTTCAAAAGTAACATGTTTAAGCTCCTTAGAAATAAAGATGTTTTTAGAAACATTACCTAACATTTTGGAGGGTTTATTGCCTGCGTTTTTTTCTTATGGAAATCATGCAGTTGAAATCTGAAAAGTGGTTATCCACAAGAGTATCCACTTGCTATTTTGAGGTTGTAATTCAGAGTCATGCCATTATGACATAGTATTAAAAATATTAAAATTAATGTAGAAAAAATTACTGATAGTTTTTCAAGTAGTCAATAATGCTGTCATCGTTATAGCATTTCATACCTGTTTTCAACACAACCCATCCTAACCATGTGATCTACATTTTAAATATCAGACGTAATCTAGAAAAAAATCATATTATACAGAAATATTTATATGCTTTTAGATGGCCAAGGCCAAAGAATAATACAGTGTCTTATCAGACCTACAGCAAATTGTTTTCCCTAGCAGCAAGACGAAGCATGCAAGAGCTCCCAAAGTCCTGAGTTTTACCACATCTTCTGCCTTTCTTTCTGGTTTCCCTGGACTTGCATGTTCGTGCATGAATGTGAGGTTAATGTCTAAAGAAAACATGGAGTGTACCCATGGACACAAGGGGAATTGGTGAGAAATGTAAATTTCAGCAAGCAAAGGAGATAATGGAGGTGCTGAAACAAAAGGTCAGGTTTCAGATGAGGTAATTGCCTTGTGATGTCAGTGTGCAATGGGGTGGTTTTGGGGAGAATTGGGAACAGGGAGACAGCATAGTGCAGGGATGATGTCTTGGAGCTCGCTTCAGAAGTCAGCAGTTGGTTAAGGCAAGTCACTGCTCTGTTGAGCTCTGACACCAATCAAATATCTAGGTTCTTCCCTTATCAGTTCAGGAAATGACAGTTACAACTGGTTAGATATATTCTGATTACACATTTATTGTTGGAAAACAATAGAATGGAATGGAAAGCAAATGAACTTATCTAAAAAATAAGGTTACTTCAAGTAGTGCAATTTTAAAAAAACATGAGTTTTTTTCCTGTTTAACCGTTTTCCAAATGAAAGGTTTTTTTTTTTTTTCTTTTGCTTCCAATGCAAAGTAGGTTTGGTTTTAAAATTTAGTTGAGGGGAAAAAATCCATATATTTAACAGGTCAAACAGCAAACACTATGAACCATTCAACTGACCTGTATGCTATTATTTGTTTATTAATGTTTTCAATGTCATGGTTTTTCATCCTACTTTGGACTCCCTAGCCATATTGTTGTCTATGTGGAGCACTTTTAGAAGATCAATGACTATTTAGAGAGGTTCTTTTCTATTTGTTCTTAGAGCTGCTGACTTTGTACATATTTGCTGCTTTCTGAAGCAAAGTAAATTAAAAAGTTAAACTTTTTCTTTGAGTTACCTGCTGTGAATGGGATAGAGATGCGACAGATATTGTAGGTGAATGGACATTCTGAATTCCGGAATATCCCTTGTTTTTTGTCACAGCCATCAGAATACGTAAGACTGTTTTTTGCTTTCTGGTGTCCATTTGTAAATGGAGGGTGGATACAGTGGCATAATAAAGATAACATATATTTGGAGTTAAGAGAATGCCATGGTGACACCTGATAGAAAGCCTGTCTACTTCTGGTTCAAACGTGGCACTGAAGCAAGAGTAAGAGCAATGCTGTGTGTCTGTTCCCCTCTTCCCTCTGTGTTTCATAGTCTGAAGTCACCCAAAGTCAGGGCCTGGGTACTGCTGAGCCCTTGCAAAAGGGATAGATTACTGGTTGATGCCAGACTCATAAGCGTTAAGCAAAAGGTGTTTCTCTCAAGAGTCTGATCGTGCACGATGAAAACTCATGGAAGTGGATTTCAGCCCTGGTTTACAGCTGTTATTTCTCCAAAATACTGGGCTGGCCTTCCTTGTAAGTCTCCCATCTTAAGGCTGATCACTTTAACTATTAATTCAAAATGAAACTCTGGCCCACTCTGTCTGCTTCTGGAAAAGGGAAGGAAAAAGGAAAATAACTGAAACCTCAAATAGAGGATTCACTCCCATTATTGAATTTTATAAGGTGATATGTGGCATATAAAAGTCTGTATTTGTAGCTTGGGATCACATGCTTGTGTTTCTGCTCTCTCTCATCTGGAATGAGCTTGGACTATCTGTGTTATGGTTTGGACTGGAGATGGTTTTTCCCTTTCTCTTAAATTGGTGACTACAGGATGTGGCAGTTCTGATTATGCTGAAAATTGCTGTAATTGTTATCAGGCAATAAACATTCAATATATTTTTGTAAGATGTAGACCTTAGTGGAAGCTTTCCAGTATTTGAGAAAATAACTGGAAGCAAAATGGTAAGGATGCAAATTGAATTTTAGACTTTGAATACTGAGAAAGTTGGCCTGCATTATTCTGTTAAGAAACTGAGGATTACTGTAACACTCACAGCAATGCAAGACATGTTCTCAGCTAAAAATGAATATGAATGTCTTCTTCATATAAAAACACATTGTAAGTAGTGCAGGAATGCATACCTGTCACAAGCATAACTGCTGTACAGAAAACAGAACAGGAATGTGAATTAAATGTTCTTACGAAGGATGTAATTTTCCTCTTCGGTCCTCTCATAGGCCATATATGGGCAACTTCTATCAAATGAGCCTGCAATAAAAACTCTGTATTGTGCATTCACCTTTAAAGCAACCAAAAGATATTGCTTGTATAATTTAGGTGAGCTGTCTTATTTATTACTCTGAAATTGCAGTACTTTTTAAAGTACTCCATATGTGTAGATGGGAGTGAAGATTCTTAAGTTGTTAACATTTGATCTCCTGTTATAATTAATCAGATCCAGAATGTAGCTTAAATAATGTGTTTATATAGTGTTGTCTAAGAGTTTTACTTTGAAACTGTCTGTATTGAATGGGACTAAATATAGGTGCACTCTTTTTCCTTTTGATAAAACACATTTCCACCGGATATTCCTCTTACTTTATTTTAAGAATTGATGATTTTAGAAAAGGTAAAGCTAATTCAGAAATCCTGTAAGTATTTTATCGGCCTAGTAATGCCCATAACTCACTCACTTGAAACATTGCAGGATGGGAATTAGGTTCTTGGATTAAAAAGCTCCCTTTTAAAATAAACAGGAGGAAACATAGGGGAGAGACAGAAGAGTGTAACTTGTTTAACATTTAACAAGCCTCTTGATCCATTTTCTGGACCAGTTGCCATGCTTTTGAAGATAAAAGCAATTACATTAGATATGGGGGTGGTTTTCATGCTCTGGGGTTTGTGAGAATTTTGGTTCTTTACAGAAGCAGGAATGCGAATGCTTGGCTCTGCCTCTAGGGTGATTTTTTGACCATTTTTCTGAGTACATCTGGGAGAAATCCAGGCCTTACTGAAATCAGTGAGGCTTTGTTCATTACCTTTAACAGGGCCAGGGTTTTGTCTGTGAATGTTCGAGCTTTCAGTCACTGGCCAGCTCCAGTGTAGCTACATTTAAGCTTTTCTTTTTTTACTACTGCAAGTTGCCTCATCCTGGCCCTAGACTGCAAAATGACTCCCAAGAAATTTTCTTTCTGGAAAGTACATCGTTGATGATCTTAGCATGGACTCTTGTGAGCTGAAGCACACCAATATTTTGATGAAAGACTGGGGGCCCAGTAATAAAGTCTGAACATTTGCTAGGCGGTGGATTATATTAGGCTCAGTTGGGTCAAAGTGCAGTCTTGTAAATCTTGGCCAACCAGTGGGAAGCTTCTGCGTGGGATCTTAATGTTAAACAGAGGTCCTTGGTCCATACTGGGTTCTCTGACAATGCTGTGATAAAACTAGCAGTGATAACGGATTGCGCAGGAGAGATTTGAAATCTGTGGGTCTCTAACAGAATGAAGGTTTGCTTTATACTACCTCTGCAGAGAGACACACACAGCTGATGCCAATTCATTCAGCTTGGTCCTCTGACATGCGCTTGTCTCCAAAATGGTTTGAAAGAAACAATTTACAGAAGTCAACTTGGAGATGCAGGAATGTAAGACATGTTTTTCAGTCTCAGTGGTGTTTAGACCTAACCTTACTGCAGACCAGTGGATCTTGAGGTCCTTGATGCCTAATTTGTGTCTGAAAAAATGGAGCTGGACACCAAAGTCATCTATCTACTGATAAGCAAAGGTAAAGAGGCTCTTCAGTGTTCCTGTGCATTGTCTATGCCTGACTTCTGGGCTCTGCTTTTTGGAAGAGAAATTTTCAAATTCAAGGTAGGTACCAGAAGCCACCCCAGGCACTAAATAAGGGTGCCAAAGAATGGGTTTGCAGAAGGTGACCGAGAGATGAGTTTTTCCATTTGCCTATCAGGCTGCCCTTTGGTCCCTGCCTGACCCTTGGACGTGGGATTCCTAGTTCGGAGGTCTCTAAATGAAGTTATGCTTAGGAGGCTGGTGCTGGTGATACTCAGAAGGCCAAGGTGACCTGAGAGCAGGTGGGTCAGGCAGTGCCCTGCCCATGCAGACTGCTCACAGCACTCACGGCCAGTATGGTGTCCCTGTTCGGTTTGCGTTCCCTCTACTTATCATTGGGCTGCTGTCTTTTCAGGTCTGAACTGGAGTTTGTGAGTTACTTTTTCTGGATTGCTTTAAGGAAAACTGGGGTTGAATGAAAAGTGAGTTCCATATATCCTTCCCCTGTGACATATCTTCAGCAGAAGAGGAAGCTGTCTTCCAAGACCACTCAAATATCATCATTCATCACAATGGTTATATTCAGATTTCAAGTTACTCTCCTCATACAGTTATAAATCTGTTGCACAGTCATCTGGTGGTTGCATATTAGAGTCATGTTTCCCAGAAGTTTCCACTAATCACAGTATGTTCCATAATTTTGGGGTATTATGTAAAAATCTGAGATTGGTTGTGATCTCATTTTGTTATCTTGCATAGTTACTGGAGAGCATAAAGAAATAGGTGGTGGTATGCAGTCTTTCTGATAATGTGGGAGAGTTGAAAAGCTAATTTTAAGTTGTACTGAGTGCAGAAGAGGGTAAAATACATTGGAAATTTTTTTTTCTTTTTTTTTAAAGAGCAGAGCTCTAGAGCGGACACTATCTAACCTACGGTTTTCAGTCACTTTAAAATAAGCAAAGCCTTAGAGTTCTGAATATTCTGCGTGTATGAAAATGTATGTTTAAAATGTAAGCCTTCAAGAAGACACATAATTCACCCCTACTAGCTTCCTCTCAAAATTGGTAATATGTTTTGGATTGAACATATTCAAACAATTTATGTGTCTGCAGGAGCTACCTGAGTCTCCACTATGTGTTGCTGGTTTGCCACTCTGCCATTCAAGTCTCAAGTCTGATGCAGTAAATAGAAATGCTATTTTTACTTTCCTTAGTCTCTGTGCAGCTCACCAGCCTGCTGCGTGTTAGCCACACAAGTAACTCTGTGGCAGGTCAAAAGGAAAGTTGGCAACTTTACAGCTAGGACACCTCTCTGCAAACAACGTAGGCTATTCCCACCTCTTTCCTGGATGGCACTGGAGTTTCCAGGTCCTTGCAACTCCTGTGGCTTTTTTCCTTCTCTGCTAAGTCTCTGTCTGTGCCTTGAGCTTCTTGGTTCCTCTATTCCTTTACCTGTAAGAAGCAGCTCGAGGCAGGTCTGCAAGGGAAGGTAAAGCACTGCTTGCGAACGGAGAGTGTGTTTCAGATAAAGGAGCGCAGGCTGTGAGGTGGCTCAATATATTGCTCCAGGAGGGGTTTGCTGAAGCCAGGAAAATCCAGCTTGTCCAGACTGGCTCTGCTTTCCTTTCACCCCCTCCTGTGAGTAATGCAAGTTGTTTATTTCTTCATCCCTGCCGTTGCGGAGAAGAATTAGACGTTCATTCCTCTTCCCACCTCCTCCTCTCCTAGGCCTCTCTTTGTTCCTTGAAGAAACAGGAAGGGACAGGGGAAGGGAAAAACTGCAAGGAAAACCACTTTCACTCCTTTTCCTTGCTGGGTCACAAGCCAGCGGGGGCAGAACCAGATGAACTGCCTGAGCATGGGGAAGGGCAGGACAGACACTGTGACATGTAGAGTAAACGTCTCCCTGGCTGGGACATGCAGCCCATCTCAGGACCTCTCCTTCCTCCAGACCCTGAACAGCGACAGCCCCTTTGCTGTGGGGTTAGGTTCCTTTGCTGCTGCCCATGTGTTTCCATACAGTACCCTACTGGAGATCTCGGCTAGGACGGATTTTAAAATGAATTAGAAGCTTCCTTTTCCTTCAATGGTTGTCTCTAGTAATTTCATCCTTCTGTTGTTACATTTCTAAGTAATTACTGAAATAGATGTTTACTTGATAATTTACAGTTTAATGAGTTTGAAAAGAAATTAATCTCATTAAATAGGAAGACACTATGTAATCTTCTCAGGCATTCCAAGTTTCCTCTTAATATTTTACAGTCTTTTTACTATTTACTTTGTATCTCTTTTCTTGAAAGTGTTTATTTTGGGAAGGTCAAAACAAAATTCTCCCTATGTCTCTCATCAGCTGTAAGATGAATGCATACAGTTGGAACAAGTTCCATTGAAGCTCTCATGCAGAATAAACAAAGTCCTGACCGACGGCTTGACTCATGATAGATCTTTAATGACTATTGTCATGAAAAAGTAGTTAACATATTCTCCACCAGAAAAAGGGTGTAGCTTTGCTGCGGAGTCAGCAACACATCAAAATAGGGGCAACCGAGGGAGAGATTCAAAGGGCAAGGCTGATATGGAGCTGATGGGCATTGGAAAGAACATTAGCAGCTGTGTGTTCATTAAAAAGGGCAATGCAAGTGTGCTGGGGAGGTCAAGTATGTCACAGGGAATTTCTGATGTTACGGGGTCAGGCTCTTCAGATGGAATCAACCTACAGAAATTGGTATTGCAGTAGGGTGTTGTAAGTGTGTAGTCACCACTAAGGCTTTGTAGGCTGTATCATACTATCCCGTGGTAAAGCAATTTTGCCTCAAATGTTCCCGTTCTCTGTGGGGAATCTTGGGGATTATTTTGGGAAGGGAGGTTTGGTATTTCTATAGATGGAGCTAGAGAGCAGGGAGATGCCTACGAAATTACTGCACATCCTTAAACAAAGCAGATCTGTTTCCACTGCCTTTTCTACTTGTGTGACAGCGTAACACTTGGCAGTCAACAAACGCTGCATGCTGCTCTTGTCGTCATGCGGTGGGGCAGGAAAACTGCCGACATGGAAAAGTGCAGACAAAATCGAGCAAAATGATTCATGACTTGGAAGGCTCTGTGTCCTGGGGAAAGATTAATCAAAACTGGCCCAGAGAGCTCAGGGGTAGTAATATGCATGCATGTTATAGTTACTGGGTGATAGAAAAATATATTTGGATGAGTTGGGCCAGATTCAGAGATGCTATTTTAGGAGGTACATTTATTGTTTTTTGCTGTTAAGAAAGGTCTCTCTTGTAAAAGTCTAATCTCTCTGTGAGTGAGGGGCTAGGAAACCTACGTTGTATCGCTTACAGAGCTATGGCATTCACAAACAGTCCTAAGGAGAACGGAGTGGAAAGTCCAAGAAAATTACACTTTCAGGCCCTTGCTTAGTGAAGGAAAGATGGTATGAGAGCTGTGGGACAAGCTTATCGAAAGGAAATAAAACACTTTGGTTGTGGAAGAGTTCAAGTATCTGAGAGTGGTTCAGACTGTGATCTCATTCTCTGTGGCAATGAAAAATTAAAATTGTCATTTTAAGTTTAGTACTATATGATAATCAATACATTTTGGAAGGTGTGCATTTATTTTTCTGTAGTCCTATTTACCTTTGAGATTAAGAAGGCAGTGATTGGAATGGTCTCAAAGATTTGGTACTAGTTAGAAGAATAAGAGAGAAAACTTCTTTTTAACTAGTGGGAAAATATACACAGATGATCTGAGAGGAGGGAATGTTTTAGACTAAATTTCTAAGGGAATGTATCTAATAAAATCATTCATTGAGTGTGATTAGATAATTTTTTTCCAATAAAACTTCTGAATGCATTAGCCAATTTTAACTGAATTGAAGTGCCAGTGTTTTCTGAAAATTATGAAGTTCTTGTTTATTGTGAGAAAACTAGAGCTAGGAAAGACATTAGCACACCTATAGAAGGAAAAGTTTCAGCACACATATCCTGGCTGAGCAACCGGCACACACAGTGTTCGGAAACAAGCACGGTGTGTGCTGCCTCTTGCTTGACCTGAAGCTGGTGGATGTGGGAGGGATGGGGGGCAGTGTGGATTGCAGGGAGGGGAATTTATCAAAGGAGTATGGAAAAGGGGCTTGGGCTGTTGCAGTACGGTGGGGGGAATGATGCAAGCCACAAATCTGTAGGAAACCAGGCTTTATTGGTTCCACTGCTTTTGGAACAACTTGTTTAAACTTCCCTTGTAGGTAATTAACTTTCTAATGGCACTGTGAGATAGGCCACCTGCAGAAGCCTTGGGCAGGGGGATTCACAAGCATGTACGGTTCAAAATAGGGCCTCATGGAAAACTAGGCAAAAGTGTGTTAGAATAATATTTACATTCAGTAGCATTAAGTACATCTGTTTGTTATTAGTGGGAGGCTGAACTGGCTAAAAATCTTCCACAAGAGAGTGACCCAGCAGCAGAAGGCCAGGTACCTCTGACAGCTTTTCTACAGCTACCAATAGAGCTATTTTCAAAAGCATGACAAGATTTCCATCTGAACATCCCTTTGAATACAAAAGAGATAGATAAAATTTTGGTTACTGGACTATATAGCTATTTCAGTTCTGTCCCGTTAGGTCTCAGGTTTTGTACTTATTTTCTCTTACTCCCCTATTTACATGGGTGTGAAGTTTTCATACCAACTAAGGGAGTGCAGCTCTGGTTGAAATCAGTGTAAGCCAAAGGTAGTCAGCCTGTTTGAAGAATCAAGGGTGATAGATGACAGTCTTAAACCTAATTTTAAAATTCCCTAGAATATTATTCAGTAGAAAAATGTTATTGCATCCTATTGAGTCAAACAAAACCACAGAACATGAAATTTTTATTTGTGTTTAGTTTAGTTCTCTTGAACATAACTTCGATGTCTGAAGATTGTACACACAATAGCCAACAAGGATTACTGATTTCAGTGTAGTTGTGATGACTTAAACTACTGGGAAATAATGTTTAACTTCAAGTGGAAAAGCTTTGGCATAACTAAGAACAGAGTCTAGATCTTTCAATCGTATGTCTTAGACATATGTATGTATGTGTACACACAAAACACTATTAGGGAGATGGGCTATTCTTGCTTGGGGTTTAGGAATTCCACTGACCTGGAATTTGGGCTATTGGGTTCAATTTTCTGTTCCACTATGAATTTGTTCAAGGTAAAGTTTGGTAACTGTCCCCCTAACTTGTAACTGTTATCTGTTTGTTGTCTATATTTCTTTCTCTTTTCTATTTGGATTTGTAAGAGCCTGAAGGACAAGGACGAAGAGACATTCGTATATGTGTGTTTATACGTAACACACAGCACATAAAACCATGGAGACCCCACACCTTTGCTAATCAGCTCTTTCAAATCTTAAGTATCCACAAGTTGCAGAGAGATTTCTGACTCTGAAAGCTGTTATTGCAAGCTCTTCTTTAACCACAGATTATTGTTGTCTTTCCTCTAAATTATTAAAAATCTCCCCATCCATCCCCTCCGCAGGTTTTCTTCAGCTTTCCCTTTAGATTCACACTCACAGTCAAGAACTGCCTTGCTCACTGGTCCAGCGTCTGCTGTCTCTAACCGCTGAATGTTTGTGTCGACCGGTATTTCCTGGCCAGTCCACATCTCAAGGTATAAACATGCTTAGACATTATATTACACCTTTGTCTCACATCTATAAATTCTTGTGCTGTATGCTCTTTGGGATGAACGATCCTCAGGCTATTTTGTTTGCATGGCATATTGAAAGACTGATATAAATGATAGAGCTCAGTTCTGCTGCCCAGTCACAGGCACCCACATGATTAGAATTCCCTAGGATGTGAGAGACAGCTCTGTGGGAGTGGCAGGCATCATACAAGAGCTTTGAAGGACTTTTGTGCCCCTGGAAAGGTGTGTCCCTCCCGTTGGAGACCAGGCGATACCCAAAGATGTCTCTGGTGGCAGTCAGCACTGTTACTCACTTACCTCAAATCATACAAGCAGACATTTATTAATTATGTAGCTTCCTACAGTTAAAACCTCCCTCATGGAAATCATTCTTGAAGAGAGGAAAAAGCAAAAAGTCTTTTTCATTTGACCAAATCTGGAAGAAATCTATCTCAGTTACGCTCAAAGAGAAATGAGCATTGGGAAGTAAAACATCTCCAAAGAGAATTAGCACAATAGCAACAGATGTAAAGAGCTGTGTGTCTGGAGCTTAGCAGCAGAAGTAACCACCTTATCATGAGACTCAGAGTGTTGTTTTGTGGTTTAGGAAAAGCAAGTAGGTATGACCAAAATGACTGTCCTCTGGGAAGATGGAGTCAAAGGGCACATGCTTGAGAGCCACAAATATGAGCTATTCAGAAAACAAACAAAGACCTCTAAACTAAAAAGTGCAGGTGACTGAAAAGGTCACCCTGTGAAAAGCACAAAGAATGAAGCAAAGGGAGGTGATGAGGTGTGTTTGAAACAGTGGCCTCATCTCCTGTGTAAGTGCACCAGATGAGGAGCAATGTGGGTCAGTAGATCCCACACTGAAGTTGGGATCCTCCAAACTTCTCCAGTCTGCATGAGGCCTTGGGACACAGCTGCTCATTTAATGACTAGTAATGTGGGTGGGTAATGTGTTCAAAATGTGTTGGTTTCTAGAGCCCTGCTATTTAAACAGTACAGAATGGCAACACTTTGAAACAAATCTTAGCATTTTATAAGCTGTGTAGCTGCCTGAAAAAAGGAAGCAAATATTCATTCAAAAATGGGAGACCACCTACTTAAAATGTAACCCTGCAAGTAAGACAAGCATTTCTCAAATAAACTCAAATGCAAGCCGTGAGTCACCCTTTTGCTTCTATAAATCTTTGTGTAGTGTGTTTCTATTGAAAGTCATTTGGTTTCAGAAAGGTATGGACTTGATTTTCCGCTCTCTTGTACTAACTGTTATTAGTACAAAGTAGGTAGATTACTCGTTCAAGGACTTACTCCCCTCTGTTCCCCTGCCAGCTGAAAGCTTTCTACTCTGACATTGTGCTCTCTGATACCAGCTCTAGGCAGTGCTGCTCTTGTTCCTATAAACCCTTTTCATGCTCACGTGGAAGCTGATGGCTCTGCTGAAATGAGACATCCTTTTTCAAACCAAGTTGTATATAAATAAGAGGAACTGGGTTCCACTCCAACCCACCAGGCCTGCTCTAGTATGCTTGTTTTTCAGTGTGCTAATTTCTTTTGTTTGCTGCAACTATTTAATCTCTCTTTCCCCCCCCCCCCCCCCTCAGTCAGTTACAACTGTTTTGATGAGTCTCATTTTGTTACGTGTGGTCACTTATCTGTTGCAACCCACTTACTGGCTTCCACATGTTGCTAAATGTGTTTGGAAGAGGGGATTAAGTTACTGTTTCTAGCTGTGAGTTTGTTTGGTCGCTTGGACACATTCACTGGGATGTGAGATCCTAGAGTCCATACAGAGCCCTCCAACTGGAGATTTTTCTGTTTTCTTTCTTCACTGCAGGGGACCTCACACAGGCTTCCCCTGTGAGCCCTGCTGCAAGAAAATGCATGTGTCATCACAGCTTTGCTAGAGCAAAGTGAAATCTCTTCAACCCAGCTCCTGGTATTCACTGCCTTTGGGATATTACTTGAGGTGCCTCCCTCCAGAGGCAAAAGAGAGAAACAGGGATCATGAAAGGTCTCTCAAACCCCTTAATGTCCATTGCAGAAAACATTTCCTGAAAAAATTGGTTCAGTGGCTGAAGCCCATCCTTGCTTTTGTTTGAGTTAAAATTGAGGAATCAGGAATTCAGATAGGATGTTTAGCTATGAGTGACAAAAACAACTCCAGTTTCCAGAAGTTTTTTTTAATGAATGTTCCCTATAAGAATTATTTCCTACTAATCACAGTGCTGCTTTGAGAATATAAGTGTTGTAAGCATTGACTAGGTCATGTTTTAGTCAAATCTGTTTTCTTGTGAATGGTGTGACCTATTTAGATTCTACACTTCTTTATCAGCTTTTTGCTCATGCCTCCATTTGACCATTCTCTGTACTTGAGCATGTTTGGGGAAGATGACTTTTCTTGTGATTCTTAGCAGTATATAAAAATAAACAACATGCATTGACTTTGTTTTTGTAGAAATAAGGATATTTACATTATACGGGTCTGTATAATTGGCTTTGGGCATAGCTTTGGGAGTGAAGAGTTAAGGCAGAGGCAGAGATGAAGAATCTGTTTAATCTGCTTGATTGTTTCAAGCCAAGTAAATATGCTTAAGCAGCATAGAAAAGAGAAGACAACTCCTTGGTCCCCACTCCCAGTGGTGTTTTGCATGTAGCATTATACATAACATGAAGTCATGTAGGTTTGTCCTTTCTAGCCTGTTTCAAATAGACTACTCTTCTGGGTTTTCTACAGTTGTGTTCATCCAACACCCTTGGAAGATACATTAATTTCTTTTGCATCATGTTGCATGGGATTGGACTCAGCAGTTTCCCAAGACCTCTGTAATGGAATTATGAAATTAAAAAAACCAAGATAAGCTACCATTTTCTTTACAAATGTTGTATTTGATACAGCAATAAATGGATGCTAATGAAATGGAAACCAGTGAATTCAGTCTCTGCTCTTGAGCAGTAAAGTATCTGAATATTTATAGTAGTATTTTATCTGAAGAGCTCGGTATGATTTGATGGAATATGCAGTGGCTTCCTGAAACCACTGGGCACCCAAATAACTGAAGAAGCATGTAATGAATTTGAAGGTAACTTTCACATCTAGGACTGTGTATGTGCAGGCAATTACCTGTGTGAATGCACAGAGGAAAACAGAATGTAATGTCTGCTATGCAGCCAATAAACTTGAATTATACCTTTCTGTTTCCCTTAGCCAGGAAGCCACCCAGCTATTTTTAAATCTGTACCCATGAACATAGTCAGACACAAGGCTCTTTCTTGAGGAAAAAAAAGACAGGAAAAGATTTAAAATATCTTGAAATTTTCTACCCCTGTTTATCTCTTGTTGCCTTTCTCTTTCTCTCAGAGTTTACAGGTTTTCCAGCCTAAAGGCAAGAGTCCAAGGGTTCTTTCCAGAAGTCCTGCATTTTAAAGGGGTCCCTATATAGCAGGTAGGCAGTCAGTGAATCTTTCATTCAAGTGTTTTTACCGCTGATGTGTGGTCCATCTCTTGGCAAGTTCCTAGGAAGTTTGCTAATATTTAGATACTAGAGGGTGGTGATGACAGTCAGATGACAGCAGTTTGTCACTAGAGTTGTCACTACTCTCTGGAGTACTGGACTGTGAGGAAACATGGGTGTATGAACTGCTCTCTGTCAGCTGTACTTTGCAATGGAAAAATGAAGATTTAAAGATTCGATCTCTTAAAGGTTTCACATGGAATCCTCTTCTGGGTTTTCTTTCTGTTTATCACTGTAAAAGAAAGCTGAGCAGGTTAGTTAAATCCCTGGGCTTTAATTTGGGCAATCTAGGTTCATTTTCTAGCTCTAGCTCTAGCTCTAGTACAGATATAAGATGGGAATTTGAATAAGTTACTCAAAACATATGGTAGTAACTGTGTTTAATGTGTATTTTAAGGTAGTGTCTTTAACTTATACAGCCCAAAGCACAAATGAAAGTCTATCATCTCCAAGAATTACCTGAAATTATAGAAAAGACAATTGTGAGAGGAAAATCTTTCCCTATGGTATCTGATATCCTGTTACTATGTGTATGCAATATCTGTAGCAAACTAATAAACAGCCATGTGCTAATGAAGGGGAATAGCAAAATGATATGGAAGGGCCATGTGAAAGCAGGAGCACAAAAAGGTAGAAAAGAAGAGTCTGAGAGAAAGACAATAGATGATAGAGATCTGGGCTGGTCACTAAGTCTTTGATGTTCCTTACTTGTCTCTAATACTGGAGTTTAAGTTTCTTTACATTCATATGACTGATGCCCAGGATGGAAGGCCACCCATCCTTTGCTCTGTGTGGTCAGAATGCTTCTGCTCTGTTCTGTGCATTGATTTACATTCCTATCACTGCAAAAACATTGCTTAATTTCTGAGAAGCAGCAGGATGTTATCCTTGTTGGGTTCATAAGAGGTTCAAATTTGCATTAGGCACCCTTATATCTAGTGATTGGTGGACACTTGGGTATAAAACCCAGAATCGTCTATATAAGACCGTTAATTTCTATTACTGTTAACATTAAAAAAAACCCACAAAACAAAACAAAAACTAAAGCAACCCACCAAAACCTAACCAAATACCAAAAGCAAAACTGGAGGACCTTTCCATGACTTGTGTAGAGGTTTAACTGTATCTTTGTCACAGTGCTGCCATTCACATGGGAAGAGCTTAAACTGCACAAAGTCTTTTCAACACTCCAGCTTAAACTGTACAAAGTCTTTTCTATGATCCAGAGACTCTATTTTTAGTGATAGCTTGAATCCTCTGCACCCTTTCTCATCAGTTACTGAACGGATTGTGAAGAACAAGGGCTAGGAAGTTCCTCTCACTACTTTAGGATTGCTAGCCAATGTCAAAATATCTTGCCTGAAAGTAACAGCCCTACTCAGTAGATGTTTCTGCTGTACCACATTGTCATTATTCTCCTAGGCTTTCATGCTCTAGGATCTGGAATGGGAAAATACCCTAGTAACAGCTCACTTGGAGAGAATTATGAAGCCACTCTCTACCCAGTCCCCATATTCCAATGATTGGCTGCAAATCTGTAAATCTGAATTATGCCATATGGTATTATACCATCAGGCATGATGACGTAATCTATTGGCTCTTAGAAGAATAGTCTTTTAGTAGAGCAATGATCCCAGAACCTCAAGAAAAAAAGAATAAAATTGTTAATTCTTTTTAAGTGTGCTCATTAGAAATGGTTAGATAGTCTGAAACATGCTAAAGACAGGAATTTTCTGGTGAGACACATTACATCAGAAAATTCCAGCTTGTGGAAACAGAAGCTGTCTGTGAGAAAAATAGTTTAGCTAAGTGTCCTAATGTGATTTTTTTTTAAAGAAGTGTTATGGAATTGTTGAAATATCTTTCTGACCTTTCTGGAAGTAAATGAATCCCCTTTTCAGGAAACTTTTTAATATAAAATTTTAATGTATACTGTTTCTTAAATTCTCTTGATCTGAATTTTTGTTCTGATTTGGAGTGGAAAAGAATTCAAGATATTGAAAAACCTTGATGGAGTAACAGAACAGATGCAACATAGTTGTTTTGAAGATCCAAGCTTGGAGATCACCTGATGAGTAAAACCCATAAGTTTTCCTTTCACACAGGCTGAGTTATCATGTCAGATTTCTTTATGCATATTTGATAATTCTATTAAATATTTTCAATGAAAAATAATGATTTCTAATAAATGTGTTCATTTTAACATTGTTAATTTCCTACCAGAGACATAGAGAAGTTGCTTGCCACTAAGTAGTATTTATTAATAGTTGTGGAAGGATGAGTCATATGTTAATTTTACAGTTTTCTTAAGGATTATTGTCTAGGCATGCACTCGCTTAAAAATCTGTACTAAATGAGTGATCATAGTTTAATAGCAATGCACGTTTGTGCTAGAGGTAAAACTCCTTAAAATCCAACGGAGAACTTGGGCTAGTCATGGGATATGTGCTGTCACACATCTCTGCATATTGTAGAGATTCTGTTTCAGTCTGGATTTGGAATCTATCATTTATGAGTAGCTCAGTAACTGAATAAATCCAGCAGATCTGAGATGTTCTCAGTGTCATGTATCCCTGGCTAGATGTAACTGAAAAATATGTATTTGTTAAGGAAACCAAGTATTAGGTTTTTTTAATGGAATGCACATTGCTCATATAGTTACTTCAGTGTATTACTGATACTGATAAAGAGCAACTTTCATATATTTCAGTTCTTAGTGCAGTGTATATTAAAAAAAAAAATTCTTATTTTGCCTTCCCACGTGATAAGTGCCATCAGGACTGGTCCAGCATTAGAAAACTGGTTGAAATTTCTGTTTAAGAAGCAAAGTAAAGAGAACAGGGTCCCTGGAGTGGATACCTCTGCCATGTTCCCTTGGAAGGTTCCTAATTGGACAGAGGTGCCCTCCGTCCACGCACAGAGCCCAGCGATCAAACACACATGGGGAGTTAATTCCAGCAGACTTTATAGTCACCTCTGCACAATAACAATAAATAATGAAATAAATGCAGGGCACTTCTGCTGGTTGGTTCTCAAAGCAGTCTACAGACCACTTAAACAGTAGCACATTGATTTTTGTCACCCTTCGAATACAGCGATCCTGTGTCAAAACATGGCTGCCATTTAAAAGCACACAGAAAAATTACACAGCGTTTAGGACAGGAATTAATACTCATGGTAAGAACTACAGAATATTTTGGTGGAAGCAAAATATAAGCATTATTGAACATGGACTACGTCTTTTTTGATGCCTGTTTGTCTTTGCTGTTTGACTTCAGAGCCAGAAAAGATTTTGCAGAAAACGGCTGTTATCAATCCTTAGTCACTTAGCCAAGGAACTGCTTTTGTTCTTCTGTGGTTACCTTCCTTTTTTTTATTTTTAGTACTGATCTACTTACATTGTACATACCTACAGTGTAATCAATACCAATAGTTGAACCTGACCAAAGCTGGAGAAGCAATTGTAGTATTGTTGGCCAAATATGTTAATTTTATCAATCTAGTTGGATACCAGTAGCAAAGAAACAGAGGATGGGAACTCCAAATACAACAGAAAAGAGCCTGATCCCCAGCTGTGGGTGAACAGCATGCACTGAAGTCTGTGCTTTCAGGGCTCAGCTGCTCTTGGTACCTCAGCTGGGCTGATGGAAGTCATCTCTCTGGGCACGCCTCTCTCTGCTGTGACGATGCTTGTGAGCACACTGTGCAACCTATCCCTCCTATGGTGGTTCTGAATATGTGTCACAGAGAGTGTTGAACTCCTTTACCGGTGTTACCGCAACCTGTCAGCCCTTCTCCAGGAGCTTGGAGCTACCACTTAAAAGCCCTTATTCAGTATGCCTTCTTTGATCCAAATGTATTTGTTTGCTTTACTCAGATTAAATGCAGGTGTTTTTTACTTGAAAATCCTGGTACCTTTTGGTTCTTCTACACCTATCTTAAAATTTCTTTTCAGTGAGGCCAGAGATGCAGTGATAATTTCCTTAGTTTTGATTTCTCCTTTTCATGTGTGTATGTGTGCATATCTATCCCAATTATTCAGTTCCTAGGAAGATGTCCCAGTTGGTTTTTAAAAACTCTCTTGCCAATAGTAACTATAACTTTTCCTAAGCTCTGAAATCCTGCATTAGAAATTTGAATTTGAGTACTTTATGGTTTCTAGTACCAAGTTGCCTCACACCACCATGTTTTCCATTGGCTCCTACCTTATTTATAGGAAACCGATGGAAAAAGGTTAACTAACTTGACCATGTTTTTCTTTTTAAAAAAATTAAGGGGGCAAGGGTGTCAAAGACTGAGCAGTCTTTCTTTTTTTTCCTCCTGCTCATGTTTTCCCTGAGCCCTGAAAGAATATCCTTGATAATGAATGCTCTATCATTGAACATTCAGAAGTAATACATTTTAGACTTACCTCAGATAAAATTGCAAGATATTATTGATTTCCATTCCCAGCAGTTTAAAGATGCAGGGTTTGGGTGGTTTTTTTCATGGTAAGCTCTAATGATACACTGTTAGACTAACTACTGTGTGTTCAGTAGTGAGGAATGAAGCTCTAAAGGTCTGGAAGTTTGGAAAAGTTCAGATGCCTCAAAATGCTTGGATTCCTCTCAAAATTTTTTCTTAGCTGTATAAATCTACCACCCAGCTGTCATCCTCTGAGGAATTAGCAAAAAAGCGTATTTATAAGACAAATCGTTTGGCTGATGGAGAGAAATATGTTAGCAATATTTTTTTGATTCACATTTGAAAGTAGAGTATTTCTTCCATTGCAGTCAGAAGTCAGGGCTGCAAGTAGGTTCTTTCCAGCAAGCTTACAAAAGCCTTTTTCTTTCTGCAGGCATTTAGCCACACCACCGTGGGCTGTGATCTTGTCAGTTCTCATAAGCTAGTAACACCAATGGTAACAAAATACTTTCCCTAGTTATAGGATGTACATTTCCATGAATTGGTTTGGTTCATCTCATATATGAAGTGTCAAGTCTTTTTTTTTTTTTTTAAAAACATGAAGAACACTGGAAGAATTTTGAGCAGTTTTCTCACTATTAAAAGCTAGTCATGCGAAGAGACTCCATTTCTTATAACAGATTCAGTAATGGCAAAAACCTGTTGGGCACAGATGTAGCCTGAAGGGCTGGTAGCACCTTTCTCCGTGGCTGTCCTGGTGAGGCAAGCTGACTAAATGAGACAGGATCAGGCCCAAAGCATGTAAATGAGCTCGTAGGTTGTGGTACAAGATTTTGCACCTTCCACAATGCAACCCAGCATCTGGGATAATAACACCAGAAAAGACAAACTAAATGCGAACCCTCTCTCCTTTGCTATATAAGCAATTATCATTCAGGTGGATTTAGAAGGGCTTTACAGCCTAGCTCCTGTATACAATGTGTTAATGTGTATTACTTCTCCTGCCACTGAAAGCCAGCCACTTATGAATTGAAACATGGCATCAGTTCAACAGCATGTAGCAGCAAACTGCAGAATGGCAGGCGCTGAGCACAGCAAACACCTCCAGCTGAAGCAGCCCGGGGAGCAGCAGGAGGGAGAATTTAAATTGCACGGTGTGTATTTAGATAGGACTTGTAACTTGAGGTGACTTGTGGAAAAAATTACCTGGGGTTCTTAGTGGTTGGTGATCAGGATGAGCTCGATCCTGAACCTCAGTTAGAAAGAAGATGGCACTGCTAATGCTGCAGCACTCCTGGCACCGTAGCATGGCGGCATATCATTGTTGGCTCAAAAGGAAAAGAAACTTTTGACTATGTCGCCAGCACTACCAGCAAGAGCAGCTGAGTTTTCTCCTCTTAAATACACCCTGCAGACATAAGTAGAGCTCAACATCTGAGTTCCTCTGATAACTCTATTTTCATTTTGTAACGTTTCAGTTGGTAGTACTTCTTTGCATAGGTAGGTTATTAGAGAGAGAGATGCAGTTGCTGCTCTTCAGCAATAGGTCTCTCTTCCTGTGAAAGCAAAGCATTATGAATGCAAAAGACTTTTCTTGCTAACACCGTTGAGAGGATGGAAGTTCTGGTGGGAAAACTTCCAAGTGAAACTTTGGCTTCACTCAGCTGGAGTGGCACAGTCTCCATACTAACAGCACCTTCCCCCCCCCCCCCCCCCTTTTTTTTTTAAACCACAAACTTCCCTGTGTCACAGCTCTGTGCAAATATTTCCCATATGTCAGCTGGCTGATCCAGTAATCACTTAGGGCTGGAGTGTAAATTACACAAGCGGCAGCACGCACACAAATATCTGACTTGTACAATTCTGTAATTCGGTGAGATTTAACTATGGTGAATTGAACTGATTTTAAATTAAAAACTTTCTTTTAATGGCTGTATAGATTCAGTGCTAGGAGGGCTATTATTCTGTCTCCCACTTTACTCCTAGCCAATGTAGAATGTCTCGCCTGTGTTTTAATGGTGCCTCTCTTGCTGTTTGCTTTCTCCATTTGCTTTCATTTCTATCCAGTGTGCTGTCATTACGCCATGAACTAGATTCTTTGGGCAGGAACTGTCTTTTTTTGAACATCTAGAATGTACATGGCATTTTGTAAACAAATTAATTAATAGCGTATGCTTTTATTTATTTTATATCTGTAATACTGTTCTTGAGCAGTTGACTGTAATGTTTCAGACAGCGTAATAGCCAAAGAGTATTTTGATTTTAGGGAATTCTGGGAGGCTTTAAATTAATCTTTTCCTTCAACGTGGTAGGAGTGCGCTCCTCAGCATAACACTGGCTGAGTATACACTGGCATTCACGGGAGGCAGAAGAAATATAATGGTGCAGGGGACTTGGGTTTCTGAGACTTTTTAAAAAGAAAAGCTTTTCAGAGAAGAATGCTTTGAACAGCTTTGGCTGCAGGTTTCACTCTCGACTCGTGTGTGCGTGTCTGTGTGCACAGGGTTCCTCTGGTCCCCAGCAGTGACTGGGCTGTGTGGGGCTGGTGGGTGGGCGGTGAGTGGGCTGGGGGAGACGGTGGCTGGCTCCGGGCTGTGGGGCAGGGGACGGAGGAGCCCCTGCTCCTAACTTCACAAGTGTTGGGAACAAGAGCTCTTGCTGGTGCAGGCACCTTCTCCCAGCTCATCATCACTTTTAGTGTTACTCTCTCTGCACCCACAAAGATTGAAAAGTATCTTTGCAGACACTTCTACCAACCAGTCTTTACACTGGCTGTAACAGTTCCCATGTGAGCCTTACGCTTGCCCCCTTTTCCTCTTGCTTTCCTTTCCTTGGTTTCCTATTTTTCATGGTTTCTGCACTTCTGATTTATTTTATTCTGTCTTACTTTACCTCCTTTTTTTAAGTTTCTTTTTCTCCTGTCTCTCTCTTTTATTCCCCAATTTTTTTCTTTGTAGTACAGTTGCAGGCATTCACACTGAATGCCATGGAAGAATAGAATAAAAATGGTTTCTACATTGAAGATTTGTTAGACTTATTTGTCCTTTCTCCCCAGCTCATGTTCATCCTCTCTTTCCCAGTTGTTTTGATCATAAAAGCATATATTTTGCACTGAACAATACTGCGAATGAATGTAGCCTACAGTATGTCGTGAGCAGATTCAGTCAGGCACGAGGATTGAAGCGCTTGTTGGGTTATAGCTGACAATAAAGAGATTTGAGTTGTATTGCTTAGCTGCCATTTTTATGAGTCTTCTCTCTTTTCTTTTTTGTTTCTGGAAGTAAAAATGATGCACTCTCTTCCATGGTTTTGGACAATATTTTTACCTGATTGTGTAAAAGAATCTGTCATTAAAGGTAGGGTCTAGGCTCATTCTCAAGATTTAGGAGGAAAAAGGCCCAAGCCCAAGAGGCAACTTGGTAGAATATCCACATTATCAGTTGCATTCGATATGAATTGGCTGAGCATGCCCCTGGCAAGAACACCCACCAACATGGACCTCCACATGACATGAATTTTTGAATAAATATGCAGGTGCCTGCAACCTTTCCTTCTCTGGGTGGCTGGCACAATCCAAAGAGTTAGTGGAATTGGTTTAGATCACCTAAGCCAAGCTGTCTGATACCAGTAGACAAGGCTTGTTCTGTGCATCCCCCAGGAAGATTTTTGAGTGGTCCTGGAGCTTCCCTGGGGATGCCTCTGAGTTCAGGGGAGCTTTAAAGTGTGGGGAGAAGTGGGAGTGCTGGGTGATTTTTCCTGGGTAGGGAGAGGAGCCCCCCCAGAGAACAGCAGTCCTTGATCATGCATGAAGGTGCAAACTGCATTTTCCTGCACCTGCTGGAATAAAACTGGCCTTAGATGTTCTTTTTAAAAGTTTCTTTTAGTGTCTCTATAGCAAGTCTGTAGAAATCATGTAGGAAAATGAAACTCTTGTTGCCTTCAGTTGCAATGGGAAGAAGCAGAGCAATTCTTTACCGAACTTTCTATAACTCAGAATTATTTACTATACCAATTATTTCTGGGAGTTCAGAGTAATTTTAGGATCTTTTTTTTTTCTGGCAAAAACCCGCAGAGATAAAAATGGCTCTTGCCACACTGGTACAGTGGCAACAACTGCAAAGCAAAGTGCTCCCCTGAGAAGTGAAACTCAGCAGTTTCCCACTGAGTGCTGGACCAGCTGTGGAAGGAGGAGGAATAAAAGGTGATATGAGTTAGATTTATGCTGATGTATGAGGTGAGTGTAGATTTTTTGCTTAGAAGTTGCTAGAAGGTCATGGTATTTTACCAACTGAGATTTATACATTTGAAAATGAACCTCCAAATGGGAATGTTTCCAAAGTCTAATAAAGCAGAGCTATGCTCATACACTGACCTTGGCAAGCCTGCAGGTAAGTTCCACAACTTCTACCACCTTATAAACACTAAGATGGGTTATATAGAAAAAACTATAGAGGCTCTATTTAGAGACTTATGGTAGCAAGTAGGCAGAAAAACTTCAAAACCACCAATTTAATTTATTGAAGGTCTCAACAGGAGTATATAGGAAAATATTCTGTCTTCCACTGCAAATATTCCCCCAGCAACCCAATCTACCCGCCAAGAGTACCCAGAATTTAAGGCAAGGGGTGGGGGAACCATGTTAAACCTATTCAGTAATACCACTAAACAAAACTCAAAGGATGAACATGAACCTAAATCTGTATTTTACCTGATTAGCTCAGCAAGGAAGCATATGGCTGAGAGGATTTCAAGCTGTACTTTCCCATTCAGGTAATTGTATATCATGGTTGTAGACAACACAAGAGAACACCGACTGGAACTTAGGCACATTTTTTAAAGTTTTCTAGCCTGTCTCTGGATTTCATAAAGGTTCTTAAAAGTTCCTTTTGTGGATCCAAGTTGGGAAAACACAGGTGAGACCAAGAAGTTTTTCCTAGTTCCAACTAAAATGCAGGTAATGCTGTTTTAGGGTTCAGGATCTCTGCTTCCAGGGAGGCAGAGCATGCCAGAAAAAAAATGAAGGCCAGAAGTGGAGTCTGGACCACTCCAGGGCACAAATTAGAGCAGTGTCAGGAAATGGCCACTCCCACCAGCATCCTCCCAGCTTGCCGGTGCAGCAGGGCACCATGGCTCTGCCTGCACTGGCTCTCTGCCACTCCCGAACTCTAGGAATTTCTAGACACCAATTTATGCTGCCTTTGCTATATTGGAGCAGCATAAAGAGGCCACAGTGAGTGATGGAATTATTTACCTGTATAATTCCAGAAAGTGACAGCAATGACAGTCCTCACACCCGTTTGTAATAATTTTGTATTAAACCATCATTAGGTTCGCCATTAAATTATTTTTAGAAGTCTATTTTTTTCTTGCATTGCCTTTCCAGGATCAGAAGAAAGCCAAATAATATTTTACAGTAGTCAGACAAAAATGGTGGTTTAAATTTTAGTTTATCTTGTGATATGTTGTGTTTTTAGACTTTGTAAACCCAAGATGTACTTATACCTCTGATATATTTCAATGTGAAAAGTACTAAAAAGGGCTCTTCTAAATAGCTAGGTACTGGTAATGGGCCTATTGTGTTTGCATGCAGCCTTCTGCTATAATAAACCTGAAGAGCTACCCCCTTCATGGCCTTTCAAGTTCTTTTTGCCCCAGAGAGGTATAATATTTTAGCATGAATAACAGGTAGAGTGCACAATATGATATGAATAAGCATGTGTGCTCCAGTGTGTTCTGCCTTAGCAGAACTGCTGAAGGGATGGGATTACGAACATGGTCCCAACTGCAGGAATTTTTGTTACATTATATGAGTACTATAATTTTTTCCTAATTTTTCCTTATTGTTTTTCTAGAAGTTTTTTTTTTTTTTTTGGTTATATTTTTAACTTGGTAAAATGTACAAGAGGTTGCTGTTCAGATTAGAAGTTTATCTTGTATAGCTCCCTCAAACTGGTTCATACTTTAGGGCTGGGTTTAGTTTCTAGGAGTAAATTTCACTATGCAAAACCGATTTGGGTTGTGGAGTCTTGCCAGTACTACTCATAAAGTGGACTCTCACCTAACATAAACTTTTTAGGGCTTATCCTACATCTGCAGTTCATGATTTGTGGAACACACAGCCCATGTGCTGGGGGATGTATGGAACTCCCAGCTGGTTTCATTAATGTAGGTTTCCAGTTGTGTGTTGGAGATCTACTTTTGCCCATGTTGAGCAATGTTTTTGCAATGCTTTTGGCTCTTCTACCAGCAAGTCTTTGAAATGGTGGATTTTATACTTGTTTATATTAACAGGAAAAAAAAAAGCGCATCTTTTTTTTTTCCAAGAGTCATATTATTGCTCTTGTAAAGGAAGCATCATCCACCAGATATTGATCCCTCTCCTCTGGTTAGAAGGACTGGTCTTCCAGTTCCATGAAACAGTTTCTGGCACAGCAAACAGAAAGCTTTTGCATTTAAATGTAATTGGTCTCATGAAAACAGAGAATAGTACCAAAGAGTTGTGCCTGGACTTCATACCTTTTAACAGAAAAGGCTGAACCTTGCCTCTGTTTTGGTGTGTGTTTTTTTGGTTTGTTTTTCTTTGTTTGTTTTTGCTTTAAATTTTTATTTAAGGAATATTTAAGTAATAAAGCCAACTTTGAATCAGAGTTCATACCTTATTCCAATGCTCACTTGAGTCCTGCTGACTATATTTGCTTTGTATTTTGGGACTCAGGCCTGCACTCAAACCCAAATTTGTCTCTTGTCCAAACTGTGTGAATGTAAGCCCATAAATTGGTGTGGCCTTGAGTAAGCCTCAGTGCATGCCAGATGGGGCATCCGGGGACTATGATATGTATCAGTACAGATCTGAGTTTGGCCCTCTCTGGAGTAAGGACCTGCCAGGTGCATCACAATCACAGCTCTCCTGTGGTACTCTCATATGTTTCATGTCAGGCAGATAAGGTGAATGCAGGGTCCTTCTAGAAGAATACCAGGGAGGTAAGTGGGATATTTAGGCAACACGTGCCAAGGCTGACCTCATAGTAGAGAGGATGCAGTGCCCTGAACAACAGCTTGGCAATTTGGCTACTTAATGCCAGATCAGGTTATCTTTCAGGCTTTAGTATATTTTTGTATATACATGCCTTCCTAATCTGCAACACACAGACAAAACATTTATAACCAGCAGGACTGTCATGTGAAGCACAGAGTAGAAGGAACTGAAGGCTGTAATGCTATGTCTGTCTCACTTTTAATGATTTATTTAGTTTCTGTTTCCTCTCTCCTATGCTTTTTTCCTCTGGAATTGGATGAAGAAAAAGTCCAGTTTTTGTCTTTTCCTATATTTTGATATTACTTTAACTCACTGTTACTGTTATTATTGCCTCATTATTTATGAGCAACAGTATTGGCACATTATTTCCTCTCATTTCCACAAAATCCATGATTCCTGACCAGTACAGGATTTTATACATTTGCTCTTATATTCTCTTTTTAAAGTATTTAGAATAGTAAGGTCTAGTGTATTGTCAACAATTGATTTTGTTGGTCACTTTGAATTTACTCTTAGAATACACATACAAAGAGGGAGCAGCTTCGAACTGCATGGCTCATTATGTCATGTGCAATACAGAACCGCATATGCTAACTTTTCTGGAGATACTTCTGCTGTAGACATCCATTATGATTATAGTTCATTGAATATACAGATTGCACATCATGAGACTGAACATTTGAGACCTTGAAGGTAAACCCCCCCCACTTTCATACTTCCTATCATTTTTCTCACTTGTCTTCCTGATACAGTACAAAGTCTTTAGACCTGTTTGAATATACTGTCTATATAAATACAGTTTTACCTTGGGAGACAGGTACTCTAAACTGGAGAAGGCTAATTGCTCTTGTCTTTGGAGATCAGGGAAATAGTTCTACCTTCTCTCAAAGGGTGCATCTTCTTGAGTAATTTTGTGGTCTGGAAGAGTGGTTTTGGTGCAGAGAGCCACTTTCCTGAAGGTAATGTGTGTAATGAAAGTTGTGCTATGAAGTGAAACTCAGCAGTCTGTGATGGGGCAGCATACCATGTCTCATATTGCTTGTATTATACCTACAGAAGTCATACACAGATTGAACTTTTTAAACACAAAGTTTATAAACTTTAGTGAGAGCTAATTAATTCACAATTAGTGAATAATTAAAACCACTGAGAGAGTGGACTGAAAAACTGTTGTCAGCACTTGCGAATGAAGTATAGGATATCTTGGTGAAGCCATTTGACAATCTGCAACACTACTTTCTTGGGAGTAAAAGAATTTTTTTCCCATTTTCATACACCTAGAACATTGCATCTAACTGTTCTTAATCTTTCTGACAAAACTGTTTTGTGAGAGATTAGAAAGAAGACATTTGAGGTGGGTAGGGGGTGCTTTATGAAAAAAAAACATGAGGCAGGTTGAAGCCATGGATGTGTCAGAAAGTTCAGACCCCTGGCTGGGAAGCTGCTACTCAAATGTTATAATGAGGATCTTTTTCCCTGTCCTGACCTCTCTCCCCAAGTCTGGCATTTGGCTTTATAGAATATTGGTCAGTTCTTCAGTCAGCATTTCCTCGAACATTTATAGCTCCACTTTAAAGGTGGAATTCTCATCCTGAAGATGATAATCCTTCATCATGTAAAATGACCATGCTGTAATAAGATCTTGCAGGGTGCAAATGTGTTATTAGGTGTCAGTCTGCAGGCTCGGGTCATCCACCAGCTGTTATACTGCACAGGTTGTATTTTTTTGCAACATTTGGTGGAACATTTCAGGACTGCAGGATTATCTGAACCAGATGTGAAAAGCCATCTCCCTGACACAAGTGTGCAATTAGTCATAAGCGATTACCCATGACCCCTTATGTGCAAGGGGAGGGAAACTTAGGGTTAACTGCTGTCTGCACCTTAACTGAAGAGGGCTATAAAAGTTCCTCTCTTTTACTTCTCAGAATTCAGCTAGTTTTCTGCTTGTTCTTGCTTTTGAGATTTTTCAGCGACATGTAAACCAGGAGAAACCTAGAAATCTGAGTCCTACTTGGAAAACTGTAACAGAAAGTCATTGAGAAAGAGACCCGAGTCCCAGTTTTTCTGCACTTTTCTCTGTCATTTACAGTCACAGTCAGTGTAATATCACAGCCTCTCACCAGTGAGAGAGCGACTGGATCTATTGCCCCAAGGGCAAGAAACAAATTAAGGACCTCCCTCTGGCTAGATAACCCTTTTCTTTTGTATGGAGTAGGACTTCATTTTGAGTTACCTCTGCCACCAACAGCTCCAGTAACATGACAAAGGGAGAGATATGAGACTCTCACAGGGCTTTACCTGTCAACATCAACACCTTAACTCCCTCTGGAAACTGATAAGCAGTGAGCACAGTTCCTAGACTACTGCTCAAATACTATTCCTAAGAGCTAACACAGCCCATCTCAGTTTCTGGATAGATCTAAGTGGCAGCTCTGTCCCTGTGTATCCATAGAGCTCCTAATAGAGTGGCCTTCCTGTATCTGCTGAGATGTATGTTTGCTGACATAGGTGACTTTATAACAACGTGGAAACCTTTGTAGAAATCCAATTGCATAGTCGTGATGGCATCAGGAACTGTGTGAAGCCTTTTATTATTTAGAGCTAAATGGAAATCTCAAATGCTTTTGGCAAGCTACATGTTAACTTATGTTCTTTAGTTGATTAATGATTTCCCTTTGTAGGACTGGGGTTCATCTTTACCTCTCTGGTGCGATTTTCACACCTGCTTTGCCTTGGTTATGGCTGTAGGCTATAAATTGGTCAGGGCTCTACATTTATTTATGAAAGAAAGGGCCACAGCTCAGACACAGGAAAAGGTAGCTGGTGCTACGTAGACTTTGAGCAGCAGGTGGAGATATAAGCCCCCACAGGTTGCAAGCTGTTGCCACAGAAGGTAGAAGTAGTCAGTCAAAGATGACTAAATCAAATTGTCTTCTAGCTATTTTCTCCTCTTCAGCCACGATGGCCTCAGATTTATCAACACTGAGCCTTACTTGTTAGTTCCCATCGGTTTCACTAACACAGCTAATCAACAGCTAGTGCAGACTCAGAGGACGTGGGGGAACCGAGGGGTGTGATCTGCTTTCTGAAGGCAGAGGTGCTCCCTGACCCTTTCAGAGGACTTATGGCCAAGGAGCCCAGGACAAAGCACGTCTCACATAAGATCCTCAACAGTAAGCACAACAACTGCCCATGACTGGCTTTGGAAAAGGAACAGACCTTCACAATTTTGCTGTGGTTGGTAACCTACCTAAGAGCACTGCAGCTCCCGGAGCAAATCCCAGCTGGAGCACTAGGCCTTCACCCACAGCCATGAGAATAGGTGCCAACAGACCAGATCATATCTCCTGCCCTATTCAGGTCAATACCACATGGAGAATTAGGCCCTGTGAGAGCTGTCTCATGACAGCTGCTTTTGTGGACAGTGGAAATTTGGATTGTCTGAATGAAGTGATGGTTTCTTAAGCGTAGGGCCTTTACGGGAAACCAAGAGCCTGTCTTCCCTCAATGAGGTATTTAAAAGCCTTGCCAGGCTACCTCTTCTCCTCCTTCACCCGTCAGAGTGGGGTATAAACCACAGCTTGGCCAGTGAATTCTTCCAGACAGTTTTGGGTTCCCAGTGCTGGCCAGGCTCGGACAAAGAATCTTTGGCGTTTGTCCCCTGGAGAAATTTTCCTTCCCTTCAACAGTGGTCAGTTCTTTCCAAATCTGCATGATTTTAAGAAGAAACATCTCAGTTTAGGTTTAAGCCTTTCATCATCTTTCTTGAAGGTTTTTTTTCCCCCTCAGGCGCTTACCATCAAGGCTGGGCCGCATGAAACACATTTACTTCTGAGTTTTCAAGCACTGCCTGCACTGTAAAATTTAATGGACATCAAGGGAAGAATATTTGTTGGTCAAACAACAATTTTTCAAGATTTATAGTTTCTATCACTCCTGGTTATGACCTTACCCTCCATCCTAGCCACCCCTCTCAGCATGCAGCTGAATTTTTCCAGTTTCATGGTACACTTGAAGTTCTTCAGAATTCAGCATTCATACTGAGTTCTGACAAAGCGTTGAGTGTTCGCTCGAATGTTCAGATAAATATTAGACCCTAGCATTGCCCTCCAGATGGAGAAAAAAAATCAAAACAACCTTTGGAGGTAAGGTCAACTCCATCCAATGCTTCCTTGTCAGCTGTGACAGCTCTGTCCTGACTGCATACGTAGACCCTGATCCTTCTCTGCAGCGGAATGGCTCCAGGTACAACCTGAGCACAGGACAGGCGCGGGTTGGTGACATCTGTATGTGGACGCGGTCCCTGGCCAGAAAGTGAGATGCTGTTCCAGCAATAAGGGATTAGCACGAGTGAAAGAGAGCTCTGACTGTAATTTCCCTTTGGCAGCTTAGATACATGCTTAACTTTGAATGTGGGAGCAGGTCCGTGGAAGCAAAACGGCCCGTTCACCTCCTTGCAGTGCAATACATGCTGGAGCCTTGCGGGATCAGTGCTCTTGTTTGGAGTTCTGAATTCCTGCCAGATCAGGGCATTTAGTTTGGACCATAAGAGAAATAGAAGCTGTTCACAAGGCTTGGGTCCAAATTTCCACACCGTCTGCTGTGTTTGGAGATCAGTGTGGAGGTCTGAGCCTGCCATAAAAGTAGAAGGAAAAGAAAGTAACATTTAATAAAGAAATGAAGTGAACAGGAGAAACAGGGAATGAACCCAAAGGGTGTCCATCCATGTTCCTGGGCATCGTAAATTTGGAAGGGAGTAGCACTAAACAGAGAAAAAAGACAGACAGAGGAAAATGAAATACTAAAACCAAAGTTACAATGAAGCCACTTTTCAGTGGTATAGTGAAGGTGAAGGTGACTAAGCCTTGACAGATTACTCACCTGGAGTTAAAAGTTAAGACTAATGTCTTCTCTGGCAACTTCTGGCTGCAGGTGCTGAAGACTGAGATAGGAAATGGGAGTGTGGCAGCTCTGAGACCCTGGTCTTGCATGAAGACAATGTCAGCAGCCCAAATCTCTTCTGTGGGCTGAAGTTCCCAATTTGAGCCCTTTGTGTGTCTGGTTGGAGAAAATCAGAATATGTCTGATGTGAAGAACACTACATTTGGGTGATAGGGCTGATTTATATAAATATAAGACATTGGTAACAAATATTGTCTTGATTAATTAAGATTGGAAATTGGACAATTAGCAAGAAATGCAATATAGTAATGTTTAAATGGAGGATGTATTATGTCTGTTACCCTTTTGAATCTCATTGCAGAAAATTGCAATCAGATGAAATTACCATACCCATTAATTTAATTGGAAAATAACTTTAAGAAGAAAGGTCTGGTGCTTCATAATAAAGGTGGTGTAAATTTTACAGTAGTTCTTAACAGACAAAAAAAGAAAAAGATTAATGGAAACACCTATATGTCATTACATAAAGGCCAAATCAGGAGCAGTGTCGTGGGTTTCCTTCCGAACACCACTTCCTTATTTAGAGTGGTTTTCACTGTCTTTCCAAAAAAACTAGGAACGTGCTTCAAAATTCTAAGTTACCAGCAAGAGGGTTAAATACCGTTAAAGCCCTCAATTCAAAAGAAGAAGTAATATTATGTGCTGTCAAACCACAGAACGTAAATGATGACTGAATCACCTGGCACTGTCTCTTTAACTCAAGACCTGCCACGTCTGAATGTGTGGGGCGGTTTTATTTTCCTATCTTGGGGCTGCTGCTTCTCCGTTCCCCTCTCCATGTGAGTTTATTTTCCATTCTGTTTTTTGTTGTTTAGGTAGGTGCAGTAATGGCATTCCCAGGGCAGTGTTGGGAAGCACTGGCTTCCTTTCTGGAATAGGAAAGCAAAAGCTGTTTCAAAGCTGAAATCTGATTATGCAGAGCACCTTGCTTTTGGGAAAATTTTCATGAGGGTAAACATAAAATGCTACCATGTATATTTCTTCCAATGGTCAAGGAGAGATATATATTAAACAATCTGATCTTTAATCCTTGGCATTAGATTATTTATTTGTTTTAGGCAATGAGGGATGTTATTTGATCTTTTCCTCACTGCCATTTGTCTTACAGTCTACTCTGCAGATGCACTGGGAAAAGATTATGTTCCTCCATCTCCCAAATAAGCTTTTTGTTTGTTTGTCATGGCTTTTGTACAGCTTTCAAACCTGAATTTCTGTGTGGGCTTAGGTAAATTTCTGTTCTCCTTGAAGCTACACAATACAGTAACCTGCTTAAAGGAATCAAGCTATGAAAACACCACCTTTTTCTTGTGCATGGTATCTGAGTGGACACACCTTTGAAAAATAATAAAAATAATTTGATAAGAGGTTAAATGAATATAAAATACTGAAATAAGACCTTTAAAATGTTCTTTGCAACTCCTCAATGAGTGATTAAGCAATTTTGTTAAATAAATACACTAATGCATGCACACACACGTGTGGCTTTCTGAAAGCTATAAGACTTGAAAAATAACATTACCTTTTTCTGTTGAAAGTATTTAATACCTTCCCTTACATCTTCATCATCTTCAACTCATTAATCCTCGCTACACTTTCCTGAGGAAAGGGAATATTACTACCATTTTATATGCAGCGAGCTGTGGCAGGGAGATATTAAGACCTGGGCTCAGAAGGGAATTTCAAGGCGTAAATCCTCCAATTACGCTGATATCAGTGGGACTTGGATGCCTGTATGCCTGGGAACCTATATGATCTGTGCTGAAATTATTTTGGCCAAGAAAACACCAGGAGCCTGGGTCAGGCAGGAAATTGAAACTGAGACGGCCCAGAGATGTTAGGTTAGTGCTGTAGCCATCGGGTAGCGTTTCGGCTTCTTTCTCCTCTTTAGCTGCCCACCTCCCAGTCCTGGCAGGCACTTGCTCATATAATGCCTGCGCGATGAGGTTGTATGAACAGGATGAGATCTTTTAGCTTGCCGTACATTTAAGGTAGCTCTAGCTCAGTGTCTTGACTTTGCAAACAAGGATCCCTAGCAGGTACCTGGCATCCAGTTTGTGCCCAAAGTTAAGGTAAGGAAACTAAGAGTAACATGCAGCATAAGCTGTGTTACAAGTTTCGAAATGTTGACTATTGCTGAGATACCGATCCTTTTCCAAACAGTTTTGTGAGTACCCAGTCCTCGTGCTGTCCATGATATTTAAGGTAAGTCAGTCATGTGGTTAAATTCTGTTTAAAACCAACATTTTTTAAATTTCCTTTTCAAATTTTCCTTTATCTCCACATTCTGTAGGTGAAAGCTGTCAATTGCATTAGGAGCTTTTACTCCTTTGCTCTGACAGATTGTCACCTTAAAAATTATATAAGTTCTACAATTCCTTGATTCTTTGCTAGGGAAGCATAGGAAAGATGATATTTTGGATTAGAAATCCCAACAGAAGTATCACCGTTTCATTGTTTACTTAGATTAAGCTAAAAACATTTGTCATTAGGAACGCAAGAGGTAATTTCCTGCCAGAACACCCAAACCTTTGACATTTTTCCTTCAAAAATCCTTAAATGTGTGGTAAAGTATCAAAGCCTTTTCCTTGCCATCATCAGCAAAGGTCAATGGTTTCTGACAGATGCATATTAGGCCTGACTTAATTATGACTGAGTGCCACAATGTTTTATAACATCTGTTATGCAGTGACTAAAAAGTGTCTATAATTCTATTTTTTTAAAGGACTAGCAGATGAAAATGACAATTTCAGTCGGGAAATCTGAACTGGCAGAAGAAAAAAAAAAGTCCTTTTTTTCCTGGAATATTTCTAGTAATTGCTATAATTTCGAAGCAACTCAAACCTTAAAAATTCCCACACGTGGCCTTGACAAGGTCAGCAAGGCCTCAGTAACTTTTATGTTTCCTGCATGATCCCTGCAGGTTAAAGAGAGGGCCTCACTGAAAGGAGGCCAGGCTGCAGAATAAAAGCTTTGCTATAGCCCTGAGGAGCAGCTGTTCCTGGGCTGCTATTACCACTCTCCAAAAAGCCCATTTTCACAACTCGAGCAAAAATCTACCTGCTGGATCATTAAAACGTCAGGTTGCTCAGGTCACGTAAACTGTTTCACAAATAAAGACTCTTGCTTGGGCTCCAGCATTGAAGAGTAGAGGCTGAGTATGGCTGCCCTGCTTGGGCACAGCTTCAAGCTGCTGCACATTATGCTTTATCAATTTTAAGTTGCTATTGACCAAAACAGTATTTGAGCACCTTTCATGTAAAATAAACAGTAATCAACAAAGCTGTACTGAACTTCATGGAGTCCTTGCTGTCTTTTTTGAAGAAAACTGTTTGTGTTAAAGTCATGGGGTTTATTTTCATTTATTGATTTTTTATTGTAGATTTTATTCATTGCTCTTTTAGGAGAGCTGTAGTTTCAGACAGAGATACTGACATGCGAGTGTCTTGTAGTAGAGGCACATTAGAAGCAAAGCCCAACCGTTCAGCAGATTTTTCATGGTCTGTGACACTTGGACAGTTTATATTTCAAGGGCAGTGTTACAGAAAGCACTCTCAAGTCTGAGAACTTTTGCTCAGTTTTTGGTGCTGAGGCTTCGGGACTGCGTCTGCAGTGTCTACAGTATCCTGAATAGCGAAACTGGTCTTGTTTCTAAGTTACAGAATTGGGGCAAAATCCTGGCTCTGAATCATTTACTACAAGACAGCCAGGATTTACTAGCTTGTTTCTATTTCTGGTCTTGTCCAGACAGCCTGTACTACCCTGGGCAACTCCTAAGGCCCATGTTTGTCTACTCCAGCTCTATACACTTTAATAAGGTGCCTAAGCTAGGAGCCTGGGCCCAAGTTTTTCAGCTCTCAGTGTAGAGACAACATAGGCAGGACAGTCAAGGCTGTGGGAAGGTCTGAACTATGTTCCAAAAGCATCCGTCTGCTGAATGGACGTAACGTAGGACACTAACCTCAGACCTGACGTTAAGTGGATGATTAGATGACTCAAAGCCTTACTTCCTTACCTGAAAAACTAGGGAAATGTTTTGTTGGTGTATGTTTCTGTTGTTGAAATCCTCACAGTCAGTACCAGGCAGATTGGTGCTGTTGTGGCTGTCAGAGATGGTGCAAACCTTGGGGGAATCCTCTCTCCCCTGTAACAGTCTTCAGATGAGGTGAAATATATACTGAATTCTCTCTACGGGCTTGTGAATCAGGGAAAGGATCTGCTTTCCAAGCAAGGATGCTTTCTGAAAAGCACAGGGCTTCTCAAACAGCTGAACTGGGTCATCCAGATTTGGAAATATATATATCAAGCTTCCAAAGGTTCATTTGGGCTGGGTCTGAATAAAACATTTGAAAACTTTAATCCCAGAACAGTGGCCCATGTTTGGCTTTCTCTGAACTTGAAGCTAGGAATCCTTACGCAATCAAATTTTGCTTCACTGGTCTTCTAGGGAAATTCCTCTGAGCTTTCCCTCTGAATTTCTGAATTACTGCTAAAATTTGTGATCATTGAGTTACATGCAGACAATCCCAATCTAGAAGCAATAATAGGGTCTGAGGCTCTGCACACATTTCAAGATTTGGGAGATGGAAACTTTTCTGTTGAATAGAAATGCATATTTATTACTCGGCAAATCACAAGTAATTTTTCTAAGTGGCAAGTTCAGGAGCTAACAACTAATGGAGTGACACATGAGGGAAATTACAGACCATTTTAGAACGGCTGGACAATTCATCAGATCTTGCTTAATTTGTCATGTATGTACAAAAGCTGCTATACATTATTATGCCCAGCTGCTATATATTATTATGCCCATGCTGTACTGTACTGGAGTACCCTGGGTGGGGATGGCTTTGATTATTTCCTTTTCCTGATGGACAAATATTGAGCTGCTACTTAGTTTGAACAGTTTTCTTATTCATACAGATCTTTCAGTGGCTCTAGCTGAAATGAAAGTGAAATATTAGATGGTTTACTACAAAGTAAAAGGGAATGGGGTTTAGTGAAGTAGCTAAAGGGGATGAAGAGAGTAAGATTCACTAATGACTGGAGAGTTTTTTTGATTTTTCTGGATGGTCTTAAAGCATCCCAGAATTAGTATCTCATTTGTTTATTAATCCATTGTACAATAATTATTAGTACATTGTAAGAATGAACTTTTAGTTGCTGTTTACAATTAAAAAAAAAATTCTTTATTGAAACTTAGTTGTACCTGTTTGGCAGCATCACAAAGAGCAACCAGGATGCTGTCTACTGAGTGGTTTTGCCAAAGGTCTGATGAAAAGAAACTGTCAAAAGAGGGCAGACTCTAGGTACTGTTTCCATATCTGTTAGTATCATTGCTTACTGCAACAATACCATCTGAGATTGGATCTCACTGGAAAGATAGGACCATTAAACACTGATGTTTGGACTGGGATACACTATTTGGTAAAAATAAAAGCACAAACCTTCTGCATGATGACAGCAATGCAGGGAAAAAAAAATCTCTTCATTATTTTTACTCATTATGCAATCATTTCCATAATTCTTCAGTTTGTTTTTTACATTTATGCATTGTCTGTATTGAAATAAAGGTCTGTTAAGTTATTGAGAAGATGAACTGGATTTTCATTTGTTTGTTTTTTCCTCTTGTTTGAGACAAGGAAAGGGCTGAAGGTTGTGCATGTGGCAGGAGACCATAACTCCTGACTACAGGAACTACTGGTAAGATCATTCAGGTAGGGTGAGATGCAGATCCTAATTTGCCTTTGGATATTGATGAATTCTGCCCCACTTGAAGCCTAAGACAAAATCCTTACCCACTTAAATGGAGTTGGAGTCTTTAGATGTGGGTGGCTGTTAATGATTTCTTTCATCCATTCTTTTCTCTTGTTTACACTTCTGTACATTTTTGTTTCTACTGGCAGTGTTGAATAGCTGATTTTCAGTCTGATAATTTTTGTTTCAGGAAACTGGTATCTATGAGGGGGATAAGACTGAAAGAATACATTATGCTACAGGTGGCATGGGCTATGTATGTCAGGCCTCTATTCTTAGGACCAGGGTCAAAACTGAGGTTGTAGATTAATTGTGTAACAAGGTGTCAGAAAATATTCCACAAATAAACAGAACACGCTTAACTCAACACTTTGAATTTATAGAAAGTCTAAATTAGATCCTTAAAATAACATGATTATTGCTAAGTTCTAGCCTGAAGCTAAACTGGGGTTCTACTTTGAATGAAGGAGCTCCCAACTGGCAGGAACTTAAAAGGTAATTTAATATGCTGCACTACTAGAAATATAACAGACTGCTTATTGGGACATGTTTAAAAAAGAGAATGTAGAACAGTTTTCTGATCCCACTGATACACATTTCTACAAATAATACCAGAGACAAGTGAAATCTCTTTTATGGTTCGCAAGAAATCAACTGGACAAAACCCGAGTTTCAGTTTGAGCAGTTCTACATATACAGAGGACTCCCAGCAGAATCTTTAAAAATAAGCATATGTTTCCCCAATGACATCATATTTTTGTTATCTGCATTGTACCATGGTAATTTTTTTCAAATAAGAGACAAAGAGAGCTACAGAAAAGTTAGAGACCATAACATTTCAGTTTAGTTCTGTTTATTCCTACTACTACATCTAAAATATTTTGATTAAGTAACAATGTAGTTAAAAAGCGGGGATGGTGAGTACTTCCAGGGCTGAAAAACATGTAAAATGATGCAGAAATTGGAGTTAATGCTTTATTTTCCCTACAGATTATAAAGAAGAGATCCATATACCTGCTCACTGAAGTATTTAAGGGGAAGTAGCAAATAGAGATTAATCTCTAAGTTCTCACTTAAATCTTTAGTTTTATTTTTAGTCTGTTATTGGGCCATTAGGGTTGTTTCTGTTAATCCAGTGTGCTTAGTGGAATGAGAAAATAGGAGACAAGAATAAAGAAATTGTATGCGGTAACTTTAGTATTTTTCATGTGAAGTAGCAAATAAGTAATTCCAGGTTTTAATGGTCACATCTGATAATTAGAGTCTGTATGTGTGTTTATAAATTTCCTTTGTGATTAGTGAAGATTTCGCTTCTGCAGTGTCTACAAGTTTATTATTTATATCCATATTAAGCGTATGTGAAGGTGAAAGGTTTCTCCATCACAAGTTGAACCTAACTGTTCTATGGTTGATAGGCAGGACCAGCTCCTTTTATTTAAGATGTGTGCTGTTTCTAATAAAAATCTGCATGAAAATCTGTGAATGAAATTTGGTATCAGTGTTGAAACCACAGGTTCTCATCTGGTTTAGCTTTACTTTCTCAACTGCCAAAAGAAATTAGAGTGTTCTGGATTATTCAACTGCAAGATTTAATTAAAAACAAAGAAAAAAAAAATTAGAGACATGATCATAAAAATGCCTGTAGCTATTTCTTCTGGCTTGTAACATTGAGTTCCTTTTTAAGGTGCTTTTAAAAGGCCACAGGATGGACATAATGGGACTAGATATACCTAAGAAAAGATGCACCTATGCTGTGGAGCACAATGAAACCTTACTTTGAGGTTAAATGAGAAGACATTGGTATAGAGAGATATAAAGAAATGCTGTCTAAAGACCTGCAGCCCTGTACGGGCCACCATTGTTTATGACATGTTCACAAAGCTAAATTTCATAGCTGATGCAGAGACATTGCATAAAACATCCATGTCCAGCTGTATATCAGCCCAGGAGCCCAGCTTTTGTTTGCAACACTATTATCATTTCAACTGCTTCAGCTCAGATAACATCAGCTTGTGTAAATCAGCCTAATGTCCCTGTTTTCAATGCAGTTATACTGACCTGTGCCACCTAAGACTCTAGACTATGAATTGCATGGAACTGCAGTAATTTTATCCTCTGTGTATGTTAACTATTATTACCACACTATCCTGTGGGTCAGGTTAGTTTAAAAGAAATTTTTATTCCTGAACTTCTAAATTGTAATTTTCTGCCCTGTCTTAGGCAGACCTTATCCAAGTGTCAATATCCTTCCTTGTAAAACAGATTGAAAGCAGTGTTTAGGAGATGTGTTAACCATTTCCAGAGACAGGTTTGCATTTGGATTCAAAGGTTTTGGAAGGTATTTGCAGGTGCTGCATGGAGGAGCAATACATAAGATTTGAAAATATATCCCTTGATGCAACAGGTTGCATCTTCACTTTTCTATCAGCTTGCACAAAAGGAAAACCCAAGTAAGCTGAACAGGAACTGCAAGTGCAACGTTATTGTCAGAATTTTCCTGGTATGAGGTCAGGTTCTAGTGTGGTAGAGGTAACAAGGAAAAACAGAGAGACAGAGAGATGGAGCAAACCTTAAACCAGCGACTGCTGCTGTCTTCATGATTCAGTCCAGGCCATCCACCAGCATAACGCTGTATTTCCATCCTCTGCTTTCACTGGAAGTTGTGCTTGGCATGACTGCACTCGTAAGAGCATTTGGACAAATAAATAACATCCCTCTTCGTTATTTATTTGCCTTCAAATTTTAATCAGTATTTGTGTAATCAGTAGTAATTTACTACATTCCTATTCAAAGAAATTGGCACAGTGTTTATATATAATCACCCAACGTAGCTGTTTTATTTAAGTACTGGGTTCTAAATACACATAAATTCAGCAATTATCACTGGAACAAATTTTAGACTTTGAAGTGAATTATACCAGGAGGAGTTTTCTGTAGTTGAAATTGGAAAAACAAACAAAAAAAGGCTTCATTTGCCCAGCTGAGGAATCTGACTGTGACTTTTATGCACATGCGCTGGTTGTTTGATTTTTGAGTGAAAAATGTATAAAATTTTAGGAAAGCTTTCAAGTGACAAAATGCAGGGCTTCCCTCAGCCACACGCAAGTGCACCGTTTGGGTTGTGAGGTTACAAAATCTGCCTTTCCCTTTGATTGGTTTTGCTTCCACATCAAACAGCTAAACCAAATACTAAATCAAGTGCTGATAGTATTTTAGCCTTGTTTTCTATCCTGGGCTTAGCAGGTGTGGGCATCTGCGCCCGTGGTGTCTGAGGCTGTTTGTTAAATCTTTCTAACCCAGTTTACAAGGACAAGCCTATTCACCTGAGCTGGAACTGATGTGAATGAGGTCTCTGCCACTCTGCACCGGAGCAGCTCAGGGATACGTCTTTATGCTGTGGTTGGTTAGAGCTGGGAATAAAGTGCCAAAGTCAGCAGCTGAAATAAGTAGAGTAAATCAAGTTAAGAGGGAACAGGACAACATTTTGGAAAAGGAGGGAATACGGGGTAAAACCAATTACCTAGAAGTTCAGGGTTAAGATGATGAGATATAAATTGATTGGTATTTCCTGGGTTTATAAGGGCAGACCCTGGTGGATGACATCATCATCTGCTGGCTTTTCATGTTGCCATGTGCCTACCTGGGCTGCCAGAATGCTGCAGGTCGTGCTTTCCCTTTGAAATCCACAGGAATCTTATCAGAACAAACCATGCAGGGGCAGCTCCTTTACAACACTTTTTCAAAAGCTTATGATGGTTCAAGGTCATCCATGCTGGTGTTCATAAGTTACGTTCGTGTGGACATCGACTGTATAAATGTGCTTCAGGCTTTGCAAGACACATGAGCTTGCAACAATTTAACTGCCTGGGTTCAATGCAAATTCTGAAGTGAGCATACACATTTCTGATTGAGTGACTCGTTAGCTTGCTTTGTTCCCAATTGACTGAAAGCTGCCTAGAAATAAGATAGATTTTAATCAAGGCAAGCCATTTATTCTAAATTAACCTGTTTAAAGTCTCACCTTAGGTTTACTTGGTGCAGTCTGTAAAGCATTTAAGTGATGAATATTAAACAGATCTACGAAAAGAAGTATTATTCTTCACAGTGAGAATTTTGAGCCCACATGATGTAAAGATGGGACATTCAAAAAGAGGTTGATGTGGTCCCAGAATAACTGTGAGGGCTGTAGAGGTGCCCCACTGCAACCGCATAGTATGATACAGGAACCTGAAGTTCAAATATGAAGATAATTACTCCTCTCACCGCACCAACCTTATTTGTGAGGTGTCTGTTCCCCAAGACTTTATTCAGCAGTGCTTTGGTGGTCTGGAAGATTTCTCCCTCCTATTGTGGAGATAGAGGTGGCTGGAAGCAAGCAGCTTTCTACCACATGAGTGCCTGCAAATGTGCTTCTTTCCTGGTCCTCAGGGAAACAAAAGTTAAAGAGGCAACTGGATGTTCCAGGAGTGAGCAAATCTGGTGGGTTGAAGATTCAAGACCAGAAGACAAGAGTTATGACAATCTTTCTGCACCCCTGTCCTCAGGTTCATCAAGAACACTGGAAACCCAGGCTGAGAATAGATTAGTGAGTGAAGAGAGTGCTTCAGTGCTTTTACAGGGCTCTGCTGTTCAGTCATTTTTAAAGGGATTTCAAAACTTTTACCAGTTTGGTTTCACTCTCTTTAAGAAAGTTTGTTCCTTGAACAAAGGAACTGTGTTCAGTTATGGGGATACATTTTCTGAATGCCATGATGGACAAGAACAGTAATATTCCATGCCTTGGTGCAACTGGCTGTGGGGAAATAAGCACTTGTATCCCATCATCTGCTGCCTGTGACATATGCAAGAGAGAGACTGGAAAGTCTAAACATGCATCTGAAATGCTGCAAAATCAATAGAATGTACTGAGGTTATCAAAGCCTCTTCATACGATGTGTTTCATATCGTCTGTCACTGGCATTATGGTAATGGCTCCTAAGTGCTGCAATAGGATTTACAATATGGTGTATGATTAAAATAGGGGATTGTGCTAAGGAATTGGTGGGTATTTTCAAAATTATTAGACACAGTTGGAAACATAGCTGAAAGCAAGACTGCCTTCACATAACATATTGCCAGAACTAACGGCTTTGATTTCTTAAGACTAGATGATGATTGTTTGATCATTTTATTAAAAAAAAAAAAAGTCTAGGTGTCAAAGAGTTTCCTTATGTCTAAACAAGTGTTATTAGCTTCAATTATGGCTGCCAGGTGGAGAACTGTGCAGTTCTTTTACCATGTTTCAAAATATTTCATTTAGACATTTTGGAAAAACATACATCCCTATTCATAACCCCTGTTACTGTTCTGATTTATAGGTTCTGCTCCACTGTAAATCATTCAAAATGAAAAAATTAAATTTTATGGCATCAAACTTATGTGGCATCGTGCCTGAGCAAAGGGCAGAAGGAATGTGATTCTTATACTGCCAATTACTATTGAACTTGATTTTTTTTTTTAACAGATGGCTGAGATACACATATAGAGAAAGGTAAAGTATACTTACTCTCTACTTGGACTTTGAATTAAAAATAAAACACTCTCTTCAATAATTTTTCCCAGTTGTTTATAAAACTTTGACTCCTAAGCAATTTTTTTTCTTTTAAATTATACAAATATTTGCATCTGAAAGACAGAAATTTTTGGTTTCAGACCATGCACTTTAATTGCTGTGGATGGTCAAATGTATCATTCATTTAGTCTGACAGGCTCTTGGAGAAAAAAGGGTCAGAGTGTCAGAAGTGGCATAAGGAGAAGTGTGAAATCTTATCATTTTTAAGTGGAGAATCTTGAAGTATATTAAAATCATGGCCTGTGTTCTCTAGTGAGGTAGAGATTTTGGATGAGGGGATATGAAATTACATTTTAAAAAATTTTATATTCTTTGCTTTACATATTCCGTAGTACAATTTATCAATGCCAGTGAACATCACTGACCTGGCATGATTCCTGGCTATGAAGTGGTTCTTTTCTGGCAGAAGAAATTTCTGCTCCAGTTTCTGAAGGTTTCCTGGAAGGCATGATGGCATTATAGACTTAGATGTAACTTTAATTCATGCAACAATGCAGCAGCTGGTTTTAAATTCTAGTTGAGGTAACTAGTAAAGTCATTCTAGGAGCATGCACCTCAGTGCTTGCCAAAGGTATACTTTTCAGATATTCACAGCTTTAAAATACCAGAGGACACGATTTAAAGGCTTGGGATGATAAAGAGTAACCTTACAAATGTGGAAATGGGTACCTGGTCATATCTCAAATGTCTCTCCTGCCACAGAGTCTCTTGTTTTAACGAGGTTCCCCTTGCTTTAGCTGGGAAATCTGTTCATCACCTCATCCTGTACTTCTTAGCCCAGCCACATCTCCTAAATGTATGGGTGCATCCTTAGGACCTTATAGGCACATGAAAATGTGTCAAGACCTTTGAGAAGGGCTGGCTACATTTTTATCACCTGATGGGCAGAGTCTTGGTTGTGTAAGAAATGAGCAGGGCCCTTGAGCATTTCCTTACTGTAACAAAGTGGTTAATAATTAGTATTTTAAGGAAATTTTGAGACATTCCCAATAGCAGAAGTTCTTCTTGACTAGTATAAGGTGTGATAGGCAGCCCTAGTGACAGCACTGAACCTTCATGCACCAGTCATCAAACCCTACGCTTTTCATATGGACTGTGGGCACACTTTCAACCCTGGGGAATATTTTGGATTTAATAAAAAACTATACTGAATACTGTACTAAAAAATGTAGTAAAATGCATTGACAGAAAGGAAGAATGGCTGAGTCTTGTCTTCATTTGCATCTATTAAATTAATACATTCAAATTAATTGTATCTGATTTTTTAGATATGTTCAGATTATAAGACTGTGATTTTCTGGTCATGTGCAATTCCATGTATTACTTATGTTGTGTTAATAGAGAAATCTGCAGCCTTTCCTTTTATGGCATGTATGATTTTATTTCATTTTGATTATGTGTAGGTTTCTTTGAAATATCTGTTAAAACCTTATCTATAAAATGAAATTAATATTGAAATATCTGATCTCCATGTTGTAGGTAACAAAAACAATATAAATGTTAACAACATTCCCTTTAAATACAGAATCAACTATATTAAGTACCTTGGGGTTAAGATTTTAACTTCCTTAGATTTATGGTAAGAATTAAAACATCCTCTCTTGTTACATTTATAAACACAGAGCTCATTAGATGAAGGAAATTTCCTTTATCATTAATAGGTCACATTAATGTGATAAAAATGTCTACACTCGCAATAAATTTTATTCTTATTTTAAGCAGTTACCACATAAAGTGTTTATCCTTCAAAACTCTCAATAGCACTTTTATATCCTCCAATTGAAATAATAAAGAGCAAAGAATAAAAAGAAGCAAATTAATCCTCCCTTGGGAAACAGGAAGACTAGTACTGCCAGATTTTACGTTTTGGCATTGATTTGCTAAGCTTAAACATTTTCTTCCCTCTTTTCCTGATTTAAGTGGGGAAATGAGTGTCTGTGCTGAAGGATCTTGAAATTAAATGCAAAAATTGCCTCCTAGGAAACACCTTTGTGCAGGGGACCTGATAGTTCCTTTCACTCTGCATTGCTCTGTTAGCCAGAATGAGCACTTCTGGAAACTGAAAGAAGTAAGTGTCTTATTTATTTTTGGAGTTACTGATTATTGTAACAACATAGAATGGAGGAAAGTCAAAACTGGACGACACTCAGTGCCCACGTAGCCCTGACTCTGATAGTGACCACTCACAAACTTTTTCCTCAAAAGCTCTATCCTTCTGAAAACTTGGCCATATTAGCTTACTTTTATCAATTTCAGGTCTGGTTTCATTTGGAGTAAATGCCAAGCTTCCTACTGGACATAAACAGAAGAGTCATCAAACCCTGTGTCATCTAGGCAGCAATTCACGAAGTCTAAATTCAGAACATTCACAAATTCAGAGAGAATTTGTTGGTGGTCTGCAGAGAGCAGACTGGTCAATCTGTGTGGGATTTATTTCTGGTTTCTAGCTGCTCTTGCATGTGTTCAGTTTATTCACTGAAAAATGAAAATGTTCTGTGGAATTACAAAGTTATCTGGAAACAAGGGGCCAATGGTATCTAAGGTAAGGACAGGAAGACAGTAACCAGACCTATGGTTAGAACTAAAACTGCTGTGGAAAAATGACATTGTTCAGAGTAGTGAATGAAGCAAAGGGATAAAATTAGCATGGCAGAAGGCTCAGCTTCCAAGAAGGAGCATGGAGGCAGGATGTGTGAGGAAAAGGGCCGATGGTGTCTGTGATCTATGGGAGTGAGTGAATTCGTGTGTGTATCTGCATGGGTGTGCGAGCATGCATGAAAGACAGAGAAAGTAACAGGGGAGGGAATGACCATATGGCTTTTTTTTTCAAACAGTGAAAAAAATCGCAACCTTACTGCAACTGAAAACTGTGGACATTCTTTACAGTTAGAACTGGCTTTCTATCAAAAAACATGAATCTGGCTCAACTGATATATTTTGGTAGAGAAATGAAACTTTCAATGAAATTTTATATTGAAAAAATGCAGATGAGGTGTTAGATCAGGGAGGTACAACTTCGGTTTTTTACTTAAAATGGCTCTTCTAGCTTTGAAGGTTGTTCTACAATATGAAATTCTGTTTGAAATTTATCAGCAAACATAACTGTGGTTAAATTTGAAACAAAGGTTTTGGCTGGTCAAAGTGACAGGATTTCATTGATAGAAATTTTTGAAGTTTGGCTTTTCATTATGGTTGAAATTTTTTGGAAATGTCAGAATTTCTTATGCAATGGAAACTCAGATTTTTTTCATCTATATTCCTGATACTATTTTGCTACTTCAGTAGTGGCTGTATTAGCCCCAGAATTATTGTTGATACCCAAACAAGTGATGGAATTCCCATCTACCCCTCTAGTGTCCCTGGAGTAGAAAATCTGTAATAAGATCTGTCTCCTAAGCAATTGAAATAAGTGTATGGATGAATGGAGACAAGGTGCAAGACTGATGTTTAGGCATGATTACGTTTATTCATATATAGCTAGAGGAAGCTGCATTTAAAATTTACAGTGTCTTTCACTATACCATGTCCTTGTTAAAGAGTGAGAAGTTTTTAGAATTTAGAAGTTGGGAAAGTATGGTGCTGTCAAAGTGGAGAGAGTTTAGCACTGAGCCCCAGCCCATCTGAGGATAAAACACATCATTGAAATAATTTTAATTTCTCTCATAATGTGCTTTACAGTATGTCAAAGCATAGCATCAACTTTCATTCCATGGTTTGTTTGCTTCATACATACCTTAATTACTAGTAGTGTACTAGTAGTGTAGTGTACAGATTGTATTGGTTTTATGTGGCAAGGTTTTGGTAGCAGGGGGGTTACAGGGGTGGCTTCTGTAAGAAGCTGCTGGAAGCTTCCCCTGTGTTTGAGAGAGAGCGAGCCCATACCAGCCGGCTCTAAGACGGACCCGCCGCCGGCCAAGGCCGAGCCCATCAGTGATAGTGGTAACGCCTCTGGGATAACATTTTTAAGAAGGAAAAAAAGTTGGGAGTGAGAAACAGCTGCTGGAGAGAGGAGTGAGAACATGTAAGAGAAACAAGCCTGCGGACACCAAGGTCAGTGAAGAAGGAGGGGGAGGAGATGCTCCAGGCGCCGGAGCGAAGATTCCCCTGCAGCCCGTGGTGAAGACCCTGGTGAGGCAGGCTGTCCCTCTGCAGTCCAGGGAGGTCCACGGTGGAGCAGATCTCCACCTGCAGCCCGTGGAGGACCCCACGCAGGAGCAGGTGGGTTCCCGAAGGAGGCTGTGACCCCGTGGGAACCCCACGCTGGAGCAGGTTCCTGGCAGGACCTGCGGATCTGCGGAGAGAGGAGCCCGTGGAGCAGGTTTTCTGGCAGGACTTGTGACCCCGTGGGGGACCCGCGCTGGAGTAGTGTGCTCCTGAAGGACTGCACACCGTGGAAAGGACCCATGCTGGAGCAGTTCGTGGAGAACTGCAGCCCGTGGGAATGGCCCACGTTGGAGACGTTCGTGGAGAACTGACCCCGTGGGTGGGACCCCACGCTGGAGCAGGGGAAGAGCGTGATCAGCCCTCGCCCTGAGGAGGTGAAGCGGCAGAAAATAACGTGTGATGACCGTAAACCCCATCCCTGTCCCCCTTGTGCCGCTGGGGGGGCTTGGTGGAGAAATCCGGGAGTGAAGTTGTGCCCGGGAAGAAGGGAGGGGTGGTGGGAAGGTGTTCTGAGATTTCGTTTTATTTTCTCATTACCTTACTCTGGCTGATTTGTAATAAATTGAGCTAATTTTCCCTAAGCTGAGTCTGTTTTGCCCGTGACAGTAATTAGTGAATGATCTCTCCTGTCCTTATCTCGACAAATATTTTGTTATATTTTTCTCTCCCCTGTCCAGCTGAGGATGGGGGAGTGATAGAACGGCTTTGGTGGGCACCTGGCATTCAGCCAGGGTCAACCCATCACAACACTTTTGTAGAATGGAGCCTGGAGAAAATCCCTCTCTTGGACATGAGTGTGATGGTAGATCATCTGATAGAAGAAAAGTTCTCCTTTCCTAGAAAAGGTAAGGCAAGTGGAGGTTTATTACAAGCTTTTTTCCTTGGGGGGTTGTCTAAAGCATTTCTTTTCAAAAGAGGATGAATGAGCCCGGACTTCTCCATACTATGATGGCAATGTGCTATTAAAACGCCAAGGAAAGCATAAGGCAGTAACATAACTTCTTTTTTTTCATCAGTCTGGAGGATTAAACCATGATATGGGAACGAGTAGTCTCTCATTAATCACCACCACCTTAAATGTCTGGACTTACAGCAGTCAAAACCAAGTCAAACTCAGGAGTTAGTCTTGCTGAGAGTCTTTTATCAAAGCTGGGAGGCTCAACTGCCAGCGCAGAAAAGGCTCCTTGGGTTGTGTCTGGTAGAACCAGTAAATGAAGGATGGTGCAGTAATTAAAACAAAAATAAATACTTTCTCAAGGGGTAGATGCCTCCTTAGATGCCTTAACTCTGAATTTAACAAGTAAACTGTTAACACTGTAGACTATCATTCCAATTAGCTTTTAGCAAGCCTGAATAGATTATGATTCAGCCTGGTTTCTGTAGTATTCCCATGGATTTGTTATTGCTGTCCTAGCAACAGGCAAGTCTCCGGGCAGCCGAATGCCTGCATGTCGAACCCGGAGTCTCTGCGGGTGTGGGGTGGAGTCCTCAGGCTCGGAGGTGCAAACCGGGCACACGATGGGTGCACAATGCACAGGACTCCAGGGTGTCGTGAAGGATCTCGCTGTGTCCCGGACTGGCTGGGGGGGCTTCTCTCTTTGCACGAAGGTGGCCATGGAGACAGGACATGTGTCCTCAGACTAGATGTGGAGCTAGGTCTTTGTCTTTGTGGAGAAGCTTTGCTAAGCCGCTGCATGAATCTTGAACCACAGTCAAGTCACGCTCATTTGGATTCTTTGTCTATGGATGGGGATGAGAAGTACCAGAGAGCTTGGAGCTATTGCCTCCAGCATCATTTGCTCTACTGCTGGATTTTGGACACTATTATCTCTGTTCCAACCCTCTCCACAGCTGCTGTTAAGCAGCCACAAGAGAAGTCAGGCAATAGCAGCGTGTTTGCAGTGGTTGCAAGTGGATGGGGAAAGATGTTGGTAAGTTAGATTTCACTTCCATGTGCTGATTTATTTTTTTAATTTTCTTTGAGAAGAAAGTGGGTAATATTGATCATAAGAAACTTTTCATCCCAATAGCGGGAAACCAGGTTTGGAATTAGGAACAAGAATAAGGTTTAATAGAAAAACCTTTCTCACAGGGGAAAATAAACATTTGAGAAAGAACTTGAAATACAGATGGATCAAAATTTTAGAGTGGTCCTTTAATAAAGATGGAGGAATTACCTGCACAAAATAGTAACCATACTCCCAGTCTGCAGCCAGGAAAATGATTAGTTATTATTGAGTTTGGAAGAATAAGAACCTTTGGCACCATAGCAGTGAAAAAATACATTTTAAAACACAAAAGAATACATGGAAAGCATTTTTTTTATCTAGGGAACTAGAAATAATACACCTGCAAGTATAATGAATGCCATAATATTGGCACTGCATGGGGCATTGAGCAATTTGTACCACAGTTATAGGTTCTTTCTTGCTATTAATTTGAAATAAAATAAACATTTTTTTCCAAATCTTTGTTGTATTTCTGGCTTTCATTTATTGTTCACCAACTCTTTTCCTTTGTGTTTTGTCTTTGCCAGCTCTTTCTGTTTCTCTTATGTTTCTCGTCCATTCTCTTAGCTGTTTCCCTGGCTATGCTCCATCTCCTTAGGTTACCTCCAAAAAAAGAAAAAAAAAAGAGTGCCTCATGTCCTGAACTACAAAAGCAGCTGAACATGTACCAGAACGTGGTTTGCTTCACTGATGGGTTTTCTTTAAAAACACACTATGTAGTAAATACTGGCTTGTAGGAGACTGTAGGGTGATCCGAGTAGCACGGGGGAATTCAGTAATGTATTTCACATATTAGACGGTTGTGTTTCTAAAACTCTGAATTAAGAAAAACAATCAAACACAACAGAAAAAAAGCCTTGCTTCTCCTTTTTGAAATTTGTATTTTGGACTCATTCTCTTGCTCTGAGCCCTTACCTACTGTTGGTATTGTAGCTGTAATGATTTGCCTTTTCAGTTTTCACACAGACTGTGCTTTCTATTTCTAATTCCCTCTAACAACGAGAAAACTCGTTCCTTTCTATCCCTGAGTCCCCATTGCTGACTAAGCTCCATCTGGATGATTCCCTGTGTCCACTGTGTTTGCAAGGCCCCATGCCCCGCTGGTAAGTTTGCTGCAGCTTTACTACCATACATACAGTGTGAATGTATCTCCTTCTCTGATGGTACTGCTGTGAACCAGAGTATATGGAAAAAATTGCCAGCAGTCACCCAAGCTGAGTCTGCTCTTGCTAACCCTGGAATCAAGCTAGCGAAATGAGAGCCAGCTCAGTACAATGTAGTATGAGTTGTTAAGGCATTGCTGACCCAAGGCTAGTAAGTGCCAGTGAAAATCAAAAAGCAATGTCTACACTAGGCAGATGTAAATGTGAGATAACACATAGTTCAACTGGCTAGACCTCTTCCGAGCCTTTAAAGAAAGGAGGTTTGAACCTGAGTTGCTTCTTTTCCAGGTGACCGTGTCAGCCACTGGATACAGGAAGGGAGATCAAGCACATAGGTTTTATTTTAAAATATTTAGAAAATGAAACAAAACCAGACAAACGGTTTTGCTTTACTGAGCATCGTGACAAGAACAATCTTGCAGGTTGACTTTTTAATAATTCATTGTTACTGATATTCTTCAGTTTGGTCACCAGGCCAAGAAAAAGCACTCTGTAGGTACTAAACCCTCAAGTATGAGATTTACATATTAGAGTTCCCGTGCAGTTGACAGCTACATTTCAGGGCTCTGCACACCAAAAGTGCCCTGAGCTGTTGGTCAGCCTGGTGCTGCTAAGACCACAGACTTCTTCCATTTTCTGAAACCCGAGGCCATGCCATTAGCAAGTATGCTGTCAACAAAGCAGTGACTCCTGGGCAATTGCTTCCTAGCTACACACCCTGGGAGGACAGCCTTAAGTACTTTTTATGTAGAGCGTATGGTATTACTGAGTCAAAACATCAGTTTCAAGGTCTGTGGTTGCACAGCATAGTTATTTCAGTCAATAGATAGGAAAATATGATTTTCAGAATGAGAGTCCTACTGTATTAGTCTGGTAAATCCCAGTGTTGTGATACAAAAGAAAAACAATGTTCTTGTTATTTCTGGAGGTTTAAGGAGATTACCATACCCTGGGACATAATGGTACTTTTCAGCTATCAATGCTTCTAAAACTCATTGAAAGTAGTCTTCAAATCCAAGAAAGATTACATTGTATTCTGCTGGTATTAAACAATGTTCTGGGGGTAAATTCAAGGATACAAGTTCTTTTATTCTTAATTAAAAAAAAAACAAAAGTAAAAAGGATTAGGTTAGGAGCTGTGTAATATTTACTTGAGTAAATCAAGTGAAAAACAATGAAATGCTGAACAGAAAATGGAAACATTAATTCCTGGTTTTTGACATAAACCACAAAGTTCAGGCAGCTGCAGATTAGTAGGAGGAACAGTAGATAAGAGAAGTTAAATATCTCAAGAATTATATTTATGTCACCATCAGAGATTAAATTAAAAATTGGAAGCAGATTTCTTAAGGGGAAAACAGAAACAAGAGCTGGCATAAAAAAAAAATCATAGGGCTATCTAGATGGGCTGCATTCTCAGTTGCACTGGCCTGCACAAGCATATGAGGTTCCAGTGTGTCATGTGGAGGATATGGAGAGGAAAATTAGCAAGTCATTACGGAAATGACTGGTGAGCAGTTCATGATTTACTGCCAACATCAGCTTATTTGCATTGCTGAAGGTTGAAACAGGATGCTACCTGCAGCCTACATGGAGGGAAAGTGATCTACACCAATTATTAATCCATTTATGCCTGCAGGCTGCAGTGTTGCTCTGACTATCATTGTTAGCGGAAAATGGAGATAAATAAAGGAGATAAAACATACATATGACAGCAAATGCCAATCAAAGGTAAATTAGATTTATGATCCATTAAAATATGAGAAATACTAAAAATAGCTGTAGTTATTGCTCACAAGATAGCCTTAGCAGAAGACTGAGAAATCAGTGTCTAGAAGGCTTACTTTAACTCCCTTGTTTGGGTGTAGTTGTTTTGTTGTGGTTTCTTTGCTTTCCTTTTGAGGTCAAAGCAAAACTGTTACAAGATTGTCTCAATCACAAAAGCATGCGCAGAGCACTATGCGTCACTGTATGGGAAGGCTTTGGTAGGTAACATGCAAAGGCAGGGGCTGGAATTGGAAATAGTGGAAAAACCTTTGATTATTTTTTAAATCTGAATGCTTATCTTCTGCAATAACAAAATGAAGAGCTTGACCTCCCTGTTGTAAGTGTTACTGCAAGATATCTATCTAGAGTGACCGTAAGATTTGAATAAATGATGGGGTTTTTTTCAGTGCCTGGTGTATTGTTTAAAACTTTGCTCCTGTACTTCTCATTCCAGCACATCCTCCACAAATTGTTTATTTTTATGCAGCTTAACTCCCTGACTGACTTGTAAAACAAAAAGGTGACCTCTGTGGAGTGTGACACTGGTAGACAAGGTGCATAAGGGGAGTGTAACGCTTACCACTTGCACCTCTTCTGCAGACAGCTTACGTTCCTCCTCCATCTGGGAATTAATTATAGCTGTTCCTCACATAAGGTTATCTGTGACCATTTGCTCAGTGAATACACTCAGGAGGGCATCTGTGCTGATCAGTAGTTAGTTAAGCACTTTGAAATGTTTTGGTCTGAAAGACACTATATAAATAAATGTAGCATATCATTCTTCATATATCTCACAATATTTGTTGTAGGATTTGATTTGTGGAAGATGCAGTGCATTCTCTTGCAGGGTTGGATTCTTCAGCCTGCAGCACCCACATCTGGACATGGATGAGGATTTACTGGAAATATTATGTACTTAGGTGAAAAATCTATTTAACAGAACCTTTGCTCGTGCCAGGAAGCCATGAATTTGTCCCACTTGCTTTTATGCATAGTACTTGTAATGATGGCATCTTTGTTTAATTTTGGTTCATGACTCTTCCACTTTTTAAAGAGAGACAGTGTGGGGGCTCTCTCCAGGATCTAGGACATTCCAAGTTCTGCAGCAACTCCATGAATGTTCCCTCACGTAAAAGATAAGTGATACCCAAGAAGCCTTTTGATCCCCTATTTCAGCTTGCTACAGGCCATTCTCTGCAGAATCATTTGGTGATCTCTGTCGCCAGTCCCTGCAGGGCTGTAAGTTCCTTATGATTGTTTCACTGTGTCAGCTGCTTTTTCTGCAGCAGTCAAACTGGTTATAGCATTTCTTTTCCCGGAGTTAGCATACTTCCGCACCCATATAGCTGTTTCCCTTGTGTCCTGTTGAGTCTTTTCTATTAACTGTGTCTTAGAATTTTAATGTTCAAGCCTGTTTCCTGATTTAGGTAAGTCTCAGTTAACCAATTATATCATATTTCTCCTTACACACATGCGGTGCAATTTCAGGTCTCTGTTTTGTATTGCCTTTAGGTCTGCCTAGACTTCTTTTATGTGAGATACGGTCACTCCTCTCCTGTTTCTGCAAATTATTCCTGACCAATTTTGTTAGCAGCATCTTCTTTATTTGAGTTTTTCTGGCCCGTGGAGAGAGCAGAGGGATCCTCTCAATGAATGTCCCTACAAGATGCTGTGCTCACTGGCCAAAGGGAACCATAAAAAGCACTTGAATGTTTGAATCCAGCCAGATGTCCCTGTGAGTTAGCAGCATGCAGAGTCAAAACGGTTACTGGCTAGCATGTAGCCATATTTAACAGAAAAAAAAAAAAAAGTTGTAAAAGGACCTATGGGAAACCAGTCCAAATTACTTACAAGAGGTTCTACTTTTTGGCCACCAAGGAAACAGGAGTGTGTCTAGTTCCGCTCTGGGGTTCATGGGCACAAATATTATCCCCATAGGGCCGATAGTACAAGAAATGCACACAGTTGGTCACACCTGCTGCCACATTGCTCTCTAATCCCCGGGGCGGAGTGGGGAATGACTGCGTGGCACCAGGCTATTTGAATTTTACACCCGCTTTTACCACAGGGTTTCTGCATGATTGGTGGCCTCCTGAAAATGTGTCTCTGTGGCTAAGGGAAAAAAGTGTGCTGCCAAGGCCAAAGAAAACATAAATGTAATTATGCCCTGAGTTGGTATGCATTGCTTGAGGAAGACATGCAGAGCCTTCTGCCCTTGCAGAGTTCTCTCCTATATTTGGGGGATTTTCCCTATTGTTGTGTTCACAAGTCAACACAGCTATAAGTTCCAGATTTCTTTTCTCATTAATTACGCTGTGGAGGAATAGTAAGTGCTTTCTCCTTTCCCTGAGAAAACGGTGCCAGGATGCTAAACAGAGCTGTGGCAGCTGCGCTTGCTCCCTGTGTCATCCCTGCTGTGGTGCTCTGGCCCAGGAGGTGGGCAAAACTCCAAGCGGATTCCCTCCAGGAAGGGCTGACATTCATGACAGTGGGATCTTCTCTCACATACTATGAAAAATATCAAGGGAATAACCAAAACTGCACCAAGAGCATCTTCAAATTCCTCTACTGCCTCATCCTCTGAGTTTCTGAAATAACAAGGGAACAGTTCAGCTGCTTTGGCTTGATGACAATCCTTGGTTGACCAGTTTGTGACACGTTGAAGCAGACTGGTCTTATTTTCAAGAACTGCACAGGGTTCATCGGAGTCCTTTAGAGTATCTAATATTACATATTTTAATTTTCCTGGAACATTGTGTATGGATAAACTTTCAATTTCTTATGCTTATCAGTTATAATTGGATGTTGGCAGGCACTTGCTTTACCAACATGGTTAAATTCATGTATCTTTTTTTCAAATGTACAAGTGTAATTGTGGAAACTGCAAATGCAGCTCAGTGTGCTCCATTAGAGAGAGAAGAATTTCGCAGCTAAGCATTTTTGCACTTGCCTAGTGAAGAACATTGTAGGTGTTGAAATTCTTTAGAGAAAATCCAGGTACATAATCATTATTAAAGTGCCTAACAGTATCAATCTCTCTTTTAATTGCTGTTATTCAAGGTGATTTTCAAACCGCTTCTCAATGTCAAACAATTTTCCAGAGATATTGACAAAGGAAGTAATATTAAGATCATAACTTCTGTCAAAATGAATTTCATATGTCATTAGCTCAGGATTCATTTATGTCAAGGCAAGGGTCTGATCCTGCAAGTTTTGTGTACCAGGTATAGATTTATTTCAGGTGGGATTTTTTGGTGGTCAAGTGACATGAAGGTTGGAACTTAAAGAGTTAATAATACACACTCGCAAAATGAACAATATGATCAGTAAGGGTTAAAGCATCTTTCCTGGTTTCTGACCTAATATTTTACTTCAGCCTATAGAAGTCATAGGTAACACTCAAAATAAATCACATTAACAGATTTCCCAAAAGCGGTCAAATTACACGATTACTTAAGAAAACCCCTGGGTACATGTGTGAGCATTATGCCCTGTATCAGTGCAAAAAGACAGCAAGCAAGACTAAAAAGCTATACTTTTTATTTTGCCAATGAATCTGTTGCACTTTGCAATGTTTAAGTGGGCTTATACAACATAAACATTTGGGACATTTAACATATCAAGCTCAAATAAAAATGACATGCAGATCGTTCACTTCTGAAGCTGCCTTCTGTTCAGTTATTGGAACACTCCATCCCTGTGGTTTCCGAAATATTATAAGTATATATTCCAGATTAAACTTTCTATTTTCCTCAAGGTAGTGTTGCTTTTCAGCCCTCAATGGCTTGGTTTTTGCCTAAAGAATCAGGTCCTATCAGCAAAATCAAAGGCGATTACACAGCTCAGTAGTCATTTAGGATTTCTGTGGCTCAATTAAGCATGTATAGCATGCCACAGCCACTGAGACTCTGTTTATTCAGTGAAAGTGCTCTGTAATTTATTTAAAATAATCCATCTTTAACAAATAAAGAGGCCATTGACTGGCCATCGCTGCAGGCATCCATTTAAATGCTGCCTTCTTGATGGTCTGTTTTGCTGGTTTAAGTTAAATACCTGACAAAAGTGATTCAGTTTTTTGGAAATAAGATTTGTATGCATGATGTTTATTTTCTTTTACACCAGTAATCAGTTAGAACTTCTTTTTAACAGATTGACCATTAAAAATGATTAATGCTATTCACTCTGATAATAACAGAATGTGACTGCGAGCTGTGTGTGTGTGTGTGTGTGTGTGTGTGTGTTTAAAACTGCTCAGGAATTGTGTCTTTATGACACTTCGCTAATCATGTTAGACCTATTACTGCATACATATATTGAAAATTAGATTAGATGACTACGGCTAGTGACAAAAACTCTTTTCTTTCCCAACGTGCAGCTTGTTTTTTTTTTTCTTTTCCCACTTGACTCTTTCAGAAATGAGTCATTCATCTAAGCAACACCAGCAAACTGCCATAAAGACTCGCCAGTACTAGTGGATCTTCTCTGAGCATCAAAAGATTGCAGTATAAGTTCCTGGTAAGTGCTGTTACTTGTTGCACTGGAACATGACCAACTCAGAAGAAGCTTTTTCTCTGTAACGAGAAACAGCCATTAAAAACCATCTTGGGAATAGAGCAAAGTATAGTGCTAAATTTCCAGTGGCAAGGCAATAGAGAAGGCTATTGGTTAAAGGACTGCTTCTTAGGGTTAAGGATAAATAAAACTCTGGTAGCCACAATGGCACCTCCTGTCCAGCAGCCACACAGTATAGCTGTGTCTTGTCCTCTTTTCAGACTTAAAAAAGAAAAACAACCCACCAAGAACAACACCAACCTTAGAGGAGGTGAAACTAAGCTGTTTGTGTTATTGAATAATGGCTTTTTAATGGTAGTTAAACAGAATCATGGACAGCACTCAATATTTCTTTATGTAAGCATCTAAAGAGAATATGTCACATGTTCACAGAAGAATTTCAAAGTCAGAGCAGCACATGTGCTTTATTGCAGTAAGCTTATTCTCACACTATTTATTCTTTTTGTTTTTCATACAGAAGCTGTACTAATAGTTCATTTGTACCTGATTAGATGAGAGTAATGTTTCAATGCATGTTGTTTGAATAATGGCTAATTTTATTTTAAACATGAAGATTTATTCCAGCACCCTGGAGACTGTAGCACTAAAGACTAAATTTATAGTCATTTAGATTGTCATGTTTTCACATGGAGCTCTGAGGTACCTATAGATGAGGAATGATGCTAGCTTCATTCCCCATTTCAACTACACAGGACAACCTAGTTAGTACCTGCACATCTGGAAATAAGACAAAGAAATAGAGATTCCATCTAGCATGAGACATTAATACACATACTAATTTGCCCTTAATTTTACTAGTTAATCGCAGACATAGGACTGGAGTCATGGAAGAGTAGTTAAAACTACCTTACTGCTTTGGAGATGGCCTAAGTCAAACTTGAAAATGCTTTTATAAGGAGACCTAATTTATCTTTAGTTCAGATGTCATGTCTTTTAAAATGGTTTTCTGGACTTTTAATAATCAGGCACCATCTTATGTTCAACATGCAGTTGAGGAAATGATCATGTTTTAAGACATTAAATCAACCAACATGGCAACACCACAAGCCGAAGCACTAGCTTCTCAGTTAGGACTCATGACTGTACTGATGATTGTGACTAAGCTCCAGCTGTACAGATAAAACTGAGGCAGCAGGATCCTATTTTCACTAGGGTTGGATGGTAGAGGAAACAATCACCTATTCGGCACTGGTGAGGCCGCACCTCGAGTCCTGTGTTCAGTTTTGGGCCCCTCACTGCAGGAAAGATGTTGAGGTGCTGGAGCGTGTCCAGAGAAGGGCAACGGAGCTGGTGAGGGGCCTGGAGCACAAGTCTTATAAGGAGCGGCTGAGGGAGCTGGGGCTGTTTAGCCTGGAGAAAAGGAGGCTGAGGGGTGACCTTATTGCTCTCTACAACTACCTGAAAGGAGGTTGTAGTGAGGTGGGTTCTGGTCTCTTCTATCAGGTAACTAGTGATAGGATGAAAGGAAATGGCCTCAAGTTGTGGCAAGGGATGTTTAGGTTGCATATTAGGAAAAATGTCTTCACTGAAAGGGTTGTCAGACATTGGAACAGGCTGCCCAGGGAAATGGTTGAGTCACCATCCCTGGAGGTATTTAAAAGATGTGTAGACGTGGCACTTAGGGACATGGTTTAGTGGTGGACTTGGCAGTGTTAGGTTTACGGTTGGACTCAATGATCTTAAAGGTGTTTTCCAACCTAAATGATTCTATGACTCTATGAAATACCTGGGAATTAAATCTCCATCTCATCAGCGGACACAGAGGATATGCAAGAAGAAACATGGAGGGGAAGGGCAGCCTGAAATCCTGTCTTGCTGTAACACAAAGGTGTCTTACTCAGTGCTGCAAATAGGTATCTGGTCTTAGTGTCTCCTTTAAAAAAAAAAAGCAGCAGGTTTCTTTCTTTTGAAGTACAAATGTGGATGGTAATGTCTGCTAAGGCATTTGCCTAGAAAAAAGTTAGTTTGTGCCCAGTGCTCTCCTCTACCTTGGAGGGTACCAACCCAATATGAAGCTTTCTGTCCCACCCAGGAGGGTGTCCTGGTCAAGAAGCATACGTGGATGGGATCGGAATCCTGGTCAAGCTGAGGTGGGAAACAGCCATGCAGCTCTTCAAATTGGAACTGTGCAAGACAGACCTCCACTCACTTGGGGAGCTTCCAGGTCATGCAGAGGTGCAACTGGAATATTTAGGTGCCTCCAGGATTAGAAGAAAGCTGAGCCTGTTGGGTTACAATTCAGGATTTAGGTACTAGATTCCTGCTTTATGTAAACTCCTCTTTGATCTCAAAGGCCACTGGCATGGAAAAGTTTCCTCCAGCATTTAGCACAAGGAGAAACTGAGGTACCAGATACTGAATTAATTGCCTAAGGTCATATGAGGCAATGGGGGAAACATGGGGGGAAAAAAAGACGTGACCTAACTCCAAGCCTCATGTCCAGTGTGCGGGATGATGTTGCTATCCTGAATGGGATCTTTGTTTGAGTGATGAGATGTAGCACCCTGAGAAAAGGTAAGAAGACGTTAAGAACACAGATTTCCTTTGCACTTATAATTCAGAATGTTGCTTTTCATTCATAGTAGTGCAAATATATTACCTTGGTGAGAAACCAGGGAGAACAGGGACCATAGAGCAGGAGCAAGCCTGTGGGTACACATGGGGAAGAGAAACAGAAATTATGCTGTATGAGGCATTGGAGGACTTCCAAGTATTTTTATTCATTATTACTATTTTTATGTGAAAAGGAACAGCCTTCCAGGCCTGGCTGGTTTGCCTCGGGCAGGGATTTTGGCACGTTCTAGTCCAAATCCATGTTTGAGTGTATGCGTGTGTGTATGTGTGCAGGGTGCTTGCATGAGGTTCAGAATGTGCAGCTTTTTATCTGCTACTGCTCACATTTACCTCTTCCACCTTCTCCTGTCAGTGCAACGAGCCTTTTATTTAGTCATATGACATTCAACTTCCAAACTTACTAGTGTTTTTAGAAGGGAATTCATTGGATAGACCTTTTTTATTGAAACACGTGTAAAAATACCAAACTAAGTGATTAAAGGACATTTTAAAACTGAAAGAGTTTTTTATATGAAAATATGAAAACTTTTTTTATTACATCAGCTAGAGTAAAAGTGCTGATTTTTTAAAAATTTGTTAACATTTCATTTGGGTTTATGATACTTAGAAAAAAGTAAGAATAAATGTTTCTGTGACACATTAAATGAATTTAATTTAATAGAAAATATTACTGAGAGACCTTTTCAGAAATCTATCCAAACTGTGGTTTGATAACCATTGTGTGTAGGCACATTAATTACCGAGATCTTTCAGGAAAAAAATATTTGATCCTGTACATAAATTGATTGAATATTTTAATTTGCTGGTTGTTAATTGCTTATCGATTTGTGACAACATATTAGTCCCATCATAGAACTTCAGATGTACTTAAAGTTTCCTGGTACCAAACCATAGTAATACATCATTTATCTTGTTTTGCAGAAGGGCATGAAAGCATCAAATGCTTTTACAAGAAGAACAGGTAGATTTTGTGTTTTCAGTGGCTTCTCATAAAGTGAGGGAGAGAAGGGAATCTCCTTTCATTAGTCGTGTTTTAGAGCAAGAAACAACCAGAAAAGGTTTTACCCAGCCATAGAGGGTTGACCTTGACTTTGAGCTTTAGTTTATTGTTGTTTCGTTGTTAATGTCCAGTGGATTTTAATCAACACATACTCCAGCCTCTATATTTAAAATAGTATCTTAAAGTGATATTCATCCATAAGCAGACTGCCAGCCCAGGAGCTGTGTAGTGCTTATGTCCCCAGCCTGATTCTGAAAGAAAATAACTGCAACTTTTGGTGAAATAAGCTCACAATAAATCAGTACAAATTTCACAGCTACTTTTTTTTCTCTTTTTTTTGTGATGAGAGGGGAATAAACATTGTATAATTCCAGAAAGCGTGATCCAAATGCAACAGAGAACAAAAACCAGAGGCTGCCTTGCTGATGGGCTGGGGTGCTTTGGATGAAGGGCTTTTCGCATCTGCCCCACGTGGGAGAGGCGGGTGGAGGATGCAGCTGACCCTGGGATGAATTGGAAACTCTGCTTTGGCTATGGTTTGTGGCATGAAAGCCCTGTGCTTTTAGGACCCTGGTCTTACCAAGTACCAGTTATTCCAGCCAGGCTTCACATGTGGTAAGCGATGGCACCGGGGCCTCTGTCAGCATGGGGGCTTGCTGGTGTGAGTAAAGCACAGTGCTGAGCACCTGCAGCTGGTGAAGACAAATTCCTCCAGGTTTCAGCTGCCCTCCAGGCAGCTTTGTGCGATACTGTGTGGCAAAGCAGTTGAGAACCAGTAGGAATGTATTTCAGGAGCTTATTTCAATAATTTAAAAAGCTACAGCTGAATTGCTACAGTGATTTGGGAGTTCTTGTGTGGGCTTTCCACACAAAACATAGCAATATAAGGAGTGTAGAAGTCATCTTCCTATAATGGTCTCTAAAGCACTTCTCTCTGTAGCAGCCCACAAATAAAGACCAGATTAATAAGAGAAAACACGTCTGGGTTTTTTGCATTGCAGAAACCCAGTGGACATCCCTGGGATTTAGCCTTATGAATTAGTTTGCTGGGGCTTCTACGGAGTTTCTAACTGAGGTGCCTGGAGTACAATACCTGGGTGGAGTCCTTCAGGTACACAAGGCAAAGGAAAATGGAGTGTGATGGGTAGTAAGGCAATTTTTACTGTCTGTACTCTTTCCCAGTATTTGTAAACCAGACATGCTTTTAAAATATTTAGGGAAGGGCTGATTTGTGAAGCAAATAGCTCAAGGTCTAGTGGTTTGATTAGCCACATGTTTCTTCTGAAAACAAAGCATATCATATGTAAAGGGAGCCTGGAATAAATTATCTTAACTCCATCAATAACTTCAGTGGAGGATCTGTGCCACTGTGTATTTCCACATCTTCTGGGGAGTCATTTAAAATGCATGGGCATGGAAGCTTAAGACAGTGTTGCAAAATGGTACATGCCTAATTACCCAACAGTGGTGTTACTTCTAATAGGAGAGTAAATTACGAGAAGTTCTTGGGTTTTTCAAATGTAAATGTCATCATTATGAGAAAGGCAGGACATACAGCATTTGTGCTTGCTCATCACAGCTAAATAAGCAGGTGTTAAAGTAACACAAAAAGCATGGTGAGAAAACAGGCAGTTAACTTAAAACTGATTTTAACCAAAACTGTCACCAATGAGTTGCTTAGGACTTCTCGTAGAGGGTTGTTTTGGAAGGAAGGGCAATTTCTTTCTTTTTTTCAAAACCCTACTGCCAGCCATCTGTTGATAATTATTGTCCAGTCTCTGCTGAGAACTTGTGATATTTAATATTTCCTCACCACTTGAACAAATAAGCGATAATAACTGCAAGGTACTTGACCACAGGAGTAGAAAGGCATACAGCATGAAAGAGTCAGTGTACACCTTGGTTTTTGAAAACAACTCAGTTTTCTGTTTGTGATAAAGATAAATCGGAGTTCTTGAGGACTTGGAAAATAGGTGAGTTGCACAGTGTCTCTGGAAAAAAAATATTTTTTTTAATTGACAGTTATCAGTTAAAAACTGTCCATTCCTGTTTGTGTTTCCTCTTATTTTTAATTTATGTTATCTTTTCTCACAGAAAATGTTGGGCAATCTATTTATTTGTTCATTGAATATTTAGGACATGTAAGCTGAAGACATCTCAATTTTTCACAGTATTTAGTCTTTTAAATTGTCAATGTTTTTATAGTTATATTGAACCCTATGCAGTAGGAGTGATGGATAGCATAGATCATTACATCTAGTTTAGAAATGGTCTCTGAATTTGTATAAGAAACTGTCTGTAATTGTTGTTCTAACTTTCTTTTTGTTTTCTTCAATTATATTAGTAATACATACTAATAAACCATACTTTTATTCCAAGTACTTGGAGCTTTACAAAGAACTACTATCTAAACTTCATGACATCTGTGACCTGATAGCTTCTAAGCTTATTTTAAAGATGGTCTGACAACACTATGTTTGTGTTTAAGCTTTCACAGTCTGACATATCACTGTCTCTGGAATGACATCCCCTGTTAATGACATTACTCAGCATTTTCCAAGATCCGAATCCAAGATTTTAGAAGGTTGTTTCTGGACCCACAGCTTCAGAACTCTTCTGGTCCCAGCACTTTGAAAAGCTGTTCCCTATCAAAGTTCCACAGACAGAGCATACTGAGATGATGGCAAAAAAAAACCTGCTTGCCTTTGAACATGTGGCTTCGGATGATTTGACTAAAATGTCAGCAGACCTTAGAATATATCTTTTATGACTTTTTTTTTTTTTGGTGTTGGTTTTGCTTTTCTTCAGAGGACTCAGCAGGTACAAGCCTGAGTGCCCTCGCCTCAAAGCTACTGAAGTTTGTAGGAAGTCTTGGTTGCAGCTACCTCCAACTCTAAGATGGTTTTCCGAGCAGCTGCTCTGGAGCCTTTCCCTGCTTGCCCTCACTTCCACTGCCAGCGCACAGGTTGATCTCCCTGACCCCATGTGCAAATGGTAGAGCGAAAAAAAATCGCAAGAATGCTGATTTTTAATCCTTAGTTGAGTATGCATTCCATATAGTTGCCAGGTGCTAGTACTAAACCCCCACTCCCCAATAAACCTTTAAATTTTATGGGTGTTTCATTATCAAATTGAAAATAAAACCACCGAACAGGAAATAGTAATTCTTAAAGGTTCATGCAAAATCAATTATATTATCCCTTGATAATGAAAAAGGAACCACAGGTCCCTGATACGGGGTGAATTTCTTAACAGATACAAAAAGTACAGCACTTTTAAAAAAATTTATTAGCTAATGTGATTCTTGAAAGTTGTTTCCATCCCTGAACATTCACTTTACATTTATAATTCTTTTCTTATCGCTTTAAAAAGATGAACAAACACCAGACAACAAAACCCCAGAGCTACCTGTTGGTCATAGATTGCCTAATTTTTTTATATACATCTGTTTTCCTTGATTGTTCTGGAAATTGTTCTGGAGGAGCAAAAGTGAAAGATTCCTGGGACATTATGAAAAACATCACAATAAAATAAATAGGAGTAAGATAGGGTGATGGTTAGAACATGAGAGACTGGTTTCAGTCCATACTACCTTTCCTTTTTGCTGTTGGAATGTAACAAATATTAACTGCTACTGCTCTGCTGTACTTCATTACATAAATATTTGTGTAAATTCACACTGTGAATATATGAAGTGCTTTGATGGGCAAAGAGGAGAGTTTCCCCATGTGCTGGTTTCTTCTTTATATGAAGCAACAGCATTGTACGCGCTGACCAAACTTTCACACTCATGCTGTTCAGCATCAGCTTGAGTTCTCAGTTCTCTTTTTATCTCCTTCATAACTGGTTTACTTACCAAAAACAGCTCTGTTGCAATACAGCAATTCCCAAGTAAGTGCTCCAAGCCAGCACTACAGTGTTTCAACTATTTTTTTTTTAAATGAGCACTGATCTGGAAGCCTTTCTATGCCCCGCCTCCTTTATAAGATTAATTAATAGAGCATGCAAAATGCCAAGAAACTGTACATGTTCCCATCTGTGGCATCTCTAAGCCCTCAAAGAAGACAGCATTTGGATCTGGGGAATCTTATTACTTCACTATGCTCTGCTTCTAGCAATGAGTGTTACTTTTTTTTCCTGCCATCAGTTTTGCAGATATGCTAGTGGCAATATGCATGCAGAAATCAACAGGGAATTTTGTATTAAATAAAGTATTTGATTATAGTGGTACATATACTGAATCTGTCCCTCTGCCCCAACAATAATGTAAGTATGTCTTAGGTATCAATGCAATAAGCAAAGTTTTTCCTCTGTTGTATAAACATTGTTGTAACCATGGTAGTTAAGGATGTTATAGAAGCAGGGCACATAGAAAGAGGAAATATTGGCATAATAAAAGATGTCACCTTCTCCTGCAAGCTTTGCTTCTTTATTATATACTTTGACAGAGACGAGAACTTTCATTAGATCACCTTTATGTGGTGTTGATTCCAGTTCCACTTACAACATAAAAAAAAAAAAAAAAGACCTATGACTCTGGAATACAGGTTTCCCTCATGACAAACAAACAAAAAAAAAAAAAGAAGAAAAAGAAAAAAGTAGTCCTATATTGTCTTTATAATGTTTTCTTTCACTCAGCATTAACCCAGGTGAGCTAGTCAGTATGAAAAAGTACTTAAAAGATTTGGCCTTGCTTTCTGCTAATATATTTTCTTTCAGCAGTTCATAGTTTTTATAACTTTGTTCACTCATTGGAGTAGTTTAGGAGGCACATTAGTCATGTCATATTAGGCATCTTTCAGCTTTATAGCCTAATCTTTATACAGGGAAAGAAATTTTGAAGAAATTGGTATATTAATTTATATTTTAAAACAGAGAGGAGTGGAATAAGGGATTTTTCTTTTGAAATTGTTTTGTTCCAAGTTTGTAAAAGTTCATATATGGCAAAACACCATGATGTGGACCGGAGCAACTGATGTCTACATTTTAGAATAGTTTAACAATGAAAAGAGTTAGGATTTTTCATGATTGTTAAGATACGAGTCAGATCTAATGGCTACATACCAGACTATTGGTATTGTAAGTGTATTTTAAAAATCTGTTGTGACTTTTGAAAAAAACTGAAAATTTGGAAGTGGTGACTGACAAATACTCCAGTCAGATCTAGAGAGTAGCAAAAAATTAGTTTTTCTCAACAAGTATTTCATACCTTTGGTTAAAATAAAACAAAGGAAAAGTTTTCATGCAAATTAGCCATACAGAATACCTTGCTGTACATGTCTAATGGTCCATGTCTTTGTGCTGCAGAGTAGCCAGCATTGCCAGGTTTGGTGGTTGTTATGGAACTAGGAACCAGTAGTTAATGTAATGACATAGCTGTACCTGGATTTAGAGATCTCATGAGTATTAAGGGCTTCGGCTCATAGAATTCACTCTTCAAGTTCAGGCTAATTATATTTTGTTCCCAAGAAATTAAATGTTGGTCCCCCCCACCCCCCCAAATTTGAATATTTCATTAAATTGAAAGAGGCAGCTGATCTATCAAAATGGTGTTGTTTCTGAAGGCACTCATAGCACTTCCTGTTCACTTTCAGTTTATAAAGGGAAGCTGAGACTGAGACAATTTGACTGGCTGATGTCTATACTGTGAAACCTGGAGTACTTCCACCTCTTCTTGGTGAATGAATTCTGTCCTGTTCCCTCGTGACTTAGAGGAATTGAGTTCTTGACTTTATGGAAAGCAAAGTCAAGTAGGGTGGCCAACAGTGGGTCGCTAGGTCTCCAAGGGTCCCTGATGGGGTCAAGCAGGGAACAGGAAAGTGGGAGATGCTGTGGGAGAAATATTATACAGGCTAGATGTTGCTATAGTTCCTGTGGCCAGGTGTGGAAAAGTAGTCCTGTGATAGCTCTCATGTCATCCAATGTGTTTATGTGGTGGGTTCACCCTGGCCAGCAGCCAAGTACCCACTCAGCCGCTCACTTACTCCCTACCTCCCAGTGGGATGAGCGGGAGAATACGTAGGGAAAAAGTGAGAAAACTTGTGAGTTGAGATAAAGACAGGGTAATAAGTGAAAGAAAGAGAAAAAAAACCCCACAAGCGACACAAAGGCAATCCCTCACCACCTCCCACAAACAGACCAGTGCCCAAACATTCCCTGAATGATGGCTACCTTGGAAAATCAAATCCTTCACCTTCTTCTGCTATCCCAGTTTTATTGCTGATCATGATATTACACAGTATGGACCACCCCATTTGTTCAATTCAGGTCAGCGTATCTGGCTGTGTCCACTCTCAAACTCTTGTGCACCCCCAGTGCACTTGCTGGACAGGGCATGGAGGGAGTGGGAATAAGAGAAAGCCTTGGTACTGTGCAAGCACTGTCCAGCAATAGCCAAAATGCTGGCTTGTTATCAACACTTTTTTAGTCATAGGTCCGATACACAGCACCATACAGGCTCCTGTGAAGAAAGTTAACTCCATCCCAGCTAGACGCAGTACATGTCACCTGGAATTCAGACACCAGCTGAGACAGGTACAGACTGCCCAGTTGTGGGTTAGTCCTGCATAACCAGGGAACACTGAAGACACTGTGAAGACAGATTTAGGTTTGCAAAATCCATTATAGCAAAATAAAAATCTCCTTACATATTCCTCTGAGGAAACTAGTATTCTGTGCTTTGAGCTAGGGTTGAAAAGTAAGTGGCAAATAAGAGAAAGATTAAATACAATTTGGAATAGTTGCACATTCAGTCTGTACCATCTAAATGTGTATGTAATGAGTTCAGGTTCTCTGAAAAATGAGTATTCAATTAAATAAGGGTACTATATATTTATATAATCAACAATTCTGCATTTTCTAACTTCAGGGTGTTCAATTTTGCAGCCTTTTCAATATTACTTCAAGTCAGCTTTTGTTTGTGTAATACTTATCCTTACAAGGACATCAGGTAGCTTGATATAAATTACATTTCTAAAACATTGTGATAGAGTTGGGTGAAGGTAGTGGTTTTAGAATAGAAATTGTTACCATAGCAGGAGATAGACATGCAGACATACATTTATGTATCAAGAGAAATTTGATTAAAAAGTGCAACTTTGGTGTTTTAAGAGAAATATTAATGCTTCTCAATATCCTGCTAGAAAGACAATTAGTGTTCTTTTCAGCAGGAAAATTATTAGGGAATAATCCCAACATTTTACACCACTTGAGAATTTGTTTATTCCTCCATCTTAATTATTTGCACGATGGAATGTGTCAGCTTCTAATACCACTGATAATCTTTTTGACACTAATTGAAGATCATTATGTGCCTAAATCAAATTATGAGCAAATGCCTCTAAGACGGCACACTAGTCTCTAAAATTCCCAATTGAGAAGGGCTATTTTAACATGCATGCTAAGCAGTTTCACATTTTAGTTAGAAGGAAAGTTTAAATAACCCGAATGACTCAAGAATCAGTCTAGTATGGAGTGTAATCAAACAGCAGGGCAGCCTCAGAGGCATCCATCAACAGAAACAACCAACTATCACGACTACATTCATTTTAGGAGCCAACCCACAAGTCTAGGTGTTACTGCTGGAAAATATATAATGCAGCTTCACATCAGGATCCTAGAGCTGCCAAGCATATCTCCAGAGTAACTTTAACAGTGATTACACTTGATGAAGGAGGTAGAGGAAGTATATTCATGTGCCAGCAGCACCAGGAGGATAAGGCCAATATTGAAGTTAAAATACATTTATGTGAATTCTTATTCAACCATTAAACAGCAGTTTTTCATAGGATGAGCTTTGCCTACAAAAGTCTCAGGTGTTTCCGCTTAGCGCTGGTCTCTTTTTGTAAATATACAGACTTTTAATTACAACAAGCAGGCTACCTAACAAGGAGATGTTTGAAAACACTGAAGACAGTAAATGCCATAATCATGAATTGCCTCTATGATACCATGCTAGCCTCTGAAATTGCCAAATGAGAAGGGCTATTTTAACATGCATAAGTAGTTGCACATTTTTGTTGGAAAGAGAAGTCAAACTTGTGACAGTTAGCTGAGGGTGGAGGAGGACTGTTGTAGGCTGCAGTCCTAAAGATTGTGGTATTGTAACAGTCAATATGGACTGAAGAAATGTACTTTATTCCTGTATTTTATTTAAGTTATCTAGTGCTTGAAGTGAACACCCAGTCCACTGCAGTCACAGCCAGCAAACAGATGTCTAGCCCAGAAGAGTCTACAAAGCAGTTCCATATGTTCCCTCTCTTCAAAATTCACATTAAAAGAACAAGCTGGATCTTGTTAGAGAATTTCTGTCCAATTTTACCTTTCTATCACAGTATATGAAATCCATACCTATGCGGGCAGCCAAACCAAAACCTATTCTCTTATTCAGGCCTACTTTGATGCTTAAGTAGCCTTCCTGCTGGTGTTCTGTTGAGAAATGCCTCCCTATCTATAGACTGCATGCTAAGCATGAGAGTTTTTGCTGAAGTGCCTCTAACCTGTTCTGAGTTGGCATTGAAAGACTCCTTAGTAGGAATGTAGCCCTGAATTGGGAGAAAAACACTGTCCTGGAAAGAAAGTGAGGGGGAAGCCTTCTGAGAAATGAAGCTGTGCTACTTTTAATGCTGGCTACATAAACAAATGCATCTAAATCTGAATAAGTGACCCTGCCTTGCAAGCAGGGTTTCTCAGGGAAAAACTGTTTGTTCTCCCTTAAAAACGATGGCTCAATGATCACCGCTAAATATTGCAGCCAAAGAATTAAGCTTTCTTTGCATCTGAATTTAAGTATGGATGGGGATACAATTTCCCTTTTTACTTTTTTTAAAGTAAATAAGTTTATTTTGTGGTAGGGATGGTCTTTTTTTTTTCTGTGCTGGAACAAACCCTAGCACAATGGGGGTGTTGACTCATGACAAAGCCTACTGTGATACAAATAGTCTGGAATAATTTTCTGAAGGAAGTGTGTAAAAATAAATCTGTAAAAAACCCATTTATGAAAAAGCATTTCAGTTTGTGTATGAGAAAGGCAAAACATAAATAATTCATAATAAAGATTTCTACATGGAATTATCAGAGAAAGATGAGATTCCTCTGTCTCATGAAAAAACACTGTTTTAAAGAGAGAGAGAAACTCTCTGTTGCAACTGGCGTTCTTACTGCAAATGCATATCCTCCATTTTAGGGCTTCAGACAGAGGAACAGCTTTGAATAAAACTGGAATGTCTTAATAATTTTAGTGAATTTACTCAGTTAAAGAATAATACAAAAAAGAGCTGTTGGACCCTACATCACCTTGCTGTGCTCCTTGGTCTGAGTGACTCTGTGGTCAAACAAAGAAAATTTCAGAAACTACTTTAAAAGGAAGGAATAGAGAGGTTTTCAGGCTTTGAGAAGCTTGGAAACCTCTGAGTTAAACAACAGGATCAGGCCACAACTATATTGATTCATCAGTCTTCTAGCATTTTCCCAAAATACAAAAAGACTGTTTATCTCCAGTGAAGTACTGTTATGGAGGTAATGTTTATTTCTTCCCAGATATAAGTTTTCCTTGTTCTTTTGACTTGGTCTGGTGTTTTCCTAGTCTTAGTTCATCAGTGAAACTGCAGCATATATATACTAGGCTATCAGTTTAAAGGCTTTAAGCTCACAGGGCAGGATGCAGTCTCATCCATTGGAGAACTTGTTTTGCATGTAAAGAGACACACATGCAGTCAAGTTTTAATGAGGGCAATAAATGGATACCTCTGATCTCAGCTAGAGTAAATATTTTTCACACTACTGAAACATCTGCTGATTGCAGAAGAATATGATGTCATAGCCATGCTCTTCCCAAAATAGTTTTTACAGGTTGCATAATGCTACCATCTGCTTCTTTTTCCCAGTACACTATGTTTTCATCCCACTGATGGAAATGTAGACATTAGCAAATTAATAGGAAACACAAGAAATCCAGAATTCAGCAGTCTACCTTGCATACCTGCCTAGCTCCTAATGAAGCTGGGATGATAGATTACATGTGTATGTGACAAAAAAGAATAGCATTGCTTCTTTGATCGTTATTCTAACTATTTTTTATTGTACCTGAAATTAGCTAAATACTGGACCTGAATTTGCTTCTATAGAGGTAACTTCAGTGTACAGATAGTGCATCATAGGCACAGTTTGCCCCTATAGCTAGTGTAATTTATTCATGGGTGGATTGGTTATGCATGTTTAAGTAGCCTATAACAATATGGAATTAACCCTTATGCTGTACTTTTGTTAAAGCTGAGAAAACTGTTGTTTTGGTGTGCTAGATCCATCAGCAAAGGAAACGGTTTCTCTGAAAGTCAGTTTTCTGGTTCAGTGCTTTGACGGTAAATATGGAAGTAAGAAGCAAATCTTCCCTGGCTCAAACACACATGGCATGTTATTGATACAGAACAGAAATGTATCTCCAAGTAGACACGACAGAAACCAAGGCTCTAGCCAGCATTCACGGGAACTGAGACATGATGTAATCTCAGACAGGGTTGTCAGTGTAAAAATGCTCTCTCTATTTATTTTTAAGATCTTTCTATAGCTGCTGATCGTAGAAGGAAGCTGCTTTTCAGAATGTTACATATCTTAATGAAGTTATGATGTGCTGTTTGAGACTTGTTGTTTTTCTGTAGTCCCTGTTCAAGCCTCTGTTCAGGAAAATATTTTATACCCCCCAAAAATATTCCTGAAGGAACCAAAAGTGAATTGACTTCCTCAGGTTTTGTCTTTAACTGTTGGATCTACAGAGCACAGAGAATCTGTCTTCTAATACACATACAATCTCAATGTGTTTAGTCATTCATACTAGTGCACATCCATGAAAAATTAGCTAATAATCTACTTACCTAGTTTGTTAAAGATTCATTTCCATTAATATAGTTTCTAAAGTACCTCTGCACACAACATTTCCAGTATTTGTTCCATTGTTTCCAAAGAATTTCATTTGCACTTTACTCTCAATAGAAGTGACTATGAGATGTGATTGACAACAGTGTCTGATATGAGCAACTGAGATACTTCAGGTGATGACAACTTTTTCCTTTCTTTATTTCTTTGTTTTGCAGAGAGCTACAGAGCTTCCTACTTAGGTTTTTGACATAGATATCTTTTTTTTATCATCAAGGAATAATCTGAAGCGCTGTTTTTTGAGGAAAAGCAGTAAAGGTTTTTCTCAGGGCTTGCCTCTTGCAGCTTTGATATGTTTAGTCTCTTGTGTCCTCAGAGAGTGATATAAGAGGAAGACAGTGGAGAAAATATCTCCTTTCTTCCAATCTGTCTTCTTGAGAAACAAATAGGTCTACCACATACTGCCAGTGGGGATGGGCAGTTGGGAGAAAGAAGCGAGAGTGGGTGGAGGAATTCCTTGAGTGAGCAAATCTGAAATTGTAAGGAAGCAACACGTGCTGTTGTGCTCAGGGAGGGTTTGGAAGAGAGAATGGAGGGTTTGAATGCAGCCTTGGTGTTCACTCCCCTTTTCTTTAACCTGAGGTGGAGCCAATCTGAGGTAACTTTATAAACGGGATCATACCTGAGTGTTGGACCTTAAGGTGGAAGACGTCAGTGGAGTGGCCTCTGATGGACACAGGAATGTGAAGAATTTTGCCTTTGAGAGCACCTTTAACAGCAGATGCATAGCGCACAGCTTGAGGAAGGTCCTACCTGGAAACCTGAGATGTGAGAAAGAAAGGTGTACGGCTAGATCATTAAGACCCTCTTCTGTAGCAATTCAAGTTAGGTAGGAGAAAACTCAAAGTGACTGGCAGCCAGAGAGCAGAAAGGGGTTAAGAGGGGAGAGGAAAGCAGAGTCTTCTGGGAGCAATTGATTTCCTTGCATTCATTTTGTTTGTGTTTTTCCATCAGTGGGGAATGGCCATAAGTCCACCTGCAGTTTTGGTCAGCTCTGTGTGATTTTTAAGTCTACATACCACAGAGGTGAGTGTTTCTGATTTTCAGCAACAGAACAGAGGGAAATTCCATGTAGCCCACACACTATCTGAAAGTGTACATGGTGGGAAATGGGACAAAGCCTTTCGGATCCAGTTCAATTACAAATGTCTTATATATGCACTGGCAGAGAGTGCTTACCTTCTCCATTGGGGGGACAGCTGAGAGACTGAGGGTCATAAAGGTGAACACCAAAGGCTTTCTTAAAAATGAATTTTTTACCCCTTTCTGGCTTGTTTTATGACACATGCAAAGCTCATATATTTGGAGAGATTCTACCTTAATCCCTAAATCTAAAACATAAATTAAAATATCCAAGAAATAGTGTCCTGTTAGGCTATTTGTCCCCACATTGAAAACATAGTCCTCTATATTTTTCATTATCATCACTTTTCAGGCCTCCATTCCTTTATTTACTTAACCTCTAAAATACAGCTATGGAAGTCAGATCTTGTTATCTGTAATACATGGGCCAAGTTACTTCATCTACTATTTTTGATAAGACCCTAGTTCTTCCTATCCTGTAGGCAAGATTTTAAAAGATACAGATAAAGTATATTAATTGTAAGAGTATAGAATTGCAGATGATGTACGTTTTGAATGGGAAGGTAAATCTTTTGAGATTCTCCGTCTCCATCTGTTGCAGAACAGAATGAAATCTGAAGTAGAATGATAGTGAAAATGATCCACTATCTGCTTATTTTTGGAGTTCTCATTATTTCCTCCTGATATTGCCTGTGGTTGAAACCAGGGTACCAGATCATATAGTCCTTGCATTTGGCCCAAGCTGAACTCTCCATTTTCCCATGTTTGCATCCTGACCCTCCACAGACTTATCTTTTTACAAATCCTGGCAGATTCCATTAGGATCTTTCCTTTTTATTTAATGAACTCCCTCAGAAGCACAGCTCACAGTTGTTCTTACCAGTGACTGTTAATTCCAGGAATAGCTTTCAAATGCTTCTTGAGTATTGTAAAAGAAAGTAGAATAACAAAACCTCTCTGAAGTGGGTGTCTCAAATGCATTTGGTACAAAGTGCCTTTGAGGTAGCTTATCAGACAGGACCATTCATTCGAAGTTGTATACTACCCAAAGGAGTCTGCTAGGCTCCACAGTCAATTTTAAAGGAAGTAGGGTAGGGCTATCAATATGCAGCTGTTATAATTCTTTTTCTGTGTGTACTTCTTCATTCTTTTTCCCCCAGACAGTTTTCTGCATGAGGATTAGCATTAGTGAGGTGTAGTTACAGTATTGTCACTGCCACCATCGTACATTCTTTGTCTCATTGATACTTTAATTTTGGAAAGTTTTATGTATCATCTCATCAAAACAAATTGTAAAGTAATTCTTCATGTTGAAGACAAACACAGGTGAGGTAATGAAAGATAAGGTCTTAAACTAACCACCAGCATTTAGGTTAATATCATGAAAGAAAAAAATTGGCTTAGATTCTAGACCATTTATATTCCTGAGGCAAGTTCTTTGCTTACTGTGAATGGAAGAGAATAACTGATAATGTTAATTTGCCCTCCAAACAAAGCAGTTCACTATAACTGGGTGCTAAACCAACGTTATTTTTGTTCTAATACATGCCCAATACTCTAAAAATTAGACATATATAAAAGTATTGTTAGTTCAAGAATATCTTCCTGACTGAAGTCTGATCCCAAGCACAACGAACACCAAGTGGGCTGCGGCCTACACAGAGGTGGAAAGCTTCTGAGGGCGCCCGTCCAGATCTGATGATAGTCTTGGAGGTAGAGCAGGTACATGAATGAGGGGACTGTTCTCAACACGAGAGCTGGCCCACCAGAACGTGCCACTTCAGAAGACTGAAGTCTGGGAGTCATCAAAGGAAACACTCAGGAGAAATGATCCAGCAAATCACAAAGGCATTTAGTATGCGAATGTAGGTGAGAACAGAGTCGAGGACACTAAAGTGGAGTACAAAATGTTTGTAAAAAAGTCCTGATCTACTCAAACTTGTCTGTTTACTTTCAGACCTTGAAAATGTCTGAATGACAGATGCCATCCTGTCAGACTAATTTATGTAAAACTAATGGTTATTTTTGAAAGTCTACTTGAATGCTTTCATCAGATATAAATGCATCATTTCTACACGATTCCTTCCCCACAATTATGGTATCATGATTGAATTACTGTAACTCTTAGCACAGACAACTATTTATATTGTCAAGACTTCTAAGGCTTTTCTGTTCATCAGTAGGTAGCAATTGCTGGTTAGGTTTACAGTAGGTTTTATTGTGCTGTTTAACTGCCCATTCCATGGTGGTCTATGCTTTTCAATGACAAATGACTGAACATAATTTGGGTGCTATATCATTAAGACAAGGAGGGGTATTTATGTTTTCCTCTATGTAACGTAACTGTGAGTGTGCATTCACTTTGGGGGAATTATGTGCTTATTATGACAAATAGTGCATTTTCAAGTATTTAAAGATCTGTTTTTGGAAAGAGTCTCCCCTCTATGTATATATTGAAGGTATTGCTGTGACACAGCATGAAAACTTGTGGTATAGTTATCTAAAAAAACTTATCCACTCCCTATAACATGTTTAGATTGCTTTTTTAGACTCCATAAAATTTTAGCTAGCACTAAACATAGAACTTCATTCATCATCATGCAAGCAAAGGCTGCCAAAGGAAGCCTACTCTTCCTGAGCTAAAAGTGGCAACACTCCAGTATTGGCAGAAATCAAATGAATCATTTCCTGCTTTTAGTTTTAGATAAATAATCAAAAAAGATTGTCTAGATTCTGATCCAAAAGTAATTTTTCATAGCAAGGAATAAGACTACATCTACAAAGACTTTAAGTGGGGAATGTTCTCCTGCTAATTACTTGACTGGAAAGGCCCTAAGGAACCTATAGTCAGATCAAAATATCAAAATCCAATTTAAAATAAAATGTTAAATAATCATATTGGCTTTTAAGTAGAGTAACTTGAAGTGCACTGAAACAGAGAAGTTTGAGGATTTAATTTGCTCTTGATGCATTGAATGAACTTGGTCCAACGGGCTCCTGGTGTATCTGCCTTCCATTCCGGGGGAGAGAGAAGGCAGAGCAGGCAGCGCAGAGGCAGCAGCTGCTGCTGCTGCTGAGGGTGGATGGTAGTGATTGCGGTGAAGTACACATTGAGGAATCGTTATCTTTGAACTCTCTCTTTTTCTTTCGGTTCTTCCCTCTCTAGTTGCCGTCATTAAGAGGGTGCCTGGACTGCTGACAGAGTGATGCCAGGCCACATTTGAGTATGTGTGGTAAGGCGAGAACTAATTAAAGGGTTTGGAGGAGAGAATAATGGGATGAAGAAACCCTGGAACCACAAATGGAGACTGGGAAATGAACAGAAGGAAATGGGCAGGCCGGGGCATGAGATCAGAGGTCAAAGGAAGAGACCAGTATGGCAATGGCCAGAGGAGAAGAGTTGAGAAGGTTTGAGTTGAAGGAACTACTAAAGCTGTGCTGGGAACAAGAGCAAGTGGGAGAGTGAGGAAGGGCATGGTCAGTAGCATAAAGGATGAGACCTGAAGTAGGGAGAGGACAGGACCCACTGCTCGTCAGAACCCCTGTGTGCCTCATGCCTCACAGAGGCTCAAAACTCACAGATAAAGCATGCATCTCACCCATTTGTCATACCTGCCTGACCTAAAGGATGACGACCTCTTATTAAGAGCTGTTTAATTAACTGCAAGGTCAGAAATCTGTGCAGTGGGAAGAGGTAGAGCACTGGACTGTAATGGGAGAGCTCACTACTAGGTCTGTAAATCTGGAAGTAAGGCTGGAAGCAGGTAGAAAAATGGTGGCTGGAACCACTGAACAGTGATGATGGACAAAAAGAGGAATGGATGGTGACACCCTGAAGGGGAGAGGGTAGAAATTGTAAAAAATTGTGCAAACCAGATCACATTTCTTTGCACATTTCAGAACCTGTGATGGACCTGAAGCCTCATTATCATCCATGAAATCTACTGACAGTGTATTTTCCCTCTTAAGCTGATAGGTACAGGGAAAACCTCCTATTGCTGGTTATTCCTCCGTGTACTCAAGTGGCAGAGATTTGAGGGGTAAAGTTCAGCTTTGGTCATGTACAATGTGGGAACTGATTTAGTTGCATAGGATGACTTTTCCTGTTTTTATTTTCCTTTAAAAAAATGTGAATCCACAGCAAAACCATCTTTTGAGCTCATAGGGCTTTAATGTTATGAACTGAGGAAAGCAGTCCTGTAGTGGGAGTCTGGGGGAAGGTATATATATGTATATAGAATGAGTGCAGACAAATGAGAGATCTTGACTGATTTGAGGCCAAAGAGCAGCTCAGTAAATAGCTTCTAGGAAAAAAAAGAAAAGAAATAAAAGACCGAAGAACAATTACAGAGTCCTAACCACGGCCTCTCTTGCTTAATGCCTGATTAACTGTGGATTTCAGTGTTTATAAGCTGATAGAAATAGTTAAATCAAATTTACAGTCCTAAGTAAATTCGCATTATCTAGATTATTAAACAGTAGAAATGTCACTTTTTTCCCCCAGGTGGTCATAGCATGACATCACAACCTGCACTGAGTGCATACAAGATCCAGCCATCAACAGATCTATTTCTTCAGCTCTATGGGTGTTTCTCACAGCTCTGTTATTTAGGTCCTAGCTGTCCAATGGGAAATGTTACAGATGTCAGATGTTTACTTTGTATGATAACATCCCACTTCTGCAACAAAATTCCGTAGTATTTTTTTAATGGCAGTGTATAACGGAGTCCAGTTTTGCAACCAACCCAATGTCAGCTCTAGCGGAGCTTGGGTGCACACACAACAGTAAAGCCGGTTTGAATCATGTCATTTATGATGATGAAGTCCTACGGTCCATGTTGGTCCTATCAACAGGGACAGAAAAATCACTGTGCAGCTGGGATTCTCAACACTTACCCAGCTTTGAAAATAAGTTTGCTCACATCTGGGCAGTCTCCCACTCCCTTACGGGAAGGTCCTGGGACTGGAAACATGAACCTTCTCAGACATAGGAAGGGAGCAAATCCAGTTATCCTGACTCAAGATCAGATCTGAATCATGAAACATTTCTCTGTAGTGATCGTTTCAACAGAAGAGCAGTAATTTACGTATGTAATATAAAAATTGTATATTACAGATTTGTGGCTAAATCTAGTCAAGAATTTCAGTTTAGGATTTTGATCATAGGACAGAAATCTATAAACTTGTCTTTTCTGGGTTTATGACCCCAAACCCCAGCATTCTTGCACAAATCACAAGATTACAAGTCTGAAGGGAACGTTTTTCTGAGATTTTGTTTGGATCGGAATGAGGCATTTTTCACTCAATCTAGAATCCAAATCACAAGGGTATTCTTGGCATAAGGCTGCAGTTGAAACCACGCAGAAATATGCAGAATATTGACTTGATATGTGGTTTTGGATCATTTCAAAGAGTAAAAGGTGTGATTGGCTGTCATTTCTGGGATACAGAGTGCTATTAACTCTTTTCATATCACCAAGAAACAGAAACATAGTATGATATCTTTATAATTCATATAATTCAATGTATTTTGAAATCAGTGTCAATTCACGGGTGCCAAGAGGTTCAGACTATAACCGCACAACTAACAACTGATAACATTGCCAAATTGGTTGATTTTTATGGCTAGTCTTGTGACATCTAGTATTCTTAATAAGTGAGCTTCTAAAATCAACTATTACATAAAAACATCATTTCATTCAAAAATATAAAACAATGCATTAATTATTGGTTCAGAGTCTGCTTTCATGGTTTCAGACAGAAGCTTAAGAATGTGACCATACTGTAGACTAAGAATAACATAACAAAAGACACTTTCTTCTTAAATCCGAAGTGCAAGCCAGTCTCATAACTTTCGGTGTCTGACTCATGATTTTTGAATGCTTGGGATTGGCAGTATTGTGCTAATATGTTTTGTATCAAAATTCAACTTCAGAAAAACATAACTTTTACTGTCTAGAAATTTGTAGTTCAAGAGGCTACAAGGTATGGAAGGAGGGGAAAAAATGAGGGTTCCCTCCCAAACCAAGACCCTTCAACACCATATTTTCCTAAGGAACAACAACCTGAAGGAGCACCCGGATTTCTCATCTTATGTCATGGGGCAAAGCTTGCCTGACAGAGTGATTATGGCTACGAAGAGGGGTTGTTTTGTCCCCTCCATGCTGTGGCACCGCAGCCGGCTCCATGGGGAAACGCCAGTTCAGAACGCCCTGAAAGTGAGTCCCTCTGCGCCCAGCCCAGGGCTGTGGGTGAATACCACATTTTTGCCCACAGTAATGAAGCCCAGTGTCTTCCAAAATAAATATTGTTTCTTGGTTACTAATATAAATAAATGTATTGCACATTACATTTTTGGAGAAGAATGTGCAAGACCAACATTTCTGAAGTCAAATGGAGAGATCCTCCCTCTGTTTCCCTCCAGTCCTCATATAGGCAAACTTCCACTTCAGTCACTGGGAACTTACATGACTAAAAACTACAGAGGCACCCAAAAGTACTTCAGGTATTTTTTTTTTCCTGAAAATAATTATGAGTTTGGATAAAAATTTTATTTGAGAAGGTGGAACAACTCTGGTATTTCTTTTTTTCTAATGTTATTTTTTGAAATAGTTGTAAATTCTGTAGTTTGTAGCTCTCTGAAGGGAAAAATGAATCATTTGTTCACTAAATGGAAAATTAAAGAAGACAAATAGCACAGTTAAGAGTGTGATTTATTACAGTTCACGTCCTACTGTATGTCCACAAGTTCTTTTAATGCTTTTCATTGGAGACAAAACCTGGATTCACTCTTTTCCCAGTGAATTTAAAAATACTTCTATTTCAAGAAGTGCTACCTTTCCTCTCATTTCATTTAGACTTGCCTTAATTATATTCATCATAGTTACAATAGATGACAGTGCTGGCAAGAAAGAGACAAGGAGAAAAGAAGAAATATTTCCTTATATTATCAGTCTTTAAAAGCCAAATAATTGGTTTTGTGTAGGGAATGGGACTAAACTGTCTTCTCATATTCAAAGCTAAATCTGTGCTTTGTAAAGAATTAGTGATAGATCAACCTTAACACTTAGCTGTTTGGATTGTGTTAAATGAATCACTTGAAGACATAAAAGTGCGGTCTTGTTGTGTTTTAAGTAATTCATGTCTCTTGTAAATGTATAATAGAGTCAGCAGTTTAATAGTAGTAAGTTTTCTCATCATGGTTGTTTAAGATCATGTCACAGATCCCTTTCCTTGGTGGAAACCAATGTGGTTCCATTGTTGTTGATTTTTGTTTTCTTTTTAATTAAGTTATTTCTTTTCTGTTTTTCCACAAGGTGTTGATTTGGGATGTGGTATTTTGAAGCCAAAAAGCCAAATTCTCAGCTGAAGTCACACCCCTGGTTTCAGAGCTTGTGTGTGCATGGGGAGAGAAGGAGTTTAAAAAATGGTTTAGGCTAAACTTTATCCTTCCTCCCTTGAAAAGGAGATTGCCTCACTGGGAGAAAACTGGTCAGTGCTATCCCTGAGCTGTTCCTGAGCACTGTCTGGGAGATGGTGACACCATGCCAGGGACGGTCTATCAGAATGGATGGCAGTATGCTAGGACTGAGCCTGTTCTCTGTCATCAATGCTTCTATCAGCAGAGATGTAACCAGAGAAAGCACTTTGGACCTGCTACTCTCAAATGCTAACTATCTCCTAGAACTACCTAAAATATCTCAATATTTTGTAGATGTCTCTGCAGAGACTCAGACACGTGATCAGGACTGTTATGGCTTAGACGGGTGGAGTCAAGTGGTAGACCTCTTCCACTGTTCAGATATAAGTATGTCTTTCAAGTGTTTAGGACATTGGGAAAAAAAATGTTGCTGCTATTTCCCACTTTTCTGATATTTTTTCTTAATGGCATGTATCTAAGGTATAGCCCAAGAAGTGGGAGCTGGATGGTGATTTGAGCCCACTTCCTAGAGGTGCCTGTTTACCATTCACAACAGAGGGAACGTGGTCATGTAACTTGAAGTAGTCCAAATAACTCTCCTGTGAAGGAAAGTCTAATATATAGCTGCTTGAGTGTCTAAACTTGGTGTCCAAAGTAAGAGGCATTAATTCTGATGTTGGTCTGAATTTATTAAGGACAGAGATTGTCTACAGTTAGTGTTGTGGCATTTGTTTTGGTGTTTCTGCCCATGGCTCAGATATGTTCCTTCAGGCATTTCCAGTATATGATGTTGCTTTTATTTCTACACAATTGCTTTGCTAAAGAATTTTCAGAATACTAAAATAAGACACTGTTTATTGACTGTACGGCTAGTTTGAACTGCAACTCTGGCAGCTCAGAAATTTTGCTTTAAATGAAGAGTGATATACACTTGCGATGGTTGGTTACAAATGAAAACATGCCCTGCGATAAAGTATATAACGGAAAATCTGGAAATTAAAGGCTTCTGATCTGTAATTGGTAGGCTGGAGCTATTCTGATGTTCCTCTTCATATATGTCAGGTCTGGTTATGAATTCAACTTCCCATATGAGGGTTACCTGCAACAGTGTAAAAGTAAATTATGGACAAGTCTTGGCTTCCTAGAGGGTTTCTCATTTTCTTAGTGCATGTTTTAAAACCTGTACTTCTGTTAGTAAATTAGTAAATTATTGTCTGGCCTTAGAGGCTAAAGGGAGATTCATCAGAAAGAGAAAATGAATGAAAACAAACTGTGCGGGTTGGGACCTATGTCACACAGGGAGAAACTGAAGAAAAACATCATCCAGACAAACCAGAAAAAATGGATTCATCCACATGAGCAAAATACAGATCTAGCTCTGCTCACATATGTACTATTTCTTTGTAATGTGAAAATGAAAACAGGATAAATGGAATAGTACAATTCTGCTAGGATGCAAAAGATATTGGGGATGGAAGAAAAGATAGTCTTGAATTTTTTTTTTTTAAACTATCTTTCTGTAACTAGATAACAGCCTACCAGAGACAGAAAAGGTGACACAAAGCAATTAGAAGGATGTCTGGTATGAGAACACAGTCTCTTTCTATTTAAAGCTGTACCTTGTGCCAGAGGACAAAGCACGACGCAGAAAAAATCCAGTTTCTGCTTACTAATCCATGTGAGGTGGAGCAAACATATACCTTGGGAGACATTTTAAAGTTTAGCTAGAAAACAGGTACAACAAAACCCAGAGTCAAATTAAAGCTATTTAATTTGAGTTATAAACCTGAAAATGTTGGGTGAAATTTGTGGAAAAAAGATCAAAGACCAAGTAGCTGGTGGATGTAGTGGTCAGACAGGAATCTGAGGAACACATAATACAGTATTGCTAACCTGAAAGCATTCACAAATCATCAGTCAAGTCTGGAATGCCATGAGTTTGGGGAATTTTTTGATATAATAAATATAGGACTTGTTTTGTCTTTTAAAGGCTCAAAATCAGGGCATTTTTGAGTCACTTTTTTTTTAAACCAAGTTGTGAGCCATAATATTATGTTTGGAAAGAATGAGAGCTAAGAGTCTTACTTTGCTTAGGAAAAAAAGAACTTTGAGAAAACACTTGTTGGGTGACTTGCAATAAAGGTCATAAAATTTGGCAATGTAGAGATAGATTAATCTGGAAAGTACTGTAGTTGAGGAAACCTGCTGGCTGTCAGTTTGTGAGAATTTGAAAATATGGCTGTTTCGTTTTTATAAAAATAACAGTAATTGTACATAGAGCTGAAACTAAAAGTTGCAATAAGGTTAGACTTCTGGTATTTCACTCATTCACAAATGACTCCTGTTTTATGAAAAAAAATATTTTTTATTCATAAATATTTGGGCTTTTTACTTATAAATTTTCAAGAAACCAGCCGAGCTTTTCATTTCATCTGTGCTTTTATCCTGTATGATTTGTCTTATGCTATATTTTCCTGTCCTGTTTAGGAACAGAAACAGTGGCAAGCAGTATGCTTTTAGTATAACATTTATAGATGTGAGAAAAAAATGGGGAATATTTTTTTATCATTAGTTGTAGAGTATCAAAAAGGTATATGAAGTAGAATTTAAATCATACAATTGGTGATGGACTGCCATTATTCTCTTAGCTCTAATTTTGTAAGATCAAAAAGCTTCTATTGGTCTGGGTTAGTATGTTTGACTGCTGAAATTAGCAGTGATCTAGACAGACAATGAACATATACTATATTTTACTAGCATGAGATCTGGATCAGGAATTATTTCATCTGCTTTGTCGTGGAGTCAAAAACTGCTTCAAACTTTAATCACTAGTAGTTGATATCTGAAAGTTTTTTTTTGTTAGAATTAAAAAATGCTGAGTTTAGATCCCAGTTCAGGGTTGAATTTTTTTTCATTAAGCTTTTTTAGCAGTCTAAGAGGAGGAATCCAAGCTGCAGAGACTTTTTTGTCACTTTGTTTCTGAATGCTAGAAATGTTTGTTAAACCATTATTTTATTAATCTGTTTTTTAAAAGGAAAAAACTCCCCACCTCCTCTTTTCAGCTGGGGAATTAAATGTCAAGTTTCGTCCTGAAGGGCACATTTTATGGAGAAGTTATAAACCCTGAAATTAAGTTTGTAATGGAAAATGTGACAAACTCAACTATGGCAATGCAAAAACATATTCTTAACACTTAACGCATAAAGGGCCATATATATGAAATGTATTTGCAACATACTACATGTTTATTACAGATTAAACACTTAAAAATGGAAAAAAACCAGCACATACCTCAACTGTTTCTTAAATATTTGTTTAATATAGCCAGAACATATTGAAAACTGTAGGACTGAAGAGTACATGGTAAGTGTTCAAATAACATCAAATGCAATGAAACGTTTCATTTGAAATGTTACGCAGGTGATAAAAATGTCATGTAGAATTACTATTTGGTGTGCTTTAAAATAATATAATTAGGAGAAAATGCACAGGGAAAACTTAATCACTAAAGCAAAACCTGTGTAAATGAGACGTATTTGCATTTGTTCAGGTATTCAGAATTTTGCAGCAGATCAGACCCTTTATCAATGGCTGAGCTCGACTGCTGCAGCACACTCTGGTGGGACTGGACACTTCCATCCTCGTGGCATCGGGATGTGGGAACAGTGCAGTAGCTCATGCCACATGGCAAGTGGCACATGGCACACGCTCCTCTTACGAGCAGAGCCAACAGCTCTAGGAAAAGAGGTAATAATGGAAGTTTTTCCTCCCTCCTCCACTTTTACCCCTCCCTGGAGGGAACACAAGAGGTGAACTGAAAGCAGTGTGAATCTCCTGCAAGAGAAGGTGGCAAAGAGCAAGAGGGGTCGGCGAAGGAGAGGAAAAGAAGAAAAAGTCTGGCACCTTTAAGCCTTCCTCACTAAAAATAAAAAAGAAAAAGAAGTTAAATGGAAGGAGAAAAAACACATGGCAGGTCATGCTTTGGGTGAGTAATATAGTCTGTCCACTTGTTAGACAAATGTTGGAAAATAAGTGTGCTCTACATGTTGCCTTGTAGCTATTTTTTTTAGGTTTGGGAATGGACAAGTAGGCTTGAGGGGAATTTTGACCATAGATCCTTAATATCATTTAATGATTTTTATATAAATGATATTTGTAGGACAACAAGGATAATTTCAGAAGGTAAAATAAAGCCATTAATATTGTTATAAATTCAATATTCCTTCTATTGCCAGAAGTTCTGCAGTTTGCTCTCTGCTGACATACGCTGTTTTTGTCCTTTAGTTGCCTATGATAAATCATCCTTTCCACTTCAGGAGGAGCAAGAGAATCTCTCACTCTTGCTTCCTGTCCTACCAGCATCCTCCTGAATACTCGCTCCTGTTTTCTCTCAGAATACTTATTCAGTTACCTTGTCTGCCTTTGCTGGCATCAAAGAGTTACCATGCAAGGAGGAAAGTCTTTTCTGTCCAGTAAATAATAGCCCTAGTTATTATTTTGAGAGCAGGCATGAGTTGCTGCTACTTTCTCTGTGCTTTTCCTTAAGGCATAAGATGTTTTCACTGCCCTGCCATTTCTTCTTTCTCCCCAAGGTCGGTTTCATTTTCAGTGGATACACTTAGACAAGTCTTGGACTTGATTCAGTTAAAATTACTGTATATTTGGCCTCTGTATCATGGAAGCACAAGCAAAGCAGCTAAACACTGTGGAAAGTTGTTGTTCTCTGTTTTCCCTGGCCATGCATAAAGTTCTGCTGTGCAGAAGCTCAAACATTTTGCTTTGAATTGAGTCCCCTGGAATGATATGCTTTGTGGTCATATGCTAAATTGTAGACAGAAAATAAACTAGTCACTGCTTCTCAACGCTCTTCACAGTAGCTGTTGTTTTTTTTTTTTTTATGGTGGGATCCAGTCTAAGGTTCAGACTCTGTGTCTAGACCCAGGAATAAGCCCAACTTATCCTGCCTTTATGGGGAAGAGATGCTGACAGCTCTGATAGCTGGGTGAAAAAAGTTGAGCCTCTGTCTTCCCCTATTCACAGACACTGTACAAAATTAGAACCATCTTCAAGAATAACTCTTTAAAATAACCAGGGAATGTCTGCTCTGCCTTGCATTGCTCCAGGAGCTGCATTCCTCTTTTGCCTTTTGGCTAGTAACTAAAGGGAGCAAACCAACCTGGGCTGGGAGTTGTCTTACAGTGACTCAGTGGTGTGCTAGAGCTCTAACTTGCTAGTCCTCTCAATAATTTGTGAGTTGTGAAGAAGAGGATACAGCGAGAGAGATTAATGACTTGCCCAAAGACACATGCTGGGATTAATTAACTAATGCTCTGCATATTTTAAAATCACTCAGGCTTGTGGAACAAGGGTCTCTGGTGTCAAAACAGTATGGCATCATTCTGTGAAAGACTGCTGGCTGCAAAGTGTTGGAGAACGAGACCCTGCTAGGGACAGTCTGGAGCAGAGAGAGAGTTGCAGGAATTTTGGAATCAGTATCAGGTGTCTCTTAGTCAAGACCTCTCCACGTTCAAGGTTATCTCCCATTCATCCTGCTCCTTTTGTTGGTGAAAAGCAAATCAGTGAAGTCCATATACGGAGACAGAAGTTTCACTTTTGTACTTCATAGTTTTCCTTCTTCAAAAACTGACTTATTATGAAACATTTCACTTGTGGCAAAAATCAGCAAACTCTTTAAGTGTTTCTTGCCTTTGTTAAAAAGACTGATGAGCTCAGTTATTTCATAACCAACAGCTCTGTTGGTTAATGAAAAAAACTAGTCCAGCATTACAATTTGTGTTAACCTAATTTAATTTGCATTTAGACTCAACTTTGATTTAAGCTACCAAAAATACAGCTGCTTGAGTATCATATGCTTTAAAACACTACAGAGAGAAGCAGCAGCTTAGCTATAAATAGATGGCTAGCAAAGACTTAAAAAATTTTAAAGTACACTTAAATTAATATTTTTGACTATAAAATTGAATGATTTACTATTCGTTGCTTACAAGCAGTAGGTAGACCTTCCGTACATTTAATATTCTACTAGAGGAGTGCTGGTGGTTTAACCACACTTACAGCTATTTTAGAAAAGATGCCTTCTCATTAATTTGACTCTCTAAACATCTTGGTTTTATTTTTTTCTCACTCTATTTCAGAGTTTTTCATGATGGCAATAGCTTTATAGAGGCTCACCTACACATGCATGAAACAAGCAATATTAACAAAATGGTAACCAGATTGTGGCCATTCTGGTACAATTCAGCAGAACGCAGGAAGTAGAATGGATATTTTGTTTCCTTAGTATTGTAAGGAAGTTTCTGGAATTCATAATAAACAGAGCAGAGGATTACAATGTCTCTACTTTTCACATAAACAGTATTGGGACTATTAGTAAATGTAAATAAGAATATAGAAATTGATGTAAGAAACCGAATAAATGTAAAGCAAAGTAGAATATATTTATTCAGCATTTGTTCATTTAATTTTAACTCCTTATGAAAGATGGTTGTACAACATGCTGAACAGGTTCTGTAAGAACTGATTTTATTTTCACAGCACCAGGTGAGATATCACTAATTGCTATGAGATAGAGAGAAGTAAAGAATATAAATAGAAAAGAGGATTTTAGAAATAAACTTTTTTTTTTTTTTTTTTTTTTTTGTGAGACAGCTTGCATGCTTACATTTCCTGCTTTCCTGATGGTCTAGAGACGTTTCTACCCAGGCGATCAGAAGGCCTGACTTCTGTTATAAACTTGCTGCAGGACTCTGAAAAAATGCAGTGTTCAGAGCAGTCCAGGTGATAGGGTGATTGAAAACACATTCATGACGGTACTGTTTCCATCGTCTGTAGCAGTGAGAAGGAGTAATAAACACACAGTACAATGGATGCACAATTTTTCTCTATTTAGATATGTTTAAGGTAACTCAGCATCTTTGTTTCTAAACTAGGTATGTCATATTACATGTTGTTTACTACAGCTGCTCAACAATGACAACTTATGAATTAATGTCTATTCTCTTATCAAATCTTGCTCAGTTGGAGAGTCAGGCTTAGACTGCCCAAAGCAAAATGAACTAACTGTGTTCAAAGTCATCTGGCCATTTAGAAAAGATAGCAGCTCCATCAGAAAGTTGCTGTTCAGCCTAACAGAGCAGTATGGCTCTATGGGTAGGGAAAAAAGCCTTGTACAAAAACGCTCTGTACACTTTTATTAACAGGTCAGATTAGTATGGTTATAATTACTCAAGGTTTAACTTCAGTAGGAAAAGAGCTCAATTCCACATTTTTAATCATATTGGGTGGGCAAAAATGAAAAGTTTGTCAGCTGCGCACTTTCTTTAACACTGAGTGGAGTGACAAAGTTTTGGACAGCCTCGTTGCATGTTGTCTTGACATCTGTTTCCCTTATTTGCTAGTTGTTTTGAAGTTCTTACAATCAGTGCTTTAAGTGCACACAGGCATATATATTAATGTACACTAGAGACAGGTCCAACCCATTAGAAATTTAGGTACAACAGGGTTATAAATGTTACTTGATACCTTATAAAGCCCAAGATACCTGACCGGTGCATAGGCTCTGTTGCTTGATGTAGTCAGGTGATAACATATGTACACTCATGCTGCCTAGTTCAGTGAGTGTCAAAAGTTCATGCTAAGTACTACATAAATTATCACCTAATTAAGCGCTCTTATAGTTTGCATTGGGAGGGAAGTGTAAACTTGATTCTCCTTAGAGAGCTATATGCAGAAATATGATGTAGAATTAATTTTACAAATAAAGGTCAAAGATCAAAGCCTGAATGTATTTATTGGAAGAAGGAACTGGAAGGGAATCTTAACTTCCTAATTAAATCCTTTTCTGCTCATGAAAATACTAAGAAGTTAATTTGGGTTTATGTGTACTTCCCTATTATATTGCAGAGATGTCAGGAGCACTGTTCCGTTACTGGTACAGTTTATATGTTATAGGCCTTCTGAACTTCCCATTGCTACTCTTACATCAGTAGTTACTGAATCATAATTTAGGAATGTCAAAAAACCATGCACCTGGAGGTTGTAGTTTAAGATTAAAAGATAAGGCTGTCATGGAACGGTCTTATCTGAAGACATTAAACATGTATATATGTGTCTATCAATTTACTATATTCATACAAACCATCCAAATATGCTCTTTGTGTGTTAGACCTGAAGATACATGTACTTCTGTTGGGCAAGCGATGATATCATCCTGGCTAGCTAAGAATTTTAAAATAGAGAATCTGATATCTGCATCCATTCAAGGAAATATTGAAGATCAATAATAATCTTCAGACATCTGGGAACTGAGGAAAGACTTTAAAATAATTTTATCTATAATTTATTTGGATACATGACCCAAAATAAACTGTTTATCTATCCCATTTGTTCCAACTCTTTATATGACTATATTAGAACACCCATAAATGTGAAAAATGTCTGTACTTGTGATCGTACCACTGTTTCCCTCAGCTTTTGAGTTGTACCTTTTGAAGAGGCCTAATTCAATAATGAAAGTCTGTGGTTCATGTGGGGATCTATACAAAGCCCCTCTTGATGTTTTAGATTACAATGTCCTTTAGGACAGGGACAGCCTCTATCTATGTCGAACGTACCTACTAGCAAAACGTAGATTCAGTGGTGAGTGACATTTTTTGCCACAGCTAAATCATAAATGAAGTAAAATCTGATAATATTCATGGTCCCTGTAAGAGAGGGAAACAGTCAAGGATACAGAACTAAAGTGTGACATCTGAAGCCGGGATAACTTTTAAGAAGCATCTGGAGATGGATCAAACTATGTACTTTCAGGCAATAAGGAGATTCTTCTAAAGCAGTCCATACTACAACCAAAACCAGCAAGGAAGTCAACATTACCAGTATGACACTTACAACATTGATTCAGAAAAGTGTATGCTAGTTTATTTTTTCTCCAACTAGGCGACTACCAGCTGAAGGCAGCTGAACACCTAGGGACATCTGTGTTAAAACAACACTTGTGGGTGGAAAGAAACACTAAGTGGAGCAGGGGGAAGAAAATAGTCAAACACAAAGAAGCAAGGTAGCCAAACAGGCAGTTTCTTATCCCCAAATGCCTCTGACATTTCTCCTTCTCTGCCCTTCAGGAAGATAGAGAGAGGGAAATGCGAGCCATGCAATAGTTTTTTTGTGGCAAGCAGTTTTCCACATCACAAATACCACCACTACCACTGCCGGCACCCCAGGTAGTCTTTGCAAAGATGCTGAGAGCTGCACCACTGTAGAGACCAAATTACTTCCTTTTCTCCTCCTCAGGTGAAGTCTGAAGCATGTTGGCATATCTGTGTTGGAAAATTTGTATTGGCATTACCAATACCAAGAAGGGATTTCCCTTGCTACAGTGTGTCTGACCTAGTTACACATTCAGACTGTTGACTGAAGGAGACAGGAGCCGTTTGCAGAGTTCTTGAAGATCTTCAGTGGCACTGAGCCACCTCGGCGCTGGTATAAGGATTAATATTTTCACTGCCTTCTATGGAGTTTTGTTCTTCACATTTGTTTGTTTTGAATGATGTGCTTTTACATATTACTTTTTTACTAAAGAGTAACTAAAGTAAAAAATTATACATATATATTCACATGTACAAGGGAATGTGATTAACCAGTATTGCTGAGCTGGAGATGCTGCTCAAAAACTAAGGCCAGATCAAATGGTTCTTGGATTGTTTTACATCAGTCTTTGTTGTCAATTCGTGGATGTCACAAAAAAGTTGAATACTCAATTTTTACTTTACCCCTGAACTCTATATTTTGTCCTCTATTGTAGTGCTGTAGTAACTCTGCACTGCAAAATTGCGTATTCTGCTAATTTTGATATACATTAGTACCACAGAACTCAAAAGAGGAGGTGACACCTATTAAAATGTAGAATAATTAATATCGCATTAGTATGAACATCTCCGTGTTTCGCTCATACTGTCATGATAGCAGTATGCCCTACAATGTTCCCAGCCTTCTTCAAATAGGAGGCTGCTTCATACAACATTTGGAGACTACATGAATTACCTGAATTAGCCATTTCTGTGGCCTTTTCTTCATGAAGAGCTGCTTGCATGAGTGTGGGTGAGGTAGTGAGGAGAGGGCTTACCTGCCAGCTTTTCCTGGTTTCTGAAACACTGGAAGTACTGCAGCCTAATGATGCTTAACTAATCAAGGCTTGTAAAACGAGCAGTGTTGCAGAAATGCAAAGCATTATCTTATTATTAACAGGGTATCAAAGGTGTTCCCCAAAGGTACAGAGCGATGCCCAGATCTCATGTTGTTCTTCAACCCTGCAGAAGCAGAACAACAGTCAGATGCAGTTCTGGGTGGAGGTTTTCCAGGGCTAATTGCCCACAACTGCTGACAAGCCCTGCTACCTTCTTATGACTGAGGACCTGCTTTGGTTCATTGCAACGTTCAGGTAACCCTGACAGAGTGTCCAGCAGTCACTCGACAACTTTGTCGTCGTTATTTGGTCAGGCTGCTCTGCTGTATTGGTTCTATGGATGTTTAAAGCCTGCTGGTAGAAGAAAAGCTGCTTTAAACTGTTACCAGGTGGGTGATTATCTCTGAACTGTTCCCAAAAGCAGAAAAATCACTGGTGGCTCTGCAGCATCTGTTTCTGCCCTTCTATACCACAGGGAGACTTAGGATAAAATTAATTCAATGAAATTTGGATTTCGTTTACTTCAGTGAATGAACAGTTAGTTCCCATCAGAGCACAGTCTGCTCCTGGCTCTGCCATTTATTACCATCGTTGTTGTGAGTCGGACATACTGCTTGGTGTCCCAGTTTTCTCACCTACACAGTTAAGACAACAAGGAATTATTCTGAGGCTTGCACTTGCACAGGTTTTGAATGTTTTTTGACCAGGGAACAACAAAAAGGCAGAACAAGCGTGTTCTCTGGGTCTCTATTTTCTGTACGCACAAGCCAGCCAATTGCATCACTTGTAAGTTTTGTTAAAAGGCAGACTGGATGATGCAAGTATGATGACATGAAAGAAACTCCACAGTCTGCTCTTTTGAGGCCTTAAGCAAAGACAAACACATGCACGCCTGGCCTGAATTTGGTTTACTGATCTTTCAGTTCCTCATCTGAATGCTTAGGATCAGTCAGTGTGCTAGAAATCCTACTGGACTCACAGCCAATGTGTCTGCAATGCTTCTTTCAGCAAACACAAACCAAGTTTAAGGGCCTGGAAAACAGTACAGCAATTTGGTGGCCCAAAAGCAAAAATAAACCATGCACAGTATGCCACATAGCTCTTAACTGTCTTCAGGAAGTGAAATGTTTGACAGGGAAATACATTTGCTTGTGGCCTCATTTGATTCATGTTTCAAGGAAAGAATTGAAGTCATACCCCCAGTGGAGCACATACATCGATCAAGGGGAGGATACTGCAGCCTACGGGACGGCATCTTCCTGCACCCTCGTCCCTGCTTCCCTGTGGAGGCAAAGTGCCGTTCAAGTGAAGGAGATTTTAGGGAGGGGGTACCATGGTTTTTTCCCCCGAAGACCGACAGGAATGTTTTAGATGGCAAAAGAACCACACTGCACCCTCTCTGAATTACAGCTCTGAATCATCTTGTTGGAAAGCAGGAGATACTTCCTGAATTATTTAAGAAACGGTGCTCTGCCATCTTAATCTCTGTTCCTTCTCTCCCTAGGATATGCTGCAGGCTGCTCTTGAGCACTGTTCTTTCCTCCCAAGTCCTTGTGCCCGGCATGGCTAACGTGATGAGCCAGCGATCCAGATCACAACCGACAGCTACTCCCAAGGTATACAGCAAGTAGTATGATTCTTCATGGGATAAAATGGATGGGATCAGCATGACTTAGGTGTAGAAATCTTCCTATATTGGGAAGGGGTGTTTTCATTGTGGTGGATCTCTTTGCACCTAGCTTTACACTCCCTGTCTCCTCCCAGTAGGAAAACGTGCAGAAATATTAGTAGAGGCTTCCACAGAGTTAGTGTAAATATGGAACTACTCCATAAGGAAGTCTGTGGAATTACCCTGATGTGAAAAATATATGCCAGAAGAGACTGGGTCCGGAGTGTAGTAGGTGATTTATAAAATACAGTTGATAGAACACAATCGAATTTCTAATTTCCTATCTGGCTCCTAATCTGTTTTCTCCATCTCACTGCAGATCTGCTGTATCTGTTCAGGATGTCCTCTCAGACTAACCTCAGTGTTAGCTTCCTTGAGACAGAATAGTAAAACTTAGTCTTAAAAGTAGAGATAAAATGTTTGGAGAGGAAAGGAAGGAATTTGCTAATGTTCTAGTCCATGAACCATTGTAACTGTTGTCTTCTTTGTCTCATCTTCAAATTCTGCTATTTTTTCCTTTCTTCTTTCTGACATGGAGAGTATCAGGACACTGTAAGAAACCTACTGCTGAACTCTACTTGTAGCACCTCTCCACACTGCTGTGATTGATGGGGAGGTAATTCCAGAGCTTCATTAAAGATGTGAGTGCTTGTGTTTTTGTGCCCAAAATACTTCTTAAGCTATTTTAAGTAGGCAAGCAGATATGTTAAAGCACTAAAAATAAATATTTAAAAATACTTGACCTCAAAATACTGATCCATCAGAAGCAGAGGGTAAAAGGACCTTTAAAGGGATCTTTCCCTGCATCCTACCCAGAGCAGAACCTCAGATTTACAGACTTGTGGTTAAGGCAGATCTAGACCAAGCTGCCACGTCAGCTGGCATCATAGGAAGGGCCAGATATTTTTCAGGTTTCTTGTCCTCTTGGCATGGGTCTTGCAGGTCTCAGCACAGCATGAGGGTTTCCAGTCTGTTCTTAATGAGATAGTACAGTTCACAAAGGCTGTCTTACGGGTCATAGCCTGTGCAAAGGAGATGCTGCTGTGAACACCTCCTCTTACAAGGTTGTGGCCATGGCAGGAACCGTGTTTTTGCACAGTGTTAGCAGAATGAGTGCGATTTTACCCGCACAGAAGCATGTTCCCCTTTTGAAAAGCACTAATCCTGCCGTCAGCTTGTTCTCTTGGCTTTATTTACTCCTTTTCAGCTCTTCTGGTTTTCTTTTTTCACAACAGGGAAGAAGCCAGCCCTGTGTGGCTCACTACTTCTCTGTGGAGCGTCAGGAACTGGACCACAGCTTGGGCACCTCAGCAGGCGGAGGTCCCTGCTCCTCTGAAAGGAGCATCAGATGAAGTATTAAAGAAGGGTGTGTTCTTGCAGCTGCCCAGCACTATCAACACTAACCAGCAGGATGATCTGGATTTCTGCTGCCCTGTGCCAGATGGCAGCGTTTTGATGCTCCAGTCTTCATTGCAGGTCTGTGCTCTGTGGTTATGGCAAGACTTCATCCTGAAATAGCTGCTTGGTTTTTGAAGTTCAGGCATGGCTCACTTATTTGGATATTTCAAGCTGCAAGTTTCAGTTGAACCCATAAGCAGCAACTGGTTTTAAGAAATGAGGAAAGATTTTCCCAGGTATTTAAAAGCTGGGCAGAATGATGCAGTGTTTGCAGGCAGCTTGCTCCATGCTGAATGAAACTCAGAGATCCATTGCTGCAGGGTTTACACATTGCAATGTACATCTGTAAATATATACATGGTCAGAAAATACTTTGAATGCTTATGCCCCACATAAACCAAAATGTCTTGTCTAATATCATGATAAATACCTTGGATTCTTCAATAATAGTGAATGATTTGGGTTTTAATTTACAACTTACTATTGCAGAGAACGTGGTCTCTTAAGGAAAGTTTATGGACTTAAGATCAAAGCCCTAACCTATTTTTAAAATCTGTATTTTGGACCCTTCTTGTTCTAAAGATAAGCAGTGTTTCATTGAAAGGCAAATATTTCCATGAATACAGAACATGTAAATACATGAGTTTGATTTTTTCTTATGCTGAGGGTTATATCCAGTCTTGAAAGGCATTTGGACAGAGAGGAGAACTGCCAGATATAAATAATGGCATATAACAACAAAGCAGCAGTCTAACGTAAGAGCAGGCAGTGTTTGGGAGTTTTGCTGAGCAAATGCATCCCTGGTTCATATGGAATACACTCCTTGTTGCTGGGACATAGTCAGCTGAGTTTCAGTGGTCTTCTAGGGTTGCAGAGGGTTGGAGTGGAGGTTCTTTTTGTTTCTAAGTAGGACAGCTTATTTTCCTATAAGTTCACCTTTTCCTTTGTCAGTGGCCTTGGTGTATTGGTGTATTGGTGAAGACCTGCTTCAACACTGTGAAGCAGCAAAGTCCGACAGCAGTAGAAACAGGGCCTGTTGAAAGTCTTGAATGCTGAAAGGGATGAAGAAAACCAATCCACGGATCCTCTTCAAAAGATAGGGGTTCCTTTCCCTACTGCAGAAAGTGAGAACACTTACAGGGAGCAAGTGATCTGTAGTGATGCTTGCTTGCTACACAAAATACTTTCAGTGCATGCTCTCCACTGATTCAGCCACTGTTTTCAGGTTGTTTTGTGACACGACAAAGCAGCTGTTCTTTACTCTTCTGACTAAGACATTTATATTCAACCCTGACATTTTAATCTAATAAAAAAAAAAAGCGCTTTTTACCTCCTTGCAGTATAAACAGAGAACCTCTATATAATGGGCATCTGTGGAATATGGAATTAATCCCACTAGTGCGGAAAAACCTTCATAACTCTCTTGCGGCTTCATCACTCTTTGAGTTATGAGGTCTTCCTCTCACTTGTGGGATAAAGTCCAAATCCCACAGAAGCTTATTATGTGTCTACTATTTATTAAGACTTCATCATTTAAAACAAAACACTTAAGAAAGACACCGGGAAACATTTAAAATCAAAGAGGTTTCAGTCTGAGCAATATTTGTTGTATTTGAAGGTTTTTCAAAGCAGAGAAGAAAAAGTTCATTTTAGTCCTGATAACCACTGAACTTGCTGCTTCTGCTTATTTTTCTTTTTTTCTTTTTCATGGAGGGATTCTGAATGTTTTTCCTTTCTTTCCTACATTATTTTATAAACCTTTTAGTATCCTTGTGAAGACTTCACTTACTTTTCTCTGCCTTGCAGCCCAATGACTAGAGCCATTAACCATGAGTGAGAGCCCTTGTTCCCCAGCTTATGGATGTAACTGTATGTACGTGCTGTACCTTGACTTGCAGAAAGTCCTTTAAATGACACTCACTGTTTTGCGGAAGTGTAACATAACACAAATATACTAGCTAAAGCTTAAACCTAGTAGTTTAGCAGTACTACCATTTTGTACCAAGGTTGTTCTGGAGCTATGAAGATTGGGCAGGAGGTAGGGAAACCTGAGCTTGATTTAAAACTCTGTCATGTGCTCTGTCTGGGCACACTTAAATCTCTTTGTCTTCTCTTGCCTTAGTTTCCACAGGCAGGCTGTTAAAATGAGGATTATTTTTTTCATCCCTATGTCTTTATGGTCTCTCTGTATCTCAGATAAAGTAGAAGCTAATGTCCACCAAATCATTTGATGTAATGTAAATGATCATAGTCATTATATTAGCTGTACTGCATGGGAGTGAATTTAATTACTTCATTTCAGTAATTTATGATATAGGTTTAAGCAAGAATCTTTACAGTCACTATTTTACAAAGTAAGCATGAGACCAGATTAAAAATTTCTTTTAATTGCCTTGATGTTTTTTGAGTCACACAGCTGCTATTATTGTTATTGATATAGTAAAAATACTTTAAGTTTGCTTTTCCTGGATTTGTAGCACTTTTCTCCATTTCTTCCTATTAGAAAGGAATAACTGTTATCACCTATATAATTCTCTCCTTCCCTCCCATAGAAGTAACTCATTCCCCAAGCAGTTGTGAGAAATAAGGAACTCTATCTTACCGCTGGGGAAAATGAGGCAGAGGAGGTTTAATGTACTACTCCAGTGTCATTCTGTACATCAGTGGCAGAACTGGGATGAGAAACCAGAAGTTGCTGGCTGCCAGCCCTGAGCTCATGGCATGGCTCCTATGGTAAAGTTAGTCAATGTTGTGTACTGAAACAGGTGTCTACTTTTTCATCATCTTGCAGAGAAGTAATGGTGAGGTGAGAATAGTGAAACATTTGTATCAGCACCTCTCTGAATCTTGTCAGACACCTGGGACTGTAGGCACTGTGCTCCCTTTCTCCTGATACCGAGGTTAGATGAAAAGCACGGTGCAGTTAAAAGGTGTGTGTCTGGAAGACTGATGGTGTGGGACTTGTTTACCCCTTAAAAAGAAATGTTAAGGTAAGAGAGCAGACTGCCTCTGGGGAGTGGGGAACAGAAGAGGATCGCTCTGCCTGCTGGAAGATTGTGGGCATGACGTATCATTCTCTAGCTCTGGAAAAAAATCAGATAAATTTAGATAAATTTCAGGGGAGTAGCCAAATCTTGGATACATACTTGAACTCTGAATCTCTTCACTTGTTCACATGTTCTTCCAGTTAATCACTTTTCTTTCCTTACCCCTAATAGAGAAAACACGATCTGAATTTAAGGCAGTCAGGGGAATAAAGAACAAACAGACATAGATGCTGGCTGTTTCTACAAAAGCTAAGGGCTACTTCTAGTCTCCAGTAAGAACTCAGGATGGGCTGCCTTTTATGAGAATCCGTGAGATTTACAGCAAAAAAGTACGGGCAGTCAGAGGGCTTCTACTTGATGACAGATCTTTCTGCTCAGCCTTTGCTGCTGAGTGGAACTGAATTAGCACAAAATGACCCTTTTATTCTGCCATAGCATGGATTTATATTCACAGGGGCAGCTCCTCGGTAGGGGTAAATTGTCTTAACTCTTTCAAAGGACTTGAGTTCGGCTGTTTGAGGTTTGAGCCTAGCAAAAGGTGAGCACATGCTTTCAAGCTCCATGACTTCATCTATGAAAGCCACTGTCACCATGTGGCCCTTCCAGTCTTTAGCTTTCTTCTATTGTTTTGCTCAGCTTTTCAATGACAGGGAAAGGAGTTTCAATCCATTGTAATGGATGCAGTTGTAGCCTAAATATAATAATGTTTTTGAGGTAATTATTTTTAGGTGTGCAAAATTTTGGGTTGTGATGAGAAGCAACTGAGACAATATTCTTCACTTCTATTTTGGAATTACTTTGTCACCTCCAGCAAATTCTTTTTTTTTAAATTATTTTGAAGAATTTATTATAAATACATTCATTTTAAAAGAAACCTGGTACAATTCTGATGTCAGTGGTCTATTTTTTCCCCTGCTGCATGCATAAACATGTAATAATAATAAACATGAAATGTACGTAAATTCAGTTTTCAAATGAAAAGAACAGAAAAGGCAAGCAAAGCATGGGCTGCAGAAGCAACAGGAAGTGAAAAGGTGGCAAGAGTGAAACAAGAATGTAAATCACGTTTTTTATGAGTGGCCACCCAGACGACAGAGTGCAGAAGCAGACCGGGTTGTTGTGAGAAATAACAATGAAGAGTGCACATGTAATAATACAAGTGCCTAAAAGAGGGGTAGGGCTGGGGCAGCGGTGGGGAAGGCTATCCTAGAGCAGGGCTTGGAGCAGGCTCGCTGCTCCCCCCGACCCCCCTTTTCTTTTTTCTTAAAAGAGGTTGGTTTTGCTAGGGATGGTCCAAAAAAGCACCCTCTTGAACAATAAACACAAATGACTGTGGTGGTCCTGTCAGCTTTGGATCTTTGTAAAATAACCAGTGATCCACAACACTTTCTGGAATTGATTTCACAGGCTCTCCCCCACCTCCTCACTGACAGCCTGGAAAAAAAAATTCCCCTACCACCATCGGTGAATGCTATTCATTTTCCCATTATTGTAAATTCTTACATGCAAAGAGTCCTAAAGAGCTATCCCTTTGAAGCAAAGGTGATTTTGCTACTGAAGGAGTAACAAATCAAACACTACGCTCACAAACTCTTACATTTTGAAAAGAACACTTCCAAATGATTAAATAGTTATGCATGGCAAGGACTTGAAACTTTGATGATTTATTCAGACTCCATAACCTATAGTAAAATATAAATTTTTGTTAATAGTGGCATAAATGTAACATTCTCTCCTCGTCCTCCTCCCTCCCCTCCTTTTTTCCTAAGTGTAGGACTTCCAAGATTTTTGGAAGAAAAAAAGCATCTGTTTTTCTGTATGTTTGCTTTTTTTATAGACTTCATAAATCCAGCAGGCTTCTATTTGGACCACTAGGCCCTTTCAATAGAAGCATGTTTTCACTGGGATTTCCACATTCATAATTATTCCTCTCGTTTCTCTGCTGTGAGAAGACAAGCTGCTATTTCATTGCTTTGGGGAAGTTAATAATATGGTAGGCAAAACATCAGGAAAAATTATAATGAATGAACCTATACAAATTGTAGGGAAACACATGCCGCTGTTATAAAATGTTCCCATCATAAATCCCGGCAAATCACTCTGTGCACAAGTGAATAACTTTTTAACACATAAACACTCAATTAATTAAAGGTAATATACTATATACACTCAAACTAGTGTGACACAGAAAAGACAGATTCAAATAATGGCATTCAAGATTGTGGGCCCAGTCATGTCTGCCACAGTCCTCCTGAGAGGCTGGGGAATAATAACACTCCAAAGTAACTCTCTTCTATACCTGAAGTGAAAATGAAGTTCCCAGCCTCAGCGCTGCAATACTATATTATTTCATTCACTTAAGACATAAGTAGGAAACTCCCTACTTTTTTTCTCACCTTATTTCATACACATAGCAAATGTTTCCTCAGTTTCATGTAGGTCACTATTCCCTCCTCCTCCTCCTCCCTGCTATTTCTTAGTTGTTGGTATTTTTTCCATCTTACCCAGGATTCTTGGAAGATTATTTCTTTTAACAATTGCATTATTTGCAAGACCAGTTAATTTATTGACATTGCCTTTTCCATCAGTGACCGTGGATCACCTCCACTAAAATATATCCGTTCATTTTGAGAGCCATGTTGGTTAGAATTTGCTGGGGCTATTTTAAAAATACTCTTTAAATAAATTTTTTTCTCTCTAAGAAAAAAGAAGAGAAAGGAAAAACAAACAAACTTGGAAATGTTTTCAGTTTTGATTATGTTTGTGTCAAGATCAGACAGAGACTCACCAGCTATAGAAAAATAACCAACTTGTACTCACATAGGAAGGTACAAAGCAAGGTTCAGTTCCCCGATGCAGGGGTTATTTAGTTTTCTTTTAAGTGGAAATAACTCCAGCAAGAGTGACTGAGAGCAAGCCACCAAAAACTGTCTAGAAGTAGTGACTTGACTGCAAGACTTTTATTTTCAAGAATACTTATGTTCACATACCTGTCTGAAGTTAAATGATATTGCTATATGATTGGACAGGTCTTTTTATGTTTTCACAGAATAAAATTAATGATAAGCACATTTTTATATGGTATTTTTAAGATAGAATGGGAACATTTTTTAACTCTTTGAAGGTTTCTGAGGTCAAGGAACTTCTGTTCAGGTTTAAACTGTATATCTATACAATGACCGATTCTACCATGTATTGTATGTGATAGAGGTTATGTATTGATCATGTAACTTTGAGTGAATGACAATTAACATTTTTACTCCTACTGTCCACTGCTCTTTTTTGCATAATTCAAGCAGTTATGTATTGATCCACTTTCATATTACTTTTATGACTGATAGGTCTAATAAGAACTAAAGTTTCCACAAAATGAGAAAATACAGCAAGAGACTACTAGACAAATGAAATAAAAAAAGAATAATGAAGTCTAAGGCTATTCTTCCCCTCTCGAAGGTGACAGAGAGTAACAGCTGATGCCATAACTGAGACTATTTTGGGTATGTGCTGTGTGATCACCCATTTGGAATTGATTTATCACACCTAACCTTCTGCCTGACTGCCGATCCAGAAAGAGCATACTGCTTCCAACACCACAAAGAGTAAAGTATCGCAGGAAAGGTGTGTGTTTTCTCTTGCTAGCTATTGGCAGATTTTTTTTCTTTTTATCTTCTAATTTAAGTCCTACATTTTCCTCAGTCAGTACACTCATTTGAGGCTGACCTCGATATTTTATGGAAACTTGCTGTCCTTTCTGCCTCTTTCCCAATAAGGAGAACTGTAAAGGTGACAGGACTTCTTAAGTAAGCAGAGATGAGTTTCCGAGAGTGACAGGCACTGACCAGACTTGGAAGCCCTTTGCTGAGGCCACTCAGGTTGAATAAACTGGTGGGACAGGCTGGAAAATGAGGTGCAGGAGTACAAACATCTGTCCTCCCCTATCACAGCATCTCTGATGGTAGCCCCTCAAAATGCTGTCCATGAGCACTTCTGTCTCACCCAGGGCACGCTAATATCTCCTGCCACCATGGGGGAGTCCTATGGGGCAAACCCCACACACCGTCACAGGGACTCAAAGGGGAATCCTTGGTCATCCTAGGAGAGGGGAGTGGGTTGTCACACCACCTAACAATGATTAATTGCCTCGATGGGCCTCACTCAGTATTCTCTTTTTAATCTGAGTGTGCCCAGGTTAGTTTGTGAGCCACCTGGATTGATATAGAGAGGGCTTCCTGGAGTGTGTAATGGAAAAACCACAGTACTGAGCACATACCTGTTGGACTCAGCAAGTGCAATTATAGATTAGGAAATTTCATACAAAATTACTGGCAGAGATGTTTCAGAGCCTAAAAATGAACCCTCATGCTTGGCCACAGCTACTTTAAATGATTCATAAGTATTTAGGCCATTTAAAGGCTTGTTGGTTGCTATAAAACTTTATCCTGTTAAACCTTATCCTTCACTTACGACATTTGAAGTCTACTTCTAGAATTTATATCTTCCATTACCCTGCCCTTATTCATCATATTTCGTAATTACTTTCTCAAGAGCATCTATTTTTAGCTGTGGAAGTTATCTTATATAGGCATGGTACCAAACGATGGTTATTTTAATGCCAAATTTAACACTTCAGTCCCCAAAGAATCCTTTAAATCAAAAGCATATCGATGCTGACAGTAGCCGCCAGCAAATCCATAGGGGAAGAAGTGAATATGAATTGATCGAGTCTAGATCCTGTCAGCTGGTGATTAGCTAACGAACGGATCCTCTGGGACATTGTCTTAGTCCTTTATCTCCTCTTTAATCTTTGGCCTTCACAGTGCCCTGTGTTCAAAACTTCCACTATTTAGCTCTTTGCTATGTGACACTTGATACCTAATGAGTTGTTGTTGGTGCTCTACCGTGTGTGCTGCAATAGTCATTGTAACGTTCATCTGTTTTGTTCTTATCTTACAAAAAATGGCTGGACAGTTGTTAAAACTACTGTAAAATTCAGGCACGAAACAAGCCTGGGAAATTCACACTGTAATAAGTAGCTTCTAGAACTGCACAAAAAAGTAAAACCAGGAGATCAAAATGGGAATCACTCCATAGGTTTTACTTTAACGCTTATTAACAATGCCATACATTTGAAGGACTAATAGCTGACAAAAACAGGACAAAAGGAGGATCAGAACAGGGAATATACTTTTTGGTGAAAGCCAAATGAAACTTGAAATCATAGACTACATTTTTATATTTTTCCTTTTTAATTTGTCATTAATAATATACTGTTAATTATAAAAAGCCTTTTTTAGGATTTTTTTTTTTTAAAGAAAGTGTCCAAACTAGTAAAATTTTTGATTTGGTTGTAAGCTACACTAGTAGAACTTGCTTCACCTTCTTGAATTCTGCCATTTGAGAGGTAGAAACCAGCTGCCTTTTGAATAGCATTAAACAGCATTATGCAGCCATTCAAGATGGAAAGAGAAAATGCTATGTCGGAAGCCAGTAAAAGGTAATTCCCTGAAACAAAATAACTGGGAGAATTTTAGGTAGGTGGTATGTGATCACACGTTTGGAATTTATTTAAGCTTTCTGTCTGATCGCCAGGCCAGAATACATATGCTGCTTCCAGATCCCGAGCTGCCCTGTTCAAGGCTGGATCGGAGCATCTCATCATGGTGCATAGGTAACCCTGCATGTGCAGTGAGGGCCTGCGTGCTTCTGGCTTTGGGTGACTGCTGGAGAGACAGACACTACCTACAAAAGAGAGGTTTTGTACATAATACCCGCATGTGCACACACAGAGACAATAACGGTGACATTGCTATAGGACAGCAGGAGGGAAAAAAGGAAAATAAGCCACTTAAACAGGAATAAATGTGCCTGGAGTTGTCCAGACACAAGCACGTGTTAAACTAAGAACCAGCCCTCTGGTCCTCTCCTCGGAAAAACTCCTGATGAGGAGATGACTTGCTATGGATTTGTGAGGTAAAAGCTTCAACGGAAAATAAAATCTGGCTTGGGCTGTCTGGGCTGAGGCTCCTTCCACTTATCCGCTGGCATGACCTCACTGGGAGCGGAGCTGAAAGTCTTCCTGGGTCAATGAAATGCACCGCTGCTGCTTACTTGCTGCCTTCCCTCCCATCCTCAGAGATTACCTGCTCCTCCACCCAACCCCAGGCAATAACTCCTGCAGCGATGACGCATCTAGGCGCTCCCTGATGCCAATGACCAGGCGTTGGAAACTCAGTCTTCCCATACAGGGTCTTAGGGTTGTCCTTCCTCCCACAAAATATCAGGCTGAACTGGAGGCTGACAGTGTCCAGAGCTAGAATAAAACATTTTAGCAATAAAATCTTCCATCAGAACATATATAAATACCATTCAAAATCCCTCCTCTGGGCACTGTAACAGATTCATCTACCCCAGATGAGTGGACGGCGAAGTATTTCCTCCTTCTGCACTCCAAGTCTCCACGGTGAGCTCAGATACCAGACTGATGGACAGTGTCTCAGTGTCTTTTCTGCTGTCCCCTCCTAACTGTTCAATAAATTTTCAGAGTGCAAAGTAACAACTAAAGTATTGCATTTGCCTATATGATGACAAAATACATATTGTAAGGAAGGAAGTGCGAGTTGTTATTTCCAAACAAAAGTAGTGTAGTAACAAGAATAGAGCACATCAGAGCCTAACAGTTCTGCTGGAAGCTGGTTTTGTTCTTGTTGTTAATAACTTTTATAATGATCTGAACCGCTTTCTTTTTACAGTCTTCCAGCTGCTCCCAAAGGAAACTTTTTCCTTATTTAGTGCCTCCAAAGTTCCTTGAAATGCTTGGATGAATGGTCCTATGTAAGAGCCAAAGATTATTTTATTCACTGAACTTCAGAACATTGAAAATGTCCTGTCTGGTTAAGTAGTGGCTTGATTTTGGGTCATTGTGAAGTAATTTTTATGTAGTTTGGGGAGAAGAGCTGTTTGGATTGGGTCTGGTGTTCAGTATGCTGCAGAGTATTACGGAAATATTGAAACTGATACATTATTATGTCACAGAAAAGGTGCGCGTGCATAAGCAAATGCCAGTTACACCTCTATTATGAAATTAAACAGAGCCAAGGAACTTCCTGGATACTGGAACTCAGACATCTACACTGCTAAATCGCTAGAACAGTCCCTGGATGTTTTGGCCCTGGTCAGCAAGCACTTTCCCAAGCAGTTCCTGGGTTCAACCTGGAATTTAGCAAAGCTCCAGGACTAGCAGGGGGTTTGCATTTGACCACTTCTTTTTCAAAGGCTAGAAAATTGAGTAGTACAGGCTCAGAACAGCTACATGCATGTTTAATGTACTAGTGTAGACATAATACCTATAAAAATGTGCGTATTTCTTCAATGCCATTTGCAAATCAAACCTTGAAAGAAAACATTACAGTTTTCACACTCTTTGATGAGCCAACCAGCAACTGCCTTCATGTCATTTCATTTACCTGGGATATGGTTGAGAAATAGAATATATCTGTCCTTACTTCAGTATTTATCTAATGAGGATTGATGGTGTTGGTGTGTGTATTTGAAAGAAAGACTATCCCAAGATCTGAGGTGAAAACATTGTACTGGTGTTTGCACATACAGTAAGTAAATTAGTAAATATATAAAAGATACTGACATGTACTAATTTTTTTTTATGAATGTATTCCAAGACGAATTCTATTTTACCCATCAGACTGTAACCACCACCATTTCTGAATAGGACATTTTGATTGTCAAGATGTAATTGTCTTTGTTGTCAATGAATCTTATTTAATCTTGTTAAAGCCAAGACAGCAGAAGCAGAAGAAATGTCACTGTGGTTTATACAAGTTCTGTAAAGGAGATAAACATGTCCAGCTGCTTTACAGTCAACCATCTCATAGTTGAATTTAAGTACAAAAAGAATATTAGTAAGACAAACTGAGTATGTCCCTATGCAATTACATTTCTGGTTCTCACATGTGTGCCTGTCCAATACTTACAGAGATCATGGAGCACCCATTTCCACAGAGGAATTAGATGATCTCATATCAAAGCCTTACCTTTTGTAGACAGAAGAGTAGGAGGAGCTAAGACCACGGAAAATGATCATCACAGATTAGTTTTCACATGAACAGAAAGTGGTGGAAAGTGATGTAAGAAAGCCCATTTTCTGAGAAAAACATAAGGTCCTTCCTAACATAACCTTACCTCTGATTTTTTCATCTGAATTTATGTTCTTTTTATACCCATGTAGTTATAATAACATTTTCTGAAGCTGCTTTAGCCATAGTTCTAGCTAAATTCATTTTTTGCTTGTTGAGCTAATAAGAATGTACTTAGAATCAAGTTAGAGAGAATGCACTGATAAAACAGAGGATTCTGCTAAATCTGTGACTGTGTTAAATTTACAGGTTTTCATATTTCAGAAACAGACATGGTACTGAGAACCAAGTTCAGTGAAGGTTCTACAGGTAGTGCTAGTGGCAACTAAATCTTTGCTCCTGCATATCAAAAAGTTAGATTATTTTTTCAAAATATCATAAAATTATGAAGCAGAAAACAGGGTGGTTGGGGGGGTGCAGACTTAAACTAGATTAAAATAATTCTCTACAAATGTTAACATTTAGATGCCAATATTTTCTCAGGAAAGTAAATACTTTGAGGAAAAAAAGCATAAAAAGCCCATTTTCTCTAACAAAATAAGGTTTCATCATGAGTTAAAGCTTTTAGTCATGTTTTACTTGTCATCCAATATTGTAGATTGGTGGTTATAATAATAATTAAATATATTATTGATTCACATCTAATCTCTATGAAATCTAGCAAAGGTGACAGTAAGGATCCTTTTGAACAAAGGAAAACAAACAACAAGACCCACGTAGATACTTGGGGTGAAATCCGGGCCTCGTGGAAGTAAATAGTAAAACTCCCACTGACTCCAACGGGGTCAGGATCTCTTCCCCTTTCCCTCCACCCGCAGTGTGTAACCACAGCTGTGCTTTTGCTAAGCAGCATGCAAGAACAACTTATGAATCACATCTGGTGACCCTGTTTGGCACCCCAGCAGAGAAAACATCAGGAATATTAACCCCTTTGTTACATAAATTAAAACAAAGAGACTTTTGGACCCCTTGGACAATGCAAAAACTATGGGAAAGAAAATAAAAAAAGAATAAAAATATTTTGGGGCAACTCAGAATCAGGGCCACAATGAGGGAGAAAAGCTGCTGAGGCATTGTAATTACAAAATTTAAGAATAAACACATTTTTCTTTCTCTTTTAGGTTTGGCTGCCAATGTAACTTGATAAATTTCTTTGGTTTGTTTCCACTTGTTCTCACTGACGCAAGCTGGCAATAGCCTTTGTAGAATTTCAGGGTCTCTTGAGTCAGTGTCTTGATCTTCAGTCAAAACCTCTTCGTTTTCCAAGAACCTCTTAATTTTCCATTTCCTCCTTGGCAAAGCTTAAAACCGTATCCAAAAGCTGTATTAGCATTTTTTCACCTGAGACACTGGAATTTCCACCATCACTGGGCTTATTTCCCTTTTCTGTCTTTGGAAGCTACCTTGTAAAAATCAAAAGTTAATCTCCAACCCTCTGCTGGTTCCCGCCCCCCCCCCCCCCCCCTTTTCTTTTTCTTTTTGGGGCGTGTGTGTCTATTTTATTCTGGAGAGGAATTTCGCAGTCTGAAGTTTAAATCATAGCTATCTATATCTTGGACTGAATGAGCCTTTTGGATATAAACATTCCCAAAACAAGGCATTTGTTATCAGAATCTAGAATGCAGTGCTGTACTTTCTCACTGACTAGGCATATAACAGTAGCCATAAAGAGACAAATTCCTGCATTTAGCCTCACTATGAGGCCTTAGGCTAGTTATTTAACATATATGACTTGTCACACGTGGAGAATTTTAGAGAAAGTAGAAAAATGGACTACACAGAACATAATAGACTGTTACATATAAGCATATAAATCAGCATGGTTCTCCTGACATCATTAGAGCCATTGCCTTCACATTGCCCTCATTTCTTCTATTTAAATAGATTCTGCCAGGCTGTAGAATATGTTCATTATATCTGAGGGATGAAACACCCTGATTTAGCACATCTGCTGGGCCATGTGAAGTCACAGAGCTGAATTCTACAGCAAAGTCACTGTCCGTCAGAATTGATGGAGCCCTGTAAATTAAGAATGACAGCATATCAGCACATTGGACATGTCTGGTTGAAGTCTAGCTCCAATAAGCATTTGATCTTTCAGCCATCTCTTTTGAAAATGGTATCTTTCTTTGCTGTTGTTTGTCAGCATCTGGGTGTTCTCTAATGGGACCGGGACCAGACTCTCAAAGATATGGAAGTGCCTAATCCCATTGAAATCAGAGGCTTCAGAACAGTGCTTCAATACAGAAATACTTCAGTACAGAAATAATTCTAAACAATATAATCTCTTTAAGTCCAGGAAAGCAATTAAAAATGTAATTACAGTTATGTTCCAAGTGTACAGTAAAAAACTAATAGGTGGGGTTTTTTTTTGCTTGTTAACACATTAACGTGAGATAAAAGTTAGAAAAAGTAGACATATTTATTTTCAACAAATAGAATATGAAATTAAAAAGACTATCTGGAAAGGTTAGTATAAGATGTCTGTATTTTGAACACCTGTGAATGATGTTTCTTTTCATGCTAGTATGACAAGTACTTACTGAGTATTAGGATAACTGTCAACTGTAGGGAGCACAATGTCTTACAATAATGAAGAAATAACACTATCATAATAATGCAGAGGAATTCAGTGAATACAGAAGTCAACACAGGGAGAATGAATAGAATAGATACAGCAAAATATTTCTGTTTATAAGAATACTAGTGTAGCTTGTTAGTTACCATCAAATCTTTAAAATAATATTAAGCAATGCTTTTTGAGAACTTCACACCGACATTACATTTTTTTCCCAACATTTTCAGACCTTTTGCCCTGCAGAGACTTTTGATATTGGAACTCAATTCAGAATGAAAGCACATGCTACAGTTTTAATAACCTATGACAGAATTTCCTATCATGCAAAACTGTACAATTAATATTGAAGTGTGAAGTGTCAGCAGGTAAAAATAGGGCAACCAAGACTAATAAATAGTCGTAATTGGGCATTTAAGCTATCTGCATAGAAATTCATCCTTTCCAATGGGCGATTTAGAGAAAGAACTTCTTGACCTCTCAGGTTATATTTTTTATAGCAGTCGGTTCTACAGCACACATGAGGGAAAGTTACTCTGTCCTATGCAATATACAAGTGTTGGTTCAAGAAGTAACTATCGCTGAGCCACTAATTAATGGTGACCACAGCATAATTAAGTTCAACATTCTCAAGGGAGTGATTGAACCAAATGTGGGACTGTGACACTAAACTTTTGATAATGAAATTTTTTTCAAGGGGAAAGTTAGTTAAAAAACCCTAAAGTCAAAAGTGAGGAAATTAAAATCCTTACACTCAGCATGGAGGCTTCTTAGGCATCCCAGGAGTCACAGAGGAATGAATGCACCTTAACAAAAAAGAAAATAAAAAGCTAATTAAAAGCTAGTACAGTTAGATTGCAAGGTTCAAGATGTTATTTAAGACAAAATGGTAGCCTTCAGAAAATAGTAATCTAGTCCAATTCAAGGAAAGGCGCAGATATTATGGAATATGAGAATTATAGAGGTAAGTGGCAATGTATAACGTGAGGAGTCATCATAAACACAACCAAAAATACTAACAATATATTTGTATGTGTCTCGGGAACTGTGTGAGAAAATTGGATGATTCATTTTTTGTGTCCTTAAGAAGTTATGGATAATATAGATATTAGAGAAAAATTTAAAGCAATGTTTGTATTAGGACTCTTTTCAATGAGGTCGAGATAGCTGTAAAAAGATTTCGTCAAAGGAATTCACTGTCGATACAATAAACTGATAAACTGGAATTCACTGTCGATACAATAAACTGATAAACTGGAAAGCACCAGTTCACAAGGCCTTCCAAGAACTCACACAGAAAAAAGGGGTAGCTGAACTGTTAGTAAGAAAGTACAATTTCATGTGATCTGTGATTCTAAGCTGAAATACGGAACAGCAGCAAATGTTTAAAAAGTACGTGGGCCACGCGGTGACTTATAGGTGACTGTAAGTGGAATAATTCGTTAGAATAATCAGTAGGAAAAATGATAAAAGAAAGTTGCTTTCCTAATTTTTTCCTAAATGTTTTGCTTTCCTTGAAGCTGAAACAAACCTCTCATGAGAGGCTGCTGGAGAAACGCAGAAGCCCCTGGCTAAGGACTGGCATGGCATGGACACGAGAAGAAATGGAGCAGAAAGTGGCAAAGAGGCAGGACCTGCTGCCTCGTGGTGGATGAAGGTCTGATAGCATCAGGCTGAAGATCTGCCCTTTCCCCTCAAGCCAGCTAAGTCAGTGCGTGATTTAGCATTGACTTGAATGCAGCAGGATCTTACCTGCAGGCTCTGGTTTTGGCTCCAAACCTGGGCATTACACTGGTCACATTTGTTAACCTTCTGACAGCATTCACCATTTAAACAGAACTATCTGTGTCTGACAGAGACACCTCCTCTAATTATACCTGATGCTTCTTATGCATAAGCTGAAAGAAAAAACGAGTGGCGTCATGCTATTTTCTCATGTTATTTTACTCCAAGGCCTCAGTTACATTATGCAAATACTGTTCCTATTTCTAAACATATATAGTCCTGCCCCTCAGTCAGACTTCCGCACTGCAGTAGCCTGACCTATTTCAACAGAACTGGTACTGGGATCTGAGTTAAGGTTTGGATGTGACTTACACCGAGGCCTCATTAAACAAATCTGACAATGAAAAGAACATTAATTGAAGAGTGTCTGCTGGAAGGAGATAGTGATGTTCCAGTGTGAACAATCATCAAGTCCTATATTTTATCATTGATTTTTGAGATGTCTAATCTACAAGAATGAGTCTTATTTCATTCTCCCTTCTGAAGGATACAGATTCATGATACACTTCGAGAGACAATCTGACTTTACAGAGAAGAACAAAAAAACAGAGAGAAAGAATATGGCCATTTTACTTATGCATTTCTAGAATAATTTTCCTGAAAAATATAATGTCCTAAAGGAAACATGCAGTCTGTGGTGTTGATAGAAAGGGCTTACTTGCACTCAGTTTGTGTAACTTGCATAACTCACTTATAACTTTGCTTTTCATGAATAATGCTGTCACTCCAAAGTCATGTCCACAATAATGCCTTTACACAATCCGTAACGTTGAGTGTTTTGCATGTACATACATGCAGTACGTGGAGCTCCTATCCAGATAATAAACCATAGGACTAGGGCCTAAATTCCATTTATCTTGCACCTTGACGTCCTCCCATGCACTAATCCATTTCCACTAGGACTGTTTTTAACAATCTGACCCTCCCAGCAATTAAAAACAGCTGCCTTTTTTTTTTTAAACAAACCTGCCAGGAAAATATTTCTTGCTTTCCTCACAAACGTGGAATTCTGAGCCACCCTCCCACCCCCAAATTACATTGGACTGATTCCCAGGCCATGTAATGTTCAGTCCTGGGCTAATGACTGGTTTAAATTTCAATAACCCACAGTTCGTTAGGACCAGAAATAGATTATACCACGGTAGAGTTGGGATTCCCCCTTTTCCAACAGGATATGGCCTTTTTTTCTTCTGCTAGGTTTGGTAGAATATAAAATACCAGAGTTTAAAGTCAAAGCTATGTAGGTGATGGTTAATGTTTTAAAATATTTTGTATTGGGCTGCTGCCTGCAGCTGCAACTGCAACTGAGGCCCCAGTGAAAAGCTGTTGCAGAAATGCGCGGTCGCAGACAGCCCGCACCATGCGCACTTTACAGTCAAAAGAGGGAGAGAGGAGGAGGGAGGATGAGTTGGTGAAATGAGTAAACTGTCGTCCTGCAAGAAGTTAGTGCCAAGCTGTGCTTAAATGCCATGTCCCAGCCCCTGATCTACCGTCCCAGCCTCATGAAAGCACCAGCTCCCCAGCTGAAAGTATTAGTTTTAACTTTTCATTTTCCAGTTGAAGCTGGGGCATGCGAATTTGTGGTCTTTAGGCAATATGGCTTTATAGGCACTGAGAAAAGTGACGCCAGCAAAGAGCTTAAAAATCTTGCAGCATGTGTAAACTAGCTTATTTGTGTCACGATGTAAAACACCTGCTGATGTAAAGTGGCCTGAAGATTTTATTGCTGCTCCATGGTCAGCTTAACTCATGAAATCAGACATACATGACTTGTGTGCTCATCTTACTCCCACCAGTACTCAACACTTCATTTATCTGCTCTGTAACATATGCAAAACCTCTCTGTTGAAAAGATGTGAGCACTGATACGTTTTTACAATTAAAATTCACAGTGTGCCTGTTACTGGTGTTGAACTAGTGCCTCCTACTGAAATGTGCCTGCCTTTGGTTTAAATCATTCTCATACCAAATGATACATCTACACTGTAGGTGCAACTTGGTTGAGAGGGCAGACAGCAGAACATCTCCCATGACAAGAAAAGAGGAGTAAAATGATTGCTTAACCACTGCCAGTTGAGGAAAAACTAACAAACTGTGTTCTTCAGTGAAGCATGGGTGTTTTCCTCATAAAAGCAAGGAAGAAAACAGTTTGCCTGGCCTATGAGGGGATTCTATATATGATAGGTGTGAATGGTGCTGAAAGGAAGGCCTCCTGCTCTCCACCCTTTCACTGCTTTGGAAGGATAGATCTGAACAAATCTTTGCTGTGTTCACCTCTGGCCATGGTGTTCCACTCATAATACACACAGCTACAGCATCTTAAAAAATACAGGGAGCTGAAAGCATCTCCGCAAAGGTTGCAGTAAGTTCGAAATAGCGCAGAGGTGACCTTCAAACCACCTTTATGCAGAAGTCTTTGGCCTCTGCTTTTGGCATATCAGCTGCATCTCAAGATTTTCCTCAATAAATGGAAATGAGATCAGCTTCCAAACACTATCAAATAACAGCGAACCATGCAACTTTGCATGCAGATATTTCTCCTTCATAAAAAGAAATGTTTGTACATAGCTGTTTTCTGTTTCATTCTTACATGGCTTTGTTTTCAGCAAATCATTAAAAAAGTGATGACTTACTGCACTGCTTTTTTAAATCTAGTCACAAACCACAATCGCTTACAGGAAATGGAATGTTTACTTGAGTTTATTATACAAGGGTCTGGATATGAGCTGTGGGATTTTTACACCTCATAGCAACGGTATTACAATTTATTTACATCTTCATGTTGGCAGCTGCACAAACTCTTATGAAATAGGACAATCACACCTTAGGGAACAGTAATTATAGGCAAAGGTATAAATAGTATAAAGAAGTGCACGCATTTGGCACTTAAGTCGAAGAGAATAGAAACTATTCTGGCAAATCTTCAAAAACACAGTCTCTTGTTCATTATGAGGGCATGAACTAATTAAACCGAACTTGTCAGAATCAGCTGCATGAATAAATTCTAGTCAACTCTGGCACAGTCATGCTCCAAACCCACGAAGAGCAAAGTTGTTTTAGTGATGTCATAATTTGGACGTTCGGAGTATGATATCACTTTTGACAGAATTAATGCAGAATTAATACCATATGTATAAGCATTAATAGGTATTGAATTGAACACCCAGTGATAAGTCTGTCTCGGTTTCCAAAGTAACAGTCTGTTTTTTTTCATAATGCTTACATTAATGTAGTATCAGAAGGCAAATTTAAAATACATTTCAACACTTTTATAAGAAAGCATTTAAGTTTTATGTCTCTGCCTCTATTTCAAAAGCTGTTTGCATAAGAAAAGCAATTAAACTTTAGTGCTACATTTTTAATAGTGACAAAATCAGTGTTGTAAGAAAAGAATTTTAAGGCAATTGTAAACTTAAAAGAAATTGTCACCATTTGATAGCTGGAAGGAAAATTCCTCTGAGGATCAGTTGCTCCACTTATAAATCATTTGGTCTTTTTATACAAGGAATCCTGAAGTTGAAATGTTGTTGCATTTAGCAGCTTGTTAGTTCCTAGTTACTGTCAGTGACCAGGTGTTACTCTTTCCCAAATGCTTTGGCTGACTCCCATCTCCTTCCTTTCCCAGCCTTGATATATTAAATTCTTTCACTCTTATCCATGGTGGTTCTTACGGTCTTCCTCTTGAGTTTTCCTTCCCCTCAGGATATAGTTATATTTTGAGGATTTACAGCTGAAACAGAGATTCCACCTTTGTCTTCAAATGTAAGGGTGAGTTAAAAAGCTAGTGAACAGTGGTTGAATAGGGATATGACAAAGTTTGCCGATGGAGCTAAAAGTGAAGAAGTGAAAACAAAAGTTGACCTTGGGGTGAGAGAAGCTCTCTTGATACTGACTACTATTGTAGCTAAACTCAGAAATGAAATTTAACACTGACAAATGTGAAGGGTTGCATGTGAGGAAGCAGCCTCCATTCTACATTCATAGTGGAGGGATTTGAACTAAGTGTTGAAAAGAAGAAAAAGATTATGGAGTTATAAGGCTATAAAAGAGTCAGCTCCATATTCAGTAGTAATAAGAAGAGTAAATCAAATATTAGGAATTAGTAAGAAAAAGGTAGACAAGCAAAGGGGAACTTGCCTTTTGCCCACATGCATCCCTTGTCTCCCCTTCTCAACGAGGGTGTAAAAGGAATGCTAAAGACAGTAGAAATGACAAGAAGAATGATGAAAAATAAGGAACAGCTTCCATGTAAAGAATAATTAAGTAGACTAGGACCTCTCAGCTTAGAAAAGAGGCTACTGAAAGAAATATGGTACAATGATTCCTTACAAAGACAATGTCAATTGAGAATACCACCGGAGTGCTCTCACAATACAAGAAATAGACATTATCATATAGTAGTCTCATATGTCAGGTTCCAAACAAATAGGGGAGGAGCAATTTAAATAGATTGTTTGTGTAACTTAACTGTAGAATTCATTGCCGTGGTCTAGGTGTGGTAGAAAACCATAATACAAATTCGTAATGATACAAACTGGATTTGGGTCTTACCTAGTAAGCCTGTCCATACGGACAGTGCTACAGTGAGAGTAAATGGTCCTGTTGATGGTCTGGCTTTGTGTGCATCTATATGTTATTGTTCAAGCTCTTCTGACATGTAAGTACTCCTGACAAGCAAAGGAATTTGAAATCTGTATGCCTCCTATTTATTAGTGTGCTGAACACCTCTTCAATATGCCTGAGAAAGGGCAGGCACGGCTGGGAGCGGACAGAAGGACAAACTTGGAAAGAAATGGCTTTTTGGTGACTGGGCAATAAGCAGGTTTATCCTATGCAATGGGTTTGTTTACTTTAGGCAATAAGATGGGGTTGGATTCAGAGCTGATTTACTGACAGCCAGTCTCTCCTACAGCATCCTGCACCGCTAGAAATGCAGCATTTGCCCTTCTAATCACATCCAGAATCACAGCTCAAACTAAGTCAAATGATGCACTAAAAGCATTTACTCTCTCTCTCAGCTGAGTGCTTATTGCCAGTAGTCCTGTTCAGTGCTAATTTGCCTTATGGAAACATTTGTAGTTGTCCATGGTTTTACGATGGGTACAGTTTGTTCTGGAGAAATATTGGGTTTGGTTTTAAGAAAAGATCATTACAAATGAAGGCAAAATAAGGAGAAGATCTCATTTTTTGCTGATGATTAAAAAGCAAACTGAAGTAAAGACTATTTTCAGATTTCCTTGATACATCTCCTGATATTGTTTGACTCGTTTCCAAGTTCTGTAGTTTTAAACAAAGAACAAATAATGATCTCAAAATCAAACCAGTGTTCATTGCATTTGCACCTGCCTTGGATTCCCCCCTTTTGTTTTCATACTACCCCTTCAGGTTTCTGATAAATTCATAATACATTCTGGACTACCTTTTCATCGTATACCCACAAAAACACAGATCCACATGGGAGGTTTCACAGAATGCATTAAGTATGCAGAATTCCTTTATTGCCTGAGTAAGAAAAGCAGACTATCATTTACAAGGAAATGAGAGAATCGAAGGGAGAAGGAGAATGATTTAATTATAGAGTAGCTGCACGGTTGTTGCATCTAGTGGAAGGATTTTGCTTTAGTTCAATCTTAAAGATTTTAGATGCTGTAATATGCAAGGAAAATAGACAAGGACAGTGAGGAACAAGCATGGTTTTTCTATTTTGGCAGCACCAAACCAAACTCTTATTTCTGTAGTTTGTCAGACACTGATTCACTGTAAGGAATTTACTTTGAACTATTTTTAAACAACAGTTTGGAGCCCCTGTCTTAATTTTTGTACTTTAAAATTGAATGTTAATCACAAAACTTGTAGCTCCTCCCACTTCTAGTGATATAGATGTGTTTGTTCAAGTATGTACTATTCTAAGTGACTTTTTTCCTTATTGCATCGTATTTCTCCCAAGCATAAACATCAATATGGCTGCAATTTTCACATTTCTAGTTCCCTCACTATGGTGGTTTCCACATCAAAATTTTCAGAAGTCCATTTCTTTTTATTTGGGGAATATTCCCTAGATGGGAAGTTTTTTGTAAAGAGGAATGTCTTACATTTTACTCTTAAGCTAGCAAAGTCTGGACTTGTTTTGCCTTGGGGAAAGGAAAGGGATGGTTAGAGCTATATGTGAAAACATTGCAAGTATCAGTATCTGTGGGCAAAACATGGCCTCAGTGAAGAAAAAGTAAGTTCTGTACTCTTTACTGGGTTAAGAATTTCCCCCATTACCATGAACAGAAAAAAACCAGGAGGGTCTTGAGGTAACCAGGCCACTGCAGTATGGTTCACAGAATAAGAGCAAGACCTTGTAATGGCTCAATTTCTGTGTTCATCGGCCATGAATCTGTGTGGGAAAGGGAGAGGGGACTTAAATCTTTTTTTGAGACATAGGCCTACTGACTAGCATTGTAATGAAATGTAACTGTATATTTCCCCACAGGGTTGGTAACTGAAAGACGGTCCAGTCTGGGATTTTTAAACATGATATTCAAATATGACTTTCATATTATATTTGGTATGTCTTCCCGTTTGTGGCTATAAAGTCCAGACTCATTTTCCACTTGGGCTTTACTTAACAAACTCTTCTTGTGTGTTTCTTACTCTGTTTTTAGATTGTTGGAACTAATTCTTCCCTGAATTTCCACTAATATCAACCTGTCAAAAAGGTATTGTTAGACATGAGGGACCTGGCTGAAATGTCTGGGTTTAAATATGGCCGGTTTAATTTGCATTGAGCATTATGATATTTAAGTGCTCCCTCACCCTCTGCAAGTGCGCGTGTGCACACACACACGCACACACGCTCCAACACATGATACCAAACTACTGAATTGGGTTATTAGATGAGCAGTTGTACACTTTCCTGTCCGGCTCACATCAGAACATTACATTCTTCCAGATGTTCATGTACAAACCAAAGAGGTGGCAGTGATCATGGGGTTTTATCCTGGTCCCATTGAAGTCACCTGGAAAATTGCCATAAGCATAATCAGTAGTATTAGACCCCTGGTAAGGAAGGTAGGATCAATGTGAATGCATAATAATGTTATTTATCATAATTAAAATTCAGACTAGTGTTCAGTGCTTCAGCCACATAAGCAACAGGTAATCCAAGATTTCGCTTTCCCAGGGAAATAAAATATTTTTCCTGGCCTCATATGATTTTCTTGCACACTTTTTACAATGTCTCATGTATTTTAGGAGATTTTTTTAAGAGGCCTGTCTTTTTTATGATCCTTTTGATGTGTTTTGTTTAAAATGTGTACTTTTAATGGGTTTAATATGCCTAGAGAATCTGAAAGGCACCAGTAGGGAAAAAAGTCTAAACAGATAAATAAAGAATACAAATACATCGAGTACATGGTTTTCCTCAATGTCAATCTGTCCATGTTAATAAGGGTGCTTTGAAGAGACCATGTAACCTTCTTCTGACCTTGAAAAGAGAGATGCCCAAACTTTGCTTGGTCAAGAATCATACATTACTTCAAATGAGTAAATTAAGATCTTGGGTAATAAATTTGAGCTGCATTTTATTTCAAGTTAGATTTCCAGTTTAGGTCCGTTTAGGATTTCCAGACATTTTGATACATAGCAGCTCATTATAAATGTTATGAGAGTTCTGCTGGATATTTCCATCTTTAAGAGGAAAACAATTCCAAGGCTGAGAAAAAAATGTTAAGTACAACATAGGAACATAGACCTACATAACAGAAGGCTGGCATGGACATCAAGCATCCAGTCCCCTATATACTAAGTAACCATAAAAATCCCACTCCTGAATTGGTTAAACATCTTAAAAATGAGAAGTTTTTACTGCAAATGCTGTCTGTGTTGCAGGGCTGGTCCAGATCCTCCTCTGACACATACAGTCTGTCTTTTAATTCCCTGCTTAAATGAGTTGGTTAATGACTCTTTTTTTCTTGGGCCGGTATTTAGTTTAAATAGTTCTTCAGCTACTTTGGTGTTTACATCTCATGGATTAGGAACTATCAGTTCGTCATGGTGCACTGGTGTAAATTGCCAGCTTTAAGGACATAGGCAGAAGGGGGTCCTATGTTCCTTATTTAGAAATGTGTTGCAAGAGAAAGAAATGGGAGGAGAATATCTTTTTGGATACAGTTGGGGCATAGATACACTGGAGAAAAAGGTTTTTTTCTCATTAGCTGCACAAAAAAAGCCATCCACCTGTGTTTGGCCAGATTATTGCAAAATGTTTGTGTTTGTAGCGAGACATTCATACATGGATGAACACCTGTTACTTTGTTCTGGTGTCTCTGTTGGTTTGTTCTGTTTCTTTCTTTCATGGGTTATAATTTTTTAATGATTGTCTCAAATGTTGTTGCAGACTCCTGATTGTTCATTTGGTTTTTAATTGCCTTTGAGTGTTGTGTCACCTCAGCTGTCTTCTGTGTGATCAGGTATAATTTGAAGTGTGCATTCCACACTTCTTAGAGATGCCTGTAGCAATCGTAGCTTCAGGGTGCTCTTTTATACTCTTCCCAGAATGATGACAGGGTTTGAACTTGCCTGAGATATTATTCAATGTACTGATTTGAGGCCACAGGGACTATAAGGAGCCCTTCCATGCTTAAAATATATCAAAGCCCAGCACAATAAACTAATTTCTTTACTATATTTTTCTGATGGGTTACTAACACAAATTCTTCATCTTCTTTGCTCCTGGCATAAACCAAGGAGCAAAGATGGCACCTTTCTTTTTTTAAACATGTTGTTAAAAAAAAAGAGAGGTATTTTTAACTCTTTGCAGTGCAGCTGTGGGTTGGTTCAAGACAAAAGATGGGGAAGTAGCAATTAAGCATGTCATTATAATCAGAACAGTCACTATGTCACAGAAGAATTTCTCACACCACATTACATCACCGCTTACAGAATCACAGCCTCTTGTTTAGGTGCCTTTTAATGACAGAGAAAAACAATTCCTCCACAAACAAAAACGTCCCGTTAACAGCTGAAGTCACAGCTCAGTTTGCCTCTTGGCTGGAATATACATTCCATCTGGAGCTCTATCAAGACAGTGCAGGGAGGTCTGGCAGCTGAATAATGAACTCTAAGTAAATAGGTCATTACAACACATTGTTTCTGTGTTACTGGATTTCCACAATATGTCAGATTGGTTATGAGCTTGCAGCCTGGATTCTCATCTCTCTAAGTGGGTCAACTTTACCTTACAATCTCTCTTACTTGGAAAACTTCTAGGATTCACCTCTCCTAACTTCAGATAGCAGAGATGTCCACATCTGAGCTATCAAGGCTGCACCAGTGTTCTTTTTTGAGCACTTCCTGACCAGGCACATAATGTATGTGTTATCGTATATTTAGGTCTGTGCTTTCTTTAAGACGAAAAAACCTTGTACCTAAAAAACACTACACAGGGTAGATCCCCAGAACTATAGTATTTAAAGGTTTGTACTTATTAGCATCATTCAGCTTAACACAGAGAAAACCATACCAGTGCTCTGCTAACAAATATTTCTTTCATACATATATGTACTCTGAACTGGATCTGAAATATTAAACAACATTAAAACTCATCGGTACTTGTAAGTAAATCCATCAAATTTCCACTTCTACTATTATTACTATACACGTGTATGAAAGAAAACATGCTTTTAACACCTATTCAGTTTGCTCATTATACGCTAGCGCATACTTTAGCACATAGACTTAAATCATTTTTGCTCCTGGTCTTTCTTTGAGAAGTCATTTTGTAGTCTGCAGCATGCTATATATATCATCTGGATTTTTTCAGAACTCATGGCAGACAAATCTCTGATTGTTACTTTTCAAAATTACAGCAATAATTGTGCTTTGCCCACCTTTTGTTTTACCTGAATAAACTTTTAAAGAGACAGGATCTATTCCTCACCCCTCGGTTTCAAGAACTCGTGTTTAGTCAGAATTTCTGAATCCTTGGACTGCATCTTCAGTTTGGCATCCTAATTAACAGTCCCTCAGTCCCATTTGAGATGGACTTGGGACAAGCAGAAATCTGATCTGTCCAGTTATTATTTTTGGCTGATTTGCATTTGAGGCTCATCCTTGCCACTGTGCCTTGGTTCTGCCATGTAGCTTTGGTGTGTTACACCCATGGCTGCCATAATTAAGTGGAAAAAGGCATGCGCCATGCTATAATCGATGGCAAAGACACATCTGAACTTAATGTGTTTCTTGTCGTCTTCCAGAAGTCAGAAGTTTAGTAATAAGGCAGGTTTTCTCCCAGCATTGCAGTCTGAGACCCCTTTTGATGGCAAACATCATTCTTAGACTTCTTTCTCCATCTTCCACCCAACCGACAGCAAACTTCTTCCCAAATAACACTCATTGCTTCTGGGTATGATGGGTTCCTCCCTCACACTGTAAACACAAGAGACACAAACTAGTTAAATACAACGGGACACCAACTAGGTTTCTTTTAATCATGCTTTTAGCTTTTATTGCCTACATAAAAATAATTACCAGGCTTCTTCTCTTTATTCTTGGATCATTTTAATCAAACTGCACTTCTCTAAAGACAAATATTTCAAACAAGACTATGCTCTCTCTTGCTGGAAAAAAAGACCAATATAAAGTATGCGACTTACTTACAATACCCCATCTGCAGCAAGACGTGTACAAACAGACAGCCATGCCCTGGACTAAATCCTGTGTAGATATAAACTCTACGGGGTGTACGAAGTCCTCAGTCATGAAGCATTTATGACTGGATGTTTGGATTTTTTTTTTTTTTTTTTTTTTTACACACTGCTTTTAATTCTTTTTCTCATGCTGTCTCTGCTACAGTGATCCCTTCCCTCTCTCTTTGTATTTATCTGTTTCTTCACCACTATTCTCTTGGAGGAAAATCGGAGCCTGGATTTTATTTTATTTCCACTTAAATCCTTGAAATGTGGAATTCTTTACTTCAGGGGTTTAAACTGGACCCTCAAGGCTACCTTGGCAGACTTCTGTGGATTTAGAGGATAGATTTTTCTGTTTTGTTTAAGAAGGTATCGCAAGCAATGGCTCTTTAGAACTTTAAGCATGCAGTAAAAAAATAGAGATGACTAATAGCTATTTAGCAAGTAATGATGGCTTAGCAATATTTACCACTCCGATTTAGCCTCTCTGGCTCCATTACTTAGGACCTTTTCCTGAATTAAATTTGCCTCAGTTCTATAGCCAGCAGCTGTCCACAGGAAAATAAAAAAATGTCCCGAATCCTCCAGAAATAATGATTTCATATTTCTAATAGGTTCCTTTAACTGCACAATCAAAATGGTCTCTTGTGCCCTCTAGCATGTGGTATGTCATAATAAAAAACTTCATGTCAAACAGGTAGAGAAATACAGGCAGAATAAATTAAAACTTTTAGCTTAATGTTTTTTCATGATGCTTCATTTATATGTATGTAATAATTGATCAGTAGAAGGGGAGAAGGTATATCCTTCATCTGTGGGGTTTTGCTCTGGAGCTAAATTTGATAACCACAGTGGGCCTGTTTGAATGAGGATGTTCATATGGAGTCTGCGTCCGCTTCCCAGCCCCAAACAGATTGTGCTGTTTTTCCATTTATGTCTGAGTGTCACAGTATTCTGTTTCTAAACAGTTAGGTTAGCTCATCTTGAGGCCAGCTGTTCTAAAGGATTTAAAGGAATACAAGTACATGTATAGTCAATATTTTTTAAGCTCTAATAAAATAGCTGTCCTAATATGTTTAGCCTAAAATCACTAAGCAAACCTGTTTCTGGTAACTTCATTGGAGTTGTATACAAGTCTGCAAGACATGTTTTCCCCCAGAAACTTTGCATTATTATGATGTTTTAAGACATTTATTGCTATACATCACTTTTATTTTTCTTTGTGGGCAAAAAGAAATATTTTTCTCCTTTACTATTTTAAGTGACATCAAAATATTTGCTAAAATTCTGCCAGTGCTGTTTGTGGCTTCTGCATCATTAATTTGTTTATTAAAGCAGTTGGGTTTAATTTAATAGAGGTTTCTTAAGATCCAAGTGTAAATTTTAAATTGAGTATAAACAAATAAATGAACAAGCATATCCTAACTCTTAAAGATCAACTAGGCATTTTTTTCTAAAGATTTCATCAAAATTATATGTAAGCCACACAACGACAGTTCTGATTTGTAGCAATGTAAAAAATTATCAGAACTGCATTTCGATTATACAGGAATTAGTTCTTAAAGTCTCTTATCTTCTCTCAAGCCACTACCAGTCAAAGCTAGTATTTTTGTACACTGCTAAGGTACAATACGAGTTATTAAAGATTCACTATCATTCAGTGACAGAACTGATTGCCACCAAACCATGACAAATTATACCTCCTGTGCATTCTGAACTGTAAATCATCCAAGAAACTATAGTCAGGACAGAACACATTTCTTCTGGAGTAAATCTGTATGTCAGGTCAGCGTTAAGAACAGATTAAAGATTTCTTTTTCTAAGGAATCTGAGATATTAGAACTCGAGGCTTCAGTAGAAAGGGCAATTCCTTTGACACCTTTAGAAGCTTTCAGTCATGCTCCACTTGAGAAATCCTCTAAGAATTTACGTAAGTGAAAGTTGTGTAAGTCAGTCATTTAAGTAGACATTTGAAAGTTTCATGGCTTAAAGATCCATTTTTGTTTTGTACAGCAAAGAATCTTAAAATTAATAAATTGTTTCCCTAGTTCACTGAAATATAATTTATGGTTTTGACAGTCCTTTGATATTTTAGTTTGCAGAATAACCAATAAATACATAGGACATACAATTCCCCCCCCCCCCCATATAAAGTGCTTGACTATAAAAAGTCCCAAGGAAAAGCAATTTAAAGAGATTTGCACAAAGCTGTAACCAGTTATTCTCCCTGAATCAGGTGCTTAGTTTATAACAGTTTAGAAGAAACCAAAAGTTCAAAGTTATAGTTGTTAAACATTTTAGACCCTTTTACCAGAAGTACCCTACTAAACAGAGGGTGATGTTTAGCATGACTATGTAACTTTGATTTTTGTTTAAACTCATAAAACATGAATTTCCTGATTTTGCTAGTCCCACTGTACCCAATAATATGGAAAATGTTGCTCTCCCCAAACCTTAGGTAGTTTTCTCTTGTATAAAAATATGTTCTAACCCTCATGAGCATAGTAAGCTGAGCTGTAAAACCTTATACATTTACATTTTTACAGAAAAAATAACTAACTTTTTCTAACAAATTTTTGCTTTAAATGTGTGAACTGTTTTGTTCACTAAACTGAGAAAAAATCCTGTTCTTATGCACTGTTTTGGAAATATACAAAGGGATGGATGAGCAATGGAGAAAACAGTTATAACATTTCACAAACTCTGTATAGGTTTTTTTCAGCTTCATTTATATACATACTGGTGGAAGTGAACGTCTGTTCCTGTAAGTGGTAAGAGAAGACGGATATTTAGGTAGAGAGTTAAAATTTGTTTGATTGTAAAAGAAAATGTGTATGTTAGAACAATATGTGCAATATATTGTACTTTTTGCATAGAAGTCGAGCATGTTTAAACATAGGAGATTTTCTAAATACAGAACATGGGAACCATGGTACTGAAGCAGCTCAGTGGTCCACATAGTCTTATTTCTGATAGTGTTCAGCTGCTAGGGAGAAGGTTGTAGCAGACGGATATAAAATCTGTCCTGCTTATTCTTAACCCAGTCACATAGTGGCTGAGTTCTGCTTTACAATGAGAAAATTGATATTTTACAGATGGAATGTGTTTTCTGTAAAGAAAATTTCCACTTCTGTAAAAATAAATAAATAAATAAATAAAAGTTACTAAAAATATTTATTAATCTCCTTTTTTGGTTTGGAAGTTTTAAATTTTCTTGTGAAAAATAGAAAATTTTGGAAAGAAGACACTTTTAATAATATTATTTTCTGCAGGAAATTTCTGTGGAGGTTTCAATGGTTATTTGTTCTTGTTTCCAGTTGAACACTATAATTTAATATTCTTATTATTCATATATTTTTAATCTTGGTAAGCCAATGTCCTTAGTGATATTTTCTGGCAATCAAATTATACAATTGTGGATTTCTTGAAAAAGAATTTCTCTGTGGTTTGTTCCATTTTCTTCAACTGCCATTCTGCATTTAAGTTGGAAAAAAAGATGAACAGCAGTTGCGCATGCAGTTTCTGTGCCCCATTCGGCATTCTGCTTTGTCAGGCTCTCTCTTTTTATCCCCACATCTCTATTTTTTCTCCTGAAATAGAAGTGTTCCCTAGACTTGAAACTTTCTTGTTTCCCAGTTCTTAACCTTCCTTGAACCTTCACACTGTATTTACAGCCAGCATGCTGGAGGGACTGTTTCTAGACTCAGACCATACCTGTCTTTTCCAATGCAGGAAATGTTTTTGAAGGTAAGGAAAGGTAAATGGACCAAGATAGAAGGTGTCGGAGGTGACGGAAAGTAGCATCTAGTGTTTAGAGAAAATGAGCTAAATAGATGTGTGAAAAGGACAAGGATGGGCCAATGACATGTACATACACATTTAATAACTGCATGCACTCCATTATTGCCTGACAACACTACATGCAGTTCACTTGTACAGGGAAGCAGTAAAAGGAATAACATCCCTCCATACCATGTCACCATATCGTGTCTCTGTACTTCTTTCAGTTTAACTGCCCTCCCTGCTATAGAAACTCAGAAACAGATGCTCTGTACAGAGGTACCCACAGAGATACAAGCTAACTTTTTTTTAAAGAAAATTCTCTACTTTCTTACAAAATGCATGCTATTGTATTTTTTGAGCAGTAAGTAGGAATATTGTTTCAAAATAAAAAGAATAAATAAATAAATAAACCCAGAAAAATAAAAAGAATAAAAAACAAATTCTGAATGACTTTTCCTGTTCTCAGCCAACTCTAAGTAAACACTGTAGAGATGGGAGGAATGAAAGCTATCTTTGTGCCACATATTCCATTTACTAAGAGGCAAGAGAGTCATTCACAAGTTCCATTATGTGCTCATAAATCATAGAAGAGTCCCTTATGTTTGTTTTAATAAACAAATCTCACTGTGTCCTGATAAATTGAACAAACCCCACTAGATCACAGCCCTCAGGCCTCATGGCAAAAAGAAATGTGCATCTCAGAGTTCAGGTAAGCCGACCTTCTAAACTGAGCTGGGAGAAAACAACTGTTTCAGGTCTATTCCAGCAGTGAGAAACACCAGTCATCTTTAGGCCCAGATGTGTTAGTCAGAAAGGCAACCACTATTATAAAAACCCCACTTCTGTGAAGCATGCGTGGATGACTCGTACTCTTCCATCTCTCCCAGACAAGGCATAAAGCTGATCGTTTGAGCAGCAAGCCTGGTAGCTGTCTTCCTAGGGCTCTTTCACAGGTAAAACTTTTTGCATAATGGTCCCCTTTAACAAAATATTTTGGTATAACTAATCCTTTTAAAATTACACTCAGCAACTCAGAACCACTACATAGAAATTCCAACTGCAGCCAGTGCTTTTGAAATCCTATGCCACAGTTTGTTTTTTAAGACAACACATAGCTGCTAACAGATATAATAAATGAATATATTAAGCACTATCCCACACACAGAATTAATTCAAATATAAAGTATCCTGCAAGAAATACTCTTGAGTTGCCTCTTTGCTCTACTGTTTAATTAAATTGTTCTATAAAATTAGTGGTTCAGCATTACTCTAAATTATTCTATTCATTCCACTGAATTTGCATTATGGCCAAGGTTTCAAAAAGCATGCCTCAAATTAAAAGGTCCAAGTCCTTATTTCTGTGTCTAAATGAATGCCCCAAGTTTAGAAACGACCTGACCATCAAAAAAATGGTTTCCACTGCTGTTGGTAGTGGCTAGTACTCAGTCCCCACGGCACCCCTGTCCTTGGGCTGGTGTAGATGGTCTATGTGGCCATTCTGAGTCATTGGCTTGGGACAATTTTATTCTGGAGACTTATTACCCAGCTCAGTGTCTCAATTATGTTCACTGCATCACCATGCAAACAGTTGTGCTGTCCCAAGTGAGGCAGCGAGCAAAAATGGGGCATGGGGAGAAGGGGCTTGTTCAAACTAGTATTACCCCAGAAAAATACTTTTGTGAACCCATGGCCATAAAGCATATGTTTGTGTCGGCAGGGTGGTTTGGAGGAATGCTGAAAAGAATTTTTTATAGAAGTCTAAAAAGTTAGTGTTCTCACCTCTGAACAGAAAGAATTGAAAATGCATCTTATTTTTTGATGAAGCCAGAAGCCAGGCGAGCCCAGTCCCAGGGCCCCAGCGAGGGAGCGGGGCAGGACTGGCTCTTCCCTGCTGGAGGTCACAGCCGGCCCCACAGCCAAACCCCAGGAGTGGGAGATGTGTGTGGGGCCCCATTAGCCTCCTCCAGAAACTGAGCAGAGAATGTAGATGAAACTCTGTGTTCACTCAAACAAGGCAAAATTTTTAACTTTCAGTTTACTTAAAATTTTAAAGCAGTATTTTGTTTGGGGTTTATCCCAAGTGAACGTCCCTGCTTGCACTTCCCCTCACCCTGCCAGCCATTTTCCTGGCTGACTACAAAGCTGACAAACCAACAAAAGACCACAGGTATTCACATGATGCTAAGTGCTGTTTTGGGTGATCCAAGCCCATTTTTGAGTTGCCACAATTTGAATTTTGGCAATTTTGTGCTTTGAGAAGAACAAAAAATGGTCTGCAGTTGCTCTTCCAATCCATTGTGCTATTTTTTTTTTTTGTCTACCTGCTCCTGCCAGCTCAGCGGTACTAGAGAAAAATAAACCTATGAAAGCAGCCATTGCCTTCACTTTTTCTCATAATAGAGCATTGATTTTTGTCAGTAAGGGATAAAAAATGGACAGCGAAGCAAAGATACACCTTTAGAGTTATTGAATATGAATGTATACATATTTGTTTTAAAAACTATAAGCTTGTGATGAAAAAGAATCTTGTTGGAACTAAAATTCTCACATGGTTTTATTTTTAAATGTATCTCCATTGAAAAAAATTTACCCTCTTTGGATTTTATGGGGTAGTTTTCTCTTGTAGAAAACATTACAATTAATTTATACTGTACTTTAAAAACCTAGTTTGGGAAATTAATAACATAGATTAATCAGAAAAAAAAGAATAGAATGCTCTGGCAAAATTCAGGAAAATTAATTTTAATAGCTTGAGTTATAAGTCTTCAAATTATTGCCAGCATTAATATATTATTTTATGCTAATACCTAAGAATGGTGGATCAGGACTATGTCACTCAAATGTGACAAAATGCATTAATCGTTGTCCAGTCTGTAAGACTGTCCTAGAGAAAGGCAAGACAGAGCCTGGTGGAGGAAGGAAGCTTTACAAGGAACCAGTGAGACAATACTGGTTAGCATCACAGCAGTTTCAATGCATGAACATCAGATCATTGCCAAGTTCTTTCAAGCTTCACATCGTAAAAGAGATTGAAAGAGTACTGCAATAGCTGTATTTACATTTATGGAAAAGTCTTTCCAAAAAATGTGGTATACCAAAGGAAAGAGTGTGAATGTATTTGCTGGAAATTTAACAAATAGGTATCTATGAAAAATCACATAGGGAGGGAAAAAGCTGTGAATGCCTTTCAAAGTGAAGACATACATTTTGTTTGTTACAATAGCGAACAAGGTTTCAATAGAAGACTATACAGAATTGAACAGAAGTGTATACATGGATTCAAAGCACAGCAAAAGAACAGTTTAACTTCCTGTATTAGTATTTTTATCACTTATGTTACAGTGCGGCTTAGGACAGCTAGTTGTTCTTGTGATGAAAATGCTCAAAACAAGCATGTCATTCAACAATACTTAAAACTCCTTTCACTACTCTTTTTGTATGTCTTATCTTTGTATGCCTTTGGGTCAGATTTCACAATAGCTTCACAACAGCATTAACTGTGCTTGAAATGATTAAAAATTATGTAAGAAGAATTTTGGTAATTTGAAACCTTTTTTTTGGTGAAAGTCTCTCTCACTCAGGAGGGCTTTGAGACCCAAAGTGAAATACTTTAACTTGGACACCACAACATTTGGTTTTTCCCACTCTGGAGGATATCTTTTTAGATGTTCTCCATTTCATAAATATTAATGTTCACTTTATGAACAGCATTTGCCCATACTGCCACAAACTAGTTTTTAAAAAAATATCAAATATTTTGTAGAAATACCAAACTCTGAACTGTCCAGAAAGAAGCTCTACCTCCCAAGTTATCTCTGGGTATCATGTCACATGGTTAAGTTCCAAGAGCCTGAACCGAAGTCAATATTTGTAAATATTACCGCTATATTTTTTCAGCTGAAAAATCCAACCTGATAATCTAGGATCCAACTGGATTGGGATCAATGTTAGATGAAACCATGCATTATGTAGGAATTTTATGTGAAATAAGCTGTCTGAGTATAACTTGTGGATATATACACAAGGCTCAATTCATCTAGGGAGGACTTTATTCTTATCATCCATCAGCCAAAGTGAAGTTCTCACTGTAACTCCACTGTAGATTGTATTAAATATAAACTTCCTGAGTTGAATACCATTATTTCTAAAATAACTTGAAAAATCATTTGCATATTTCCCAGAATGTCACTTTGGGATATTGGTCAGACTTTTAACCAGTATAAACCTGACAATTGTTTCTGCTCTAAATATGCACATATTTTGACCATCCCAAAAGCTTTGTAGGTTTGGTAGAAAAACAAATTTTTGAAAGTAGCCCAAAATGCAGTATTACCTTAAACAAAAGAGTTATCTCTGAAAACCACCGTTAACTATCAGGTCTGTATTAAATACCTGCATTGTTTACTGATATATCTATATAACACCCCCAAAAACATTGTTAAAGGCAAATGTTATACTAGTCTAAATTACTGTTTTAATGTGTCTGAATATTCTTGATTATGGAATAAAATAGAAATATTACTATGCTAGTTCAATAATTTGATTAGAGCTTCAGAACAAATTTGCAATATGCTTTGTGATAACAGAGATTGAGACCAGTTTTTCCAATGGCAGAAACACAGTCAGTCCGGAGCTACATATCATGTAGAAATGCATCACAGGAGTAATTGCACACAGACTTGGTAAAATGCCTAAAATAGTGGACCAGATTTAAGTGTCATTTTAGTATTGCTGTGGTGATGGAAACGTGCCAGAAGAGGCCTTCCTAACATGCTGGTTGAACTGATGCTGAAGTGAAAGGGTAATTTAGGGTATGGTCTCTAAGGAAGATGTGTAAAGCAGCAATTTCTGTGTGGGGCTGGATATTGGGTAATCCTCAGTCCATCACACTGGAAATGCATGTTTGGATTGAAGACAGTTTTCTTTTTCTATATGTTCTCCCCCCCCCCCCCATTTATTGTACTGTGGCATAATTATATATAACTCTATTGAATTAGAAGGAAAATGCATTTCTGCTCTTCAGTGATCTCTTGACCGTTATAGTCTGTTTTTCTCTGTTGTCTCCCCTCCACAATAAAGTCCTAAAAAAGTAGAACTGCACTATTAGGGGAAAATGAGAGGAACCCATCCCAGAACTCTGTAACCTGATCTAAATTGGGTCCTGTACAAACTTTAAGAGGACCAAATATAAGCCTCTTACATGGGCTTTATCTTTCTTTTTCTAAAGAGTTTCACTAAATTAAAGATGGCCTCATCAATAAGAGCTACTGGACGAGGTTCAAAATTTCCCAGATGGTGTGAATGAAATTTTCCAACAGATCTATAGGGTTTTCATTATAGGTCCATGAAAGCAGCACTAAAATATCAGGACTAAAAACATATCAATAACTCCAATATATATAAAATAGATAATATATATTGTATATATAATACACTATAAGCATTATATATAAGCATGTATTTTTAATATATACAAATAAATATATAATTTTATAGCGTACAGACAAGGTGAAGCTATGTGCATGTAAATACTACACAGTCCATCAAAGAGGTAATAGAAAAACTAATTAGTTAAGCATCAACCTATACTTCAATGAAAACACTGAACTAAGCTTGCCATAGTCACTTAAACTCTCCCTACAGATCCCAGGCGTTGAATATAACTTCCTCTAATAAAGAGTATCAGCAAAACAGTTCAGTATGACACACCTGGACAATCTCTGACACCCTACATATGTTGAAAAGAATGCATATTACATACTGCCATTATGAAAACATTTGCTTCATAGGAAAGAAACTTCTTTTGTTTACAAATATTGATTTTTTGGGGTGGGAATTTGTGATTTTTCCACAGATATTTATGTGATTAACAAAAGTGAACAAAGAAAATATGACTGGGCCCATGGTAAATACAACTTAGCTGCTTCAGTGATGGAAGATTTAGAAGTCTTGAAATAAATAAGTGGTATGTTGGAAGAATAGCAGCCTGCTTCACTGCATGGTTCCCATTATGTTTTATTCCTCTCACTACATGTGCTAGAATGCTTGCATAACACCGAGCATTTCAGTTTGTGTGTATAGGCGTCTTTCTTGAACCTTGCTCCTTTTAGACTTCACTCTTGGATGAGGTTTAGTTCTTTCTCACAGCTCAGTAAAGCTTTTACGTACACATTGAATTTTTAAGAAAAGTAGTGCTTGAAGTACATGGGGCTCTGCATGCCTGAGGGTGAGCATGGGCTTACGCATGTTTTGCCTTGTCAGAAAAAGTGCTCAGCATTTGGTAGGAGTGAGCCCTTCGACTATTTGAGAAGGTACTGTGGGCAAATGGTATCGTCAGGGACTGTGTGAAAAATGCTGTGATCCAATACGATAAGGAAAAAGGAAGGAAGAGCCAGTAATTAAATAGTAATAGCTATAGCTGAAGCATGCTTCCTTTATACTCTGCTCCATACACGGGCACAGTAGAAGCCAGACCCTCTTGTTGGAACCCTAAAACTGAGCCTTAATACTCTGCCCTGAGCTACTAGAGAAGCAGAGCACAGAGCACACAGTCATAGCCTCCTATTTGCTCTTGCCTGTCCCAAGGTTTGAAATAAAACCCACTTAGATGTTTCTTTGGGCAAAATTTGCAGTCCTAGCTGGGATGTCCCTAAAAGCTGGTTTCCTGCAAGACCTGCAGGCCAAGGAAACCCTGAAATCCTCCTTTCCTGGAGGGTTCCTGCACAGGTTTGAGGAATTTTGCTTAATCCTTTGCCATCTTCTTGCTGAAAGAATTGATTCCCAGCTAGCAAAAGGGGCTCTTATGGTCTTTTCATGTCAGTGTGATACCTCTACATGGCCTTGAATAGACTGAATCAGTTATAAGAATTGTGTTCAGAATACCTGACTGAATCTCTCACTGATAATATAGGTTCTTTTAGTGTTTTCCAGGCTGGATTATTACTGACTAGTGTTAGCAAACTCTCTAGTGATTGTTACTTCCTGACCTTTTTTTTTTACATAAAGAATTTTTTTGCATATTAGTCTGGATTTTGGCTGAGAAGTTTGGGTTTATGCATTATTTTTAATCTCACCTTTAATTCAGTGACAGCCTCTATGTGTTTGTGTATGGACACGCACATGTGAATAGACTTACTTTTTGAACATATTTTTTTATTAATTAATCAGAAATGCTAGGCAGGGTTGTCTAGCTGGGTGTCATTTACTTTTCAGAACTAGACCACTCCTTTGGATGATAATTATAGTCTGCAGATGCCTAATTACAGAAAAATGTAGTATTTTCCACATGAGCATCTGCCTTCATGGCACTGTCTGCAAATGCTCATGCTCGTGGTTTAGAGATTGCTTTCTGACTGTCATATGGTTTGATTACAGATGAGCTTTCTACATTCTTTCTACCTGTTTTCTTTGCCCTCTCTTCATAAAATAACAATATTGCTTTTTTACTAATATATATAGAAAACTGTGTCAAACCCTTTTACATTAAAGCAGATAGTGGTGCGTCCTGATACTTCCAGCGTATCTTCTTCCTCGTTAAATTACTGGTACAGATCAATACTGAATTTGACAAAATGCTTTGTTGATATATGATGAAACAGAAACTTGCTTGATGATGTCAGATTTATTTCCATGAAACATGAAGTATTCACACTTTATGTTAGAAATCTGAGGCAATCTTTTGACCAACTCAGTTAAGGAAGAACCTTTGTAAAACTAGACTTACATTCCGATGAATACCCAGTGACCCAATGCTATTTAGTTAGCTCAATTGGATGAGCATCTCATCTATTCAGACTCAATGATTTTTAGAACTCACTTTTAACTAGACTATGGACAGGATCAAAGATAACTGAAGAGCTTGTGAAGGCTAATTCTGCTGATTTTCAGGTCATTCTGGAAAGACAAAATTAAGGCTTCTGATTTTTTTTTTCAGCATGATCAGTTCTGGCTCCAACTACAGGCTAGAAGTTCAAATAATAATACTATGTAGAAAACTGAGGGTAAAGTTTTCATATTTCATTTGATGTAATAGCACTATTATCTCAGAAACACTTTTAGAAGTGCAGACTGGTTGGTCTCTCCCATCTTTCATTTATACTTTTAACTGCATGGCCGAGCGGAGCAAATTAGGTAAAGTGAAGTTCTGATTTGGAACAGTCAAAGTGGAAATGAGGTCCACAAACTGACTGTAAGGAATACAAGATATTATTGGCCCTTGATGGGAATGTGCACGTGTACAGCAGGTGCACTGACGTCTGTTGCTCCTGGATACAGAAACAAAAAATAAAATGAGAAAACCCAGAGCCAGTATAATCTCACTCATTCCAGGAGAGCTAAAACTTTGTTTTCCCATAAAGCAAATTAGATATTGTAGACTTCAAATTGCCAAATTCTCTAGCCAAGGAAAGCAGAGATCTATCCCTTATTGCTAGGGCCACCTACTTTGTTCCTCCTCCCAACAAAGATTAAGAAAAGAAAGTGCAGCCCGATTGTGATAATTTTGGATGTCTAAATATTATTCTGCTTTCGGGGTATTCATGATGCAGCTAAGCTGCAATCAGGCAAGCTGGTCAAAAGTCACTCAAGCATCATCTGTAGGTATCATTTGATACAGAGATGACTTGCTGCGAGGAAGGGTGGATAACATTAGCTAATCCTGATTGTTTCCTGTGCCAGTGCTTATCTTTTCTTTGGAAATGCAACCTTAAGGGTCTTTGAAATAACCTGCTCAAGTACTGGGGGGAGAAGATCTGTTCACTGATGGAGCTGGCGGTTTTCATTTATAAATAATCTAACTTCTATTTGTGTAGTGTGACTAAATATTATTGAATCAGATGTGTGGAGGAGAAAAGGATGTGCATTCAACACCAGTAGGTAGCTGAAATACAGTTGTGATCTATTTAAAAAGATCATGCCTGCTAATATTCCACATGTCAGGAAATATTGTTCCTTTCACCTTCAATTGATATTACTGCTGTATCAGCTGGGATATTATTGCAAAAAAAGAATTAAAAAAAATATTATTCCCAGTACTTTATCACTAGGATTTCCCTTCATTAAAGTGTAATTTCCACTCTGGAGCACATTAAGAAAAAAGCCCATGAAGAAATGGTGCTCTGGATTTCTCTTCTTCACACGCCTGTTAAATCAAACTCAAATCACTCTGTAACCTGGAGTGATATGGTGTTGATCTCTGTAGTGGTGATCTAAAAAAAAGCACATTGGTCATGGTAGACAATGTGATAGATGAAGTGAAAAGAAAGGGAGGAAAAACCAGAAATAACAAAATTGCAACCAAAACTTGGAAGTGTTTTATTTTACAAAAACATTCAACCAAAAATCCCATGACAACTAAATCTTACAGAAAATCTTCATTTTGGGAAATTCCCAGTGCAAAAAGAAACTTAAAATGATTAACAATTGATTTTAATTAGCCTTAAATCAGCCATGACAGAATTACCTTGATGACATTTAAATTGCTGTAACCAGGTGCTGGAGTTAACACTCCCCTGAGATGACAAATGAGCATTTACACTGTCAGATGGTTCCCTGCCAGCCTACACTTGGCTCACATTCAGACTAGTTTTTTGGACAATTTTATTTTTTCCCTACCAGAGAATGTTTAAATTATGCAACACTTCACTCAGAGGAAAAAATCTTCTTTTTCAGTCAGTGAAAAAGCACAGCTTGTTTAAATCCTGCTCCTGTCACTGGAGTCGTGGACACAGGTTTGAAGTTTGCTACACGCTGCTGTAGTTGACAGCTGATCTCTGGGCTGAGGTCAAAAGGCAGCAGAAGCGGAAAGGTACCAAGCAGCACAGCAGCTACAGAAGGATGAACAAAAGTGGTTTTATCACTTGCAATACATATGGTTTCCTGCCTATCTCATAATTTGCATAATTCAACACTGACAGGGGCTGGATATATTACATACATAACTGGTTCTTGGAAATCTGATTGTTAGAATTACAATTGTCTGGCTGTGGGAACACCGCAGCTTTTGCCATGGGATGGAGAGCACACTCACATGGTATCTGTGGCCCAGGAGCAGGGAGTTAATCGCTAAATTAGCTTCACGGATAATTTAAGAACAAATGCAATTTGCAGTATACTCTTTTTAAAACCTTAGAGTGTAGATAAAGCCAGAGGTTTATTTTTGCTTAAATCTTCTTTGGTTTTTTCACCTCTTCTTTCTTTATAGAAGATTATTCATTCCCTCTGAACATTCTTTATTTTGCTTCTTTTTGTCTGCTTTTCTTGCTATTTATCTTTTGTAAAAGAATTTCTTCTTCCATTGAGGGGGCCTTTTTATATTTTGCAACCACAATATGAACTCATTAAACGATTAGAGAATATTGTGACTTGGAAATACAATTCCTTTAAGATGACTTTCTTTTTATTTCAATTCATTTTGATTACTTTTCTTTCCTTTAATTAAACGCCAATCTGTCTTTTTCATTTAATGTCTTCAGTACAAGCAGCTCCTTCCTAGTTTTATCTTTTCATTTCCCATCTTCCACCTTCTTTACTCTTTTTGTCGTGGTAGCTTGGATTAAAATGCATCATCTTCATTTCGCTACCCGTGCTGATTGCAATTTCTTTTCCCGTCAGTAGGAATGAAGTAGTGAGTGAGAACTGCAGGGACGCTGTCAGTTGTTTATTCTACAGCCAGTGCTATCTTAGAAGGCAGCTTCCCGAAGAAGCGGTGCTTACAGTAGCCAGGGAAGCCAGCGGTGACTCATGGCTCAGCGCCCCACTTATCATTCCTGCTGAAAGCCGGACCATCCATTCCCCGCTGCCGGCCGGTGGGGAAAATTGCCCCTTCACCTCGCCGAGGTTTTGTCTGGAGCCGGCATGAGCTGCCTCCTGTTAACGGTGTGAAATAGCTGACTGTCCTGGCTTGCTGATGCTTCCAGAGATTGCGGGCTGGCAAAGTTCCACTATAATCACATTTTTATTTAATCACTTTATCAAATCCAAGGGCTGCGTGCGGCAGGTCCAGGTAGAGCAGGAAGTTTGGGAAGTGATGGTGCCAGCTCTGCTGCTGCTGGGTCTGTGTCGCGGGGCTCTCCCACCCCGGCTGAGGGACCTGGGCAGAAACACGAGACGGCTGGAGGGAGGGCGTTGGGATCACCATCCAGGCTCTGCGGCGTGGGTCTGGAGGAAAGGGACCCTTTCCTATTTAAAACAGTTCTTTCCTGCTCCCTAAGTCTTAGAGCTTGCCTGTAACTGCTCTTTTACCAAGGAAAATCTGACCCCAAACATACTTTCTCCAGCAGTTCTCCAGGGATTGCAGTTTTGACCCCAAAGAGCTGTTACCTTCCTCAGACCTTTCCTGGCTATCCAAGAAATTATGGAAAAAACCCCCTAGCTAATACTTTTGAGACGGAATCAAACCCTTTTCCCCACAAACATTCAACAGCATCAGTGGGGAACTCCCCAATGGGAACAACTAAAGGCAGTAGATGAAAGCTGCAAGAAGAGAGCTGCCGGTTCCCGTTGGCACGGGGAGCCAGCACTCTGAAACCGTCCGTCTATTAGGTACACTACACGGTAAAGTAAATGAGTATAAGTGAGAAATTGGAAGTATACGGGACACGAAGGATTGAAATCTATGGCTGCATAATTTTCCAAATAAAAAGGATGATTTGATTTCTTTTTATTTATTTGTTTTGTATAGTACAGCAGGTACAAGGGGGAATTCTCTAAAGGAAGTGTTGGAGATAAGTAGCAAAGCTGTATGTAAATGCTGCGGCTACAAATATCGGATACAGTTACAGGGTATTTACATAGTAAACAAGGAAAGACAATACAAAATTGCAATAATAAAAAACCCAGGAGTTTCAAAAGATACATTAAACTTCAGGCTTCTGGGTATAACTCAATTTTTAAATGACAGAAACTAGGGAAATAAATTGGCATTTATATTATTTCACAACTGCCTTTGCGTTTCTGGCAGGTTCCTCTAACCCAATAGCAAGACCCAATGCAGCAGATCTCAGGACCCTGCCTTTCTCACTTTCCATTTTCTGTAGTTTCATGGCTGTTTTTTCAGGACACTATTTTGCATATGTAACTTATGTGCATTTTTTGTTCTTTAATGTAGCACAGTTTGCCTCCTGCAAAGCACTTTGGGAATCTTCCTGGGAAGTTAGCAGGAGGAATTTTAATGTGATATAATATTTTTTATATTGTATGAAATTAGGAAACAACACAAACAGTGTTATTACACATAACTTTATTTGAGTCTACAATTTTTCCTGTATGGTTTCATGCATATAAATGGAATACCCAGGGTCTGGTCATGTGTTAACATCTCACATTTCCTTTCCTGCCACAAATACTGCTCATTATAATAGTATGAACTGAAATATGTATTTTTATTGCTGTTCCAAATGAATAAGAAAGTAGAAACACACAAATATGGATTTGTTTTCCAATATTACCTATGTCTGTTTTATAGTCTGATAAAAGTTTTACTTGACATAGGGCTGAATAAATGTAGCCCTGTGCAGTATGTTTACTCAAATATTTAACTTGTGAAATTTAATAAAATAACAATTTAAACAGATAAGGATTAGTCAAATACAAAAACTATTAGAAACATTCACATAATTCAAAATGGAATTCTCAACCATTATCAGATGTAGGAAAACCACATAAGAACCCATAAGAAAAAGTTTTCAAGCTCCAATAAGTTAGATATAATAGACCTTTTTTGTCAAACACAAAAATAAATATTATTGATTTTATGAATAAATACATTTTCTTAAATGATTTAGAAAGCTCTGTTTATTCATATACAGACAGTGTTTAGAATATGTAGTAGCCAGTATGTCTGCAGATATATTTATGTTGGACTGTTTAGATTGGCTTCACCTCTGTAATAATTTATAACAGTTTCAATGTAAACCTGCCATTGAGCAGGTCATAAAGGTCCTGCATTTTAACCATCATAATTTCAGATAAACCCACAAAACTATTTCTTGCAGGAAAGCTCTAGTTAATCCTTGAATATCTTTGGGATGGAATTTGTTTTTTTATTTAGGCAAATTTAAAGAGCAATAAAGGCTGCATTTTAACTGTGTTTGATATTCCAGTGCTGGTGATAATTTAAAATATTTACATTTTGTTTTGTTTTACAGCAGTAACTCTTCATTGACACTTATTAATACAAAAATTCTGCCCTTCAATTGATTTTAAGTCTTGCTCAAAAGAGAAAGCTACTGTTCTTTTTTAAATGTTTCATTGTACACTAGAAATGTTAACATAAATACAGTACTGTTTTTCCACACTAAATGAAGATAAAGCAATGCCATTTGTTTTTCACTTGATAGAAGTTTCTTAAAGGCATGGATTTTGGGAGTGTGAGAATTATTTATTTAATTTCTAAATTTACCCCCCCCCGTTTTCTCAAAATGAGCATTTTCTACCAGAATTCTACTAATACACTTATGTTCAATGAAATGTTTTTGAATCCTAAAGCTAAACATTTTAAAGAAAGCCACTATATTTCAGTATATATATTTTAGTATTTTAAACAAACAATGAAAAAGCAAGAAATGTGAAAACAAAAATTGATTTGTGGTTGTTTTTTTTTTTTTTTTTTTTTAGTTAGAGGAAAGCTTCTATCTTCTTTTCAGCACCTTCCTTTTCCACCCCAACACCACCTAAGGCAGTTTGCCTCATGCTGTCTTAAACTTCAGATCTTCCCCAGGAAGTTCTACAGTTCCGTGTTGATCAGTAGTACAGCATGGAACCTATAGGAGACCTCTCACTCTAAAACTATGCTATCTTCTATGAGAAATTCAATGAATCTCCAGCTTATTTTCTGTAAATACACAAAGCTCCAGGTGAGTTTATCTTTTCACGCTGATTTGTCATGTTGCTCGCCACTTGCCTCTCCCCCACTCCTCTTGATTAAGGCAGCCCAGGGTTTATGGTGATAAGCACAGAGGATGGCTGCAGGATGGCTGCAAGAAATTGGGTAGAGCTTTTCCATTAAAAGGAAGAAATTCAAAGTCTGTGGCATGTTTCCTATTAACAGAGTACATAGAGCTCAGTCCAGGCAATGTGACCATTAATTCTTTACCAATTTTCAATGCCACATGAGCAATGTTTCTGCTAGCCCTTTTCTGACATCATCCCTCTAGCCACTTATGTCTGAAGTGTCAGTAGAAAGATGGTTGACTCGCTGCAGTGGAGAATATAGGGGATTATGTACCTAGGGGAAAATGTAACCTGATTTCTCCAGGTTGAGGTAAGTTTTATAAGTACTCCACTACTTAGGGTCACAATTAGAGTTATTTGGATACTTTGCTGGTTCAGTTCTAAAAAGTTTCTAGATATGAGGCAAAATACTGAACAGTAGCTCCAGCACTGTAACCTCTTTTAAAGATATTTTCCTAGATTTAAAATTAAATTGGACTGTCATGGCAAAAAAATTGTGGCGACTGAGTAATACTGGTCACAGTGCTTCACTTACTACCATAGGGATGAGATGTTTGGATTTTCCCATGTGCGGACACAATTCCAAAACCATTATACTATTGATTTTCAAATTAAATTGGGGAGTTTTTCAAATGTCATTTTGTGCTAGTATAAATGCCCTGATGATGAAATTACAGAAACATAGTTTCACTTTTTTCTTTGTATAGCTTATCATTTATCTCCTGGTAATCCTGCCTATGGCTCCGAAGTCCCTTTGATATGAAGCAGTGTACATGCATGGAAGAGAGATCTGGTGGTACGGACCAAAATTTTGTATGGTTTCCTACATTTGCAAAATGAGGAACATTAGCAATTTTTTTTGCTAGAAGTTAAGGAGGAACTTCAGTGGGCTTTGGTAGTGGATGTTTATTTTGTAAATAGCTCAGCCATCAGACAGATCAAACACATTATTATGGAAACCATGCTTTCCTCAAAAGTGCGAAAATGGAGCTTCCCTTCAGAGGTATGTATATTTCTCTGTACATACATTAATATATATACTGATAATGGACTCCAGTCCAAATAATGTAGATGACATTTTCTGTGATACTGCTATATTGCATCTGTATCTGAAGGATTATTTTGTATGACCTGTTCTCAAAAGTACATAAATCTGTTAAGCATAGCTTTCTCTCCACATTTTTATCTAATTAATTAATTAATCTATCCTACACTGCATTTCTAAGGTATTTATGAACATGAGACTGGTGTGCCAAACAAAGGCAGGTTTTTGTGATGCAGACAATACCAGACAAAAGAAATGACTGGGATGGGCAGTGCAACTTACTGTAGCCTTGCACAATATAATGAATAGCCATTACTGATAACCTTTGTACAGGCAATGGTTACTTGGTATTTCATGGATGGAAATGTCATATCTCTGGCCAGGGCAGAACCTGGGCAGGGGAAGGGTCCACTTCTATCTGCCCCCATAGGTAGAACTGTATCTCCAGTGGTTACTGACTGACCAGATGTTCTTTGTTTAGTAAATCCAGGTGAAAACTGAAGACCTGAATGTTGCTTTGCATTGAAGCATATAACAAGCTGTGTTTTAAAAACACCTTGAATAGTTCATCTTTTCCCCAGACCCTGACTCATTCTGCAAGTTAGCATGATCAGGAGTTGTTTAATTATTACTGGCTGCTCAGATTCTCCTGAATGGCACAGTCTTCCCTCTGCTTCTGGCTCAGCTTCTGTAGTTGCAAGCTTTCTAGGTGTGCAAAATAATTGCTACTTCTCTTCCACGCCTGCCACCTCTGATCACTGAGGGCTGTTAGGTTTTGTGCTTACAGTTTGGCTGGCCTGACAATTTCCAAATAAGAACTGCTGGAATTAGACAGTGGTGTTCCAGACAGTAGTTTGGTGGTGAGGATGGAGATACATGGCTCGTTAATGAGGATTTTCCCTTCTTCACAAACCTTTGGGTGATCTCAACCAGCTACCATAGGGGGAGTTTCCTATTTTTTTTTTTTTCCTGGTGCCACATTTCTATTAGCTTTGCTTATAGAAATATAGCAAAACAGAAAAGGCCATTCTGGCTTTGCTCCGTAAATATTTAAGTATAGACTGTGTGGACACATGGCAGGTATAAACCAGACTCAAGCGATCTCCAGGTTGGTGATGGTCTGTCTAAACTAATCTAAGTATTACTGACCATAGTACATCGTGCCTCTGAATTTATGTGTAGTCATGGTATGATGAGACTTTCATTACAGTATTTTCCTAGTTATACTGTAAAACAAACTCACACTTGGCATAACAGAAATACTTGGCATGAATGTCGTTGTATTCACAGGACATGAGACAAGGACTGATACCTCGTTTAATCGTCTCACAGCATTAGCAAGGAAGCTGAATCATATGCTCTCTCTCCACCCACATGCACACAAAGGGACAGACAGATTAACTCTGCCTGCTACGCTTCACTGTCTTTTCCCCCACTACCTGCAGCTGGCCCCTTACAGAGCTATTCAAACAGATTTTCTGATATGTTTTTTTTCCTCTCACTCTCTTGAGCTTTTCGCCAGCCTGCCTCTCTCTGACTTTTGAATTTCTTTTGCGTGTAGCATTATGCTCCCTTCGCTGAGATTGTATCAAATTCTCTGCTGTGTAAATTGGCATGGCTACGCAGCACTTAGAGGCTCTTTGCCAGTTTACACTGAGAATCTATCCCTAAACAATTATACTCAGCAGTACCAAAAAACCACTTAAAGCAACAGAAAATGTAGGAGAACATTGGGCCCAAATCCCTCTGCCTTCAGTTTCTTAAATTGGAGAAACTACCAGGAGACAAGGACATGGAAAGGGAGCTGAGGGAGAACTTGGGGCACAGTCAGTCTGTCCTCTCAGCAATCAGCAGAAGAAATAACAGTACAAATCCCTTGCTATCAGTTCCATCAGCAAGTAGTAAACAAGAATGAGCAAATCAGTTAGTTAGTACTTAAAATGAAAGTATTTTGAGTTTTTCCTCTATTTCTCACCTTGGTTGTAAATCATATAACCCTGCAGATACCGAGCTTGACAGAAAAACAAACATAGATATGGGTATTTTATCATAATACCATAAAAAATGGTAAAAATAAAGGGTTTGCAACTACATTAATGTGCAGCCGGCCCAACATTCTTGAAGGCGGTGAATCAGAATAGAAGCAGCCATGAAACATAGTTGTGTGAATCCACTAAACAGAGGTATGACGTCCGGCCTTTCGTCTGAATGTCCTGGGTTTGTTGGTTTGCAAAGCAAGAGCACAGGATATTGAGGACCTGTTGTATGACAACTTTGTTCTTCTGAGCATCGGTCAAGTTCTGCTCATCTCTTTCATGCAATTTGCCCCACTAACTTCATCAGCTGTATTAGCGTGGTTATTGTGACCAAACTTTGGCCTCAACACTAACTGGGTCTTCAGCAAAACTAGACTTTTGTAGTCATGGAGCAGGAAATGGTTCTGTGCAAATATTTACCAGTGCTAGAAACTATGAATTTCACATTCACAATTACACTAATGTCTGCCTAGGATAGAATGAATCATGTCTTTTCCTAACAGAATGATTTATCCTATAAATATTTGTTGTAAAAGCAGGACACACTATGCAAGGCAGCAAGGAAATAATTTCATCTCTTCAATTAGAAGAAGTACAGTAATTGACTTTTGACCTTGATAGTCCTATAAGGACTAACAGAAACTCTCTTACCCACTTTACACTATGTCTGTTCTGTAATGTTTAAATAAGGCTGTAATTCAGAGAACTGCTTCCCCTTGTTAAAGTGTCAATAAAGTTCTTATTGTTTAAGGAAACTCCTGGTAGAACATCTTGTGCTTCAGCTGTGAATATTTCTTCTTTTAAAAAAAGATCCTGGCTCTCTTTTAATTTTTCTTCTTTCCTTCAATGTTCTGCAAAAATCTAAATTGTACCTGGCTGACTGCTGTGTGTGCACGTGTATGTGCACACTACAGACCAAATCATCATACCACAGCCAGGTTCTCCTGAGGCATGTGACTTTGCGCTTACCCTATCTCTACCTTTTGCTGTTGCTGATAGGTTTTTTTTCTTTAATGGTTTCCAGTTATTCATTCCCAGTTTTGTGACCACCCTGGGGCAATCTATAAAGAAACCAGAATATATACTTTCATTCTGGTTTTATGTTTATTCAGATTTATTTTCTCTTGAGGAAAAAACACACAATCAAGACAAAGATAGGAGTGACAAAAGAATTATAACTGATGTGGCCCAACAGACAGCAAACTGAGAACTGAACACTTGCCTATCTCCGTAGAGAAAATCTTAATTGATAGTCACTCTCACAGTGGCCCAGAGAATATTTTTTCCTGCTGGTTTGTGCTGTTGGAGTATACCGAATGTGAAGAAAACACACTCCTGCTTGTTTGCTACATTTCACAAGCTGACAAGCCACTGCCAGAAACCACGTGGCCTCTTTTCAGTGAGTTTTGGCCAGGTGAGGAGACCCAGAGTGACACGTTTCTTCTCCACACATTTATCCTCCCTGCCAAAAATAGTTGTGAGATTAACAAAGGGCACTTACAGCTGTCTTCTGTGTTATGTTTAAATGAAGATGATCAGAACTGTATTTATCACAATTTTGATACAATTCTTTCTAGAAATTAAACTATGCAGTTGTACACTTTGCTGTCTTTGCCTCAGTCTTGGAGATAAAGCTGTCATATAGTTAGTTAGAGGGTCTGTAATCCCAGTAGCTGCCAGACTAACAAATGGGAAGAATGCCAAACCATAGAGCTTGGTGGGCTCTGCAGCAGCCAGGATGAGCAGAAGGAGCTGAAGCCTTTCCTGGGAGCATTCCTTGGGAAGGGGCAAAATCCTTCCCCCGGGGTGTGGAGTCTGAGAGATGTCTGGATCTCTCTAGCTATGAACAGTGAGGAGGAAAATGGCTAATGCATTCAAATCTGGACCGGAGAGACAGGTAACAGCATGTATGTGAACTGGTTTGTGAAATCAGGTGAAAAAAGAAGAGCATCACGTGCCACGAGTGAGAATCCGTTACATAAAACTGGATACACTGGTGAAATCAGCTGAAGAAGGGAACTTAAGACAAAATCATGAAGTTACCACATCAGGTCAATTGTACGCAGGCAAGCAGCCATCTCAGGAAGTAACTGTGTTACTGTGAGGCCAAATATATTAGCCCTATGTAAAAAAGTAACAGAATTAGTGCATATTTCCTTCACTTATGAAATAATCTTACAACTTCTTTTTCTCATGGGTCAGTTGGGCTTCCTAAAATAGCCAGTTTTCATGTCTATGCATAAGATTAACTTTTCATTCCCTTAGCTCACCCCACATTTGCATATTATTTATTTCTGTGATTTTATTTATTTCAGTCCAGGATGAATTTTAGAAGAAAAACAAACTTTTTTTTTTTTTTTTTTTTTTAGGCTTGCACTTTGGTTGGTTTCATATTTCTGACTAGATCTACGGATGCAGGTCTATGCAATCAGTTCTGGGGTTATGCATGAGAAATTTAGGAAACAGATTTGCAGCTAAATTGAGACAACAAACATACAGAGCATTAAGTTGAGTATTACACAGTCAGGCCTCTGAGGTGCATACAGTGAACTTAATCTGAAAAAGTATAGTTGTCACTAGTTGTAAAAGATTTTCCTGAGCTAATATAATAAAAATACTATGTATGAAGTGTATGAATGCAGTACATCTTGCAGGAGAAGTTACCTCCAAGCTGTTAGCTTTCTTCAGCCAAAGTTTTTCTGAAACCCACAAGAAGGTTCTGCCAGCACCAGCTAATCAAAAGTGCTGGCACCTCGACCAGTATTGATATGGATACTGAAGAAAGTACTAAAGGAGATGGGTATATCTAGAAGACAATTCAAGAAATAAAATCAGTATTTTGCATGAAATTCTATCAATCACATAGCTTTCCTATATCCGTGGGGATAGATGTAAAAGCAGACATACGAATCTTGATTGACAGTGCTTCAATTACTAATGCAAATGAATAAGCTATTACAAAATATGATCAAAAGATTTTGGAGGCCTTCAGGGCAAAAACCTGCAGCAACAAGTATCAAGTCTGTGCTTTTTATTCATTAAAATAAAATATAGTAATTCTCCCTTCCTGCTGTGTTTCTTGCCTGCAGGATGGAGTGCGATGAAGGAGTCCTTTGGAACACAGGTTCATTTATGGACGTCTGGTCTGCCTGAGTCAGACAAGTGAGAGAAACACTTACAGCAAAGCAAGATCTCCAGGTACCTATGTTTTTGGAAATGTTCTATTCTAGTTAGTTAAATTCATTACCAAGCAACTGTGTCTGCTTCAAATGAGAAAGCTACAGACAACCAGTAAGCAGTTCCTGATCTGCTATCCAAAAAACAAAAACCTTGTTCTCTAGTTGGTAAGTCTGGAATCAATACAAATTTCTGATTGTGTTATGTCATGTTAAAGAAAAAATTAACCTGTTCTCATTTTAACCAGGTCAAAAAAACACTCTCAGATTTTGACTGCTCACTTTGTTTTCACTCTATCTGTTCATGGCAAGGGTAATGTAGGCTTCTAAACCAGAGTATCAGTAGACTGACATTATAATTAGCATGTCATAGTCATTTGTTAACCAATACTTCCATTTTAATTTTTTTTTCTGAACAAGAAAGGAACCATTCCTGGACTTGCTTTCTTGCCTGGCATATACACTAGGGAAGAAATGCTCTGGTTTTCAAATTTTTCTCACTGTTACTTTAAGGGGCAAAAGTGAATGCATGCCCAAAACACTTTACTGCTTGTAAAGTCCTTCTGTATTTTAATGTGCCTCAGTATGACAAAATAAGAGGATATCTTTAAGTTTAGTAAGTCTCCTTTTCCTGTGTACTTTAATTTATTTTTCAGGCATTTCAAAGTGACTGTGCGGCACTCTATACATTGTAAAAAAAAAAAAAAAAGCCTCTAGAAATGCTAGTCATGTCTAAAGTGAGAATAATTGGCCCTGACAGAGAGGAAAGTAGTAATTGGAATGAGACTTGTTTAAATAACAGTTTAAATTTTCTTTCCTTACTTTTCCGATTATATGCACTATAAAGCAGGATTTCTTTGCCTTGGGTGTTTCACAGAGTCGTTTCTGTATGCAGCATGCCCAGTAGTATAACTCAAGTAATAAGCCCAACTATAATTTGGATTAGACTTTGAGTTGAGCTCCCTTACATACAAATACGCCATTCAATTGGTATTAAAACTGTATCATCAAAATATTCAGGAGGCTGAAGCAGGACAGGCTAATTGCCTCCTCTAATTCTTCTAAGTTATCATCATTCCTTCATTCTGAACAGTTAAATGGAAATTCAGATGCAACACTAGAGGAGGAAAAACATGCTTAAAAACTTGAGGTATGAATACACTTCATGTTCTCCTAAACAATCTCCTCACTGTTAGTGTCCAAGGAAGAGTAAAGTTACTATGTTTTTTAGCCCTTCCTCTATGTGATTTGTGTTGTTCTTAAATATAGCTTTGCTCAGAGCTATGCAGAACAGGTGTTTTAAAAAGCTTTGGAGTATGTCAAGGTTTAGTACTGTAACATGACTGAGATTATTTTCCTATTGAGCACATCTGTCTCCAGCAGTAGACACAGCCCCCGTCTAAATAGTAGTGGGCGTCTGTGTGGTCACATCTGCCCTCCTTCAAAATATTTATGGCAAATGTAAATCAAGGCAGAGATTGACTTGAGAATCAGGAAAGATCAAGTGACATCTGCAGCGGAACAAATGAAATCTAAATGTGCCTTGATTGGCAGAATAATGTGTGAAAAATATTGTATAAGCTTGGTAATTTCCTACTGCAGCTTTGACAGACACAGCCAGAATGTATCAGCCCTGCTAATCTCAGGGATCAGTTGTCCTTCCGACAACCTTTGATGTTTGTCTCCTGAACCTTTAGCTAAAACCTTCAAAGAGTCTTAGATGATCTCATTTCGGTGTCTGTTTTTCTGGTCTTTTGTTTGTTTGTTTGTTTCAGTTTGGGTTTTTTGGAAATATTTCTTTGGTTGGTTGGTTGTTGGTTTTTTTAAAAGGAAACAAAGTCATAGGTGAAATTTGACTCCATTGATGTGAGTGACAAACTTCTACTGACTTCAGTAACAAAGAATTTAATTCTTCTAAAGCAGTGTGTGGTCCACTTTTCGAACAGTGCCTCTGAATTGTCTGAAATTCAGGATTCAGAATCATTTGGATTCTTGATGCTGTCCGAGCTTTAAAATGGAGACCAATAATTATAATAGTTTATGATTTATGAGGACCATTTTCCAGTTATATCCATTTGACTAAAACCCCCTGAACTCTTAGCAGACCTATCCGCATGAAAATAAAACTACCTGGGAATTTACTACTACAGAGATAAAAAGATGAGATCAGGCTCTTCAGTTCATCAATATGTATATTTTGCCTTGCCTTTTGCAATACAGATGATGTTACATCAGCTATTGGTGCTTTTTCACTTGATTTTCTTTAATCTTCACAAAGGTTTTCAGTATTTTTTTAATATTGAGTTTCCTAGAAACTATACGTGGAAAATGCTAGCATTTTTTGAATAAGAAGTAGTGTTAGGCAGAATGTGGGGATTTTGTGGAAATCTCTGACTCCAGTAGCAAAGTGAAAATTTTGGCCATAAAAAATATTTCAATTTCATTTCAATTTCTGTTCAGGTGTACTAACAAAATACCTTACAAGAGGTTTAGTTCAGCTGCTCATATCTTTTTCTCTGATAAATCAGGCCTTTTCTGCTGAACTACAACTCCCACAAGACACCAATGGCTTTTCAATCTTGGGGAACTGCACAGCCTCTAGCCCAGGCAGAGCTGATGGGGAAAGCCAACAAGCAGGGTGGGACAAGCGCAAGAAACACTTTGACTATAATTACTGTGAGCATCAGCCTCTCAAGAGCATCTTAGACTCTTCTGTTAAGTTTTGGAAGAAACTGCTCTAGAGCTGGCAGTAGTCTGTGATCCCCATGAGAGGTTTAAATAAGTTTGGAAGCTGAAGAGCCTTCATGCACAAGAGCAAAACTGGGGTTGCATCAGACTGGTTTCGGTCTGGGTTAAATATGCCTGGCCTTTCTGTACTGCAGATCAAGAGTTCAAGTATAAAATGACACCATGTTTTAAACTGGTAGTTTCAGTGTAAGCAGCAGCTGCAAGTGCAAAAAGCAATGATATTGCCATCACACCCCTAACAGTCAAAACTGTTTGGAAATCTCATTTGTTTTTCATTAGTTACCGCAACAGTTTGAATAAAATCCTGTTCAATCTCAGCAAAGAGTACTTTGGAAATGTTAGTCTGTTATTCTTTAAACAAAGTTCAACAGCTATTAACAGAGTACTTGTTTATGATCTTCTATAAATATTATGTTTCTGTACTTCTTTGAAAATGTGGACTTTTTAATTTCATTTTTATTTTAGTAAAAACTGTAAAATTATGACTCACCAGCTGCAGAGTGCCAAGACAGGATATTTCCCAATATATGGGGCAAACAACATTTTTATGTATTTTTGTTACCAATCATATAAAACCCAGCTTATTTTTATAAATGGCTCCATAGGCCTGCACCGTAAAAGTTGCATATAATTTTATCCCAGTTTTCAGGGATTTTGGTGCCCATTACCTAGGAAATGTAAACTCTCATGTTCCTGAGCAAAGTCGACGTTTTAGTGATCAGTGAAACCCACTCATTTTCATGCAGAAGTGGCCACCTTTCTTCTACTCAGCCAAGGTCTCACAACCCAGACAGAATGTTGAACTGGACAAAAAAAGGAGCACATGCTGCTATGAGGTTTCAATACAACAGCTTAAAAGGAAGTTGCAAAATTAGCAAGGGGCAAGTGGTGATATTTTTTTTCTCATTTCTTGAGTGCATATTATTGTGGCATAGCAACACACCTATCACCACTTACCTGTAAAACATCCAGAAAAAATCGTGTCTTAAAATAATGAAAGGAGCAAGCTTCATTACCTTATGATGCTTATAAAGCTTGCTGTAATAATACGTATAGTGGTTTACCTCCGGAGCACTGAATGCGCCTGACCAAAAGGAGTTCTATTGAGCTATTTGTATAATTAACGTGGGGACGTTAGTGGGTAGTTTAATCCCCAGATGTATATTTTATAATAGCTTAACCTTTTCCCTTATGACTACTGCTATTAAAAGCAGTAGATTTAGATTTAAATCCAAATTGAATGAGTTGTGGCATGCTTTCACTTGTGTCTAAACCTTACAGTGGCATTCCTCAAAACTGAGATAAAATTAGATGTAGCTTTATGGTTTCGGACACAGTAATGCACTTTAGTTTCAAGTAACACCTTTGGTTTTATCACTAATTGAACTATTTTATTTTTAATGTAGGGCTAGACCCATGCCTCTTTAATTGAAAAAAATGGACATGCAACATTTTGTCTAAAAGAATAAGCCATCAGTTTAATTTTTTAAATTGAGTTTATGCTTTTTGTTCCAACTTGTTTTCAAGTGGTGTCAAGGTACAATATGAAACCCCCAAATCTAAGCTGAGTAGGAGGCAAATGAAATCCCTAGGAAGTTTTTTCTTCCTATGATCAAATGCTAAGAGCTTGAGGAATAAACAGGAAAAGCTGTAAAAGTGGTAAACGAACTCAGAGAGCAGGCTAAGTAACTAAAAGGAAAAATGTGAACATGGAATTTATCTTGGGAGAAAGGAAGGAGGCTTATTTTAAAGGTTGATTGACTTTTTATTATCTTCTCTAACGCAATCCTTCGATGGCTCTGAAGAGGTGGCGTTTAAGGAAAATGAAACCTTCAAATACAGTAGCATGTGCAACATCACCACGTGTCGTAGAACAGGAGTACATCTTTAACAGGCAATTAGCAGGGGCCAATGAGATGCAAAGAGTGATTCGGAAATTTACCTTGGGTATTAGCCAAAGGAAACCTAGCCAGAGGAAGGTAGGATGACTGCTAAAGGCTTAACAGAAAGAGCCAGTATCTGATCAAAGGGATGTGCAGACTAGAAAAGTGTTAGGAGCTTGGGCAGGCTTAGTAAAACAATGGAGAGTGGATTAGACTTGAAGATGCTGACAATAAGTCACAAAAAGTGTATGGAAGGAAAGACTAAGACCATCATTGCGTGTGATCTCTGTCTGCTGTTCCTTGGCTGTGCACCTCCATAGCGAGCCTGACTCCCTCTCCCTGATGGCATCCTCTCAGGTACTGGGTGCTGCTGTTGGGTCTCCCAGGCTGAACAAGCCAAGCTGCCCAGCCTCTCCTCTCAGGTCAAGTGCTCCAGCCCCCCACCATCATGGCTGTCCTCTCCTGAAGACATCCTAGGGCTTCAACACCTTTCTTGTATTAGGGAAGCCATAACTGGAAACAGCATCGAGCAGCACCTAATGACAGCTTACTGAGGAAGGATAATCACTTCCCTTGACCTACTGGCTGTGCCCCTGTTGCTACAGTCCTGTATCCTGCTGGCTTCGCTGCTGCTCGTGTTTATCTGCTGCCCACCAGGACCCCCAGGTCTTTTTCAGCAGAGCTGCTCCCCAGCTAGTCGGTCCTCACCCCGCCTCAGTGCAGGGATGCCGGTCCCTCCCAAGGCCAGCATGTTGCATTTGTCCTGGTTGAATTTTATGATGCTCCTGTCGGCCCATTCCTCCAGCCTGGCTGGATCCCTGGGGATGGCAGCCCTGCCCTTGAGCGTCTTGCCTTGTCCCCCGTCCCTCTGGTGGTGTCCACAAACGTCCTGAGGACACGTTCCACCTCCTCAGTGACACCGGGATCCAGCAAGGGATGGGAGAAGGCAGAGAGACTGCGCACCCAGCAGTTTAGAGACTGGAACCAGGTAATAGCTTCTTTAAGATCTTTTTAGACAAAATATGTTCATAAAAGCAACATAATGTCCTGAAATTATGTGAAGTCATGTTTGGTGTAAGAAGCTTCTAAAAACCCACATTCAGTGGGACTGAGTGGTGTACAGGCTGTGCAGACTGTGGCTGTTTCATCCACAAGTATTACAGTAAATGAAGTTAATTTACTTCTGAGATAAAAATAATTTTGTGACATTCTTCTCGCTTTCAGGATACAGTATTCTCCTAAATCTGTTAGGTCTGTCATAAACTAGCTTTTCAAACAGCAACAAAGTGTTGCTGTATCTGGCAGCCCCTCTCGTGTGATGCTGGGTTATCATTCTGCAGGCCAGGTATGACAGAATAATGGGCTTTGTGAAATACACAAGGTATAATTCTCCTTTTTTCCTTTTGCACAGATTAGAAAAACAGGATGTGAAAGGAATGAAGTTCAGACACAAAACCAAAACGAAATTAAAAAACCTCTTTGCAGTTCATAAGATGACCATTCGCAGGCTCTCAGTAATTTATGATTATTCCACAGCACTGTATAAGATTAGTTCAAGTTAAATTAGGCTACAGTGCTTGACTCTCACTCCGGATAATCTGACAGTCAGCTCTGGGACTAATCTTTGTGTGATAACAAATTAAATAAGTTTTTTCTTTCACTCATTTTTTTCCCCTTTCGGATTAAGTTGCAGTGTTGTCTTTTTAATAATGTTTAAGATTACTTCCTAGGCACATGATGTTACTGGAGTTTTTGACTGTTTTTTCCCCAGATGCAAGCTTTTTATTTTGTTTCACTTTATACATTACATACTTCTATAGTGGACTTACTTTTTAAAACCCAGTGTCAAAATCAGATTTGAGCCAATGGGAGCATGTAAAAGTCTGTTCACAGTTAACTTGCTGAATTAGAAACCAGATATTTATTCAGATTGTTTGAACTCATTAGTCAGACTTTGGGCAACAGCAGAAGTCAGGTTAGGTGAAATTCCCTGTGCATTGGGAAGGTGATGCATACCTAAGCAACACTCAAAATCACACAGAATACAGAATGGCTTTCATTTTAATCACATTTATAATAGACCAGTTTATAACAGCTATGTCCAATCAGGGAACTGGACTGTGCTATGTGATTCAATGCATTAGTCACAAAACATGGAAAACAAATGCCTCATGTGAAACAATCAGCTAAAAATAACAGTACATTGCTCAAATCAGATGTGAAGAATTAGCACATGAACACAGAATTTATAAATTAAGGACTAAATTACAAGTGAAGCTTGTACACAACATATATAGGAGACTAATAGTTTCTTTAAATATTAATATCCAACTTTCAGGTACCATCCCCGTGAAGAACCACCCATGCGGCTGCCCTCCTACTTTACAGAACATGAAATAAAGAGCCCCGATTCCTGCATTTCTGAAGGAATTTTGCACTATCACATTGAAGAGCGAAGAGTTGCTCAGTGTCCTTTTTAAGCATATACTCTGCCAGGACTAACAGTTTTTCTCTCGTTGCTTGCCATGGTGCCCAATGTAATAGATGTATTGGAGTGGCTCCTCTCAGCTTGGTGGCTGCTGAGGCACTTTGTTCTCCATGTGTTGTATGAGGGAGGTCTGAACAAGTCTATTAGGTGACAGAGTACCTGAGGTTTTGTTACAGAACTCAGTATCCCTCTGTCTAAACTCCTGTTCTCAACCTAATGGTTTACTTTTGTGCTTGCTCTTATAAATAACTTTAAAATCCTGCTACAAGTTTCTCTACTAATAAATGCCAAATAGTCCACATATGGTAGACCTTGTCTTGTTTTTGTTTTTCTACGTAATATTTACTGAATACTCGAGGTAGGTATGGTTTAAGAGATTTTTATTGTATGTGGCATAGTTTAAGCAGTAGTGGTAGTTTCCAAGTTGTTAGAGAAGGACGTTCTGTTTGATCGAGAACATCTGTTTGTTCCCCAGCTGTGCAACGGCGGTCATCCAGAAACCCTGATTCAACTCATCATCTTTCTACTGACAACAGTTGAAGTTGGAGAATCAGAAAGAGAAAGGAGGAAATACAGTCTGCTTAGAGAAGACATTAGGTCTTCTAAAAAGGTTTCCTTTTCTAAGATGAGGAAAGTGTTATCATCATTCTAGCAATTGCTCTGCCACTTTATGATTGGAGGTTAAATCTTGCCGTAAATTGAGAAATAAGTGATTTATTTTGTGCAGTCATACTTGCCCTCCTTAATAATGTCTCCAGGTTCAAGGAAGTGTCATGTTGGTGGTTCTATCTCAGACTATAGAAACCAAATAATTTCCAGCGGAAAATGCATCTTCACGAGTAGTGGCTGTTTTCCTGCCTGAGGAGACTCTGCCTCCAATTATTCCTCCAGGTCAGTCAGCAAAGCATTGCCTTCTCAGAACTGTGAGCAGCACCCATGGAAGAATGAATGCTTTATGAACAAGTCTCTATGCACTCATTTGAATTGCTGTATTTTAAAAGTAGAATACCTCTCTGACTTCAGCCTTAATCTGTGAGTTAATGGTTATTCTGAGGTGGCTGTTTCTGTCCATCTATGAGCTGTGCATGCTTTACTCTTCATTCTAACTATACCTGGGTGGCCTGGAGGAAGGTATAAAAAATGTCGTATATCTATTTGGATATTGACATAATGTTTCATTTTTTAAGTCAAAACTTTAGTTTGAATTCCAAAAGTTGAAATGGCAGCTGATGGTCAGTAGTAGTTTTTTGCATGGCTCTGCTTCTGAAGACTCAGCTTTATGCTTGGAAATTATTTTTGGCTAAGTCCTAGCCTGAGTTGACACCTGATCTGTGAGACAATGAAGTTCCAAGTGGTGGAATCCACTCCATAGACTCTCACCTTCTCAATTCACCCATTTTTTTCTCCTCAGCCTGCATTTCTGTCCTTCCTCAACAGTTTCTTATTTATTCTTTATATATATGTATATATGTATGTATATTTTTATTTTGTAGTGAACATAAAAAATAATTTGCCATTCCTATGCTTCTCTTGGATGAAAATTCAGACTAGCAAGAATCAACTATAAGAAATCAGAGTTATGTCTTCATTCTCTTCAATGAGAAAAAAGCCACATTGTAAATCTTCCACCAGGTTTTATTGCATCATGGTTCTAGAAGTCCAGTTTTGTTCCCAGATGATATTCCTCAGCAAATAATTCCCTTGAAATCAGAGGAAAATTAGAATGACATAACTATTCGTGTAATATCAGAAAAGAAACAAATAACAAACTCTATAATTTTTCTTTTACAGTTGCATGACTCTATTTATCCTTTCCAATGTAACTTTGAATGAGTTTTTGTCCTGATTTCAGCTGGGATAGAGTTAATTGTCTTCCTAGTAGCTGGTACAGTGCTATGTTTTGAGTTCAGTATGAGAAGAATGTTGATAACGCTGATGTTTTCAGTTGTTGCTCAGTAGTGTTTAGACTAATGTCAAGGATTTTTCAGCTTCTCATGCCCAGCCAGTGAAAAAGCTGGAGGGGCACAAGAAGTTGGCACAGGACACAGCCAGGGCAGCTGGTCCAAAGCGGCCAATGGGGTATTCCAGACCATGGGACGCCATGCCCAGTATATAAACTGGGGGGAGTGGGGACAGGGGATCGCCGCTGGGGGACTAGCTGGGTGTCGATTGGTGGGTGGTGAGCAATTGCACTGTGCATCATTTGTACATTCCAATCCTTTCATTATTGCTGTTGTCATTAGTGTTATCATTATCGTCATTATTAGTTTCTTTTCTGTTCTATTAAACCATTCTTGTCTCAACCCGCGGGTTTTGCTTCTTTTCCCGATTTTCTCCCCCATCCCACTGGGTGGGGGGGAGTGAGTGAGCGGCTGCGTGGTGCTTAGTTGCTGCTGGGGTTAAACCACGACAGTTTTCAAGAAAGATGTCTTTTCATTCAAAATCTTTCACTGTCATCCTTGATTAGAAGTCCTCACAGGCCCTATTCTGTTTGAACAAATAGTCAGTAGAAATGGTCAGCAAAGTGTAATATTAAGACAGTGTTGTATGATCTTCAGGTCTGTGGGACCTAAGAAAATACATATCTATTAAGAAAACTGTTATGGGAAGATGCTTATCCATGGTTCCCTGTCAAAACTGATTTAAGTATCAATTGGATTTCTGCACTTGTCTATCCAGGCTCCAGGGTGTTCATCCTTTTCCTTAATGAATTGGAAGAAGAAACAGACAATCATAAAGTTAGAATAAAAAGCTACTATGTACATTTGAAATATGGTCTGGAAACATACAATGAAATTTGTTAAGGACAATACAAAATATAGGGAAAACTAGCTGGAGAAATATAGTATAGGGATGGACTGGGGTGACAGAAAAACTGCAAAAAGAGATGAGGACTTTAAAGAAGCTGAAAAAGAGTCTGCAGAATCATCTGGTTGTAGAAAAGACAAGTCCACATTGCGATAGATGACCAGAAGTGTTGCACACAAAATCTGTGATGTAAAGCTTGTGCTACTGGAACTGGTGTGTCCTCAGCTGGGGTATGGTGGCTTGGCTTTGGCACTACGATTCAAGAAGGATGTGGACCCATTAGGAACACACAAAGAGCAACAAGTAGTAACTTAAAACTAGGAAAGGTAGAAGGAATTAGGATTGCTTGACAGTGGGAAGATAAAGCTGAGGGTAGATATAACAGGGGTATTTGAATATAAATGACAACTATAAAGAGGAAGTGATTAAACTGCAGCATATTTGGTGTGGGTAGGACAAAAAGCTATGGACTTAAATTACAGCACAGGAAGCTTAGGAGTTATATCAGGAGAAACTTTTCAGTAGTAAAGATATTGAAATACTGAAAAATGTTGCCTGAGGAGACAAAACAACATGTATTACCAATAAAAGTTTTTCTGAAAGGGTAGATAAATATCTGTCAGAAAATGGCACAGGCATAGTTGATACTGCCTCCTGAAATCTTTTCCAGGTCTTTTATGTGATTTCAGACTATACAGTCAGTATTGGCTATATGACCTCTGCTAATATTTTAGCTTTTATAAGAGCCAGTACTTTGGTGAGCTGAGAGCTGTGTTCTTTAATCAGGCATGAGGCTAATCTCTTATGTCTAGCAGAAACTACAAAAGTCCACAGTTTTCCTTTTCTGGTTTCAGCTGCTTATCTTAGGTTTTAGAAAATATAATTATGGACAGTGATCATTTGTTTCCTGGAAAGCATAATTCTGCTACTGTATCAAAGCTGACTCAGCAACTCACATCTGTTTTTAATGTACTCATGCAAAACAAAGTGGCCACATAACGACCTATCTTAGAGTATGCAAAGTCATGCAAACTGATTGTGACCCTAAGATCCCTAATCTTTTGAAGAACATTTACTTTGACGAATTTTCCCAATATTCAGAGAGGAGTGTGATTGAGAAGTATTTTGATGACACCAAAAAGAAAAAAAAAAGGAAGATAGGCATTTTCCTGTTCTCTCAGGAATATTGTTTCTTAGAAAGAGGGAATTTCAATGGTGTAAAACACTGGAATGAAAAATTATTTTCATGGGAAAACTTCCAAGAAAGAACTGTCCCTTAAATAAGAATACATATGACTTCATGCATATTATTTCAGAACTCTTCAGATCTTCCAAAGTCCACAGTTCAAGGATGACAGTAGTCTGAAAAGTATCTCAGTAAAAAGAGCATTATGAGGTTCTATGTTTATTGTATTCTCATGCTTTCTCTATCTGAAGTGGTCAGTTTAACTTGGCGGATAACTCTGGGAATTCAGCCTCAAATCAGAGAGTTAAATTGGCAGGGCTGGATCAGACTCAGAGAGTCAAAGGATAATGCAGGTGGGAAGGGACCTTGCAAGGTTTCTACCTGCCAGGTCCCCAGTCCAACCTCCTGCTCAAAGCTCCTGCTCAGGCAGACTGCTCAGGGCTGTATCAGATGGGTCTTGAAAACCTCCCAAGATAGGGACTACACAGCCTCTCTGAGCAACCTGCTCCACTGCTTAGCTGCCGTTACGTGGAAATCTTTTTCCTTTTATCAAGTCGGAACCTGTCCTATTCCAGTTTATGACCTCTGTGTGTTGTTGCCCAGCCATGCACCTCCACAAAGAACCCGGCTCCATCTCCTTGAAGCCCTGCCTGCAGGCTCTGGTAGGGGCTGCTCTGGGGTCCCCCTGAAGCTGCCCTTCCTCCGGGCTGAACAAGCCCAGCTCCCCAGCCTCTCCTCCCAGGGCAAGTGCCCACTGTTGTGGCTGTCTTCTGCTGGACATTTCTCAGGCTATCAACGTCTGCCTTGTATTGGAAGGCCCCAAACTGCACGCAGCATCCGGATGCAACCCAATGGGTGCTGAGTGAAAAGGGTTTTAGCAGGGTAAACCCAATAGCAGTAACAAGTAGATAAAAGAGGAAGAAAAAATTTTGTCATTGAAATAAAGCACCTGCCACTGACTAGACACAGTGACGGTATGTGTTTAAGCAAAATAAACTTAGAGAAGCATCCCACTACAGGTTTGCTTTGCTGTTTGACAGACTAGATATAGTCTGAATCTTTTGTTTAGCTGGTATATTTCAATGTAGCTGCTAATAACTTGTTCTCTGAAGTATTATCACATGGAGAAAGTTAGAAGGAGTATTTGAAGACAAAAGTGATGTTACTGTCACATAACTTAGCTAGAAGTCCTGTAGACATTCCCAAGAGCCAGTCAGTTAAAGCTCTAGCAAGTTAATCCCTCAAAACTGAAATAGCAATAATTAAGCCTACACTTGGCCAGGCATTTTTATTTTAGAAGTTAACAGTCATAGAAAGAGTGAAAATACTTCTATATATTCAGGGACAAAACCTAGCAATTTTTTTTTTTTTTTTTATTTTTATTTTTTTTTTTTATGGAGCTGTCTCTGGAGCACTGTGGTTCAGAAGAACACCTGAAGGTGGAAAGAATGTACATTATAACTATGGTCTTTTGAGACAAATTCAGTGCTAATGATTCATTTCTAAAGAAACAAGTTATCACTGCGGGAGGCAGTAAATACTTAAGAACACTGAGAAGGAGAGGAAGTAGAAAGCAAAAATTAGTCATTGCTTGTAACCAGTTTGCTTCAGTGTACCTACTATGATTTAGACATATCTCTTGGTTTAAAAGAGACAGGCTCTGTGCGTTTGGATTTTGACTTAAGAGATTTAGCACTTGCTGAAAGAAGGGTGGAATGAAGTACCTGCATGAAAGGATAAGACATGATTGCGTTCAACTGTCCTGTTTTAATGTATGTAAGCAAAGGGCACAGGTGTTCAGACTGTCAGCGTGTGGCTGGGAGGCTGAAGCAAAAGCAGGAGCATTTCTAAGGGCAGACTCGTTTTTGTACATGAAATTTGGGTAGACAGCGAGTTGCTTACCTTGCCATAATAAACTACGCTCATATGCTTGTGTTTGGACAAATGGTAGTGAGTGCTACTGTGTGTGTACAAAGTTAAACCTTGTTTTTTAAAACGCTGTTCCCAAACTGTTGTTTTAAATGTACCATATAGGTAATTGCAGCCTCACAAATGGTTGACAATCATCACTGGCTAATCCATGTTGCCTACGTGCCAGCCGACCAGTAAGCAGCACCCATGACTGAAACAGTTTTATTCCCTCCTTGCCTGCCAGTAAGCATTTATGGGATGGAGAGAAAATAAGTAATGATCTTTACTTTGCATTTCATTTTAACTACAGTATGTTTTCTAGTGCTTTGTTCAATCAGATTTTAAAATACTCCAGAGATAGGGCTACAACCAAAAATCCAAGCCTAGCGAGTGGCTACTCCACAGCCTATTAGAACTTGCTATAACTTTTTTGTTTTCTAGAGTTCTCTGCAGACTTCATTAGACCTAATTGTCCCCTTCTTTTACTTGTCACTGAGGTTGAAGTTCCATTCCTTTGTAAGCTAAGAGAATCCGAGCTGTATACTTCAAACCCGATATTTAAATCAGAAAATATTAACCCACACCAAAACACATCTGAAAGACTATGAACATGTACATTACTTTATAAGTCAATGGTCGATATAAGTCTCACCCATTCACAGTGTCAGAAGGCCATATCAATCAGTACTTTAAGTCTGTGGATGGTAGACATTTCTCTAAAGATGGTGTTTCAAGAAATATTAAGTATTAAAAGGTTAAAAACTAAGAAAACAGTAGCAAAAGAGAGAGAAAAAAGTTCTCCCATCAGGCCAATTGATTCTAAGGGCAGGGTCACTGAATGTAGCATTATTTCTCCTGGTCATGTTTCTTTCCTACCAGAGCTCCAAAGTAAGCTAACTGTGTAAGCAGGATTGAAATACACAACCCCCTTGTGACTGGAAGCAGTAAAGCATTCTCCACTTGCGGTTTTCTTCAAATGAGCCTGCATGGAATATGTGTTTGAAAACAGTGAAACTCTTTATTAATCAAGTACTTCACTTGCCATGCCAGCATAAAGTTTCATTTATGTCAAAACTCCCTTAAAAATGGTTTGGAGTAGTGTCTTGTACACAGACCTTCAACAGAAGAAATATTTTTGGAATTGTAAATACAATAATCAGGGCAAATATTTGCACCGTTTGAGAAGCTGCTGTAAGATCTTCAATCATAGGTTACAATTCCAACATTTTACTTTGGTTTCCTACTGTATGGAAATAAGGAAATTATATAGCACTACATCTAAAATACAGTGTCAGACAAGCTATCCTAATTACTAAAGGAGGGCTTTTGCTAACCATACCCTGTTTTCATAAGAAATATGTCACAATAAATGAAATAACTCTCTAAATATCCCAGTAAGAAGTGGTATCTAAAAGGAAAATCAGATTTTAGTATCTGCTCTATGTTAATTCAAGGCTCTAAACTGTTACCCGGTATGCAAATTCTCTTTGAAACTATGGGTAATGCATAACTGAAGACAGCTTTAAAAAGATGTACTTTCTTGAAATAGAGACCCCTAACACTTTTGAGCTAGCAATCTCCATTCACAACACCCCACTTTCCAGAACAAAGGCTCATGCAACGCATATGCAGGTGAATGGCATTGTACTGGAGGTTTTTGTGTGAATCTGTGAGACAAATCCATGGGAGAAGCTGAAGAGGGCATAAGGAGAGTACAGTATCTATCCAGCACAAGTACACAGAGCAAGAAGAACAGCCTGGAGAGAAAGGATTTAACATCTCTGTAATGGCATTCAAGAGATGTCTGACTACCTCCTGTTTCTTCTCCTAACTGGAAACAACCTGAATCACCATGTACATTTGGATGAGCACTAGGATTAGAAATGTTATCAGCCCTATTGACAGATGGCCCCAATGGACTCAGTAGCGCGGACTCTGCTCTCAGTAGGATCGCCGTCCCATTCAACGTCCACAAGGGAGCGTGGAGCTGCCCTGCCCTGTTGAGACTGCAGGGACCGAACTGTAATTCAGACAGTCGCAATCAGGCTGCTTTTTATCTAAAAGACAGCAGCAGTGCGGCACGTGTGTGTCAGCTAAGCCATGAAAGGCTGGTGCAAAAGTCATGACCACTGAGCAGCGGTGGGGAGCTCAGCTCCATGGGGATGGAAGGGGTGCAAAAGCCCTTTCAGTTCTCTGTGCACGCACAACGTCACGGTGTCCGCAGCCTGTTTTCTGTGAATATCCCATAGAAGCACCATGGCTTATACGTTCTGTAAAATGCTGTTTAGCTGGCATGAGAACAGCAAAGTCTAGCTCTGTGTTATATATATATTTACTTGCATGAACTGTTTTCTTTTTTCAGTGGCTTAAAAAAGACCAGCCACTGCTCATTCATTCACTAGAAAAGACCCGCTGATCCTTTGACAGGTACAGCAGAAGTTATTTTTCATCGTGGCATGAATAGTTTGTTTTGTTTTACAAAAAAGCACTTCACACCAAAGCACAGCCAGGAATTATCATTCTTCTTATGCTTGTACAGGTGCACATTCTGAATTAGGCACACAGACTCAGGCGGGCTCCTAATGGAGTGATGACACTAACACTGCAACAATAGAAGGGGCCTCCAGGGATGCTGGCTGCGGAGAGGCCGTCTGGGCAGGAATGTGCTTTTTAAGAGGGCTACAACTTCAAGCATTCTGTGAGGCTGACAATGCTTTATACCACCGCTGTAGACTTCTCACTGCACAAATAAACATGAGTACAGTAAGCCATATCAGACTGTGGGATTTAAATCTCAGCAGCTTGTGTGGGAAGAGCTTGCAAGAAGTCAATTTTCAACACAGTTCACCTCAAGGTGTGTGCTGAGACATCCAATCCACAATGCAGGTCTTCAGCTCATGTCCTGTAACACCAATGCTTTTGTTGTTTTTGTCTATCCATCTATATAGCTATTCATTTATTGAAAAAGGGATCTGGACTCTACACACAAACTGTGTGTGTTTATGCGTGCATGTGTTTGAACAGGGTCAAGTACAGCCATGTGAAAGAAGGAGTCATGGCAAAACTGTTTATTGCGACGTGTGAACTAAAGAGCTGAAGTATAAATAGTTGTGTGAGTGGCAGGGGCAATGAAGCCTGTTTTCCTGTAGAGTTAATGCTGAAGGCTGAGATCCCGTGCGGATTCACTGGTGTCTGGCAAACGCTGAGGATAACATTGCTTTGTGTGAGTAGTATCAACATGGTCTCTCTCTTCTACTCAGAAGCTTGTTTTAACAAAACTTTCAGGAACTGGAAAGCTTGGAGAAGAGAACCCCTCTGATGAATTCGTACAGCTACTGTGTTCAAATGCTGTTAGGAGGAGCCCAGGAACAGCAATAGCACATATGCCTCATTTGTTTAGGAAACCAAAAGGAGTTAATTTAATATCACAAAAAATGACAGTAATAATGAAAGTGAAAGTCCCTGTTAGAGTATCTGAAACTGTTCACTGCTGATCCAGACGTTCAGGGCTCATTTCTTCATTGTTTCTGCTTATATTTCTGTAGAGCCAGGGGCCATGACTGGTGCTCAAGCCGATTACTGCACAGAAATGCCTCTGAAACATCAGTTATCATTCATGTCTTCAGCCCACTCAGCAGCCTGATTAACAAGGTACATCTAATTCAGTGTAACTGTGTAGCCCATTGACTTGCATAGAGCCACCAACATGCTTGAATTGCAGGCTTGTTTTAAGTAACTTGCAGAACTGCAGCCTTAAATAGAAAGTATGCACTAGAGGTACGTGGATCATGTCCATTCAAGGTTCAGAGGTACTGTAGAGGAAAATTTGGAGCTAGTTCAGGTTCTTCAGTGAAAATAAAGCTTCATACTTTTTGGATGAATCTTGCCTCTGGTGTTTTTTTATCTTTGCAGAACACCCTGTATGCTTGAAAGCATGGAAAAAAGTTATCTACCACATATTTCTGATAAGGATCCCAGACAGGCAGATGGAAGTTGCCATTTACTGGTATGACCTGTTCAGGTACTGTTTTCTAGATCCCTGTTCTTTTGGGGACATTTTGCCTAGTGTCAGTTACCAGAAAGATCTAGTTTTAAAATACTGCGGGACATGCCATCAATTTCCTCTGCAGCTTCTACATTGCATTTCCACAGATAGTTGAGGCTAGAGCACATTAATCATACAGAATGACAATTTGGACTCCTGTGCTTTTAATTCCAGTCCCAGCAACCCATTTAGCAGTCAGCACCATTGGTTGTGCTGTTGTGTGTCTCATGGCACTGAGGTATCTTCCTGCAGAGCAGAGATAGCAAAGGGTAGGTGTATGTGGGATTGTGATGGTCCCCAGTGGGATATCACCCGAAGTAAATGTCTTTGCTTCTTGCTGGAAAGCTCTGTGGGTAAGAGTTTTTTGTTCTATATGTACCTGTCTAGTTCTTGCATTTTTCTCTCCTTTCTTAATCCTTAATATCCTCAGTTATTGTGGAGAAGATAATTCTATGCATGTGGGTGAATGCCATTAAAGTGATGTGTGGAAAGCATGATTTTAGAGGACGTTGCTCACAGTAGTTTGTGGAAGAATGATTTGAAAGGTTAAAAAAAAAGAGTTACAGTTAGTCAGCATAGTTCGGTAGATCAGTAGATCATTGAAGTGCAGCTTTTTTTGTCTGAGCTAATTTTATATTGTCAGGTGTCTGCAGCTAACTTACTCTTTCACGATAGTGAAATGCTACGATTTGAAACATACAGCAGATCTTATTGCTGACAGGTTACGGCTGTTTTTCAAGAGAGTGCTAATGCAGTGACACAAGAGAGACTGTTTTAGAGCTATCCAGCATTTAGGCCAACAGTGGCACCATTTCATGGAGCATTCATGACCTCCTCTCCCGGAATAGTCTGCATTCCTAGAGATCAAATAACAATGTAGGGTCTTCAGTCTACGTCTTCTCTGAGACACAGTGCTTTACCCATTTCTCCTTGTGTTGTACAGCCACCTTAGTGTCAACTGTCATGGGAACACAAAGCAGAGAGTGGTCACTGGGATTCATGCTGCCATTCAGCAAGTTGTAAAAATTAGTTTGAGTACTTCTGCTGTGATGGCAAGGGAGTTTAAATATAATCTCATGAAAGCCCAGAGGTACCTTCTGAAAGAGAGCAACATGATGACTTTGCTTTTCTGAGTCATCTCATGCTTGGTTCAGTCCAAAAGCAGCAAGGGTAATGTTTTAGAGTGACTTCTCCCTTGAGGACCCATACAAAGTATTGCATGAGATGTTCGTGGGTACGCTTGTGTTCTTTACATGTTCCACGTATTAACATCTTAAAGTCAATTATACAGATCGCTGGATTTCTTGTTTTTAATTGCATTCTGTCAATGTTCATAATTAACAGAAACCTCAGTCTTGCTTTTTATGGTGATCAAGAAGTGTGGTGGCTGATCAATCCTAAGGCAAATTCTCTATTAGCGTCATCTATTCCCACATGTCTGTTCTCAGTAGGGCAGCTCAGCAAATTGCTGGTCCATGCTAAGGGGAGAGTGCTCAGGGAGTCTGAAGTGTGTCAGTGGCTGTGTCACTCCCTGGAGCTTCAAGGGCAGATTTCATTTTGGGGGTTCATAGTTACAATGGCTCTCCAGAAACATTTTGAGAACAACTCTTTGCTCCAAAAGCTGTATTTGGCACTCTGCCTGTGCTGTTTTACAGGGACAGATGTAAAATGTTAGGGCTGTGCTTATATTCTCAATAGCCATAAATCCCTGAGAAGAATATGCTGATACGATGGAAACACTGCAGATTTCATGGAATATGAATATGAAATATACATAGCATGTACATGTATATATATACACACAAAGAGAGAGATTAATAGTGTTCATTAACAGTTAACACTAATATGCAAATAATGGAACACCTATAAAGTAGACCTCTTGATTCTATGAACATTCTTGTGAATATATGTTAAGTTTAGATAAGATATGTTTTAGAAGAGTCTATAGGAGCGAAGTTCCTCCAGCACAAATTCAAGTCTATTTTTAGTAGAGCAGTTGAAAAATTTCCTGCAGCTGCAAAGGACCTAAAGTTTTTACAATACAAGTTTGAGGGCCTATGTGCAAGTTATTCAAAAGTGTCCACATTTGTTTTCTCTTGAATCTACTTATTGAATGTGTCTAAAGATGTCTTTTTTAATTGCTAGTCATGGAAGCTCATGCAGAAAACTGAAAATCAGCAAGATTTTTTTGGCTCAGTCACCACTAAAAAATGCATATATCAGAATGTAATGGTTTTGTTGGTGCACACAGCAAAGTATGGTAGACTCAACACAGCATTCATATGGAATGACTTTCATATCTCTGTATAAGATACAGCAATGGACAGATATGATAGAGGCCAGCAGAACTGTAAGAGAAGAACCATTTATGAAGCCAAAATCTTAAAACAGACAAAAGTGTCCTTTTCACACACTAGTATAATTAGCCATCAGATTCAATGCCAGATGACGTTACAGCAGTCAAAAGCATAAGAGAGCTCAAAAAGGGATTAGAGCATTATGGAAGTTAAGTTTATTGGCGACCATTACACACATTGAACCATCTAGAAATTGGTGCCCATTAAGATCCAGAGTTATGGCTTGCTGGAAGCCAAGAAAAGAAATGATGGAGAGGACTGACTTATACAAATAAGTTTTTAATACTTGTCTCTCTCAGTCTGTACTAATGATCACAATGGAGTGAAGATTAGATGCAGTATGGTAGTCCTTAAGTGAATACTATTTACGATTGCATAAATATTCACATGTAAAAGAAGTGGAGAAGAGCAAACTCTTTCCATACAGTTCTGATTCATGAATACTGACAAAGGTAAAGGCTATTCAGGTATCTGATATTGATTTCTGCAAGAGCAGAAATGTTGGCACCATGTCTTCTTCAGGAGCTCTTACTCCACAGGAACATGAAGAAGTATTTTGAGATTTCTATGAAAAAGTTATGTTATGTTCCTAAGATTCACTGTAGTATAACTGCCTTTTCCCAAGCTCTTTGAAGTTTATTGGAGATATAACAGGATTGGAGAACTCCTGCATAAGGGCAGCATGACTCAGAGGAAACTTCTTCTTCTGCTTGTCAGGTTGTGGTTTTAATTTGAATTCTCCTTCAGTTGACAGCTCCAGGGCCTTCCATAAAAAACATGCCTTCTCAAAAAGAAAGTGTTTCCTGAAGCTACAGACTTTTTTTTTCTTTCTTTTTTTTACTTTTTAACCAGTCTTCCCAACAGCTGTGTTGCTTGACCAGGTGCCATGTTCATGTTTGTGGGAGAGCCATCTCTTTGTTACATTATGGTGTTTCAGCTATTGCTTACTGTGCAGTATTCTGGGTTCCAAGGAAAAGGAAATGTTAGATTGCCAATGCAATACATAAGCCGTATTTATATCTTTGTTAGATAAGATCCTTAGGATTCCTCACTCAGTTTGGATTCCTATATATCAGTCTGGACAGGTGCACGTATACATTTGCCGTGAGCATGCAGTGAGTTCAAAGCCTCTGGATGTATTGGACCTACTGTCTACCTACTGAATAGAGGTCAAGCCCATATAAGATATGTCAAACATATTCCTGATGTGTCACAGGTGCAGAATGATTTTGCTGCACACAGAGTAAGCTCAGCCTACCTGGGATGCACTGACCTCACTGCCTCTGCATGCCTGGACTTGACCTGAGCATCTAGATCTTCCATCTGCCAGGGAATTTGAGCTGTCAGATAACTCTTGGGCTGACCAGTTAGCCATTTAAAACCAGGGCAAGTGCATGAAACTCACATTCACCCTAGATGGAACAGCAGGAAAACAGAGATCATGGCTGGCCCCGTGTTCTGATATTTCTGAAGCAGTTGTGGCAGACCTCTCATCTTACTTCTTTCAGCTAGCAACCTTATTTGAAACAAAGAGCGTTTTCGGTTAACACATGGCTAGCTAAGGCATAGTGTTGAGATAAGTACTACGGACTCCTCAATTTATTTCTTATTTGGGAAATTACAGCTTTCTTCTTCACCTCTCAGGCTTCTAATGAATCTTATTTGATATTTATAAAGTGCTGGACATATAATAGGCAAAACAAAGTACTTCATCAACACTGGCCAAAAGGCAGCTTAAAGGAGCACTTTGTAGGTTTCTATTGTGACCTTGAGAAGCACAGAAAGGATCCATACTATATGTCCTCTGTAGCTGGGACACAACAGTCACCTCTGGGATCCTGTTCCTAACTCCTGAAACAAGTTCCCTTGCTATTGTGTAGGGACTGAAAGTAGGAGGAACCTCATTCTTTTGGTCTCAGTGAAGTGAAGAAAGTTGAAGCTGAAAGTTTTCGAAGTGAAGAATGCTAGTGTCACTTTCCACACTTCCTAGATGGGTTGGAACAGTCTTCTGTTCAAGGACCATTACGTTTGCTGATCATAATTTCTTTTTTTTTTCAGAAATTTTAGGTGAGCTTCTCCATCCTAGCAGCTCATCCAGGTTGTAGAGGCATAAAGATTCATCTCCTGAAGCTCTAGGACCATATTATGCCAGCCTTGAGTTCCTTAATGGGCACGCATTTAACTCATTAAGGGCAGCTATTCAGTACATTTAAGACAAGCTTTATGGAGACTACTGTACTTTACGCTTGCGTAGGAAATGTCTAGAAAAAGGTGTTTGAGAAATATTTATTTTGAATGAAGTCTAGCCATCATAGATCATTGCCATTCATTTTGAATCAGGTATGTCTTTCCCCCTGCAGAATATCATGAATACACCATGGTCAGATTCATCTGCCACATGGACTAGCTTAACTTGAATGTGAGCTCTCTAACTTGAAGTGAATTAATACTATTCTGTGTCATTATGACAGGAAGGTTGCTTTTTCTAGTCATTTGTGTGATTGCTGAAATTGTCAGCTACTCCTATGTATAAGACATACTATGCTTTAGTACATATGTAATCTACACTACAGTGGTTTTCATTAAGAAGATGGAAATAACATGAGATGTTAGCTTTTCTTCTCGGTTTGAGAACTTTAGGCAGGGGTTTTTTTTTCCCACTAGACTCTATAATTGATTTATGTATTCCTATTTCTTCATATCCAGACACAGAGCTTATGAATGGATATACAGAAGGTAGGTGCACTCTGCATGTTTCTCCTTCCAGGCAAAAGATTTCCTTCTGACCTCTCAGTCATACCTAAACAGAGTTTAAATTTTGCCTGTGGAGTACATCTGCATGGAACTTTAGGTGCGTAATCTGCCTGGCATTCGGTCATCTTGTATTTTAAAACACTTGGCTTTTAACATTTTGGCTCAGAAGTAGGGATTTTGATCCCTACACATTTTATAACAGACTTCAAATATGGTCTAGGGAAAATTAAAATGTTACCCATATATGGAAGAAACTTGTCAGTCTCAGAGCATGTTCTAGATAGTTGCTTTGCAATATCCAGGGGAAAGAGCTGGGAGTAGCTCATTTTATAGCTAAAGTGAAAAATGTGGGTTTTGTAATATGAACAGCCCACTGAAAACATGATAAAATATTCCCTTTGACGATATTACATTTTAGTTTATTTCCCATTGCCTAACACCAGACATTTAGATAATGATGGCTGTCTTACAGGAAACTAGTTGGATGGATCAAACTTAAATTGAAAATTTTCAATATGAAATCAGGTCGCTTAATTTAATACCATGCATGGTGCATTTTTATTATCTCAAAAATCCCAAATTAAAAAAAAAAACACAAATTTTGAATGTTTTCTTGTAAACAGAACCTATTTACAACCTATTCTCAGTTGTTTAACTTAATTTGCAACAATAATTAAAACCTGACCACTTCTGCTTACGCAGATAGGGATGTAATGGAGACCAACCCATAAGTGGTTTGACTGACTGCCTGGGTCGACCTACCATAGAAAGGTCCTTTTGAATTGGAGTGTTAACACAAAAAATTTTGAAGTGTTAATCTAAATTATGTGTAGGAAGGAACAGTCTGGCTGAATGTTTGAACACATCAACTGCTTCTGATAATGTTTGTTGTGTCATGCTACCTGTATGAATTGCAAGATTCACCTCTCTATTTTTCCCCTCTATTACTGGTATTTGGTGGTCTATCAGATTTACTTACACACCAAGTACTACTTTGTTGACTTCTTTCTTTCTTACAAAATGCCTCCTGTAGTCCAGAGTTCCCAGCTGTATAAAGATTGTTAGATGACTTTATTCACAGAAAATGTTGAATATTAATTATTACATTTAGATTTCTTGCTGCAGAAAGCACAATCTCTGTAGCTGTGCTTTAGATCAGAAACAATCTTTATTGAATTTGTACTTAAAATGATGTTTTTTCTTAGCAGAGGTGTTAATACACCAGACCCATACAAGCAATAAATGACACTGATAAGAAGAAAAGTTTAGTAACAATATAGTTTTATTGTGGAACAAATTGAAGTTTTTATCCCTATAGCTGTTTAAATAACACACACTAGGAGTACTGCTTTTTAATCTGTTTGTCGATTTTAGTGTTTGTACTATGCCCATCAGAACCGTGTAAAAACTGTCTCCAGGGTACATAAGTGCCTAAAAGCATTTAAGATCCAAACTCAGGAAATGAAAGACCAACCCCCCCCACTGTGACGGAGCCACTTATTTCAGTATGATTTTCTCCAGAAACTACCTGCAATGTGAATAATAAGCCTATGAAAATCAAGGTATTGACACTCTCAAATATGCTGCAGAAGAGATTTATTTCATCTTTTTAAAAGGACCGGTGTGGTCTGACTGTCCCCTGGACCTGGCAGCCTGCTGGAAGCAAAGCAGGGGCTCAAACAGGGTAGCAGAGGAGGCACCATCCAGAAAGCAGTTTTGACTGATGGGTTGAATTCCTGTGCTAACATTTAGCTTTTCACTCCATCTCTTCTAGAAGATTGGCTAATCCTGCATATTCCTAAAACTGAAGTATTTATCATAGAGACCAGCAGTAATATTTTCAAGGTGAGAAGCAATGGAAATTTCATGTGGTCGGGTTTTTTTCATGCATATTCAGCCAATAATAAATATGAACTATTCATCATACAAAACAAATTTAATAAATCTCCTCCACCTTCTTTCATTACAACCAATAATTAACAGCTTCCATCATCTAGCATTAGTCGTTACTGAGTGATCAACACTTACTACTGTCTGTTATAATATTTACTTGGTGTCGGTAAACATCAAGTTTCATAAATTTTATTCAGATGCATCTTGGATGAATCTGGTACAAAATACTGCAACAAATAAAATCTGGGCTTTCGTAAGTTGCGGATGTTGCATCCAAAGCTGCTCATTATACCTGGCAGTAACTTGGCGTAATATAACCTAGGAAGGCTTTATTGTAGCATTAGGCAAGCTCAGAAATAGTTTGTGGCAGGATGGTTTAGGACTGTTGTCTGAGTGAAATCAGAAAATATATGAATCCCTTATGGGGTGGACAAAACAGAAAATAATAAACACACAATCTTACTTTTAAGATCAAACTAGAAAAGCATGAAATGTATAATAAGTATTAAAAACCACGACAATAAACCTTAAGCCCTTTGAAGTTATCCATTCTTGTGTTACGTTTACTACTTCTTTATGTCATGATTAAAGTAATTCCATGCTGTCTGTGAAAATGTTAAAAACACTAGTTTGTTCTTAAAAGCTTCTTCTCCCCATTATGAAACACCTTCAAAAATTTTCAGATCATATTTTTTAAAAAAGCCCCAAATATTAGCACATACTTCTCTGTAGTCTTAGCACTTACCACTTATAAAAAAATATTTATACAGACATTGCAATACAACCTGCTGATTGTATTTCGTGTTTCATGTGAAGGAACTCTTTTGTCAATGTCTTCATCTTGTTTCTGGAGTGCCTGATATTATTGCTGTTCTCTGGACACTTTACTGTTGACCGTACTTTTTGTTAGAGTTTAGCCAATTCATCTCACTACTCTGGGCACTCAAACAGGAGGTGCTTGCAGTACACAAGCAACAGGAGAATATAGGCATGTGTTTATTTAAAAATGTAGACACATCATATCAGGAAGTCATGAACTCCAAAGTGCTTAATGACTGTATACACTGGAACATCAGGGTATGATTTATTCTTGTGGTATGATTCAATGAATTACTTAAAGACTCAGAGGCAGGGGCTGCAGTCCTTAATCAAAAACCTGTAATTTAATCAATGGAAGTCTTTCCCAGTACAGGACCATAGCATTTTTACCTAGGAAAACAGGAAAGAGAAGTATTCCATTGGTGTCAACCTTTGTATTCAGAAGAGAAGGGTAACTGAAGCTATATTCCTTCTGTAAACCTTCATTAAAAACCCAAATCAGATCGCAAAGGGTGTCTAGAGGGAAAAGACAGATTCATGCACTTTGGACAGTGAGCTCAATTCTGGTTTTACTCTGAGAAGCACTGGGTTAAATATATAACTCTGTTTTAAGAAAATGAATATTTAAGTCCCAATTTTTCTCCTGTAAAAAGCACAGAACAAATGATTGAAAAGTAGAGCATACATTTGATATTTTTTCCTCTAAAACTAAAATTTAAAAAAAGGATAACACCGCAGTAAACTCACTCCAAACCGGCCCTGTTCACAGAGCAACATTTCCCTCTAGTGGTCACCCCGAAGCAGTTGACGATTCCTCCGATTCCACCCGAGACCGAGGAGTGACTGACACGTGCAGACCAGCTCTCCCCTTGCAAAACTGCTGGCCAGCGGCAGGAGACGCGAGCCGTGGCCAGGTGGAGGGGTGCAGCATTCGCCCAGTAATGGAAGCATCTCCTGTCATCACTTCTGCACCCATCCCGTCTCTAGTTTTAATGCAAGGTATAGATTTTTTTTTTTAAAATCCATATTTGAAATAATAATATCCTTTTTTTTTTTTTTTTTTAATTGTGGTTCAAATTATTGAGGAGAAACTACACTGCTTTGAAACATTTACAAACAGAAATATACAGCGTGCACCCAACTGGAAGGGGCAGAGAAGGACATAATCATATTATAAGAAGCACTCGGGCAACAGAGGAAGCTGAAAAATGAGATAGGCACCTTGAAGTCACAGGTCACGCAATGAAGCCATCTCAGCCTAACGCAGCCATGGTGGAAAGAGCAGCAAACTCTAATTGTGATGAGTTCATATGGAACGTTTTAGAGGTGTTAAGTTCCTAATTAGAGATATTCAGACTTCAGCATGCTATGGTGCACAGATGTACGGCTGCTCAGAGCAAAATTGAAGTTAGGTAATGTGGGCGGTCACGATAAAAAGTAGAGTTGATAGAAAGCATTTACAAATACCAGACAGCCGGGTCAAGGAGGGGCTGTGCCAAAGTGGGAAGGTTTCTTGTGTACTTTTAACTTATTTCCCTCCAGTCCTCCATTTCGTTTAGACAACTGTTGCACTCCTGAACCTCAGGTCCTGTATAGCATTTAGAATGGTGAGTTTTATTCATTTTATTCATAACAAGTTCAGCTCTGAATTTTATGCTGAGAAGATTTTGAGTGGAAATAAGATGTGCTCATTTCTGAGATTTTTTGCTCCTGAAGGGTTAGGAAATGGTTGGAGAGAGAGTGGACGAATGTTCATGTTAGTAAAGACACAGATAAATGTTCACACATTCCTGTTCTGATGGGGAGGGGAAGACCAAGGGAGAGATTAAAGGAGTAGAGGAGCACAAAGGAGGAGGAGGAGGAAAGAGATGAAAGGATCCCATAGATGATGGCGGAAAAAGGAGAGAAATGTCTCAAGCTTGGATATCTTCAGCTTTGTAATGAATCTACAGTATTTGGCAAACGTGCTATGCCAGGGTTTTAGTAAAGAATTTAAGAGCTTTTCAGTTCCTCCAAAACTGATATGCAGACACACCTCCAGCTAATAAGATACATTCAGCAGACATGAGCGAAGGCTGAACGTATGTAACATGACATGACGAAAAGAGAAATTGCCAATACGTTTTACCAGGCATAGATTTACAAATATTTTTTCAGGCTTTTGTCTATCTAGAAATTAAGAGTTAGTTAGACAAGAATTAACAAGTTAGACTGCACTCCATCTCCTTGTTGTAGACCTTGGCACTGGAAATAATAAGTCTGGTGTTGAGGCTGGAGTAGTTAGGCAATATCTCATTAAACTGAATCCTTCCTGGGAAGAAACATAAATTAAACTGCTTGAAAAATTGAAAATTAAACATGATGAATTACTTCTTAAATATCTGCAGTTCTCAGATAGACAGGTCCAAGCCTCAAAAGCTGGTTCCAGATCCTGCAGGGGAGTTGGTTTAGCCAATTCCAGAGCTAAGCCAGGTGGGGCCTCTGTGAAGTTCACCAGTGGATCCACACTTCACTGGGTTTTGGGTGGACTTTGTCAGAAAATAAACATATAATGTATATACAATCTGCCATGGGAGAGAGCAGATAACCATATGATTTTGTGACTCAGTGATGCATGCTGACATTTTTATATACTTTCTCTTAGCCACCGTAATTAAAAGCTACTTTCTGTTAAATGCTGCTATACACTTGTTTCATAGACCATTGGCTAGTCTCAGGCTCCTAAACTGTTATTTCTCCGTCTATTCCTCTTACTCAAATATAAGACCCCATAAATCTGTCATCTTTAATGCAGTCAGAATTTGTCGCACTTAGAGCTGCATATGCTTTTCCATATTTTTGAACAGCACTACGATGAGGCTGAGATTATGAGATTAGCTGCTCATCATCTTGACAAGCACTGATGCATGCCTGGCCCACTCACTGTGATCACTGGGAAATCTACTGTATTTTCTGAAGGGTTAATTGTAGTAGCCTGCAGTCTGTAAAGCAAGGATTTGGCTTGTAGACAGCGTCTGTGGTCTGAGCTGGTTAGTTCTCAGATTTATGCCTCAGTCTTTGCTAGAAGTGCTGGGAATCCTAGAGTGGGAGGGGTTTTTTTCCCCTTCTCTTCATTTTTTCCTTCTGACATTTGAATCTTTTCATGACCCTTGAGTCATTAAATGGAGTTTACAGTTTGTTCTCAGAATTCAAGCCTGTTCAACAAAGACTGGGTATACTGAAAGTCTCAAGAACATAGCACTGATTTTTCAAATTAGTTGAATTATAATAATAGCTTACTCACTTTAGGATGATTATTATGACTGCATATCCCATAAATGTGAATGTTTCTATACCTGTGAAGGTAGTGTCTTTAAATTTCTTATGTTATCTGCTTGCTGTTTACAACAGTTAAAACCCCGGAAAAAAAATAATGAACCTTTTCTGGAGTTTTCTGCCCCTTGATCACCAACTTACTTTTGTACAGATTCTCTGTGTTGATTCTCGCCACATACAGTAAGTTCTCTTGTAAGTTGTTCTTCAGGGGCTCTGTTCCCTTTAGATCTGCAAGACAAAGGATGATACAGTGTATATCGAATGCTGGAAAAACACAGTGAAAGAATGCAGAAATTTGTGACCATCTGGCTGCTCGTCCACTTGAGCACAGGCTATAGGGGTCACTGGGACCCCTCGGAGGGCTATTGATACCGGAGCCTGACAGGAAGCACTTCAGCTGGTCCCCACAGGACAGAGGTGAATGCACTCAGAGGTGTGTTACATCTTCAAACGCTGGAGCTGGTGACAAACCAAAGGAAACTTCTAGCCGTTTCCAAATGCTCGTCTCCTTGGTAATAGGCTGAGTGGTTCCTATCCCCTCCTGGTAATCTGTGGCTTGGGGAAATAAGTATCTCCCAGAGGCTTTCTTACCTCACTAACATCCCTGTTAGTGTAAAAGGCAAGTTAAAGTACCACTCAGAGGACTAACTTGTTAAAATGCTGAAGTCACGTTGAAGCAAAGGGTGGAAAAACGTGAGCCACACAGGGATAATCTGACTGCAGGTGATGGAGGCAGGAAAGGGACAGCGCAGTGATGCGGGTACAAACCTCACGCTTGATGTGGACCACGAGCGCTTTTGCTTCTGCTTAGCAAAGCTGCAGGGACAGTTTAAAGATCCTTACCCTCCTACTAGAAAACCAATTCCTAAAGGCCGATAAACCCAAACAAAGGACAAAACAATAATCTGGAGGGCTGAGAAAAAGCATTTGCGGTACACAGCTCTTTGGAGTCCGTTCCTGGGCCTCAGTCGAGTGCCAGGGAAGCGATTATAGAAATAAGAGAGTGGGAGATGCTGCCTCTACGAATATGAAAGTTTCCCAAAGGTTCTCCCAGTTTTATACTGTCACAACTGTGAACTCACATAGACCTCATATAGGAGGTCAATAGGTCTTCAGCAGTATTACACATACACTGCCACTAAATGCCCTGAGACAATTGGTATCCAGACTGCCACTTATGGTCTATAAGTAATGCACATGTTCATAAAACCACAAAGGAAATACTGTACACACATAATAGTTTGAAGAGAGACAAAGATGCCAAGGCAAAAGACTTCTCTTTGTTGCTGAGTAGTTTGTTTGGGTTTGCTTTTAATGCTAGTCCTTCTAAAAGGCAAAGTCTTTATGAACCTCATTTGTCATTCTCTTCTGTCCCTGTCTGTGCCTCAAAATCCCTCGTGCTTTTTTTTTCTCTTCTCTGTTTCTCTACTGCTTTCAGATATTCTTCTTATATATACCTACTGTCTCTATAGGCATATATAAATGTGTATATATATATATGCAGTTGGAGGATTATTGTGAAAAATTTGAAAAAATATTCTGTGGTATTCCTTTCTATTACTTTATGTGAGGGCATTTAACTGCAAGTACTTGAAGCAAAGATATTTTATAATTCTTATCATTTTAAGCATGACTATAACTTGGGATCATTAAAGAAGGGACAATGGTAGGTCAAATCCTCTCAAACATGACGTGATTTCGAACTTGCTTCTTATCTCCTTAGCTGAGCCTCAAAACTTTTGCAATGCTAGGCAAAATACTGTAGTATTTTATCTTCTGCTGAGTCTTGTGAGAAGGGTTTGACGTTTTGTATGGGTTGAAGGTTTCACGTAGGTTCATTGAGGAACATGTGACTGCCAGGTGAGGCTGTGCTACTTGATTGGGAATGGGACAGTGCAGCCACAAAGAAGGGCCCTGGGTAAGCTGAGTCTTGGAGGAAATGGAGCTGCAAGTACCGCTGAGCTGGTGCATTGGGTTAAGGTGACATGGACATCCCACCGGGACCAGTGGTGCTGCAAAGAAGACTGGAGGGACTGGAGGAACCCAGTCACCTCCTGCCTGTGAAGTGGTCCAGGAGCTCCTTTGCCCCTCAGCTGTGCAGAGTAGGTGATTTGTGTCTTGTGGCACTCAGCTACCTGACGACTTTAGTCTATGACAGATAAGATCAGGCAGCGTGAACAACCTTGATCTAGAATGGAAAGAAAATCAAGGCAGCGAAGACTATGAATTTAAAATGAATCAACTAACGCAGGTAAACTTGATATCCTTATTTTTCATGATACAATAGTCAGCCAGCAGATAAAGTGGGTGCAGCAGAAAGAGTCTGGATGATGAAGATGACTGACACCAAATTATGCTACATTAGAAAGTAGTTTGGAGTAACAGTATAAAAATAGAATAGGAAAAATATAGGCTGTGTATTGGAAGAAGCACCCTTGGTTCTAGGTATACTTAGCTGTGGAAGTTGTGTAAGTGAAATAAAACAACATCGCAAATTCTACAGATGTTTTTAAAATGTTAATGGGGAAAAGGTACATGGGCAAGGAGTTAATGTAAATTTGTTTGAAGATTTTTTCATTGTATATTTTTTCTTATTAATATGATAAGAGGTATCTCCTCTTTAAAGTTAGTTTCAATATGAAAGGTGGTGTCTACCAGGTATTTTAAGGTCTTTGTACAATTCTTATTTTTAAATCATTGAGGCTTCAATTAGTGCCAAAAGAAACAGCAGGTTTTTTTTTCTTCTGGCCTAAGTGTTCATGCCATTTAGCAAAGGTACTCCATTTTCAATAGCATTAAATCCTAAATTCATCTGAATGCTCTAAAATGTCAACTTTCTGGTGTAAATCTATGTATGGGCTTAGATTTAAATGATAATTCTAATACTCTAATTGCAGAAAGCAACTTTTTACCTATAAACAAACATACTGCAACTTTTCAGGTATTAAAGATTTTATCCTGAACTATATCTCTAAGGCCTAAGCACACAAGCCAGTAGTTCTGCATACAAAATATGTACAGTGCAGTTATGGTTGCACTTTTAAAAATTTATTGACCATGTAATTGCACAGTTATTACAGTAAATCACATAACATCCAGTATTACAGAATGGCTTGAGCCTCTCTCTCTGGCCCCTCAGTATCAAAATAGATATCTGGAAGTTAATATGCATAATAACTTAGAAAAAAAATTGAACACATGTACCAGAGTTCTCTTATTTGATTAAAAAAAAAATGGTTAATGGAAGGAAAAGAAGCAGCAGCATATAAGAACAATGTTTTGTGATAAGTTACATTCTGCCCAGGTTGCTACACATCGCTAAGCATATCCCAGCCAGCCTAGTGATTTGTTGAGACAAACTTCTCTGGCAAAGGTGATCCTAGATCCCAATCACGCCTTGTTAAAAAGGCATAAAAAGAAGATTAGCATACAGCCAGCAGGGCTCGTGCAGTGGATTCTCTTGGCTCATCTTGAAGTGCTCCAGTGAGGTCTGGCTTGTTTTGCACTGTTCAGGATCATTTCTTTTGCCACTCATGGAAGTCTCAATGATTTAAAAATAATAATAGCACAAATAGAACACATGACCTCTAACCCATTCCTCTTTGATTAAGTCTCATTTTATAACAAAACTATGACTAATGTCTCTTCCTTTGCCTTCAATAAACTATCATATAATCTGTCTATTATTCTTAATATCCTCTTGCCCCAATAAGACATTTGTGTTTTGTTTGGATTCCCCTGAATGGGGTGAATATTATATCTATAACCTACTGGAAAGCATTTCTTCTTAGACATATTGGCAGGGCTAATTTTGTTTTTACAGGTGTTTGTACTTGGAAAGGGGTTAGCCACAGTCTTGAAGGCTCTACCGCACTGGTACATCACAGGAGCACAGTGTGCTGTGGGTCCTTGAGCTGTTAACGGGAGGCAGGGAGGGAAGGTTAAATTAATCATTTATGCTTTATTTATACTTTCTCTTACTTGTGGAGTTGGACAAGCGGATGCCAGTTTTCCTCAGCTAAGGGCTGTCTGTTTGACATGATGTTTGATATCTGGCAAAGCATAATTTATGCAATTTATATTATATTATAAATCAAAAAGAAGGAAATACATAGGAATTGCTGCAGTGCTGCACTTTTGGCCATCAGTTGGACAAGCTAACTAAATCCCCAAAACTTGTCTTGAGAAATTTTGCTTGGAATCAAACAGAAGTACCAGCTCAGTACTGTTTTCTTCTTGTCTTTGCTGAGATTTCTCTTTTCATTGTGCTGTGAAAACTCAGTCATGACTCAGTTTAGTAGATTTCTTGTGGAATGATCTGAGGGAGATCTTTCTGGAATGGATGATGCTTAACTACTTGATCCAAGCTAACAAGCAAGAGTAGGCAAAATTTGCTTGCCTTTTTTTTTTTTCTTTTATTTTGGGGTTCTAAATGCACAATTCCAAAATTCAAATTATCCTAATTTAAAGAAAGTGTACCTATTCAGCAAACTGAAAAAAGTAATAATCCCACATACTTAAAATATATGCTTACATTCCACCAAATGAAATAGACTCAATGTTTTGCTGAATGGGAAAGGATTTAAACACATGCTTAAGTATTTGCCTGCATTGTGGTCCCAGGCTGATATTGCCTCCTGAAAAGGGTACCCGAGTTAACTGAGCTCACCAAACTAACCCATCATGTCAAATTGATTCATGAAACACTGCTGGATGAACAAAGTATCCCTCAAACTTAGTGCAACTGCACAAGAAATGGGTTTTGTGGAGCAGAAGGAGAGCAGAGACAAGCTGAGGCAGCAATGGGCCCAGCCACGACATTAAGTTCAAAAGGGAAGTATTTGTGTATCTCCTGTTAATTACGATTTTTCTCACCAGAGAATTTATAATGACTTATTTTGTCTTTTACTGCCCACGGCACAATCAGCCATGGGCATGTACCAGGCAGGGTGAGTCCGGTCACTGGAGATGACAACCCTTTCTAAGAGGTCCTCTTTCTGATGTCAGGTAAGGTCACTGCAAAGCAAGAATGACTGCCCTGCAGTGTAATAGCACTGCAGAACTAGTGACATCAAAGCCAGCAGTACTGAGCATGACTCTCAAAACAGCTCTACATGTGGAGTTCATGTGGGTCCTTTTTTTGCCTGGCAGTGCTTTGAATAAGGTAGAAAGTACATGTGTTTATTAGTAAAAGCGTTGCTGTGGCAGAAGTACAGTTCATTACCTCATTCTTTTGGGGGCGATTTGCACTTTCCTTTGATACATCTAGTACCTATTTCAGGCATCAAATCTGACAAGACATTAGATTTGTATATCAATTCCCTTATTCCTTGGCAAGATACAACAGCAGACAAATCTTCATTTCTGTCTAGCGATTGCATATTGGAGCACAAACCCACTGTACTTGCATTTAGAACGACTATACTTTTAAGGTAAAACTGGTTTATTGCATGTACTCAGAAGCCTATAAATGCTGAAGTAGCTATGTATATACCCGTGTGACTGACTTGCACAAATGTTATCAGAGGCACCAAAAAGGCATTTGATAGACAAACAAGCAGTTAGCTGAGTTCCAAGGACTCTCATGCTGCAGACCTCTGGACTCCTCTACTCTCTCATGGAAATGAATGGTCTTTGGGGGCCAGGTGGAAGAAACACGTGGGCTTTATTGTATAGGTGTACAGGCTAAATTTAATATTTACAAAACAATTTAACAAAGGGAGTGATAGGCAATTCATAGGAATATATACCTAGGGTAGAGAAAATGTGGTGAACATACCTGCAGAAGGTGACCACGTGAATAGTGTACACCACTTTCAGAGGCAGCTTTTCTAAGCTTCCTAATTATATCTGATCTATTAGTATCAGAAACTATCAATGGTGGATACTCCCAAGAGATTAGCTTGCATAAGAATATTGTTGCCTACCTGGAGAACAATGGGAAATATATAAATAAAAGCAAATCCAGAATTGTTCTGAGAAAGAATTTCTCACAAACTCCTTGCTTAGCTATTCTGAATGAGCTCAAGTTTAAGGAAAATCTAAGAGGAGATACTATTCCACTACACACCACCAAATATGTGTGTTCTACATGACATTACCAAGAAAAATAAATGAATGATGTTAACAGATTTAAGTTTGCCATCAAGAATGACTTCTTTCAGATGCTGATATAAAATCATGGAATAATATTGCAAGGTAAATAATATAATCTAGCGGGATTTCAGACTTTAAAATGAGTGAAAATAGAAGGAATGGAGAAAGTCCTCTAAGATGTCTTTTCACTTTTGCTTGGTCTGCAATGTTTTACTTTAGGCTATTAAACACAGCGATCTGGTACATACTACCTACTATATGCTGAATTTGAGGAACACAGATGAGAAACAATACTTTATATTTATAATCACATTTCTTACACTCTTTCCTTATTTCTCTGTTGCTAGCCATGATTAGAAGTAGCATACTGCAAGGTGTGTTTTGAAATGGCTGTATTCATGCTCTTACCCAAAAGCACATTTTTTCTAGATGAGAAACCCAATTTTTAACGTTCTCTTTTAATTTCCTTTCAACACGTGTAAGTTAAACCTCTCTCAAAATGTCCAAATTTACAGCAACTACAGTTAAAATATTTCTACATAACTCCCTGCCTGCAGATTTCTACTGCTGATAGTCAGCTGCTAAGGGATATGGCCACCCAGTGTTTTTTTAAAGAAGGGGAAGGGAACAAGAAATCTCTGTCCTGCTTAAAGCTGTTTTATCCTCATACTTGGTGGGTTTTCTTTGTTAATCTGAAATGCAATCTCAGGATTTCACTGTTTTTGGTGAAACTCATGCAACTGTTATGGGTATCCCCACCACCATCACCTTGCTTGTGCCCTTGCACATCCTGCAAAGTCACGGATACACAGATCTGAAAAATCATGGACTACAAAAGTCATAGATATTTTAAAAGCAAATAAACATGGGGATCAGGAACCCAGGACTCCGGTAACATCTGCAACACACATGCAGCCTTATTTTTATTCATCTCTTTTGACCCTACTTCCTGGATGCTCATCTGCAACACCATTCCTGTTCCTCTGTTGTTACGGGGTGGTCAGACACAGATCCTGTGTGGGATAATACCTTGGCACCTAACCTGCACTTGTGAAACATTAATCTCAGATTTTGTCCTGCAGCACAAGTCACCAGCCATATGTTCTTGAGCAATGTTTGGTTTTGGTTTTTACCTTGTGTATCCTAACCACGTAACAAAGAAGCATCCAGGTATGGATGCTATTTTGTTTGTAAAATCAAGGTCTTCAGCATAATTATGCAAGAAGCTTTGATTCTGCTCTGCTGTATGTCAGTCCCTTCTACTGAATGTGGAGGGATCCCAGGGAGAGGCAGTCTGTGATCATGTATTGATATACCACAGGGTAACTGTGAGCTGCCATTTCCTGACTAGCAAGTACTTGATTCTTCCATCTAAAATAAAACTCTTTTAACATAGGTTTCTGCTTGGTGGGTATTTTTTGTGAGTGTTTTTTTGTTGCTGTTTAACTTCCTAGGTTTGTGGGGTTTGAGGCATCTTTTCTTAAAGAAGAAAACACAGAGCTGCAGCTATAACATGACCTTGAGCTACAACACAGTTTTCTGCCATTTACACTACAAAGTATATTACTACATTGGCTGGCAACAGATGGTCATTATCCTTAGAGTGGAAATAATCTGTTGGGGGTATGCACAGTTTGAGAGTGGCTGAAAAGGGGATAGTTATGCTTTTTTTCCTGAGGATTGCAAATAAAAGCAGAAAAATAATAATTTTTGTTAGAAAAAATCTTTCACTGCAGTCAGGACTAGGCTGAATTTTGTCTGGTAAAGAGAAGACATCTTTAATCTAAGTTTAATCTCTGACAAATATCAAGCAGGAAAGGTGATGAGACCTCTTGAAAAACACTGGCAAGTATCTGACAATGTTAAGTGTCAGGCAAGCTACAAGGTGAGGTTATCATCAGCTCCTGTATAATAATCACTGACTTGAATTATTCTCTTGAAATCTACTTGCTTGAGAAGAATGCAGAAGATTGAAATGATAGATGCACAGTGCAACTCCTACATCCAGATTATGAGAAATGAAAGGGGACAATGTAAATGAGATAGGTGAAATACCCTGATAAAAAACTTAAAAAAATAGTCATGTTTTCCTATGAACTTCTCTTGAGAGGTCTGTGCAAATCACAAAGGAGCAAAGGGGATTGTAATCTAGAAATATGAAGCAGCTTTCTTAGACTTACAGGCTTCCTTTGATGCTGTGAGTTACAGAATAGCAATAGAGCATCCCCTACATGACAAGAGATTAAAGTATGTCTGTTTATCCCGCTGAACAGTTAGTATTTTCCCCACTGTCTGATTGTTGTTATGAATATTCATTTTAGTGCCAGTGATATGTTTGACCCTGCATTAGACACAAGAATAAAAGGCAAAACCTATGTAATTTGCATTTTAAAAATATACTTTTAGGTCTGTGGGAACCAGAGGTGGAGACACATTATACAGTATGGAATTACTTGAAGTTGCAACTAATTCTCTGGGGCTCTTTATAGGAGGCAATATGTTGTTCAGACAGGTCTGAACATGAGATAAGTCTGTTATAACCTCATTTCTTGTTGTTACATGGTTTATTTCACTTCTTGTTCTTTCCAATAGTCTCACATGAAATGCAAAATATAATAGCTATATGGTGTAATTGCTCTGCAGTATAACACATTGTTCATAATAATGTCCCAGACTACATCTTTTAAAAACAACACTCAGCTTAGGAGGTCTACAAAATCAGAAATTAATTTAGTGTCCTCTCAAAATTTAAATAATAACTACTGCCCTCAACTCTGCCTCCTCCGCTGGGTACAGTAGAATAACGCCAGATCTGCACTCTCTGGAGTAAGGCCTCCTATTGTCACAGTGAAAGTTATATGCACAGTGTGATTTTGCAGTACTTATAAAAGCCCACAAGCTGGCCAAAACAAACCCACTAAATGAGAATGAGAATCAGCTTTTCAATGTGTAAGAATTATAATCCATTAAATTTAAAGCCAAGATATAAAAAAAGATGCTTGGCCAGAAACTGTGCAGTTAAGAATCTGTCAGCACGTCTATTACAAAGTCCTATCAGTCCTTAACAGTAAATGAATGTTAAACACTTCAGCAAAAGAGTAACGGGTGCATATGGACAATAGCTGGTTTTACAGCTCCAGCGTATATTACCAACCAGTTTTCCTTCCAGAGAATTAGAGCATGTTGTAGTCTTGTCCATTATTAAACAAATGCATTTACTAACTGCAGGAGCAGAAAAAGCCCCTTGAAAACAGTAAGCTGTGTTTTTTTCCACCTGCAATAAAATCATCTCAATTATGGTGTTACATCAATTAAAAAAAAATTGCTTCTCTTTGAGTCCCTGAATATCAAGTCTCACACTGAAAGGTTTTTCATTTTTCTTCTTTATTCCTAAGGAAAGATTTAAAATCTCTGAAATCAGGTAGCTATAACAGAAACTCAGGCTGATCCTTAACGTCACTAGCCACTAGTGGCTGAATTTCTATAAAATGTGCTTGTTGCAGGTTCCCGTGGTCCAGGAAAAAAGTAAACGTGGGAAGGATTAAAGACACGTTTCTGGTGAGACAGAGAAGGTCTGTAGGACAAGGACGGAAGGCTGCTGGCACAACAGCCTTGTGCTGCTTGGTGGAGCCCGGCTCCAGCCACGGGCAGGGACCCACCAGTGGAAGGTCATAAACATGCAATCAAGTGAGGCACAAAAAGGGTGAAAGCTGCCAAATGGCCTTTGGGTCTTATCCTTGCAGAGTGCTGCATACACGCCTGAGAAAGCCATCCGTGCCTCAGTCCTCTGGCTACACAGGTCCTCCAGTTGTGGAAGTGGTGGGATTTCATTGCTCACATGGAGGAGGTGCGAGTCCTGCTGCAGAAGTCCTCAGGAAGGGCGATGGTGCTCAGGGAGCAGCTCCCAGCTTGCGGGTCTCCTCGCTTGGCCCCCGCTCACCCCAGACCAAGCACTTGAGCCATTTCTTGGCAAAAGAGTAGATGTTTGTCATTGCAGATTGGTGCCTCACGGCAGGATTTGAAAAAAACCCAAGAGTTACTTATGAGAAGTTATATTGCCTTGGGTAGGATCAGTCCCTTCATGTACAGTCAGGTTCAAAAATCTTTCAGCTAAAGACCAATTCACACTGGCATCAGAGGAGTTGAAAATTAATTATGTCCACAGTGAGAAACTGTAGAACTAGTGGGAAGAAAACCAGTAAAGTTGTTTTCTGAGTGGCCTTGGGGAAAAGAGTGGGAAGTTGCTGGTGAGTGGAGCTTTTCAAGAATCAAAAGGACACTCAAAATCCCTAATTAACTTTAAAGCGAATAGCCCTTCCAGTGTCACAGTTTCCTTCTAAAAAAATGAATGATCCCAACATTTTGTGGGGTACTTGCCATTGATTTTGTTAGGACACAGAAAATTTAATGCACGGACAGATCTGCTTCAGGGAGTTTTTACATCAGGCACACCTTTAATTTGTTGATGGGAATTATTATTTACTTCCTGGGAATAAGAAGTGTAATAAATTCCGAATTCTGCCTATAATGGACATAGTGGCCCTTTACAGCCTGGCCCAGGCTCCGCTCTTTAATGTTCTTGGGCTGAGGCTAAGCCTGAGCTCAAAGAATTGCTGTCAGGCCTTGCAGGCACTGGAGCAAGAAATGCTGGGAAATACTTTCTCTTCTCTCCTTACTCCCAGTTAGGGAAGTGAGGATGCAGTAAAATATATCTGAAGGACACTATACATAAGAATTTAAAAGGCATATGAAAACTGAAGCTCTCTGCCTCCTCCTTAACTTCAGTAAGCAGTAATTTCCCATGCCATCTTCCTTTTTGGATCAGATATTTTCATTATAAGCTAATCTTGTATTATACTGAAGGTGACTTCTGCACCAGCCGTAGCAGAGGAAGATGTTAATCTGTCTCCTCTAACTTGTCTTGCTGAGAGCTGTTCCAGCCCGTGAAATCAAAGTTTCCGATGCCACAGGGCTTAACTGGGAAGAGGGCATAATACATGCCTTTTGAAATTAGGAAGCCCTTGTTGTGCTGCTAATCAGTTTTCAAACTATTTTTGCTGCATGCAGGCATTATATTTAGCCGTTCATCTTTGAACATGAGGGATGAACAAATCTATGAAAGGTTAAAACAGTAAAGCTTTACAGTTATTTCATGGCTTTTCATAGTGCTGCTGCCAATTTGGGTGTTAGAGAGGCCACATCTTTGATCAACTGTGAAGCAGGAACAAGCCGAGCTTTTGGAAAACGTTGCCTTATTTGTCTGTGAAAAGCTTAGTTGTCTAATACTGTTTTGAAATGTATTAGCATCACAGCTACACCATTTTCAGTACCTCTGCCATTTTGGAAATCTTAACTCAAATTCTCCAAAATATTCAAGTGGGAATTGAAATTCCAGCCAAATTTAGTGGTAATCCTCAAAACATACCTGAGTTCAGACACAGTAAAAACATGCACCTGGTATGAGAGTAAATCCTCAAACCAGGCATTGGCTCAGTGGGGCTGTGTGTGAGCACCTGGGGTCTAGATGAATGTGTTTCTCTTAAACAGCTCTTGCCAATTACAGAAGTCCTGGATTGAAAGTGCCAGGCTCTAGGGGTATCAAATGCCTGTGTTACATTATCAAATTAATGACATGCAATTAATGATGATGGGAGAAAGCTGCTTCAAGTATCTCCTGGGAATTCTTATAGACTGCCAGGATCTGACAGATATGAATTGACTTTAATAAAAGTCACAACAGGAGAGCTGAGACCTTAATTACCAACATGCCAATACTCAGTGAGTTGGAAAGATTTTGGTCTGAATACAATTATTATTAGCTTTCCTATTTTTAAAAATTAAAAAAAGAAAGGGAAAGGCACTCAAAATAGAAAAAGAGATTATGGGAAAAGAAATGGAGATGGGAATTAATTCTAATGTACATGTTTATGCTTTTATATACTTTTTTTCAATAAATGCCTGAAGAAGAATGTGACCACCTCTAAAAGACTTTATAAGTCTCTTTCTTGTAGTTTAACCTCCCTTGCTCAGCTTTGTATCCCTCACAAACCTGTAATGTTCCATCAATTCTAGGAGATGTGCCAAACAAACAGCATCTTGCACTTCGACGCTTCATTCCAAACTTACTGAGCTCAGCTTTGAACATGTCCAGTTAACCTGAATTAAAATCACCTATGATTTTCATGTTTTCATTTAATTTTCTCCTATTGTCTGGTCGTCTATTCCCAGGTTGTGGTCCCTGCATAGGAAGGGCAGACTTCCTGAGGTGTTTGAGAAGTTCCTGACAAAAATCCAGCCCTAAACCCATGTTTTTCATGACTAGTGATTTCAGGAATCTGTTACACAAAGACCACAAGCAAGGGTTAAAACAGTTGTTCAGTACTGCATCTGCATGTATGCTAAACGCATCATATATGACCCAGGGCAGTGACTTGACCCAAGTGTTAGAGAGTTGTTTTTTTTTCCTTGCTGCAGTTATTTTTAAAATTTCTGAATTGTAGAACCAGGATCTCTAAATTAGTCTAACTCTGGCTTTAAAGGGTGGCATATTGCTATGGAATCTGTCTCTGTGGCTGGTAGCACTATTTCCCAAATCCTTAGCCCTGTGAGGGTAAGAAATCTTATCTTAGTGCAGATGTCTAGTACGGTGGGATCCTGCTGCTTCAATAGGTTTTCTCCAGATAATACAACCACATAGAAATAACATTGAGGTCTGAGTTTTTAAATAAATTAATTCCTTTTAGAATGAATTGGTTTCAAAAGGGCTTACAGAACTGTAACACATGTCTAGTGAGACTTGGGAAAATATTTATGGAGACAGAAGAGGTGTGGTGACAGTCACTCAGCACTCTGAACAGCTTCCACATCATAGTCCCAAGAAAATATGTAAAAGAGAACCATGATTATAGAAAATATGATTAAGCAGCAAACTTCAGACACTTTTTTTCTATTTTGTCATTTGCAGTCTATACATGCAATTATGTATCTGTGCCATAATCAGTCAAAAGGCCTGTGTAGTTAATTCATATTAGCCATTCATTGTAGGTATATAGACATGTTTGAAAGGACAGAAAGATACTGCTGAAGGAATCTGGAGATATGAAGTAGCGTGGACAAGTATTAAAATTAGTATTCATTAGAAAGGATACTCATTCTTTAGTAATTAACAATGTGAACTCCTTTTGCATTCACTAAGCTCTCTTGGAATACCTATGTAAAATTTCCATTTAAAAAGGCTTTAAATTGCCTGCTGTTTATGTTGTAAAGCACTGACAAATGAATTTTGGCCATGTCTTTGTGCTAAGAGTACAGACTTGTGATTGGATTTTCCTTTTTCTAGCTACAATTTTACATTACTGCGCCTATACTGACTTCTGGTAGTCATTTTCCCCTACTAATTTAAAGGCTCAAAAACATCTAGGAGATGTTGTATTAAAGAGAGAATTTTTTTTTTTCTAGACAGCTACAGGATTTTCTTGATGAAGAGAAAAGTAAATCTGTATGTCATCAACCCAGAATAGCAATTTAATGAATGGCTTTCCCCAGGGGCAAGGTGCGCGCGCTAAAAAATATACAAAGTACCAACCAACCCAGTTCCCATCTCTTTGGGACTTCACCAAGTGTAAAGTGTAAAAGCAAAACAAGGACCTTGCTTGTATCAAAAAGTGTCTCGAAATAAGTACATTTTTTAAAAGGCTCACAAAGAGAAATTAATCTTTTCCTTTGTTTATACCCTTCTCTATCCCCCCACCCCCAGCACTTTTATTCTGAGAGCAGGTTATACTTGTTATTGACAATGAGATAGATACTCTTTTAGGCTTTTCTTCAGAGGAGCACTGAAAATCAGCCACTGATATGTTTATTTGAGAGCTGAGGCTGGGGCAGAGAAAATAAACACTGTCAATATGTTTGGTGTTAAGGTGAATGGCATCAGGTCCTCCCAGTTTGACTTGTAAAGTCTTAGCAACTACGTTGCTGTGCGCTGGTGTTTTAGCAGGCCGTGGACTGGCCTCTGAAAGGAAGGGAAAAGTACATGATGTTTGTACAGCTGAAAACAAGATGAAAAACCACAGGCCCCCTCTCACACTCCATTAGACCCTAAAGTCCATGGAGTACTGCACTCAACACATAAACACTCAGTTTGTGGAAAACTTTCTCAATGTGTGAAAGAAGGGAACAAAGCCTGGAGTCAGAACAATGAACATCTATGTATGAAGTGAGCAGCCAGTGCAAAACGCAACGGCAACGCTCAGTTAAACAAACAGTTGATACAGGAACACATTAATCACATTAATAACTCCCAATAAGAACTCTTTGGGAATGTGTCTTGATATTCTGAGTGGACTACGATGTGCACAGTCTATAGAAGATACAGTTATTCTTTTCTTCTAGCTTTTTATGAATGGAAATAAGAAATAATGCCTCTGGCGTATGCTGGCAGACACCTTGGCATAAGCAATAGGATGGCCTGGTTGTACGTGTACTTTACTGGCAACTCTTCTGCTGCAATATTTTGTAAGAGTATAGTTAAAGAAAATCGATAAATAAACATGCAAACTTGATATACGGTCATGTATATTGGAGCTCTGCTCTAAATTGTCTTCATCCCACTATCCTGTGGAATAACGACATAGTATTGTCCTGTGTCATTACTTTGCAACAGGAAACAGGGCATAGGGAAAATGATAATCAGGAATGATACATTCTGCTGTAAAAACTCCTCCTATGTTGTAAAGAACAGTAAAAACTTTTTCTACCTTGCTCTTTGAATTCTCTGGGGGTCTCTAGCTACAAATTTCCAGGACCTCAACAGGTTGTGAGTCAGATGTGCAATCAACATAATGATATTAAGAATTACGCTGTACAAAGCCTTGACCTTAGGACTAGCAGGAAGGTGACAGATGCAGTGCTTACAGCATCTGCAGCTGGATGAGCAGTCTGAGCAAAACAGCTTTGCTCCTCCAGATATAAGAAAAGATTAAAAACCTTATTTCTATTCAGGCATGGGGGTTCTTTCAATACTGTACTTGCCAGTATTTCAGAGCACTGTATGTCTACAAACAAGTAAGATCTTATTCTCCCAGCTAGAAAACTTATTTAGGTAAGGAGGATCAGCTGCTTAACTTGCATGGTTAGATTGTGTCAGCAGAGGGTTTGATAATGTATGGCCTCTTGTTCAATCACAGCACTATGGCACTACTCTCTCGCCCTTTAATCTGGGCGTAAGAGTTAGAGCTGCAGCAAAGGCAGGGTGAAAGGGGCATGACAAAAGTGAGAAAATATGCCTAAGCCCTACCAGCTGCTGTGAAGAAAGAGGGGCTGGAGGTTAACAGGAGTAGACAGGGCAGGAAGCAGCCACAGTTGGGAGGAATCTGAGAAAGAGATCCAAGGAAGAGATCACTTTGGGTTTCAAAATTCCTCTCTCTTACCCCATAGGGCTCCATTAATAACACTACAGCTTCTGATTAGTCTGTGGCCAATTAAAACCTACACAGAGAGAAAATGGGACTTTTAAAACTGCCTGTTTGTAGATAGTCAGGGAGGCAACTGAATTATAGGTGATGAGCTGAACTTCAGTTGAGATTTTTCAAAGAAGATGGGTGATCACTTTGCTGGTATCTTGAATCAGTTTTTCAAAGCTGTACAGTACCCTCTTTTAACAGGATAATTTAATGAATGGTTTAAGGCTTGGTCTTGAAGAATACAATGTGACTCAGACTTCCAATTATTAGCTCCAAATGCTGGACCTTTAAATATATTTCCTGACTTCCAGAAGTACTGAAATACATCTCTTCCGGTGACTTTAGTAAGCTTTGCAGGGTGCTACCATGAACTCTAAAAATCAAGCTGATTTTCACTGATGTGTGTGTGTGTGGAGGAGGATTTCAACAGCCTGACTGTAGAAAATCAAATGTACTTCTCTGACTCCTGGCCATGATTTCATGCAGCTCTTCTAATTTCCATCAAGAAAGGTTAAATTAATTTTGGTTTAGGCTTGATTCTGGAGGTGAGCTTGTCTATACCCCTTTCTTCAGTGCCACACGTCATGAAAACCAACATGCAGAAATGCACATTTTCAAAATCATACACTTTTCCCTGGCTGGAAGCTCAGCTCAGTCTTTCATTAATATCAAACAGACAAATACAAAATTATTATTGTTGTGTCCTAATGCATTACTTCAGGATTGATGTTACTGTAGCCTGGTTAGAATTATCTTTTTATGGGCACCCCTTTCTTGGGGTGCTCCAGTGAGCCATCCTCAAGGAAAATCCTTGGTCTGATTCAGGGGATAGCTCACCTTAAGAATCCATCCCACTCAGCAGTATGGACAAGACTGCATCAGGATTAGTTTCCTCCATCTCACACATTTTTTGACGCTATGCCAGCAGGCTATGTACCCTAAACAGCCTCAGACTTCAGGGCATATGGCACATACCTTCAGTTTTATGTCATACAAGCACCACGTTGGTGGGCTGCAGCCTGATCCTCAAGTTATTTCAGATGCACTGAAATGGGACCTCCTCCTCCTTCCTGCCAAAAAATCAGGTAAGTATGTGTAGGGCCACATGGGCCCAGAGGAACCCGAGGACCAAGTAATATGTAGCGAGGACGTGGCCAGTGAGCACTGGAGGGATCCTGCACCGAGCAAAGCGAGCATGGGCCACTCGTGCCACCCGTCACACTGGCTAACGATCGCTCCCTGCGTACCTCGTGTCGACGTTGAGACACAGATGCTGCTTTATGGGCCAGTGACTCTGCAAGCGACCCTGGGACCAGGGGCAGCCCTTACAGCGGACAAGGTCCAGCATCCTCCCACGCTGAGCCTGCTCTGGCACGGGGCTCTGCTTCACTGTCTTATAGAGCTGCTAATTTTTGTGACCTTATTGCAAGTCTAATGATATTGTTTGTCGTGTTAATACTGCAGCGCTTGCAATTATTACAGGGTTTCTAGCTGTCAGGCTTTCAGACAAGTTTTGAAGCATGAGCATTTAATGCTCAAAGATGAAAAAAACAAATGTGAAGTGTATTTATTTTGATACTAAAATCTCATGATTTAAAAAACATTCTCCCTATTTGGAGATGACTCCAGAACAAAACATTATAAATGTAATAACCAGAAGAATATTACTAAGGTTTTAAATAGCCTTTTGTTTTTCCTCTTGCTCTTAGTATTTCCAATTTATTATGCAAAAGACAAATTATCAGCAGACCTCTGAAAGGTTACCTTAATTTCCTAAGGTACTAAAAATCTTGAAATAGAAAGAAATGTAAAGCAAATATTATCTGAGATAATATACGTGAATGCACATCTCAACCTATATTTTCACATTTTGCAATTTAAGACATATATTTTTGTTTAAGTTCTCTTTAGAAAAAAACATAAACAAATGAGTGGCATTTGCTGAATAATGTTTAAACATTTTTGTAATGTACCTCTCTTGCCCCCCTCCCCCCCCTTTTTTTTTCCCTGACAGTATTAAGTTTGTAACACAGAAATCCTCACATTCTCCAGATGGTAGCATAAATTTTCAGGTCAAGTGATATTAAAAATAGATAATAGCCCAGACCTCATGAGTCTCTACAGAAAGACTAAACAGTCACAATAGGGAATATCATTGTTTTGGTTTTCTTTATGAGGTTTTATGTACTCAGCTGTTTCTTCGCCGTGCTCTCAGTGCAGAGAGACCCTGATCATTCTGAATTCCAGTTCCACCTCACTTCCTACCCTTTATACTTTCTAAGCCCCATGCCACACAAGTCAAGGGAAATATATCCACACAGCTGCACCATCAGCTCTTAATGTGCTCTCCACCACCGATACTCCCGCTCTGCACTTCAGAGTATTTATAACTGGCAAATGAGTTCTTGAATAACCTGCTCTTATAGCTCCTTTGGAGGAATACAGTCCACTCTGGGGCATTTTGCCTTTCTGATTAATGGATGGCACGTCTCTAAAAATCCACTGATAATAAACTGTTTTAAGCACAGGAAGTTTTGAAAGTGTGTCATAATAAAATATATCTTTGAGTAATCATATTTTGTAGGCAGACAGTAGCTGCCAGCTAAGGGGTTGAGCTTGTCTCAGATGGTTCCCCAGGAAGTCTGTGAGGAACTATTAAAAGATGAGAGTAGCTTCAGGGGTGACGCAGAGCCCCACCAGCTATTTCGGCTTTTATGTCTGGTTCTACTTGGGCCAGATCTTAAATAGATGTCTCTCACATGGCCATGGCCATTTGCGGTTCAGAAAAATAGCTTTTCAACCATGAAGGCTGCTTTTCACACCCAAGTGGAACTGGCAAATAGCCAGACCATGTGCATGGTTCATATTTACACAGTTATAACATTTTAGGAGAGAAAGAAGCTCTGTGGCTTATCAGTTTCTTTTGACCTGCATGCCTAGTACTTAGACTTTTTTTGTCAGTCCACATATGGTATTTTATGTTTTTTCTCCAAAAGACAGAAGATAATGAAGATAATGATCATTATTCCATAATGTCCCCTTCCAGTGGGATGGATATGTCATTTGTAGCTTGACCTTGATGTATACTTCATAGTTACGGCCGCTCCAGGAGATAAACACTGCTGGGCAAAACACCAAAGTGTACTCAGGAATTACAAGGAGGAGCTATTTTTAAGAAATAGAGATAGGCTATGTCTACATTAGGAACTACTGTAGCCCAGCAGGAGCAAATCTGGTGGGCGAAGCGGTCGGTGCCTAGGACCTGACATCCATACTGTTCTCATTTCAGGGGGTTTACTTCAGCAGCAGTAAAGGCTCTGAACCCTGGAACAAGAGCCTGTGAGCAGTTAGAGGTTTGATATCGGTCTCAAGGTTTAATTTCATCTGAGAGGAATTCAGTTTGTGTGCCCTGAGGTTGCTCCACAATGTGACCCATGTGTGCTAAGTGGAGCCATTAGATGATTCTCTTCAAAAAAATTCTCCTGACCTAAACCATGACGTTAATACAAGCATGGCCAGCATGCAACAGAATGGAAACAGAGTTCCCTGCTGAAATATTGCTTTTCCAATTTCAATGTTACATGCATAAACTTTAAAATCTCCAATCTGCAACTACTGGGGGCGGGCGAGGGAGAGCGCATGAAGCGCAGGTGCAGGCTTCGAACCGCAGAAAGTGATCCGCAGCACGTCCGACCTGGCTCGGCAAGGGCAGACCTGCTCCGTGACAGCAGAGTACTACACTTCTGAGCAGCGGTACGCACTGTGGTCCTGTAGGCATGGTGTACAATTTCATATCCATGAGTCGCATGGTAATGTCAAAATGCTCTCAGTAAATTATACTGTGCTCCCAGCCACAGTGAGAGCTGCAGCTCTGTAGAAACGCAGTTGCAGGATTTCCAGTATACGTTCTGTAAGTTCTCACCGGCTAGCAGTGTGTCGCCTCTGCTGAATTGCCTTATTTTCCCTTAAATTTCCCTCCACTTAAAGCTATTTGAGTTGGTATTTTCCCTTAAATGCTTTTTTGCCAGGCAGCTTTCCTTTACTGTTGGTTTTCCTGCATCAAGAGCGATGTTCCCAGTTGTAAGGGCCTGCACCTAAGCTCATGTTTTTGTTCGCTTCCTTTGTACCTACGCTCGGGTTCCCGTTAGGCGATGCCCAAAGCAGCATGGGGTGCTCCAGGTGTGGTCACAGCAGCCCTTTGTACCAGGACGCAGTTATCTGTTGTGATCTGTGCTCTGTTCTTCTGTTTACACTTCCCCATGTTTTGTTTGCTTTCCTAACTGCTACCAGAAGTCAGGTTGCTGTTTTTAAGCGTCTGTCAACAGTCATCACCAAATCCTTTCCCTGATCAGTGTTTTGCAGTCTGTGACTGCAGAACATACTCTCTACTGTTTTTGTCAACACTCCTCTTGTTATTTTCTGTTTATTTAATAGCCTAGTTAATCTCCTCTACCCATGCTTCCCTTTTATTCCAGGTTTTATTCATCTCCTTTCCAAGGATAGAAGCAGCCCTTCCTGCCTGATAGCTTTCTTATAAGCCCACTAGTTCATCTCTTTATCCTTTTAGGACCCACAGAGTAGGCTTAACATTAAAATTCACTGTCAGTGACTGTTGTACAAATAACCTCTGTCTTATCGGTACTATTTTCATCTTAACCCCCCCCATAGCTGAATATTTCTATTCCTGCTGGTACTATTTCTGCTATCCAATCTAATGTATGAAATCACCTTTGGCATATTTAGTGCTTTAAGTTATCTCTTGCTCTTAAGTAACAGGATTAGCAAAGAAAAATAGCTCCAGGTGAGAGATATATATAGGGGTAGAGAAAAGGCATCTGAAAAAGGATTTAATTTGTGTGGTGCTGGGGAAACACAAGGTTTGGTGAGAGCCTCTGTAGCATTAGAAGGTTTTGAGACACACCTAAGGTTTCTCATTACAGCTGCCTCAAGTTCTTTAGTAAATCCGGACCAATTTGAATCTGCCTCAGTAAATAGCAGAACTGTGTGCAAGTGGACTTCAGTATTTTCTCTGTGAGAGAAAATTGTGTGTGAGAGGCAACTGGAAATTTGTAACAAGTTTATCATGAACATAGTATGTATAACTCTTGATCATTATACTTCTTGTTACATGAAAATTAATAAATCAGAATTGATCACATGGTAAATGAGCTACCTTAAAAATTCTCTGTTGGACTTTCCCCTTAATGGCCTCAGAAGTTTAGTGCATATCTGAGAAGCTGCTAGAGAGGCAACTTGAGTAAAGGAGGAAGAAAAATGCAGATACTCAGTTTAGGATGGATTTTCGAATATGAGTAGTACCCAGTTTTGAAAATAGACTCCTTTATCAGTATTAAGCTCAGCATTTAGAGCGATGTGGTTCCTCTACTAACCAGGCCTCATGTTTTTGTAATTTCCAGTTACTTGATTCTGTTGCAAAGAACAGAATTTTGTTTTGCAAAGGGGTTTGACATTTAGCTGTGTATTAAACTGGCACAAAACCTGGAACATTTAACATTTTCCAGAAACCAGGCTTCCCAAATGTCTTCTTGTTTTGGATTGATGGTTCTTCATTTGACAAAATGGAAACATTTAATTTTCTTATGGTTTGTGTGGGCTGGATTTTGATCATATGTTATATGAGTATGAGGTAAACTAAGAAAAAAGTAAACGAAAAGTTATTTCAGAATAAAAATTGAAATATTAAATTGTGAATATAGCCTCAAGGCATGTTTTGAAATTGTCAGAAGTGCTGTTTTCTTCAGAATGAAATTCCAGGAAACCAAACTGTTTCTGTCAAAACTGCATATTCTTACAAACAGGATTTGCATCAGGGTTTTACTAATAAGCTTTGCAAGTGTTAAATAATTTTCTTTCATTCTGAACCTTAGGCAAAGAAGGGTGGTCTGGCTTTTGAGACAGCCCCTAAACACAACGCCCTCCATTGCATCCCTTGCATATTTATTTCTTCTGATTGTGTTAGTATCCAAACAAAAAAAAAATGACCAAGTTGCTTTTCCATGTGCTTGACAGTTTGTTAAAACGGACTGAGTAAAATAATGAGAAAGACATGCAAAACAGAAATAATCTGGTAAGGAAGGCAGGAGAAACATTCTTATGCAAAAGTTTGTTTGTTTGCTTTTTTTTTTTCTGTCTGAGCCTTTCCTTTTTTGTTTATGTGTATCTCATCTGTCATAATTGATGTCACCTGTCACTTTCATACCCTCTCCAAGCTTCATTTCCAGTCCCCTAAATATAGCCAGATTTTTCTTCTGACTTCACTAAGATCTACAAGGTTATAATATTCAGACTGCTTAACTGGAAGTCTAAATACTGATTTGAAGGATTCTCTTTAAGTTGAAAATGCAGACTGCAGTGAAGGGAAACACAGAAGTCATACAGAGTTTAGGAAATACCTGCTGACCCTGACAGGTACGGCCCCACAGAGAATGTTGTATGGCATGTTCACAGAAAAGGCAGATGAACCTCAAGAATGTTTTAAAAATAGTAAAGGTGAAAATAGTTGTATAAAGACATCATAATTTATTTCAGAAATTTATTTTAGTTGTGTAGCAAATACTAATTAATGCAAGAATTCACAGCCAGCTGGGAAAATGCCAACAATCCTAAAAGTCTTCAAAATAAAATCTCCAAATCCTGGGGGCAAGGGATGACAGTGAAAAGACAAAAGCACCCCCCCAACAAAAAAACGACTGTGACTTGAGCAAAGCATAGCCTTGCAGTGACAGCGCTTGGCACAGAGTGCTCCTGTACAGCTCCTTCAGAGCACACTGTGTATGTCGAAGTGATTTGAAAATATGCATCTGAGGGCTGAGCTTCTTAGAGAGACTGTGGTTTAACTTGGAACCATTTCCACTCGGAGCTTCATTTAGTCTAGTCTGTCCTGGGTCCTCGACAACTTTTGAGGATGGAGGGTCAAAGAGAAAGGTTTAAGAGACTCCAGAGTGCAAACATCAGTCACAGAATAGGACAGGGCAAGATTTAGCACACTCACAACACCTGAAATATAACTGTGCACTAGGGGGTGACCAATCATTTAAACAGTTACTCTCTATTAAATATATGTGCACGTTTCTCAGCCTAGCTTAATGTTTTAAAAGCCTAGGCTGCCATACCAAGGCAGCTATGAAGCATGTACACCTCCCTTTAAAGACAGTGAACCACAGCCCATGTATTATTCCATATGTACATGATCTAAATACTTACGTTTAGGTTAAAAAAAAAAAGGAAAAAAAAAGAGAAAAAAAAAAAAAGGCTGTGGTACAAGTAAATACCACCTACAATATATACATGGAAAAAGTTTTCATCTGCTTTATGTTTTGATACGATAGTCTATATTTTGACTCCAGAGTGTGATGACTGTATAACTTTTCACATGAATTTCATTTTTCCTGTCAAGGTACATTATTTTAAGGGTGACAATAACTTGGCTTCAAATGAGGTGAAACCATCACAGTGATAAATGAGTTTCTTGAGGAGGGAGGTTATACCCTGGGAATACACTTTGAAAGACCACACACCTCTGCTTAACCAAGCTTGTTAGCTTTACAACACATTACAAATACTCCTTCTAATGCACATGGCAGTGAAGAGACCTGAGCACTTGACTTTTGAAAATACAGTGTATGTTGCATGGGGAGATTAGTCTTAGTTTTCACACTGGCCTTTTGTGCAAGTCTGCTGTTTAACAGCTGAACTGTTGCCTTTCGTCCTTTCCTTGTTCTGTGGATATTTTTTTAATTTTTTTTTTTTTATGTCAGATTCCAAAAAGATAGGTCAGGCTTTGACTTGCAACTTCTAGCCGCAGTCATGAGGGACAGCCTTACTTAATTGCTGTGCAGCTTGTATTGTGATTACAAGGGAAAAAAAGTCAAAATTGTATCAAATTTTTAGAAGCATTTCTAGGCATCATTTTAATAGTTAATGAAACAAGCTGCTGAACTTCACAGGGCACGTGATTATCTTGCTAAGCCATTTCTGTATTGCTACCCTGACATTGTATGTAACATAACTGAAACATGGAGAAAAAAGCCCTGGCATAACCCAGGGATATTAAAGAACACAACTGCCATCCGCCATGGAAAATATGCATCATGCTGCAAAGTTTACTTCTGCTCTCCTGCAGCTTTTTGCACTGGATGAAGTAATGGCTGGGTCAATCTTTGGGGGTTGCATCAAAGAATACCTATGTGATGCTTTACTCCATTATATGCTTCACTCAATGACTTTAAATAAGTTAAGACCACAGCCATAAGATAGATTTTTTTTTTTTTAACCTTCATTTTCTTCTTCAAGGAGTTGCCTGAGGGACAAACAGACTTGATTTTTCTTGTGATTAGATGCTGAAAGGATGGCAGAGCTGGTGTGTTTAGCAATGTACTTTCTGTAGCGTTCTTCTGGACAGAAATACTAAGTTAAGGGACAGATTTGACTGAGATACCCAAATCCCTATTCCCACAGTGCAACCTCTGATAAATATCTTTCTCCTTTTCTTGTTCACTTAGTTTCCCTCTATTTTCCTGTCTTAGGAGAGTGTTTTTAGGGCTAAGCAGACCTAAATATGCTGCAACTGGAACTCAACTCTCAGGTGTGGTTTTTCAGTGGAACTCAGTCTCCCGAGCTGCTCAAAAACTTTTTCAAATATTAACCACAGTGGAGTCTGAGATCCTCACAGGCACTCACTTCTCCATGGCAAATGGCTATGTCGACCAGCGTTGAGGCTTTGGAGCTGTCTCTGTGCTAGCCAGTGTGAGCCCAGCGGGACTCGCCCGCTCGAGCACGTGGCGTTGGGATCCTGGACACGCTGCCAGCGCCGGATGGGAGCTGTGGTGGCACCCTGGTGGAGCCGCGAAGCCTGTCCAGGAGCATCAGGAGCCCGCTGGGATCTGGAGGCAGTAGCATCATTGGAGGTTTGTCTCTGCACGGTCGCAAACCCCCATCACCCTGGACAGTAGTGAACTGGTCATATCTGGAACCGGGGGTCCCGCTGCCAGGAGAGTTCTGAAGAGGAGGAGGAGCAGTTTCCTCAGCAGGACCTCTCCCTTCCGAACCGGAGGATGTCACCACTTCCAGGAGCAAACGCAAACCCTCTCTGCTACGCAGGTCACCCCAAACCCTTTCTGTACGTTTTGACAGATACTTGGGCAACTGACGGCATTGAGAGGAAGGGAAGGAAAAGCAACAGATCTGACCCAAAATCTTGCACCGAAAGCGATCATCCTCCCGTGGGTGTCTCCCCTCCACTGTCGCCCTCTCTACCACCCCCCACCCTCCCCGAAGTCCCATGCAGCGCGGGCCGTTCCCACACTGCCTCAGTGTGCGCTCGCAGGAGGTAGGAGGCACTTTTGGGCAGGCAGAAGTGGGAAATCAGAATTAGCCCAAACTCTCGCTTCGCCTCTTACACAAGCTATATATATATGTATATATATATATATATATATTTAAAAATATAAAAGTCTACGTGAATTTCTTTTTTTTTTTTTTTTTCCCATGAAAGATGGGGCCTACCCACGGCGACGCGTGCCAGATATAACACAGGCAGGTGCTGTGCAAACTTCCCACTGCGGCTCAGTCAATGCCCCTCAGTCCGGGCTGGTTATAATCTCGGGGCTCTTGTGATGGACGGAGTGGTGTTTTTATGAAGTGCATAACGCCGACTGCTGCTCGCTTCCACTCGCCGTACGCCGGGAGGTGGGAGAGCAGAACACTGAGCCATTCTGCCCCGAGTGTCTGCACTAACCCCAATCAATTAGCACCTGCTTTTCGGGGCCAGGCCTCTCCTGCTGCCCAGACATACCTACGCAAGCACTTCTGGGCCACTCACACCTGCTAATGCAAGCCCTGCGTGCCACACACAGGCAGTGGGTGAAGCTGGGTCGAAAGTTAATTGTAAATCAAGCCCTTATTTTACCTGGTTACATCCCGCTCTCACTGAATAACAATTTTTTTGCATTGGCACGAAAGCTGGGCTGATGGCCGCCAATATTTGGAGTGAAAGTGGCATTCATAAGGGCTGAGCTCCTGGCCGGGAAAGGCTGCTCCAGCGCCGCGGCCGGCTGCTGCGAGGGAAATGCTGCCTCCTCTGCCAGGATGCGCTGGGCTCAAAACAAAAGCTGAAAGCTAGAGCTGCTCTGCAACTATTTCCTCTTGAAGTGTCGAGGGTTTTTTTTGTAAATGTGTGACAGGTGTCTTTTTTTAGAGAGCTGCCAGCAATACTGACTGGAAAACATCCAGATGTTTTCAGGGTGAGGATTTTTCCAGGAGTTAGCTCTCATCTTTTTTGCGACAGCAAGTCCCCAGGTCCAGCTGTGCCCGGAGCACTGATTCCTGATGACAGTAGTGCAAAAGACCGTTTCTGCAGGGCTTGCTGAGCCTGTGATAGTCTACTGAAAAGCCTGACTTTCCTGCCATCCCTTCACTGAGGTGGAGTCCAAGCTGGTTTAGCTCTTGCAGGATCAGACCCAGAGGCTTCTATGCCATTAACTTCAAAGCACTGCAGCATATGTTCAGTTAGTTCATCCAAAAGAAATGCAGTTTGTGTGCTCTGAGGCCACTCTATAATGTGAACTAAAGTGCAGTTAAGGGGGCAGCAACAAAAGATTCGCTTCAAAAATGTGCATTCCTGACCTGAACTAAACCACCCTTCAGAATATCTCTAAGGCTATCAGGAAGATTAACTTTCTATATTTAGGCCATGTAGAGTACCCCATCTGTGCCTCAATTTGACCTATTTGTGCTTTGAACATCTTGAGCGTTCCATTATAGCCTCAAAATTCATAAATGTATATGACATGTGCCCTTTATCCAACCTTCAGTGGCAGTACCAGCACTCCGTCCTCCTTTGCTGGCGTGACTTTGCTGCTCTATACAGCTTTCTTTTTTTTTCCTCTAATCTATGTCTTTTCCTCCCCTTCCATATTTTCCTTATTTCTCCCTTTCCATTCTCTTGATCACTTTTTTCCTTGTCCTTCCTGATCTTCAATCTAATCTTTTGTCCAAGGCTGACCTTTCCAGGTACATAAAAGATTTATACATGCCTGATATAAGTAGCCTTAATATTAACTTCCTACTATTCATCATAGCTGCTTTTGGAGGTGTTCTTAATTTTTTTTAACCTGCGCTTAAGTAGTTTGATTTTTGGACAGACTTGTCATTTTTTATACTTTTTTTTCATGTATCTGGACTGATAATAAATGCAAAATACTATGCTGGCAGTAATGTATCTAAAACTGTGAGTTTGTATTTGCAAGTCTAGTTCAAGAGAATGTTTGGAAATAGTGAATGAAGACAGTTGCGTCTGGTCAGGAAATAGTTTTTTTTTTTCCTCTTTCAGGAGAGAGCTAAAAACAATAAGGCTTTTTAATCATCTAAGTACTTCTTTGGTTATGTTGGAAAAAAATATCAAGACCTCTTCAAAACAAAATGTTAGCATTTACAGGTGTTGTTTTCATAGAGAACTTCCTCAATAATTTTGTCAAAATGGATACTATTCATGGAGTTTTCCATTTCAGCAAAAAGCTCCTTTCCATTAAAACCTCTGATGGAAATTCTTGACCAACTTGAGTCAAAAAGTTCAGCCTTTTTTAACACAGCTGCCAACGTGCTTCCTAGTCATTGTGATTTTACAGTTTGGTCATTAGATGGTGCTCAAGAGATTAAATTCACACTCTAGATTGTCTTTCCAGTTTTTATTTTAAGCTGTAGACTAGACAGAGTTTCTGTTTCTTTCTTCACAAAATGTATGTAATGTGTAGCTCTGGACTAAGTAGTGGAAGATTTACTATTCATTTCGATGGGAGCAAGGTCTTTACCGACTAACTGGTATGATGGAGAACAGATACTGAGAATTACTATATCGTTAGACCCAAACTGAAGATGTAGCCACTGTTTTGGCAATATTAATTAATCTGTAAACTTTCAGTGTTAACATTAGTGGGCTTTTGACAAAGATTTAGCAAGTGATTTTGTAATGAAGTAATTAAAGTTGTGGGACATATCTAAGGCTTGCTTCTATTGCTTAAAAGAATTTATAAAAAATCAATAAATAGGTTTCTAAAAATATTCCTGCCCTCTATAGGGTGTATAGGTGTTTAATGATAAGAAAGTTTTCACTGTGAGTGAATCACTTCCATGATGATTTTTATTGGAATTAAGACTGGAAAAAGGGGTTATTTTTAATTTTGAAAATTTATCGTATTTGTAATTAACACACAAAAGTGAATACACCATGAAGATGTATCTTTGCATAATGTAACGAAGTACTGATATGTGGGTTTCATTACTATAAATATGTGAGTGAATGATTGGTTTTGCAGCCTTTGTTCTCAGTGCTGCTTATAGCCATGTTGTAGTGTGTTGCATGCAGACTTTTGATCTTGTTATGGCTCTGCCTTGAGCTGGAGATTTCCAAGGTGGGAGTGCACCATCTGCCACACAGGCTCTGAAGGACAAGGTAACACAGATGGAGAGTGTTAGAGTGGTACCACAAGGTATTATGTGACCTCAGAATGTATTAAGCTGGAGATGCTGAGCAGGGAAATATATCCTGCTTATTTCCTCTGTACATCTTGATTAAGCCACTCTTGCAAAAAAGGACATTTTTTTCCCCAGTATATTGTGTCATTGTCACCATTCTGAACTGTGTCCATGAGGAGGAAGGTCAAATTCACCCATGCTTTATTTCCCTTTACGTATGCACCAGAAGCCCGAGCTCCAGGCTGTGCATTTGGGCAGTACGATGCTGGAAAAGAGTCCTATGTGCATTTGTTTGCCATGCAGTTTGGTTGGTTTTGTTGAAAGTGTCAGTGCTTTCACTGCTGAATCAGCAGAGATTTGGCAGATAGTATTTAGCTAGGAATCTCACACAGCAAATAATTTAGCAGTTGCCCATTACCACTACTTTTCCAGGCTTTCTTTATTATTGTTATTTTTACTTTCACCTGTTTCATGTTATAGACCTAAGAGGATGTTGGTATCAAAATAACAATGACGTAGTTGTCTTTGTAGTTGCCATAAAAAGGTGGTGAGGGAAAATTGCCCATAGTCTTTTGTTAGCATCAAAATCCATGAAAGATCATAAAGTTATCTGGTAAGGACCTTTCATGGATGAAGCAAAGACTAAAAGGTAATTAGCACCTGGTATGAGTATGTTTTTTCTCCATTGAACACCTTAATTTGCTGGCAGAAAAAAGTAACAAGTCTTGAATGTGTTTTCATGCTGAAGTGTTGAACATAAAGTTATCCAGATAAAACCTCAAAAATACTGTTAAGGTAGAGTAGTAGGAATGTGTTACTCATTCTGTGGAGGATATATCTAATGTCTCAGTGAGCAAATATTCCATACTGAAGCTCATCCTGAAACCACATCCGAAGATTCCAAATTAGTGCTGTCAGTAAGTTGGCTGTTCTCTGTGGTGGTGATTGCAAATTCAATGTTGGAGAGAGAAAAAACTACATAGCTTGCATTTTTATTATGCCACTTATCAGCACTGTATCCAAGGAACTTCTAGGTAAAAATCAATGGGAGAAGGATGTGGCATGTTTCTCTAACTGGCAGCTAGAACTGAGATCATGGTTGGGGGTGGGGGATAGCGGTCTGACAGACATTTGTCAATGTTCTTACCATGTCTATTCATACTGTATACATTGGTTATGAAGAAAAGGGTTTCCAAAAGAGGAAGGCTTTGAAACACTTCCCAAAGATGTTTAGATTCTCAACTAACCTTATTTCCTTCTGGAGACTGATTATGAGCATGAATTTCATTATCTGCATTATTTTAGATGAACCTAATTGGCTTGGTTCATAACTTGGTGTTCAGCTTCTAGTGTTACTGGCCCTTAGTCCATTAATGGCGGTGAAACTTAGGACAAAAGCCTGAAGAAAATGTGTTCATGGTTTCCTTCTACAACCAGGTGACCTGCCTAGTGGATGAGGGGAAGGCTGTGGATGTTGTCTACCTGGACTTTAGTAAGGCCTTTGACACTGTCTCTCACAGCATACTCCTTGAGAAGCTGGTGACTTATGGCTTAGACAAGTGTACTCTCCACTGGGTAAAAAACTGGCTGGATGGCCGGGCCCACAGAGTTGTGGTGAACGGAGCTAAATCCAGTTGGCGGCCGGTCACAAGCGGTGCTCCCCAGGGCTTAGTACTGGGTCCAGTTCTGTTTAGTATCTTTATCAATGATCTGGACGAGGGGATCGAGGGCACCCTCAGTAAGTTTGCAGACCACCCCAAGCTGGGCGGGAGGGTTGACCTGCCTGAGGGTAGAAAGGCTCTACAGAGGGGTCTGGACAGCCTGGATCAATAGGCCGCGGCCAGTTTTATGAGGTTCAACAAGGCCAAGTGCCGGGTCCTGCACTTGGGCCACAACAACCCCATGCAGCGCTACAGGCGTGGGGAAGAGTGGCTGGAAAGCTGCCCGGCGGAAAAGGACCTGGGGGTGCTGGTTGACAGCTGGCGGAATATGAGCCGGTAGCGTGCCCAGGTGGCCAAGAAGGCCGATAGCATCCTGGCCTGCGTCAGAAATAGTGTGGCCAGCAGGAGCAGGGAGGTGATGGTTCCCCTGTACTCGGCACTGGTGAGGCTGCACCTCGAGTCCTGTGTTCAGTTTTGGGCCCCTCACTACAGGAAAGACATGGAGGTGCTGGAGCGTGTCCAGAGAAGGGCAACCAAGTTGGTGAGGGGCCTGGAGCACAAGTCTTATGAGGAGCGGCTGAGGGAACTGGGGTTGTTTAGCCTGGAGAAAAGGAGGCTGAGGGGAGACCTTATCGCTCTCTACAACTACCTGAAAGGGGGGTTGTAGTGAGGGGAGTGTTGGCCTCTTCTGTCAGGTGGCTGGAGATAGGACGAGAGGAAATGGCCTCAAGTTGCAGCAAGGGAGATTTAGGTTGGATATTAGGAAAAATTTCTTTATTGAGAGGGTTGTCAGGCATTGGAACAGGCTGCCCAGGGAAGTGGTGGTGTCACCATCCCTGGAGGTATTCAAAAAGCGCGTAGACAAGGCACTTCAGGACATGGTTTAGTGGGCACAGTGGTGTTGGGTTACGGTTGGACTCAATGATCTTAAAGGTCTTTTCCAACCTAAACAATTCTATGATTCTATGATTCCTGTTTGTGGTTGTTTAAGCCATGTATTGCATATTAGCTAGAACCTGCAGCATCTCTTCACGTTCAACATCAACTAGTGTGAATAACTGTAATCCAGCCTGGAAATGATAAATGTAAGAGTTAGATTGACTTGTCCTCACTTGGAAATGAAGATGAACATTTCTTAGCAGTCTAAAGGTGAAATGCTTTTTCATCCTGATCAGCACTTATTTCCAGCTACTGGTCATTTGTCATCCAGAAATGTATGTAGATGTTCTGACATTTGAAGAGTAACAGCTGCATAAACTGAGAATAAAATATGTAATTGAGTGCAGAAGACATAAGTTTGGCAACTGAATCCACACTCTCTCATTCCCTTTCCCATTAGTATCCTTGGGTATGAAAGACCAAAAGGTGCAATGAGGATCTCTGTGGGAACGCTACAGATAAAGACACTTGTAGGGAAGAATTTATAGTTCATCTCTGCTCTCAGCTCTGTTGGGGAAAGGGAAGGGAAGGGAAGGGAAAGGAAGGGAAGGGAAGACTGGTCACTAAGGGGCCTGTCCTTGTCCATCAGTCACTTCCACTGCATCACATGACCATGTTAGCAAAACCTTATGGCTCACTATCAAATGATACAGCGGGGGGCAGGTTTTCTGGACTCATGTTCTTAGTGTTAAGCCACGGCTTGTATTCATCCTCTCCAAGTTTAACCCCTTATCTGAACTGTCTCCTTCCCCAGGGCTGCCTGTGTACTTCAAAAGAACAGTTACTTTCAGGTAGCAGTTCAAAGGACAGATATATATTCAGGCAAATTAACCCACAACAAACCAGTGCCTGTTTCTATCCATGTTGCAAGATGATTGCTGCTGACTATCATTACTCAGTGCCAAAACCTGCTATGTCTACAGCCCATTATACCAAGAACAAGTTATTAAACTACAGGCTTAGGAAAAAGACTGTTTGTATAGATCTGAGTGAAAGACCACAGTTCCAACATATACAAGAATAAGAAATTGCTCAAAAATATTGAAGAGAAGGTGGCTGTGTTTTGCTTGCAGCCTTCACAAGGAAATTAAAGCAAAAAGTTTTACCATAGTTGTTATTGTTGAGAGGATGAGCTATATTTGTGTTGCCGGGTATGGATTTACCAGAAGGTGTTTGGAAGCATTAGAGCTGTTGCCTTTTCCTTTTCTTTTTCTTCTCTCCTGCACTTCCATCATTAAATTGGCACTGCCTGTTGTGGGGCATAAAGCCCAGGACCCTGTCACAATTGCAGCTACACTTGTGCAATAGCACAGCTGCACATGACCCTATGTTTCATGGTCATTCACACAAGTAATTAGAATATAATATTGACAGAACTTTTTTTACTTTTTTTTTTTTTTTTTGGAGGGCTAGGAATAACTTGAGAAAGTCAAATTACAAAAGTCACCAGGAACCAGCCACTCTCCTTTGAGGATTTTGGAGGAAATTTAATGCCGAGGAAAAGAAATAGTGTTGAGAACTTGCAATAAATAATTGAAAGTAGAAAGTTTTTCTGTATTCTAGAAAGATAACAATTTGAGCAAATATGAAATAATGCTAAGGGGAATTTTAGAAGTTACAGGCTGAATGCCTTACTGCTGTGTATGTAGTATACAGACGTTACTGTAAATAAGGTCAAGGTAATGCCAAGACAAATCTTGCCTTGAAAGCTTTTACATTTTTCACATCATAAGAGAACAATATTAGGTTCCACTTCCAAAAAAAAATTCCCATTCTTATTTGCTGACAGACACTGCACAAACTCTCTTGTGGTTCATATTCCTCCAGTCCTGTAAAATACTTACAGGCAGGAATGACCTTTCCTAGATGGAAATGTTACTGACATGGGTAGCTAGCACACAACAGCAAAAAAAACCCAGAGCCAACCATCATTTGGAAAGACAGTACTGTCAGTTCCACATCTATCTACAATGTCTTCATGTTAAAACACTTCCAGACTTGGATTCTCTTTATTAAATGATAACTCAGAAGGAGTAAATGACTTACATTATTTCGCAGTAGACTATAACCAATTGTGTGTTCAGAGTAACCCAACCTAAGTGAACTACTCTTAAAAATGCAAACCAAGCAGATCTAAATGCGAGGGTTTTGGAACAGATGAAAGAAGGACATGAAAATAAGATCCATTCAAAGGAAACATGACAATCAAAATGCACCCTGCCAATTAAAACACCTTGTCCTGATCCAAAACAAATTAGAGAAAATAAAACACCCAAATAAGCATTGTATGTTAAAGCTTTTTTAGCTCTATCAAGATGTATTGTCTCTTAACTCCTTGTCTACCTCCAGTCAGAACGAGAGAGGCAGTGCAGACTTCTGGATTAATTTTTAAAGAATGAAAATCCTCAATTTGAACTGGCACTAAAGATTGGCCCAGAAAAATGCTTCTCTGTGGCATGTTGGAAAAGAGAACAAGAAAACAATAGTTGAAAGAAAGTGTGGGAAAAGACCAAAAGTATCACTTTCAGCTTTACTGTTTAATGGCAGTTGGTGGTAAAGTCAGCATGGATGATAAAACACCAAGTTGGATTTTTCAGACATGGAAGCTGGAGGCTGTTCTGTCCCCCTTCAGGCGCCTTTTGGGTCCTTGCTTCTTAGGTGGTTCCAGTTGTACTTTATTGTCCTTGCAAGCTTACTGTTACCCATTTCTGTTTACTGCTGCAGAGACTTTTTTTTTTTTTTTTTGACAGTCTGCCATTTATGATAATGGAATATTTCACTTTCCCCCTCAAATTTTATAAATTCAGTTTTGCCTGCAAAATGTGTAGCTCCTTTTTTTAAATAAAATACCACGGATACTTTTGCTCTTGCTTTGATACTTCTCGCTTGCCATTTTTATAAATGCTTCCAAGAAGACTACTGATGCAATGTAGGTCTTCATTTTTTTACAGGAGCAAAACAAAAGTCCTACTGTTTGTGTATGAAACATTTCTACATTCCATGCAAGGTGCCCCAGATCGTATTTTGGAAGTCTTTCACTTATGAAAGAGTAACATTTTTTTTCTCCTTCAATCTGAAGTCTGACCTTGCTTCTCAACCAGTAAAGTGCATATAGTTGACTCTGTTTCTGCTGACTCTCCACTTCACACGCTGTGCTGTATTGATTTTTTTCGAATGACAGTGGAACGTGTATATTGATCTGGTATGTCTGGCAAGACGTAAATGGTGTGCTAGGAAGTAGACCTGCTAAAATTGTCAGGATTTCTCAGAGTTAGTGGCTGCGGAGGAGTTTAGAGATCTCTAATGAAATCTTGGTTGGGTAGAAATAGGTGGAAAAATTGAATTTAATCCTGACATTTCTGATTTCTTTTCAGCATTAGAAAGCAGCTCTTTTAAAGTGACAACTTCAGATCTGCCTCATTTTCTGGTGTCCCACAATAACTGCCCTTGAGATATGGAACTGCATGTTTTTCCCATCTTGTTTCTTTAATGCAAGGAGCAATGTTAGCATTACCTGTGTTGGGAGTGAGCTTGCTTTGTCACCTTCAGCCAGCAGGATGGCACACCTCAGCTTGCTTCTCACAGGCACCTGGTGACTCCTGGGGGCCTCCTGCTTTTTTCAGTCTTGCTGCAGTTGTTTGATTCTGCTCAAAAGTTTTACTCTTCTGGTAATTAGAAGACAGCTTTTAGGTTGCTTGGAGATGTTGGCATGACTCTTAAAATGGATAGTTCAGAGTTTTAAAAAGAGAATGCCAGAAGAGTATTTTGAGAAGGAGCAAATTAACAATTTCTTTTCCTTCCTGCCTGTTTTTCCATACTGGCTCCTGCCGAGTTGGCCCCATAGCAACTTCATCATCATAGCAGTTCATAAATTATCATATTGTCATTCCAAATGCATCAGTGCAGGATACCTTAGAATTATTTCCTTTTACATTATAGATTTTTGCATCTGGAAAAGCTTGTTAACACTCAGAGTGACTACCCATGTCAAACAGGTTATCTACAGATGAAGAAGGACAACTATAATCAAAAGGACTGAAAAATTAAATGTGTCAAAATAGGTGAGAATAATATCAGATGATCATTCTCGCTAAAAGGGCATTCGATGCAAATATTTAGCAAACATTCCTGTTTCATCTTGGATTTAGATTAGCATCTGCAATCATATAGACACTGCCTGTTGAGGTAGCTTATTTTCTTCTTCTTGTGGCATTTTGAACCTTAGATTGTCATAAGCTAATGAAAGCAAAGAATATTAAAGCTATATATTATAAACTTAGTGCTCCACATGACAAAAAATTAATACATTGTATTAGATAAGTGTCTATTACTTATTTAGTTATTGCTGTCAGGGATAAATTAAAAGAACTTCCATTGACTTTTTAGGGAAATAACATCCTTGGAATACTTTCTTTACATATAAAGAATAAAGTAAGTAAGTTGTGTGACTGACAGTCTTTTAAAAGATGAACTATTCATATTCCAGACAGAAAAGGCTAGTAAATATTTTTGTGAATAATAAGAATTAGTTTAAAACCCAACAAATTGTAAAATGGCAAAACACCTTGAAAATTATTAATATCCTTAAAGTGATAATTTGTTTTTGGCTTACAAAGCCCTTTTTTTAATTTTTTTTTTTTTTTTTATTTTGAATACTCCTCATTATGGCAAAAGCTGCAAATGGACCCCTTTTACCATTTGACTATGCGGTGGGTTGCGAAATTACAGTATATGGAAAACATTGCCATTGAACAATGTATAGAAAGCAATTGATCTCTGCCTGCATCTAAAAGAAAGGGAAATAAAGAATAATGGGGAATTAGGGATTATGGCGTGGCTTTGGCCTTATTATTTTACAGGGTGATGTACAGAACAAAAAAATTCTGCGGAGTTTGTGTGTCTGTGTGGTCCAGGTCTCAGCTGTGGTCTGAGTCAACTGATTTCATGCTGGAATGAGCTGCCCGTCTCATGTTCATGGAAGAAGAAAAAAGCCCAACCCAGGAATATGGCACAACACTGTGTTGTGACATCTCTCAGGTCACACCAGCTGTGTTTTAAAGCAAGTGAAGTAGCATAAATTTCTTACAATGAAGGAATATTTTGACTTGTGGAAGGAAAAAAATGTAGTTCAAATGAGCTGGAAAGGCTTGTTTGAGTGAATGTTTCAGAGTATCTGTTTTCTTCCTGAAACTATTGACATTGAAGAAGTTTCCACAGACTCTACCCACTAGGCTCTGACATACCGTACTCCACATTCAGCTTTTTTTGCAGAAATTGCTTCAAATCCATATGATGTGTTTAGGTCAAATGTACGTACCCAGGACAAAACTTTGCCATCATTAACAGCAGTGCAACTTCCACTGACGCCACTGTGGCATAAAAACAATGATTTTGCACTAATGAAATATCACTCGCCATTTTCTGAGGTTCTACCCTCCTTCCTGATTGCTCCCCAACCAAGGCTTACGTGCTTGATTTGACACATGAGAGACACTTGGTGGCATGGGTTCTTCTATAAAGAACCCAAGTGCACATGCAATTTGTTGTCAGGAATAGTTCTTGTTGTCACCTCTTGCAAAAAGGTGGGAACCACTTTGATCCTCTCTGAAAAATTTAAAATGATAGAGCTTGAGAGAAACTGTGCTTGCTTCCCATAAAGTTTTATATGCTTTTGTCCTTTTAAAATAATCGAAGAATGTAGTAATGCTCCGTATGACTTGCAGTGACGGGCATGAAGGCTTGATTCAAGAAGGTGCCTGTGAGTCCATTAATTTTTATCCACCATTTACCTAGATCTATTAATCATTCACCCTTAACAGCACCTATTGCTCTGATTTAACCTGTTGAATTTCAGAATATGCCTAGTTTACTAGCAATAAGAAACTGTGAAGTTGCCAGTCAGTCTGGCTTTTCCCAGTGTCTTTCTCTCTACAGTTTTCCTCTATATTAAAAAAAAAAAATTCTTACTAAAAAGCTAGCGGTGCATATAGCTTCTGTAATAACTCTAGGGAATGCTGGGTATCAAGGACTGCCATTTTTGTAGCTTGTCTCCAATATTCTGTTTCATATGTATTTTACAGCCACAGAGTTGGAAATCCAGAGGCTGTGGCTGAAAAAAGGTGGTGAAAGCTCGGGCTTAAGATAAAAGCCAAAAATTAAACAAAAGGAATGGCTCCTTACCACAAGTAGTTTTTCAGCTTAGAAATGAGGAGGTGCTGACCAGGGATACTGCTTACCCAGCTCCTCAGGTTGCTCAGCAATTAGGTGGTTTGTACTGCAGGAGCCATCTATGTCTGATCTCCCTAGGATTTCTTATGGTGCTCACTCTAGTAATATTTGGGAACTAGCAGAGGTTGGTGGCTCATTTCTGTGGCTAGATAAAAGCTGGATCAAGCCTTTTCTGTGCTGTAAGCAAACGTGGATTTGGTTATGGACAAGATGAGGAAAAAGTCCCATGAAAGGAAACTCAGCGTTGCAGCAGAGTGAGATCTCAGCAAAAGATGGTAGGGGGAACGGGAAGGGTTGATGGGGACATGCTCTGGGAAGAATTAGCAGAGGTGGAGTTGGAGAATGGCCTTGGGCTCTTGGAGGTGGGGTCTTGTAACTTTTGTTGGAATAATTCCCTTTTTGTCCTTCCTTCTTGCCCACCAGTGAGTCCGACCATCCCTTCTTCACCCTGTGACGGAAGGACAAGAGGGTGCTGATGTACACCTACCAACTACCAAGGTGCCAGTGTCTATCTCCAGCTTATGGGCCCTGTGCCACTGCTTTCCTCACCATCCGCTTCAAGCAGGTGGGGCCTCTTTCGAGCCAGTGGCTGTGGATGAGGGCTGCACTTTTTCCTCCTCTGTCTTCCCCCATCCCCTCCCCATCTAGCTTGTAATTCCCAGTGGTGGCAGAGACATTCCCAGTGGCAGGTCCAGCCCAAATGTAAACTCCAGGATTTAAACTGCTCTGCCATTGCGCAGAACTGATCTTACAGAAATGGCACAAACATGGCTGTATGAATGCATTTTAGACTTAATTTGGTATTTGCCCAGTCCTAGTTGCTATTGGATAAAACACTGCAGTAGTGACATGCAGTAAATTATATACATACATGTTGATTCAGTCCCTTGCTTTAAAATATTGCTTTGGTTTGGTTTTTAAGTAATGAAATCTATATTCCTGAAAAATGGTTTTCTTTTTGTTTTTCCCTTTTGAGGAGCAAATCAGTTGTATCCGCTCATTTCCCCACCACATTCCCAAGAATGCGATCTTTCTGTTTCTTCATGGTTGCTTATTAGTGTCTTGATTTCATATGTGTCCAGTACTTTAAAAAAACAGCTTCTATCAACAAGCTCCATGGCCTGAACAGTCCACGGCCTAATCTCCTGCAGCTTGGGGTGGATTATCCACGCTGTGGATCACCGTTCCTGAGGATTTCTGCTGCAACACAGTGCCCTGAGGAGCTTGGTAGGGTACATGCCACTTGCCAGGATCCTGTTGCTGTTTAAAGGAGCTGTCTGCAAAAGCCTGTTTACTACATTCTTGAAGTTAAATGCACACAGCCAAACTTGTATGTGGCTTTTATTACCAAGGGGTTTGGTTTTTAAATGTTTAAGTTCTCTCTCATAACCTGCTAAAATCCAGTTGGGACCTGACTGAATAAAAAAAATTAAAGTTGCCCATTAAATATGATGAGGGAGGAAAGCAATTGACTAGTAAGAAAATCATCTTTGGAGTGTGGAGCGTTTGCAAAGGCAAAAAAGCCAGGACTGTAAATCAGAAGTGCTACTCAACCCACAATAAGTCCCAAAGAGGCTGGAAGGAAGAAGGAGGTTAAAATGGGTGCCCTGAAAAAGGAGAGACAGAGGAAGCACAGAAAATACAGAAGAACATAGTAATTAAGAATAGAAAGAGTGCCCACATATAGGCAGCCTGAAGACAAAAATAAAGAGCTTGAAAGTACTGGGGAATGGAAAGCGGTGGAGAAATCTGAGATCAGCCAAACAGCCTCTCTGTAAAGTGTTTTCAATTTGACAACACTGTCATTCCTTGCTTGTTATGAGAAGCTCTCTCTGGTAATCTAAGGAAGAATACCTGTGAGGAAACTGTGCATCTGGTGTGTAAAAACCTGCTTTTCTCAAGAAGCTTCTTTCCTGCATGTGTTAAATAATGTATTGCTGTGAGCAGCAGGAGGAGCTGTGGAATTCCACTGAGTGCAGCTGGGAAGATTTTTATGCTTCTAAAATCCAAAACCTTCTGAGCCTTGTAAACCCTCTTAGAGGTTTATTTTTTTTTTTCCTAAAATCATCCACAGCAGGCTATTTATCCATTACTGTCTCATGCTCTAGTTACAACTACCATGTAGCAACTGCTCTGGGAACTGCCAGATACAGCTGGATTTACTAGCTTTATTTTTAAACACAGGTGACTGAGCTCAGAGAAAATGCTTTTTGCTTACTGTGATACAATTCTTTCATAAGCTAATCATAGTACCCAGACACACTTTCATGATGTAGTGTCTTCTAATTATTTGGCAGCAATGAGCTGTACCTCAAATAGAAACAAAACATTGCATGGTGCTAAGATGTGATTTTCTGATTTATGTATAGGGATGACCCATAGGCATAGTCACTACAGACAGCAGGGCAGTAGTTTTCAAAGTCAGTGGCCTTTACACACTATTTCAGTAGGCTCAGAGTTAAGTCAATGCTACATTTAGGAACTTTTTGAAAATCCTGCTCTTTGTTTTTCTATGGGTGAAATCATTGTTAAATGCATAGCTATTGAGATGGCTGAGGCAGATTTTTTTCCTATATTTTCTAGTGATTTTTTTATCCCATGTTGCTTTGTGTGGGAGGATGAGAGTGCAGAAAGATTAGACAATGCATGATCATGTTATTGTCTGAAACAATCAGTATATGTGTTTTCTCTAGTCATTGCTTCTTTTGAGCTTGCCAGCACTTATGCCTCAGGAAACATCATCTCACTAAAGAGTACCCTTGAGTCAGTGAATATAAAGCAGCAGAAAATATTCAAGAGAATATGCCTTTCAAGTCTGGTATATTTTAGAATTAGTGGGACAGGTTAGATTTGGATCCTTATCCATAACCATAGTTTCTGTTAACAGTCTTTTATCTTTTGTTTCATTTTAAAAATATGCCTGACAATGCGGATTTGTTTGAGATTTAATTGGAGAGATGAGAAAACTAATTTTACTCTGAGATAATATATTAGATAAAAGTTATGAACATTTGAAATGAGAAGGTTATGTTTGGAGTTTTCTTTGTACTAAATTAAATTAGCATCCAACATCCTTGACAGTACAATTACTGTAAGGTGTAATCCAAACATAGCTGAGTCTAAAGTTTATCAGGGAAAAAATATTTTCTTGCAGTAATTCATATATTCAGTCAAATATTTTTAAGAGTGACAGCTATCAGACTAACATAGGTTACACCCCTGATGCTTGGTACTTTCCCACAGCAGAAATTCTGTGTTTGTGTGTGAAGCTCTGTGTATGTACAAATGTAGCAATTACAGGGATGGAGGCTTGTTTGGAGGGAGAGAATGGAAAGGCACTTAGGCTGACAGGCATACAAATGTGTGCACACTTCACAAATACTTTAGAGTAAGACTCCAAAGAGCTTATCCGTTTGTCCTTTACCCTGAAAGATGCTAACTGAGATTTTTACCCGACTAAAAATAAAATTTGTCCTCAGAGGACTGTGTTGATATGGGAAAAGCAGCTATGCAGAAAGGTGATACTCTGGAGATTATGACCCATGAGATACTGTTATCCCTTGAATTGCTTTAAAATCTTTTTAAAGAAAATAAAAAAATCGTACAGAACACTGTGAGCATTAAAAATATAAATGCCCTTACAGTTAATTACTTTGCGGGCTATTCCATAATTTTACACTTAGATGAAACTGCAACATAAAAATATTTTAATGCATTTAATTTATCATTGAAATGTGATTACAGGTTTTTTTAGAAAACAACAACAGAAGTACAAAGCTATATTTAAAACAGGCTTTGCTTGTCACCCAGAAATTTTCCCTGTTTCCCATTTTACTTGAAGACCTCTTAAATAATGAACCACTTCTAGCAATTAATGATTCCCTCAGGTAAGTGAAAATGTAAATCATAGCTTGCTCAAACTTCTGTGTTCTATAATTTGTCTCAGAGCTAAAGAATATTTCTTCTCTGTAAATATTTCAAAAGATTTAATGTTACAATAAAATCTACACTGCGATGTTATTGGCCTTAGAGATCTCATTTTAATCCTCTTGGTATTCCCTGCATTTACTTAAATTACTATTTTACAGCTTCATTCTTATACCTGATGAATTCCAAGAGATCTATTGCTAATCCATTTGGAAAATGTAAATCCACAGAGTATTGTCTTTAATCATGTTAAATTACTTGTACGTGAAAGAAGTTAATGGTAATTTAATTTAAATTTTTTTTTTTAAAAAGACCAGAATATTTTTTAACTTCATATTCATTTTCTGTACGTAAAGAATAAGATACTGTAAGATCAGATGCAAATGAATGTTTCTACCTTAACTAAAATATTGAATTTTCTTTATCTGCATTTGTGATTTAAAAACTAAATTTGTTTTCCAGTGAATTGGTACATGGCTAGGGATGTTCTCAAACATACATTATAAGCAGGAATATATACAGAAAATATAATTGATGTATAAGAAAAACAATTTGCATAAAAGACCTGATTCAACAAATTATGTGAATCTCTTCAGGCAGCAGAGAATGGATACACCAAAAATAACCAATTCATTAAATTTCATGTAATAACTATTCTGAATAAACTTTTCGTGAACAGCTCATAAACCAATAAGTATTTATGGGAACTATTTAACCAGTGTAGAATAACAAGTAACTCAGAAGAAAAAAAATTATGCATTGTGGGTGAATAGCATTCAAAGGGAAAGAAGTTCATGTCACTGCATAAATTATTCATTGTGAATTATTCTCTTGACTGTAAAGGCTAAGAAAGAAGAAAATTAGGCTTATTTTGCATATTTTGATCACTGTTTTTTGAAGTGCTTTACAGTCGTTAAACTAGTGTTATCCCCATTTCATAGGTGGATAAAGCTGAGGCACTTGGAATTCGTGATTTAGCTAAAGCCACAGATTAAGTCAAATGCCAGGATTAGGAGCAGAAATGAGATTCCTGACTTAATTTTTTAATCTCTGCTCACTAAATAATTCTCCCAGGCTGCTTGTCCACTGAAGGAAACAGGAAGCCGGGGAGGCAAAGCTTTTGGCTCAAGCAGTGAGAGTAAGAATGGGGTCAGCTCATACTTCTCTCCTGGCCTTGCCACCGATTCGTAAGGAGATTTCATTTCAGACTGTCAAAGCCCATCTTTGGGTTCTCTCTCTCCTGATGAATAGCATTCACAACCCATGTGGGTGGGTTTAGGATGCTGAGAGCATGCTAAACCCCTGGGTGATGGGATATGTTGGAGACCATCTTAGTCCTTCTATTTAGGTTATTCTTTTTCCACCACTCCAGCTCTCTCCTCACCTTTCTCCTGCGGAAGTGTGAGGAAGTGCTGCTGATGGTGGCATCCCCCCCGTCTACAGTGGGCATGAAGGGCAGCCTTGCAGTGAGCAGGGAATTACAGGTGTCCGTGACCGGGGGGTCACCTCCTCTTCTGTAGATGCACCTGCTGGTGAAGCCAGTAGAGTCACTGCAGGAGGAAGGGGAGACCTTTGTCATCTCCGTACAACATCCATTGCCTCTAGCCCCCAGCACCCAATTAAAAGGACTGCTTTTGAGCCTGAGGGCTGAGTTGTACCAGACAGGCTGTTTAAATACTTGAAGAGAACCACCGTTACTCTCCCTAAGGCCTTGAGGCCGTAGATATCCTAGAAGTCAGCTCCTAGAGAGTGTGCACCATGGCTTGCTATAGAAACCCACTGCATTTCTTCTCTGTCGTTATCATTCATGTGCTGCTTGCTCGTCCACTCCCCAGTGCAAACCTTGCTGGTCTGAATTCGCATGCCTAGTCCCCATCTTTCTTCGGGACTTCTTTAACTGACACACTCTTCCAACCCATCTCTATTTCCTCCTAGTGCCTACTCCAGCCTAATCTGAATGGCCCCAGGCAGACAAACTAATCTCACTTGCCTCTTTGCTCAGACACTTCACCAACGTCCAGGCCAGGATATGTGTGAAACATCTTGGTGCTTCCTTACTTGTGAAAGACCCTTGATGCTCATATGAGAACTTTTTGGTTTAGACCCACCTGACCACGCAAGCATTGGTGTTAGGCATGACCACAGTGAGTCTTCTCCTTTGCCTGTGCAGGACTCCTATGGCTAACAAGAAATGGGTGAATCTTGATAGCTCTTGAGCAAAGGTTTAGACAACCGTGTTGGCAGTGAGATGAATTTTGAGCAGAATGTGGTCACTTTTATACATCTAGATATGGACTGGCATGTTTAGGTGTGTGGTTAGTAGGTAGGTGGCAGCTCAGAGCAAGACTTGGCTTCATAATGCTCCCCTCATAAAGTTTTCCTTCTGTGTTTGTATGGGTGATTTGGAACTTGTGGAGTGCTCTGTCTTATGACTGATGGGTTCAAAGCCCACGTGTGGTGCAGTGACTGGAGCTGGTGTCTACAGAGCGTGCGAGTGCTTTAAACTCTAGGGCTTTTGGTTAAATGGGGTGCAGCTCACCCCTGCTTAGCTGTGTTTTCTTTGAAGCTGGGTGTGATCAATCACATGAAGATACTCAGGATATGCCTTCCAGTGAATTAAAAGCAGAGCTTTCTCAGTTGCCAAGACCTGAGCAGTCCTACACAGAAGCAGGAGCGGCAATAAAATCCTCCTATTCACTGCAAAGCTGGCATTTAGGGGACACAAAATGAGGTAAGAGATTAAGAATTAATAAGTCACTATAATTATTTTTCTTAAAGGACTGTGTGAAATTCCATATAATTTGCTTATTTGTCTCCACTATTTTTTCTAATTATTACAAGTAAACGTGCAGGCTTTATTTTTCTGTGGTTGTATTCAGTTTCACTTTCCGATTTGGATAAACAACCCTAGTTTTCTAAGAAGGTGTTTTAAGAAAATTTAAGAAAATTTTAAGAAAATTAAGGGGAAGTTATGCCTTCTTGCCTCAAAGACAGACATTATCAACATGAAATCTTGTAAATTTTAAAATTCATCACTTAAAAAGCAGTATAGTATGGCATTCCTACCTTTTGCTAAGCTTGTGGAATCACATTCAACGTGTTTTCTCTCCTGTTTTGCTCTTGAAGATCCCACTAGTCATCAGGAAAAAGTGACCAATTCAGAGACGCTCCGGGTGAAAGTTGAAAGGAGCATATGTAAGGAACTGTCAACCCCCCAAAAGTAAATAGAGAAAGCAGCGTGCTGTCCTTCCGCCTGTAGTGCAGAAATAATTTTCTTCCATGTAACTGCTTCTGTTTGATCACATATATTCCAATCTGCATAAAATGGAGAGAAGAGAATGATCCATGGCTAATTAATTGAATCTGATCTTAAACTGTTCTATTTTCTCCAGTGTACATTCTACTTTGCTTCTTATATCTTGCCTATCGCTGTGGCATCTGAGTACATTTGTTAAGCCATTTAAATAAATAAATAACAAAAAACCCACAAAGCCCTGAGGAATCATGGAGAAATTGCTTTTCATGGAGCACTTGTTTATACAATGATGTGGAGTTTTGCTGCATAGTTGTGGGTGGTTTGGATTCTAGTTAGAGTGAGCTGCCTAGAAAAATCTGTGTATGAATAAACCATGTAGACTTCTGTTGTGGTAAGTATTTAGATACTTAAATACCTCTAAGTAATATATGAAGCTTATATATCCCTCAACAGCCCCAGGTGAGCATGCTTCAGAAGGGTCCTTCACTTGTAACTCTTTGTTTTCCCTGTTTTACTGCAAAAAGTGATGCAGATTCTCATGTACATAAGAACTACAGAGAAAGAGCAGATGGCTGAAGAAAAAAGGAGATCTGGGAATTGAAGAATGCAAAAGAAAAGGAGGAAAATGGAAAACCAGAACATCTGAAGAGAAATGAGAAAAGGAGGGTGTAATAATACAAAGTATTTATTACAGCCCTGTCCCTCTGACTGCTGTAGCTTTAGTGAGGTTATTTGCATCTGCAGACAGGTCATTGTACCACTCATCCCATGTGGGATCTTTTATTTGATTTTGAAAGTTAGAAGCAGCCCAGGATTGTTGAGAAAAAGAGGTGGTAGAGATAAAAATGTATTGAACAAAATTCTTGCCCTCAACTTCAGTTTGAATAAAGATGAGATTGTAACTACAGGCTTTAAAGACTACAGGAATTTACCCCATCGTAGTGCCCACATTCTTTCCATGTTCAGAGCTCTGCCATCCCTCCAGGCCCCATATCTTACTCCTGAGAGTGAGCAGAAGGGTCTATTGCCAAAGACTTGAGTCTCAGTTATTAACTGCAAGTCTTCAGCACTTCACAGCACGAGACCTCATGGGGTTAATTTCCCTCTCCCTCCATCCTCTTCATTTAAGTTGGGGGAAAAAAAAAGTATCACTTTTGATAATTTACATTTTTTTTCTGCACTCAGACACAATAAAATGTTCCTAATAATACGCTGAAGGAGAATTTTTAAGTAGTTATGGGTAGCTGTAAATGTAAAAGTTAGTGTAAATATACATCATATTTCCACAACGACAGCCTTTTCCTCTCTCTTTCTCCTTTATCAAACTGCAGAAGGAAGGAAGCCCACGAACTCCTGTAGTACAGAAGGAAACTCCTTTTGCTCTCCCCTTCACCCTCCCCAACAGCGGCGAGCGCTCCCTCCGCCGCGCTCCCGCGCCCGTCGCCGCTGGGGGGCGGTGCTCGGCGGTTCGGCTCGGCTCGGCTCGGCTCGGCTCGGCTCGGCTCGGCTCGGCTCGGCTCGGCTCGGCTCGGCTCGGCTCGGCTCGGCTCGGCTCGGCTCGGCTCGGCTCGGCTCGGCTCGGCTCGGCTCGGCTCGGCTCGGCTGAGGGACAGCGGGTCCCGGCGCTGGACGCGGCCCGGGGACGCCTTTGAACCGTGCTGCTGGCAACCCATTTCTTAGGAAATACTTGTTTTGGTGTAAAGCACATTTTGGTAGATTTTTAAGGATGGGAAGGATTTTGGTGACTTTTTCCCTAGCACTGCCTCTGGGATTTACCAGGTGCCTCCCTCCTCAGGACCATAACCTGAGCCAGAGCACAGTGTCTCTTCTAGGAAGATAGCAAGTTTCAAGATTCCTTGTGACGGAGAAACAATAAGATCTCTGTGTAAACGGTGTCTGTGTTTAACTACCATTTTTCTCAAAAAAAAAAAAAAAAAAATCTACACATCTCCTTGGGAGACAGGATATTAATGTATGCATTTGCCCTTCAAGAGCAGTGGAGAGTATTTCGGAATTAGAAGAAATCCTAAAGCTACCCTAAAGCACCCCACCGTATTAACAGCACTTTTCTCACTCAGTTTTTATTTAAGAGACCTCAGAATATCTCAATGGCAAGTTTCCCAACAGAGGATGCTGTCAGCCTATAATTTTTACTTTATGGACCCATTAACAAAACCTGACAGCTAAATTATAGGTTCCACCTCTGGTCACCCCAATAGTATTTGTGAGTGGGCATGAATGACTGCAAGCTTTTTTTTGTGGATCCAGATGATCTCTTTGGCTTCAAATACATATTGAAATGAATATGCACAGCAAACAGAAATGTCTGCTTTTTAAACAGACATCCAGAAAATGGAGAGTCTGTGCAGCCGCAACAGAATTTCAAAGCACAGTGTCCCGGCACGAAAAATGTATTTTGTGAATCAATACAGTTTGGTTTTAATTCACTCGAATCCACAGAGCTATCCAGTTTACAGTGACTGGTGGTCTGGCCTCTTTTGCTATCTGTCCTTCATCAAGTGTTTTAGGAGCACTGAAAATATGTATAAACCAGACAAGGCACTTACTAGTGTAAAGCAAGACAGCCAGGGACTGCTGCAGCCATAAACAGAAGAGCTGAGTGCCTGGAGCAGAACGGAGAGGGACAAAATAGCTGTGAGACTGCTGAGAAGAGAGGAGGGGGAAATTGCATTGGTGCTGCTGCATCAAGAATTCATCCGGTATCTGAGATGCAAAAGGGTGCATCCCCGCCTTCACTCAGGTAGATGTATAGGTTAGGTTCATTGGAATACATGGTGAGTTCCCTTTTATATGAGAATGATGCGCTCAATAGTGGCTACAGCCCAAGTGTCTGTATTTGAGCGTCAAAGCAGACCCCTAAATGATTACAAAGGTCCCCTAAATAAAACTTATTTTCAGAAATAGCAGCTCTACCTTCTGTTGGTTTTCAAGATTAAATACAGAGCTCCGTATTTTTAATAATCGACACTGATAGCATGTGAATAAAAAAATATGGGTTTGGTTATCAATGCTTAGAGTGCTAAGTTTTAACATGTTTATTTTTATTCTCAGAGTAGAATCAAAATCATTCAGAGTACAGTATTGTTATGCCTGCAAAGTGCTAGGAGGAAAGTTACAACCTGTTACGTATAGTGAGATTTGTCTTTAGTTAACTGACATTAATCAGAATGACCCATCTCTCCTCTAATGCTGAGTAGAGTATTTGTGTATAAGGCTATGGGTTTTGTTTTCAGTCTATCTTCAATGCACTAGAAATTTGGTAAATCATCTGGTACAGATACTGGGTTGTCTAAACTAGGTATAATTAATCATTTAAAAGACACCCCTCTTTCCTTGATTAATTCACAATCTTGAACTTAATGATAACTTCAAAACAGTAATTACATGACTTGCAAACAGATTATTCATCTTTCGACTTGGCCCTAAATTGTTTATCATGTTCCATTTTCCTAAGCAGTCTTCTCTGTCATGGGAAAAAATTACTGTCTTGTGATAACAAAAGACATTACTGCTAATTGAGTCCCCCTCATCTTTTTTCCTCATGAGATGACTTCTCCAAAGTAATTATGAATCCACTTTGGTTTGATAACACTGCATTACAAAAGATTATCTTTGGCAGGATTACTCTCAATTTCCAGCAGCAGAACTCAGTTCAGCAGCCAAATCCAGTGGAGTATTTACCACTAGTAAACTTGGACGAGAACTTTCCGTCGGTGCTGGGTTTGGCCCTGCCAGTGCTGCACACTGTGCCCTTCTGAAGGGCAGCGGTATGCACGGTCCAGAACATGGCTGGTCTTTAAAACATAAACAATTTTGTAGTGTATTATGAAGAAGCAGCAAGCCTGTCAGAGTTCAGGGAGCGTCTGGATGATGCTTTTAGTCATACGGTTTAATTTTAGGTAGTCCTCCGAGGAGCGGGGAGTTGGGCCCAGTGATCCTTATTGGGCCCCTTCCAACCTGAGATATTCTATGATATTCTATTATTCTAAGAGAAAATGGGAGGCAATCTTTGAGAGGCTCAATACCGGTGACTGCACATCAAAACAATGCTATTAGAAAATATGCAGTTTACTTATATAATAAAAGTAGAAAAATAGTCATTTCCACTCACTTCAATAAGTCCCTGAGCATAACATTTTGTCTGATATGTATTGATGCTTTTTCTTCTGTCTTGATATAAGGAGGAAAAATGTCCTGTCCTACTATTAGTCATCACATGGACTATTTTCTTCATATTTAAAATGAATTACTACTCTAGCTGTACTTTTGTGAGCAGCTTCACTAATTATTAGTGTTCCTGTAGGTGTTTGTTTTCCTTCTCCCAGAGTTCCACAACACTGAACAGTATTTTAATTATTTGCATTGGAAATTGGTTAGCTATTCCATTGTTTTCATTTTCACATGGGATGATCAGGAAGTTTCTTTGTAGGGTCTCATTTCTTGTGCCTCACAGGTAAGCTGCTGTTCGCTGGTATGGGTGAAAGAATCAGTCTCTTCGAGTCACTGCTGTGCTGACACACTGTCCCGAATCCTCCTATGGCAGAATTACAGCTGTGTGGAGTTTGACGCAGTTAACATCCAATTTACCTCTAGAAAGTATAATATAATATAATATAATCTCTCCAGACAGATTCGCTTTCCTTCCTGCAAGTCCAGAAAAGCTCTTTCACGCAAGGGACACACAATAATCCTTAATCTCTCTCCATCATTTTGCCTTTTCAAATTGTCTCAAACTTCCCTTTACATGAATTTACAGAGTCTGAAAGTAGGATAGTTTCATATTGAGTAAAGTCTACAGCATTTGCTGTAAAAGAAGACTGACTAAATCCATTTCCATGGGAAAGGATCTATCCTGTAGTACATTATTTGACATTATACTGTTCTCTCTATCAATTCCTTTACTTTCTGGTAAGAAGGAACCAAAGTTTTCATAGATTGACAGTAAAAATAACTAGTCTGTTTTCGAAGTAGGACAAAACTGTGGTTGATGACTTTTTCTTTTTTTATATAGCTTCTCAATATTCTGTAAGCATCTATCTCCAAGTGGAGGCAGAGCACATAAAGAAAAAAGTTCTTTCTAGGCCTCAGGGCAAACCCAAAGCATTCAGGTTGGATTTGGCTTCGTATTCATCCTCTAAAGCTCAGTGCATACTAAAATCTCCCAAAGACACCAAGGTTTTTTGGTTTTTTTTTCTTCTCTATTTTCCTTGGCAACTAAAACACATTTTACATAACCACATTATGTGCTTCACAGTAATATATGAGATTTCATAAATGATATAAATGGCCTCATACAAATTCAAAACAGCACAAGAGTCAATAAACTTATATTGCAAGAACTCCAGACCACAGCAGGGAAATATCTAAGCCTTTCAAAATTGGTTCATTTTTTTCCTTTAAAAAAAAAAGCCCTTTCCTCTAACTTCCCTAAAACACTGAAATTTCTGTATATTCAGTTTCTTGACTGAATGAATTTCCTAGCTTTTTTTTTTGATATCTTCATCAAATTATTTTTTCCCCTTGTTTAACATCATTACTTATACACATACATATTGAAATAGATCTGAAATTAGTTTTATAGGGCAACAGATATGCTATAAAGCATATTATTTAGGAGGGTACAAGCTTTGGCTCTACTGGTCTGCAAATAATTTATGGAGAAATATTCAAACCTAATTAATGTAATTCAACTGGTGCTGAAAGAAAATCTTTGTCCCATGATCATATTTATTATAGGCATAGATTACTGAATTATTACTGAATTATCTTCATGTTTATCTTTGATGGCTCAATTACCAATAAGGTGTCACGGGGCCTGTTTGTTACAACCTCTGTTTTAAAAATATAAAAATATAAATTCAATTGTAATTGAGAAATTTTTACTGCTTTGTTTTTTTGAATGTTTTTTTCGTAACTCTCATCCAGAAGCTGGTTCATCTGAGGTTTGTCGTCTTTTGTGTTCGTCTTGGCTCTCCTGCTATTCATTGTGTTCCAAGTGAATGTGTTCTTAGAAAAGGCCTCCTAAATATGAGAAAACTAGATTTTTATCTTACTGACTCACTTTAGAACTGTACATAAAAACACGTGACATTTTGTGGCCTGATCCCCTGACCAAAGTGGTAATGAAAAGACTCTTTTTAACCTCAACAACCATTGGATCATGGTCTTCAGTTCCTTGTTTTTCGACTTCATAAAGCAGCCTGAAGTCAAGCTGTAATTTTACTTAATTGAGCCATTTAAAAACTGATAAGCCCCACATTCTTCCTTTTCCACCAGATCCCACATGTGTGTAATTTGATAATTTGTTTCTTTCTAAATAAACAAAGAGTAATAATAATTTTTTTTTAACAAAATCATACTGAAAAGTTATCTATCTATCATTTTTCATTTGAAAGGAAATGAAAGTAAACATCGGTGAGCAGTACTCTCACTGGGAATCAATGCTGTACATGAAAAAGAAAGGGATGGAAGTTACTTATATCTGTTTCAGATTTTCAGATCTGATGAAAATATGTGAAAATTCTTTGACAAATACTCTTTATCTGTGAATCTCCCAGGCTTGAATAAAGGAGAGGCAAATGAAAGGTATAGAACCATAAGTCTAAACCATCCAGGTAGTATTTGATTTATCTTTTGATTTATTATTCTGAGGCAGAAGGGTTGTAAAAGCCTCAGGACTTCTGCTATTTTTTTTCTAAACTTTCCTTAAACAGACAGTTCTTTGTCTGGAAGCAACAAGTCTATCAAGTGCTCTCCATTGTTTTAATTTGCTCATCAGGCTGCCCCAAATTCCACCTAGGCCTCTTCATTTCAAGTGCACCATCTTCTTTAAGATATATTTTCTGAAGCAGCTGGAAATAAAAAGGTTACTCATGAGTTTACCAAAAGGAAGGTGCAGATGCAGGTGAACATTGTAAAAACTTTGAACAAAATATTAAATAAAATCAACAGATTCTTAGGAAATTCTCTTTTGTTTTGGCACCACCTTTAGCTTCACCTGTAGTTACTTCCTTATTCATCCTTCTTTACTCATGTCTGACTGGCTGAGCTTTGTCACAATAGATCTATGGCTCTGCAGCACATGCCTTTGCTAACATCCAAGGAGACAGTATGACATTTTCTTTTACTTGCATTAGATGAAGAAAATTGAAAGCCTAGTACTTTTCTAGAAAAATCTGCCTGTTGGTTAGGTTAGTAAAGAATGAAATTTGTCGAGGCACTTGGAAGAAATGGAAAAAGAGAGAGAGAAAATATAAGCTTGACTTTCAAACAAATTCAAGCAACCTAATTTCTTTTAGGAACTTTTTACCACAAGTTGCAATTGTGCTGAACTGGACAGAAAGAAAACTCTTTGTGAAATTATTTTGCCTCTACTGAAGAATTTCAGTGATGTGTGCTGTAATGCTTCATATTTTACTAGCATACTCATTTTTTTATACAGCAGCAAAAATACAGACATTTCAAAGCAATTTTATTCTCGACATTTTATATATTTATATCTATTCATTTGGATGTGTGTATTCAATGCAGTATTGAAATGCTGCTAAGACACCAACTATGGAAGAGCATGCACTAATATATAGGCATGCCCTTTGAAGGTGCCAAAGTTAATTCAGCACTACCATACAAATTTGGCATAGTAATGTCAATTATGTGACAACTTTTTAAAAAGTAAGTCTGTATTTTTTATTACTTCAGGGTATTTAATTTTTCCACTTAAAACATGCACTTTTCTGACTGGACTTTTCTGACTGCTAGCCTTTTGACTCTAAACAAGCCATTTAGATATTTCATGTGATGTATTTTATGCTGTCAGGGAGTTTGCAGTTATTGCTTTCCAAACACCGCAGAACATCTTGCTCTCTGGGTTCCTACTTGCCCTGTTGCTGTTCTGCTCATCTCTTGACACAAGCTCAGAATCCTCTACCAGGTGTTTGTAGCCCATGCTCCTCTTCACTTCAGGACAGAAATAGAGATTTAATGAAAGCAAGTTGCCCAAAAAGGCTTGGAGAGTCTGATCCTTTGACAAGAATGACAATATTGATCTTTTTGGGTCAATAACAGCAATGTTTTTTTCCTCTACATAAATTCAACAAATAGTATCCCAGTTTTATTTCTGGCACTGGGACTCTGTGGCATTGTTTTTGATTCGAAACCTAAGTTAATTAAAAAGACAAAAGGGTGTTTCTTGGAAAGCTGAATTGGACTTGCAGTCACTTTTTACTGATATGAAAACTAAGAGAAGACAGATTTATGCATGCATTTAGACCACCTAAAAAACAGATTAGGGTATTTAATACAGTTTACAAAGTATGCCCTGCTGGTCATTTTCTAATTCTCATCAGGTACTTATGTGGATTTTTAGTTACCAGCATACTTTTTTATTTATTTTGTAATACTATATTTACCTTAAAAGTATATGATTTTTAAGTCTCATCATAAATCAGGTGCATACAACAGACAATTTTATAATCTAAGAGCATGTTCCTGCAAGACAAAGCATGTGAATAACTTCTGAAGTTAATTGGTTTATTCACATAATTAAAGTGACTTAGGTGTTTAAGCTTTGCAAAATTAGATCTGCCAGTGGTGATAGCCATTACAATAACTATTGAAGGCAGCTCAGTTGAGAAGTGAAACAATAAAAAAGTGAAGTGACTCAGTAATGGTGTTTATTATGCAGTGTATTAAACCCATGACTACTGCTGGGTTACTTTAAACAAGGGTGTACTAAAGTGAGTTCACAAGATTACTGAAAGGAATATTAAATTGCTCTGTTATAGGTTGAAGTCTTCATTTGTACTAATTGTTTCCACCTTTCTTAGAAAAACTGGGTAAGTATGAGCAGATCTGAGACATTTTTCTACTAATCTTTATATTACAGAATGACTTTTGCTTTGTTTGATATGATTTGTTTGATGACCCCATATTATTTTTCCTATTATTTTTCAGTATTAAATTCTGTCTATAGATGGCACTAACTTCTTGCTGTTTCATAGAATCCAGAAAAAAGCTTCTTGACATACGAAAAACATTTCTTGGCAGTTTGTATCCTATAATCCAGCAGTGAGATTTTGCTTTAAAACTATAAAAATAGCATGTTTCTTTTTATTTTTTTTAAGATTATAATGACTGGCAATGGAAAACAGGATCAGAATGTGAGCTGTAGATTTGTAAAAAAATATTTTTAATGTCTTTCATACATTTAAAGGCTCGACTTTTTGAAAATAAGTGAAATCCACTTTAAAAAAAGGGAACCAGAATGATGTAAAATGCAGTCTTGTGCTGGCAGTGTGGATGTAATAATAGAAAATATTGATCCAAATACTTCCTTTTCAAAATTTAGATTACATCATCATGTATCTCTTCTGTATCTATATCTACATTCATTAGGTGAAAAAAGCAGTATGATTTCTGTATTAGTCTGGGAAACGGTATTAAGATGCTTACTTCAATACAGTTCTACCGAAGTTAGTGTGTTTACGTATATAAGACTAAGCATATATCTAAGCATTAAGATATGGCCTTTATAAATTGTATGCAATAAATAACAAATATCAGGCATTTTAAATACTTTTCACAGTTATGAAGCACTATGACACTGTAATTCACGTCATTAGCACACTGATTTTTGCTATTAATCCCGATTTAAATTAAACCTGTTTATGTGAATCAGAGCGGAATGAGGCACAGAGCTCTCAAGTTATCATCTTTTTATTGCAAATACAGTTACTGACTCAGAAATAGTCTGTCTTGTTTTGGAAATTATTAATAAGGAACAAGAATGCTATTTATTTCTTGACATTTGATAACATCCCCACATATCATTCCTTTTATCTATACTGAAAAGATGACAAATTGGTCAATAACATTCAATTTAAGCATGTGCTACCCATGCCAGATTGTTACCTTAAGTAAAAAGTTTCTTATGAAAGCAAAGAAAACTAAGAAAAGAAAAAGTAATTTCCTCTATGTCTCTAGAATTATTCTAGCACTGACTTTTATTTGCAAAAAATACTGTTTAATTCAATATTCTCCCACCACTTCTTGTGTGAGGTAGCTAAACCAATCTTCCCTGAACTCTTGTAAAATAGAGTGTTGAAAACTTGTTATAGTTAATATTCAACGAAGAAGACCTCACTACTCACACATTATTAACCTCTCGTGTTTCTGAATTGTAATAAACAGTTGTGGTTGGGAATATAAGACCCAGGCTTCTTCAGTATAGACTATAGGGTATTTCTGGCAAAGCAAAGCTATTAAGGACTAACACAAAAGAAAATATACTGAAAGTATTTATTTTTGTGCTGATGTAGAGACCTCCAAGACATTTCATGAGTACAAAGAAAGTGCATGTCATATATATTTTTTTCATAATTTAACCAAAATATCTGTTTATGCAACCTGCTCATCCTCATTACGAATACAGCCTCCAAAAGAGCCCACATGCAGGCCACCCCGAAAATTTCAAATCCAGATTTATACACAAAATTTGGAGATCATATCCATCCCTTCTGCCTTCAGCTATGGTTTAAGGAAACATACTGTGGTAGGATTTCCATTGAAAGCCTATTGCTTCCTACCCAACAGTGTAAGCTTTTTTAGAACTCTTTCAATACGTTATTACATTATGTAATGTTTCATTTTCAGGTCAGAAACTTCAATAATGCCATTTGCTTTAATATTCCAGTAGGAAGAACTAAGACAAATGAATAATTGCTAAGCATTACAATAATTCAAATGATAGTGAGCCAGAAAACAAAGGAGAATAGAGCTGATTAGCAAGAAAGTCTTTGGAATCAGGAAGTCCCGGGGTACCTCAAGAACTGTTAAAAGAAGAAAAAAACCTACCCAAAGTTTATTTACACTTTTCCAGGAAATGAACGTGAGCATCGAGAGATCCTTTATCCACTGAGGTAAAAAGAAAACAAGAAAAGAAGTGGGACAACTCAACAATGAAGATAGGGTCAAGACTGAAAAGAACCTAATGCTGTCCCCAGAAGTGGAGAAATTCTGTCTCAAATTAAAGGTGATGATAGAAACACTGCAAAGGCAGAATGGCTGGTGGAAACAGAGAGAAGGAAATAAAAACTTTGGGGAGGAACTAAGGTGCAGATCTTAAGGCACTTAAAAAGGGAAGTAGTGAGCAGGTATCTCCATCCTAGAAGACTGAAATATTTAGCACATGAAACCACAAGTCAGGCTGCAAGGATTTTAAATAACTCTAGTCGTTTATTTAAATTGGTACCATATGACTGAAGCATAACAAATAGAGCATTTGTGTTAAAAACAAGGTAACAAAGCCATCAAGGCACTACAGACCCATTAGTCTAAACTCAGTAAGTACAGGCTACAGTTTATATGAAAATCTTTAAGGATATGGGTACAAATGAAAAAATGGAGATAAAATGCATTATGGATTTACCAGTTTAAGCTGATGAATATCCTTGCTAAAAATGATTTTCTACTTTGCAGAAATGCTGATCTGAACCAAAGCCTGAACTTCATACAATAATAAGAAATAAATGATTAAGGGCAGCATGGAGATACACATTAGGTGACAAACAAGAAGGACAATGAATTGTGACACTGAAGAACTATTAGGCTCATTGGGTTTCCTCAAAGTTCATTTTTGGTGCTGATCTTAAGCAATATCTTCAAAAGTGAAATTGGTATGAGAAGTAAGTTCAATTAAACTTGTTGATGTTCAGGACGCATCTAAGTCACAAACAGGACTGGAATATTGATGATGGCAAAGACTGGAGAGATGAAGACCAGCATTGTGAGACAAGATACTTGGAGAGCAGTTTGTGATATAAACTCGGGGCCCCTGAGTCATGTAAGACAGAGGAGAACCTTGCTGTATTAGTTGTTAAATGGATGGAGTTTTTTTTTTATGTCCTATGGACACAAAAAGAGATTTGATGCTGCAAAATGTCAGAAAAAGTATGTCCAGTATGCAGTGTATAAGGCCTTGGAGATGACGTTTATAATACTGTATACTCTTCATGCTGAGATACATGCACTAACCTGGAACAAATACTGGGAGGCACTGCTAGAGAACCCTGAGGAATGGAGTAACTATCATTGGCTACTATCTAATTAGTTACTAACTACATTATTTAACTGTCTAACTTCATTTTCTTAGCATAGGATACCAGAAATTATAAAGCTGTTCTTGATAACATGTTTAGGAGAAAAAACGAGAGGAGAAGTGATTTTAAAAAGAGGACATATTAGCACAAAACCAAAAAGAATTTAATTTGCCATCATGTGTTTATTGTGGAAATTATGACGGTTTCTAATCATCATTGCAGAGAAATTATAGAACACCTTTTTAAAAGATACTGTTGACAAAAATCCTAAATCACTTTAGGATGGACCTTTGAAGGTTTGTAACAGGTTATATTACAAGTAATTAACCATGGTAGACTGAATTTAATGGCCCTGGAAGACGTTTCTTTCTGTGTATGCCGATACTCTGAGTAATCTATAAGTGCTGCTTCTCCTCCAGGTCCACCAAATTTACTCATGTGTATGCATGGGAATAGCCCCTTTCTGTTCAGCAAAACACCTAAGACTGTTATGTTTCGATGCATCACTAAGCCTGATTAATTTCAAATGCTTTTCAAGAGAACTTAAACCAAGGTTTCAATGCCAGCTCCTCCTGTGCTTGTACGTGCACACATTAAATGTACATTAACATCATTCCTGCAAGTTCCGAAAAAAATTATAGATGATGCTACTAAAATAAATTACCAACTTGTGAAAATTATTGTGATATTCTTCATTGGTTATGATATTAGACATATATTGTCAAAAAGGTCAATTTATTTTCAAAACAATGAGAAACAGCAGTGAGTGTGAGTCATATCACAAAAGTATTTAGTAAAAGTGTAAAGTAAATATCTAAAACTTTTGCAGTGCAGTAAAGACAACTCAGTTGATCTTGCTGAATTTCTAATTTCAAGAAATAGGAACACTGTGTTCAAGGCCACTTTCTTTTGTATTTCTTTGGGTATAATTAGATAGTTCTCTTTTTTCAGAAGAAAATAATAATTTGAAATAATGTCTGTGAAAGACACAATGCTGCTAATATGTTCTCAGAACCTGAAGCATGTATTAATAAAATGGAAAAGCTCTGGGGAAAATTTATTTCGCTTGCAATTCATTTGGTTCCTGCCATAATTGGACAAAGGAGTTGAGTAGCTGCCAGAGAAAATGAGAAGTTGAGCACTCAATCACCACCCCTGCAATTCCAAAATTTTAATTGCATCGTTCACTGCAAGACTTTGGGGGGAAAAGTTGTGAAGATGGAACATGTCACGAGTATTGTATTGCTGACAGAGTCTTTTTTCTTATTCCAGACGTCTCAATCACTGCCATACAGCGCAGCCCAGCTCAGAGGAGTGCACCTTTGGTACGGAGAGCTCCTGTGTCAGTCACTGGGGAAATGCAGACAAATTATGCAGATGAAGAATGTGATCATGTGGATCTTCAGGGAAAAAGTAGAACAATAACATTCCTCAGTTATGTTTGCATATTTAAATTAAGCTGAACCTTTACTGTGCACAAATTGCAATAGTGGTGTCCTACTGTCTCATTTGTAAGTACTTGATTGAGACGTTGGGAGCCGGATTGACAGGGTAGCTAGTTGATTTTGTAGATACCCACTGTCATGAACAAAATTCATGCCTGACCCTGCAGGTGCCTGAAATTTCCTCTGCATCAGCTTTCCTGTGTGAAAGCTGTTGCTGCATTGTTGTAGTCACCGACCGCTTCACAGCGTTGAGATGCTTGGCAGGTGACTAAGGCCTAAGCCCTGACAAAGTTCACGAAATACTCACCTACTTTACCTGGAAGTCCTGAGCCAACAGATGTGCTCAGACATGAAATAATTAACAGTGCATTGGCCTAGAGCAAGAAAATGAAAATGCACATGAGTCTGTTGCTTTCTGTTCAGGGTAATCACTTGGAGGTGTGAGAGCTGGCTTCCCGCCTCTGTGGCAATAAATGTTCTAATCACTAAATCAGTATTTTCCAAACTGGTGGGGAATTCCTAGAGGGTAGAGGCAGGAAGGGGAAAGGCACAAGTGAGTAAAATACGTTATTTCCATTTGCAATGATGGAGGAGGGCTAGCTGGTTTGCAATCTGCATGTGTGGAGGTTGCATGTAGGGTTCACCTGTGAATGGTCAGCATTTTAAAGGAGGACGGTACTCTACAGAAGTCATCACTGTATCTCCGCCTCTCTGGTGAGTCCTTAGCCTGTGTACTTAGTAGGTGAAATGGAATAAAACACATGAGTGAGAAATTCCCCATGCTGGGGTACTGCTCGGCTGAGTTTGCAGCATTCAGCTCCCACACTCCTGGTGAGTAATCCCACTGCTGAACTATTGACTATCAGCTCCTCTTGTGTTTGAAACAACTTGACGGGTTCCTGGCATTTGAAAGAAAGAACTTAGTGTTGTGAATGTCTGAGAACATTAGTATACTAACAAGAAATGGAGCTTAAATTACCGTCTCTTTCAGCAATATCTACCACACTGACAATCTAAATCCCTGTTCAAGGAATTTTGAGCCCCCAGTGGTTGAGCACTTAACTGTCCTCATGCTGAGGTGTCTAATTTGAATGGTCTGCATTTCACAGTGTAGAAGATCATCTAAAACTTAGGTCTCTGAAATCTCCAAGATTCTCCTATTAATTCATTCTTTTGGTGTATTTTAGGAATGGCACTCAGCACACTGAGAATGTTAACAGATGCAAATTTAAGTGCCACTGAGTAAGTTTTTTAAGCCAAATGAGTGTTCTTCAGGATAACTTTTAGCCAAAGTTGGAGAAGTTCCACAGCAAACTGAGATGAAATTCAGTAAGCTGCAGCATGACACAGAAGTGTCTTAGAATTTTGCTAGCTCGAGAGAGGTATTAAACCTTTCACAGTCTAGTTTGCATTTGAAATAACTTAACAAAGAGCCATTCCTATTAGTGCTATGCAAAAAATTTAGATTCAAAGGTGATTTGCCACCATCCATGAGTCACTATAGAGATAGAGCACTGGCCACTTTTCTCATTCAGCAATATCTAAAGCTACCTGGATGGCTTCCACCTCTGCAAACTGGCTCAATCATTGTTAATTTTACATCAAACAGACATTCAGAGGCACTTGCATCAACTATCAGTACTCAGTGCTGAAATGGTGAGGTAAAAAACTACTTTATCTTCAGGATTCATTAAAAATAAGCAATGGAATTAGGCACATTGTCTTACAAGAGAAGTTATCAACAGGAATGTGTATTTTTCAAATAAACAATTCTTACCTCAAAATTTACCATTATAGTTATATTAAAACTTTATTACCCTTGCTGCCTTCCCATTATAGTCTTAAAACACTGGTTTTCATATAAATACAATGACAGACCTGCTTGGGAATGTTCCTTAGGTTTATAAAAGGCGCATGGAAAAAAATCTGTTTAAACTGAATAGCAAAGCAATAAACTGGTCTGTGAAGCAGCCGCTGCTAAATTTCTCATGAAATGCTTCCTCTGTTTTTCTGATAGCATTTCTGAAGGCATTTGGCAATAGACTCAACAGCTTAGAGCTGTGTTCTAATCTGGACACAATATGTAGCTTTTATTTCCATTTTTTCCCCCTGAAAGATGAGGTACAGTTGGTATGAAATCTCACAGGGAATTAATTTGTGTAAAGTTCTCATTCTGGAGTTCAGTTGTGTAAAGTCCTTATTCTCGGTTCAGTTGTGTAAAGTCCTTATTCTCGGTTCAGTTTCTGTTTGGCTTCTCCTATTTTTTAATGGGAAATCTTGGAATTAAGACCTTACCTGAAATATTTGGGTGTCAGTCCTACTTCTTAGTTTTAGTTGTCATTTGGCTAAGACATTGTGAGTGTCTATGACAGGTGATAAGGAGGTGGTGCCTGAGGCAAACTGGTAGAGCACAGTGATTTACTTTTTTTAACTGTTGGCATAGAACCATTTTTAGCTGTTGCATATATTATAAATAGAAGGCCACGAATTCTGCATGCTTCATACATGTAATTTGATGAATGTGGGACTCTTACTAAAACCTGATTAGCTGAAGGATGTGTGATGTATCTCAGGGCAATAAATGAATGATGTGGGCCCATTTGAGCCTGCTGAACTGTCATTCTGCCATGTTTGAATACTCCCTTTGTAGGTGAAAGAGGAAATAGTATGAACTATCACGTGGACTGATGTTTTCTTTTACTGCAGCTTTGTTGTGTGCAGCAAAAATAACTGCTTCCCATTTGAGTACTGATAAGTAACAAAGGACAAACTTTTGATGTAATTAGAGTTTAAATGGACTGTAATAAAATATTTCCTTGTTAGTCAGATTTAATCTATGTTACATTTTTTTGTAATTGGCTTGCTTCTAATGGTTTGTTGCCATGCTTTGAAATGCTATGCAAAGTATGTTCAGCCCTGTAGTCAACAAAAGTTAATATAATTTAAAAAAATATAAAAAAATACTTCATATTTAAAATGTATGGCCTGTCTATTGTTCCTGAGAAAGCTGGAAAAGCTTTATTTTTTCTGTGTATGTTTTATATATAAATATAGAGTAACACAAATAGCATATGAAACACACAGCTTATGAAACTTGCTGAAATGATCAATGTTTTTTATCCCACAGGACTGATTTTTTTCCCATTCTCTTGGGTGAGCATTGCAGAAGAAATTTTGTCAGCATGAATTCTTATCTGTCATAAAGACACTTATTCTGTTAGTCTGTGTTTTACTTAAGAAATGTGACTGTGGCCTGCATTACAAGTGTTTTCCCTCAAGCTCATTTCAAACAGCTTTTGACACTGGGGATGGCTGATGCATGGTTCTTCCAGCTTTAATGGTCTGCTCTTATTTGTGACTTTATGTGTTGTTACAAAGCTCTAGTCAGTAAACTATAAAGTAAAAATTACCAAGACCTCAGTGAGGTCAGACATATATTTTTTTGTAATTATTCATTCTAGAAGTCTTTGTTGTCAGCGGGCAATTGAGTGAATAACCTATAGAATTAACCATTCACCTGCATGCTCAGCTTGAAAAGCAATTTGCTTTCCCTATGCAGTTCTATCAGGTTATTGAAAGAGTTAAATAGACAAAAAAGAGAGAGGGGAACTATTGAAAGTCTGGGAAAAAGGAAGAAAATGAAGACGTAAGGCTGCTTCTTTGTCTTTTTTACCGCATATTTGTTTGAGGATTGCCTCTTCCTACCCACCTTTTCTGACGGTTGCTCCTCCACTTGACCTGATTCACTGAACGTGGCTGGTTGGACTAGGCTGTTGACTCTGTAGTCAATTAGCAACGTGCTAGGGTAGAGAGACTTAAAAATACCTGTAACTGCTGAGTCAACTAATAGAGAGCTAAAAGTAAGCCTGGGACAGAAAAAGAGTAACTAATGCCTTGCCTTGGCAGTCTTTGCCCAGGCAAATTCAATGATGCTGGAAGCTGTGCCCTCCTGGGAGAATGGCAGCTCTACAGCAGCCACCCCTGTCCTGGCAGTGCCTCTCCTGGGTAGGTAAGGCTTTTTGGCTCCCAAAATCTGCTCCCAAGCCTTGTGTATAGAGCCAGTGATACACAAATGAATTATTCCAGCCATAACATGGATGTAGCTATTGCTACCCTGTTGGTCTTTGTCTGGCCAGCAATTCTTGGGGATTTGTCTCATGGCAGAATAATTGAAGTTACTGTGGGTTTGCTGTACACCCCGAGAAATAGGTTGTAGCTATTAACCAGGGAGAATATCTTACTGTTTTAGTGCTGTACAGAAAAGTTCCCTGACTGTACTGAACACTAACAGAAGATCTTTGTTGTGAAATCACAAGAAATGTCTTTCTGGCACCCAAGAATCTTGTGCTGCGACTGCTTTATATGCCAAATATGTCTCCCATGTGAACATATTATAAATCATCTGTGTTTTATTAGAAAAGCACTACCAAGCTCTGACAAAGGGTACTCTCAGTAGGTTCAGTTGTTTGTTCCCGTCTTAAAAGAGGAATGTTGAAATCCGTTGTGTGAGCAGGAATTCCTGGCAAAACAAACCCCCGGGAATGCTGGAGACATAACTGTTTCTCTCGGCTAATAAACGCTGCAGGCTCTTATTAAACTAGTCCAGCCAGCACCAGGGCAACTGGCCCAAACTTTGCATTAGTTGCCAAGGAGGAAGAATAGATGCATTTCATGCAGAAGGGGTAGTACAGCACTTTCTCTTCAAGGTGCACATACCTGCAGGGACATGGGTTGTGCCCAGTACTCATGGGAGCCAGGGGTAAGGCTGCCCTTGGATTCAGTGGTTTTGGAGTGACTCCCTTATCCCCTCAACAGTTCTTTACTGTAATGAAAATATTGGACTCCCACAACACTGGCATGACTTCGGAGAAAGTCACTAAAGTAGCACCTAATCCTGAGCTGTTTGGAAGTTAAGTGCCTCATGGAAATAGGTGCTTAGCACCTAGGGAATGCAGAAGGCTGGTCTTTGCTCTGAGTTATTCTGGACTAATTTATAATGGTGTTCCTGAGCTCAGTGTCTATATCTTTTTTTTTTTTTTTTTTTTTTTAACCTTTTTTTCCCCTCCCATTAACCTGAACAGTTTGTTCAAACTAGATCTATTAAAACTACTGGCAGATGCACTCAGCTGCCAAATGGATTGAAGTCAATGGAAGAGGGAGAAGCAATCTGCTCAATGTCACTGTAGCCTTTAATCACAGTTAAGGAAAAATTTGGTTATATTTTGCCAGTATAGATCTAGTCTGATTTCTTTGAATCCCAGCAGATTATACTGAATCCTTGAACACAGTGGTGGCGCTGTGAATTTATGAGAGAGATTTCAAGACAGAAGCCTGTACCATAGGATTTGAGAGCACCTTTGGTTTTAAAAGAACCAAAGATACTGAGAAGATGCTGAGATTAAAAAGTGGGATTATTTTTTTTTCTTTTTTTCAGGTAAGACTGTACAGTGAACTCCAATGGAATTTTTCATAGTAAGAATTACTTTTGAGGGGAAGATATTGTCTAAATTCCAACATACTCTCCTAAAAATCACTTGTGAGAAATGAGTCCTCATCTTTCAGTGGGGGATGTGACTTTCTGGTTTTAATGCACTTAGTAACTAAGATGAAATAGCAATTCCACTGCAAAAGACAGGAAAAGCAAGGGACTTTTGGTTTACTGCAATGTACAGTAGGTGCAGTCAATTTTTGTTGGAGTACAGAATTAACCTTTGCAAGGTGTCCTGGGGTTCAGGTCAGCTGCCCCGGCTATGCCCCCCACCTCCCAGGTTCCTGTAAAAATTAACTCTATCCCAGCTGAACCCAGGACACAAGGCCATCTTATTGGGTTGTTATAATGACATTTTTATTTTAAACTGGTGTTGTCCAGAAAACAGTTATTCTTTCAACAAAACCTCAAAGATTTAAAAAACTTGTTTTCATTTTGCATTAAAATTATGTTAAAATAATTTGGGGAAAAATTTCTGTGACGAAAGTCAGAAGGTACTTCCTAGTTTAAAGCATAGGATGCTGAGGTGGGAAACTTGGCCTCAAAGTCTTATTCTGAACCAAAGCAGAGCTTTTGGATACAGTTTTCTACCGACCTCCATATGATGTAAAAGTGTGGCAACAGACTTCCTGATTTTTTATAAGAAACTTCATTCTGGGTCTGATCAATATCACTTTTGCAAATGTTTTCTTGTACTTGATATATTTTGGCCAAGAGAAAAAAGTTTCTTTTAAGAAATTACATTTTCCAATGGAAAATTGTTTTCAAAATATCTCGGGAAAGGTCTTACCGAAGTTAACAAGCTATAATCGATAAATGCAGGTGTCTAGCAGTTGAAGGCAAATCTTTAGGTTAAAAACTAGTGAATATTTTTTTTATTGCCAGGAGTTCTGTGTATAAATCATATGTGAGTAGAAAGCCATAAAAGCAACTACTTCATCAACATGTGAAAGTTAGAAATCCAAAATTGCCTTGGGAAAGCAGCAGAAAAATATTTGGAAAAAAAAGAAAGAAAACAAATACTTACTTTTGCTTCTGAAAGTGTGAATAAAACCCTTTTAGATCTGCTGGACTAAATCACTGCCCATGGCCTTATGCTCCATGGAGCAGAGTTTACATCAGAACTCCAAGAAATATAGAGATGTCAAATTCCGTTTTTCCAGAGGAAAAGGATGTTTTTGTGGAGTGCTTAAATTTTCACAGCCTGTCACTCAAATGATGCTATTGGCAAGCTTGGCCTGCTTTTCCAGTGCTAACGGAAGAGTGCCAGGTGGCAGCTAAGGATGGGAAAGAGCAAGAAGAAACTTTAAAAGACCAGTAGAGATGGTAACTAGAGAAGCCTGTGGCTGAAATTCTTCCATTGTGCACATTATTTTCCATAGCACTTAAAACTCTAATAGTTCTTAGTGGATGAAAGAAAAGGTCTTTCTAAAAAATGTAACTTAATAGAGGAAAACATACATGCAACACATCCTCTAATTTGCACTTAGTTTGCAGCATGGCATGGAATTTCTACAGAAGTGTATACTTTACTGTCACATGTTTAAATTTGGCTTCTAAAAATGTTTTTACATGTGGTTCAAGCTCTTTCTGAAACTGGGAATCAAGCTATTTTGAAATTATGAGATACTCACAATGTGTTTCTGCAGTTTCCTTAGCCTGCTTCTTGGTTTTGGTATGGTAACTCTAGTAACATGTCCTGAGCAAGAATAAAACAGAAGGTATCAAATACTGCTACAAAGGGGAAAGAGTCAACAAAACCAGTAGTGACATTCCTCCTGAGTAAGCAGACATGGGGAATACACTGCTGTCTCTGCCTGACAGTATAACTTTTTGCTGATTAAGCGAGGGATGCTCCTGGTAGCAAGTGACAAGACTGTGTCAGAATATCTCATTTCAGAGCATGGTAGTGGTAGTAGTATCTCAAGTCCAAGTTAGCTCTTTGAACAGCGTGTCTACGCACTTTCTCACGGTCATGGCAAATCTACAGCTGTGCCAATGTCAGGAAAAAAATTAAGCAAATAGTAGACTGTTTAAACAGTCTGTGAAATATATGCACACAAATACCACACATTACTTTAAGAGTGTCCATAATGCTTCTCTATGCTTTTTTATATTTTTTTTAAACTCAGCTAAGAACATTTTATTGGCAAGAATGTTCATAGAGATAAAGTGTTTTGACTACATCTGTGAATAGCCACTTGGTAAGAGTCATTCCAGAAATGTTTGCACAGGCATCTTCAGTGCCTCTTGGGTGTTTGGAAGTTGCTTATTCAGAGAGGATAAGCAGGTTGGTGCGAAATGTGTAAACAAGAAGTACTGGCTCTTCTGAATACATTGTGAAGAACCTGTAGGTTGAAATCTCCTTGCATGAATCTTTTCTTTTTTTTTTTTTTTTTTAAATACATCAACAGTTTCATTCAAGAAATGACCTGACAATAGATAATTTAAAAATCGGTAGCACATAATATCTCCAAGATAGAGCTTCAGGTCTAAAAGTTGTTGAAAAGATTGTAGAAAAAGGCCTAAAAAGAGCGGAAGACTGAATGTTGATGCTGCATAAATTCACTTGAGAAAGCAAGAATATAATTTATCCATGGGAACGAGTAATAAGTGGAATATATACAAGTGAAGTTGTAGGTCTTCTGTTTATGGATGTCTTCAGCTCCAGAAAGGATTCCCCCCGCAAAGATATTTATTTGCAAAGCACAAACTATTGAGCTTACTGGGGGAGTCACTAGATGAAGTTTTATAGGTGGTATAATGCAAGTGGACAGGCTAGATGATCTAATGTTCCATAGTCTTAAAATATATTAATGCAGAGGTCTTAACTTACTGAATGCATTTATTACATAAATAGTTTTCAAAGAAACCTATGGGAATTAGGCACCTAAATCCCTATAAAATTAAATCTCATTCAATGTATTTTCCAGCCACTTCTGTCCAACTCCTCCATCTCTTCTTGTTATAAGTGCAGAATAAAAGTCTCCTGAGAAAAAAAAAAGAATAACATTCTGGATATTTTACACTTCTGAAACTCAGGGAATTTCTTTATGGACTCAAAACTAAATGCTTTTAAATAGAGGATCAGCAAAATGAAATCTGGTCATGTTTCCTAACATACAATGTAAACATATTTGGTTTGTAAATATTGGAGTATGTTTTCTTCAGCTTTCAGGCTAATCAAATCCTGACACTATTTACAGAAAAAGGGATTACTGGTTCCCTTGATTCTTTTCCTTTTTTTTTTTTTCTTGAGACTTGACAATTTGGTGGCAATGCAGTAAAATCAAAACCTGCAAGTAGCGTACTCTATCATTTCTCTGCAGCTAGATAATATTTCTGCATCAATGTATGTGAAGTGAGGGAGGGATCTTTTCATGTCATCTCACCTGACGTGACTGGTGTCCCCTGGGTGTCACCTTTTGTCCATTCCAGCCACCACTGGGTATTTTTTAAGGGAAGCAAGTGTGAGGTTAGAGCAACCAGAGATTCTTTAGTAAATGGTTTAAATGCTTTGATCGAAAAAGAGGCTTATATGCTGGGATTTTGACCAAAAGTTTCACTTTGGCAATTCTCTTCTATACTAATACCTACTCCTGAAAGATGTTGGCCCTCAACTTCTCAGGTGCTTAATGATCTGCTTTGGCCCATGCTTAGGAAAAACCTCTGTCAAAGTATTTAGCTCACATAAAAGCACTGTCACAATCCATATACTAAGGTTCATCCTTATCTGTCTGTCCTACTTCCAGAGCTTGACTCTGAAGATGTTCTCAGAGCACATTAACTAGACTGGGCTCTGCAACAAAAAACCCAAGCAACCAACCGAAAAAAAAAAACCCAAACCAAAAAAAAAAAAGCAGTGGGACTTACTACCTTTATAAAAGACATCAAGTAGAAGTGCTTTGCTGTATGGTCTGTAGAGGCAGGACACTACTGCTGAGCCTAAATTGACTGAATGGACATTGCCTGCTACAGACAACATGGGCTTAGACACACTGCAAGGGCTTAACCCCTTATCACTGCAAGTTTTGGAAAATAGTTTGTTCCTTAAAAGACCAGCTGCTGAGCATGCACCTGCTGCCTAGGAGGCAACACTTCAATTTTAACAGCTAGTTATTTCACTTCTGTGTTTAAGCGAGGTAAGAAGATTTAGATATCACAATTCTTAAAGCTTCTTGGAGAGCATGTCAGCACCTGTAAAGGGAAGTTTCCATGCCATTTTGCTCCAGACTTTAACAGTGATTCCCCAGTTAAAGACTGAACAGCTTTCTGGGCCCTCTGACTTTCACCTCATCTTTACTTGCCAGTTTGGTTCTTTCTTGAGGGTTTTGCTTCCCAGCCACAAGTCAGAGTGAATAATCTTTATCATAGCCAGGAGCGTGTCTTTGAAGATTGCACACCTGCTCCAGGCTGTAACCACCTGAACCGAGGGGATTGTTCAGGTGTATTTTCCCCTCTATTGCCCAGGACAAATCCCTGGAGCATTATGGCGAGACAAATTACATAGGGACTGTGTAAAATTAGCTGATGAGATTTCAGTGAACAGATTTGTAGACCAAAGAGTAGTAGCAATGATTCAGTTGGCAGCAGTGCTCCTTCTGTCACAAGCCCAACGTGACATTGAGAGCATTGTACTATTGGAGAGTTTTCTGTTTTGATAAACAGACACCTGAATCCTACTCACGCATGGGAGCTTGAATGTCTGAAGGAATATTTTTCAGACATAGTAGAGGGCCATGGGCTTCCTAAAGTCCAGTGTGAATATTTACCTTCTGCTAATGCAAAATGCCGTACGCTTTCATTCGGATACAACGTTTGTCACTTTCCCCTTTGCTCCATGTTTCTGGAGAGTTGCTCGTTGATCAACAAGTTGGAAGTACTGTCTCTTAGTATCTCTATAAAGTTTTTACCTCAGTTTGTAAGGCCACTTTATTAATGTAAACTATAATTACTAAAGTACAGAAAAATCATCATTATATTTATGCCAAAGACAGTTAAACATCTGAAAGCCTCCATTCAGTTTTTCTTGTGAGCTTATTGGGGAAGACTTGAAACAAATTAAATGATTCATGAGTTCATCCTGGCTGGATATCAGTATTTTTTTTTATAGAAAAAGGTTAATGAGCTGGAAAGTGGTGTTGAAAATATTCTAAATGCTAAGTCTGTTTCCAGCTGAAGTAACTTACGTGCTGGTAATTTCCCTTCAAAGCTGCTGCACTCTATGGTGTCAACAATTACTTAGGGACTGATTAGTACATGGACTATCAACACAACAGGCTGTATTGTAATGGTCTTTCAGAGGTATTATTAGGACTTTCTGGAACATACATTTCCACATACTTTACCTAAGAAAGACCTTTTGAGTGTTTCAGGTGTTTCTGGTGTCACAATTCCTCTCTATAGCAGAGCTGAGACAAGTACAGGGACTTAAAGGGTAACAATATAATTTGGCCAATTAGGAATTCAGTAGTTGAGAAAGCCTACTGCAGTTGGCACAGCCTGCCTGTTCCAAGTTGTGCAAACAACACCTGAATCCAAGACGATTTCTGCTACAGGGGTAGTTCCATGATAGTCCTCACAGGTGCTTTCTGGTCTTTTGTGGGAGGTGCTACTGAGCACCAAAATGCTTAGACTGAGACTGCAGACTGCTTCATGCAGTCCTGAATTACCCTTCAATGCCTTGCTTCAACTGCTAAGATAGTCATCTGTGAGTTTTTCCATGAATGTTAATTTTTTATAATATAGCTGTAGCAATAATATTGTAATATGTGGGTCTCTATTTTAACATCACCATGTCATGCTGTGAACATGCAAAAGATAAACAAGTTACTCCTAGAAGAAATTTTGTTGTGTTTTTTTTCTTCTCAAATTGAATAAAAGAGACAAGAACATTTCAATGCTAAACAATGTCCTAAATCAGATACAGTTTTGTGCATAAGTATATGAAAATCAGTAACAGATGACCAAGTGTAAGGTTTGACTTTCATACTATATTACTCTTGTATTACTATTTCTTGAGCACTGAAGTGTGTAAGGCGCCTCTGAAAACAAAAGGACAAACTTATAATGAGTAATTATGCCATTTATGACTTCCGCTGGGTAATGGCTGAAAATAACTGCTGTGAAACACCTTTGAAGATTGTACTGTAAGTGTGAGTGTAAAGGCATGAGATTGAAAACCCTTGAAATGTATGTGACTGTTGCCTAGGCAATAGGAAGGGTTTATTCCATCTTCCTTATGTAGCTTTGCCTACAGAATCTGTTTCTTCTCACAAAAGTCTAACCATGCCAGGATGAGAAAATGGCAGTGAAAAATAGATGTTCCCTCAAGGCAGAGTGACCAGATACAAGTTTAGCTTTTAGAGAAGAAATATTAGATATGGATCGAAACCCAGCTCTCTCAGATCCTGGCACACTGGGATGCACATCCGGACAGAATATGCTGTGAGGGGAAACAGCACCTGCACAGACACCTTATTATAAAACAGTGGTGTCGGAGCTGTTGTCAGGGAAGGACTAATTGTCCTTCATCAATTCTTGAATTCCGTTAGCTCCAGAAGAGCCATCAGACAGAATTTTTCTCTCTTTTTTCCCCTCTCTCTGGCCCAAGTGTTTTCCCACAAACCTGGTTTGTTTACCTGGTGTGCAAGCCAGTAACACACAGAGTTGAGGTATTTTCAAACTAATTTCATTGATGCACATGAATGGGTGCCTGTCTCAAGACAGCACATCCTTGTCTCAAAAATTCTCACATTTGTATACTTAACTAATACATATTCATTGTTATTTTCCTTAATGTTTGGTTCTTTCTTCTTCACCCCTCATGTAAATTAGTGTGAAGACTCTGTCTTCCTTCCTTGTCTTCTTTTGAGTAGGTAGTATCTTTTGAATAGGTGGTCAATGAGTCGGCGGTCACGATCTCCCCCTGTAGGAATTACCTTTTACCTACTTCCTACTCTGTCTTGGCAGTTCCAAGTGGTTCTTCAAGGTTTATTGACCAGACTACAATCCATTTCCTTTTCTGACCTAAATATAAAGCCCCATTGTTGAGTAGTTAGTTCCTAGACCCTAAATCATGTCTGGTTACTGTTTCCCTACTTTAAATATTAACTGATGGAGGCTGTACACAGGACTTCAGCAGCTCTCCGGTTATTTCAATCATATTATACATATTAATTGATAGCTCAAGTAGGGAGAAAAGAGCAACCTGAACTATGTTTTCCTCTTATGCTGGCATTTCTGAAGCATGCTTAACATTAGCTCAGCACCTACAATAATAGTAATAGCTTTGTGTCACTAGCCCCTTGTAGAGGAATCCCAGTTCATCCTCACCATAAGACCTGGATACATATAAATATTCGTAGTGCCCTGAGAAGGAAAGACATGTATGCAGGCTGGAAATGATCTGTGGGCTATTCCAGCTGTGTTCCTCATCTGGACTCTTACAGGATCAGGACCCCTAGGAACCTTCATGGAGCTCAGTTGCCCTTTAGCTTAAATACAATCTTACAAACTTTGTCATCGTCCTGCAGTAACAAATATCCTCTCTTCCCCATAGCGTTAAGTGCTCTACTATTAATAGTTCATCAAAATTACAAGGTCCATCTCACACTTTATGCTAATTACTGACAACGATCATGCAGTGTGGGTGTAAAGTGCAAGGCACACACAGTGAACTCAGTCCTGCAAACATTTCAGGCAGGACTTGGGTCTGACAATACTGATCATTAGCTGTGACTATGTTTGGAGTCTTGCAGATATCTTCATTATTTAACACTTATTACTGCACTTGAGAAAATGTCTTTTTTTCATTTCAAGATGTTAATAATTCACTTCATATGTCCTAACCCTTTAAGCTTTCACCACCTTTGAGGATCAGTTTCTATATTCACAGAGGAATATGTGGGTTTATTGTGGAGCCAGCTACTGAATATTCAGTTCCAAAAGAACAAGAACAACAACAACAGAAGCAGCTTAGTTTGTCAACTTCTTTTTCACCACTCTCTATCATCCCTTACAAAAATTACCTTCCAGTGTCACAGGGTTCTCCTTTGATAGACACAATTTATAAAATAACAGCATTTAGACATTACCTGGAACATTAAGTGAACTCTTCAGTTTTTGTATTGTAAGCAATAATGCAGGCAGTATGTAAAAAATGCATAATTCAGTCATCTCTGTTGTCATTGGAAGTAAAGGAAAATAAGTAAGAAATGGAGCTGTGTATATCATTATTAGAAGACTGAAGGGAATCACAGTATAATGCCACCTGCATCTATGTTCATATATTCCACATTTACAGTAGCTGCACATAGTGAGGTCTTACGAAACAGCCAACTTTCAGCTAACTTGGCAGAATATATTTTCTTTGTCATAACTGAAAAATGAAACAAAATCTGCAGTAATTTGATTTTGAAGTCAGTATCCAGCTCCCTCCAAATGTCTGCGTCTTGGGATTAATAGATGAATAACATATGAAAATTATAAAGTATATATTGATGTGTCTGTTAGTATCAAAATTTAAGATTCTCAGAGGATGGAAATACAAAATACTTTCTGATTGATTGAGAGACAGCTGTGAAGCAGAAAATATCTTAACCAATGACAAAATGAAGAGCCCAATACTAAAAGTGGGTCTCAAGTGACCAAATTGTTGCTGCTGTGAAATAGTATGAATGCTATGTGGTGTAATCTAAACTGTTTTTTTTTCTTTTACTAATGGCATTAGCAACAAGAATACATTGACCTTATAATCATGTATTGACTTTCCGTTGTGTCAATATTTGGAGAGAAAAGAAAAACAGTAATCCAGGGCTCACTCCTGCAAAGTGCTAAGCACTCTGGGTCTGACTATGCAGAACACTGAAGGCTTGTGATTTAACATCAGGAGTTGCCTCCCTGACTTTCATGGTAACATAGCAGGACTATAACATTCCTTTCAATTAAACATGTGCTTTCCTGTTTGTCTGGATTAGAGAAACCAGTTCTAGGAATCAAAGCCTAAATGCATAAATTGATTGGATCTATAAGCCTGTACCCCTTTGACCCATTGTCAGTAATATTAATGTATTAATTCAAATTTCTCTCAGTATGATTTTGTTGGAAGTAGCGGGGTTTTTTTTAAATATATATAATATTAATAAAGGAAATATATGTTAACTGGGCAGTTGCCAGTTACCTAAGCTTGCATATAGCCTACATCAGTCCTGGGAACTCCTGTGCACATCTAATTTAGTTGGTTTTGTGTTGCTATTTGCTGTGAGACTTTAAGAGTATAAATTATGTCCTTGGAGAGATTAGACTGTTACTGTTGATGCCTCAAGGGTTTGGCTTGAATAGACATTCTAAAAAACAAACACATACCAAACAATAAACAAATTATGCAAATTAATGAGCAGCAATCATGGTGGAGATTGTTGTCAATTTATATTACATTTGTCCTTGACTTTCAACATGAATTTCTAATTTGCCAATGACACAGCTTTTAAAAGAGAGACCTCATTTAGAAATTTCATGTTAATCATGGAGCATTGCCAGGTTCACACAGTGCAGGAGGGTGTCTTGAAATGCACCTGTTTCTTTTGATTAATTGTACAATGACTTGCAGGTGCAGGGGTGTGTGTGTTTTGGGAGAATGCTTAGCATTTGTGGTTAATCCTCTACGCTTGTAATTAGGGTCAAGCATCCTATTTAACTAGTGGAAGATGTGATATAAAATCAAACCTTGTCTAGTCTATCGTATGAACCAAAATTCTTCCTTTTACATGTTTTGATTCTTTGCTTCATAATAGTAGCAGGAACTAGAAAATAGTATAATGGAATTTTCACAGAAATAATTGATGAAATGTTTGTATACAGCATACAGTCTTAATCTTTTGTGCAAAAAAATTAATAAACCTATGAAAAATTTGCCATATAATGGTGGTACTTTTTATTAGCTCTAATACAAAGAAAGGTAATAACTAGTCCTTACTTAACATTTTGCACCTGCATGTATTCTCTTTAAACATAGGGAGGCTGAGATGCAGAGAAATGAGAACAAAAAATTTTAAGTCAGCACAAGCCTTTTAAAAGTGAACATATATGAGAGACTTGATTACAGGAGGAACCTTTGATAATATCTGCTTCAGTGATTTGTTCAGTGCTACTGACAGCTGTGCCACATTGTCATAAAATGCAGGAGCCTTTCCACATTGTTCCCATAGAAGCTCAAGCAGGATTTCAGGGCACCCCAGAAAGGGCATCATAAGCACAGGAGGTCCTTGCACACAAGGCCAAAACTCTCATGCACATGGCAGGAAACTTGAAGGTTTTTTCAATAAGCATTTCCAACAAAAGCAGAAGCTACAGGACCTTAAAAAAATAAAACAAAGAAGGCTTACAACTTCTGAGACTAAATGGAGTGGTAGAGCAAAGGCAGTCTGGCTGTTCCATCTGGAAGAGATAATGCTGAAGGTTGAAGTGCCTTTATCATAGTCTTCCCTGCATCTCCCACGTGTGTCTGGAGGAGCTCTCAAAGGAAAGTGTTGATGTGGATGATGGCACTCGGAAGAGCTATTGCCTGAGATCAGTTCTGTGACACTTCCCATATAAAATATTCTGTCTTTGTTGTATCATATGGTAAAATAGCAGGGGAAATGCACTTGGTCTAAGAAGGTATCTTATCAGAAGAAGTGATTCAGTCAAGAGGTTAGCAGGGAACTGTGGCATTAGCTCCTGTGGATCTGTCAGTCTGTGGTCTCTGCCCTCAAGGTTTGATGAGGTAGGTGGAACAACACGCCTTATTCACAGACAAGTAAGCTAAACTAATATTTTATGAAGATATGATATAGCTTTCAACAAAACTGTAGCAGATTATGCGTGTAGAGTGCAGACCCTGTATGAAGAACATATTTCTGAATCAGTATTTGTCACTACAGGTGATGCAATGGCAAAGAACTGGTTTTCTTTTTAAGTGATATCCCATTCTTTCATTTAATATTTCCTCCCAAAGGTATAGTTAACTAATCATGCGAATGTCATTTCTTGAAGTGTGAGTAATAAAGCCCCTAACGAGATACTTCATTGCAAAGCGTGGCTGCTACAACATGAAAGTTTTACGAGTGGTGTAGCATTGGGCACGTTGCCCACACAAAAAGTCACCAAACGGGTAAAAGAGAGTTCTCTAACAGGCTGTTAACTTGTTCCTTAAGTGAGTGAATCATCAAATGGCGGAAACTTTGGCCTCTGCTGGAGTTTACTCATTTTGATGACCATTAGAAATATGCTGGTTTAGCTGAGATTTAAGTTGTCTTCCAAGGAATAGTAAAAAATAAAACAAAAAACAAACAAACATTTTCAAAATATGGTTTAAGCAGCCATAACATCTGTTTCTAAAGTCTTGCCTTGACTGAATTTTAAATAGCTGGTGTTAACTTACATTAGCTATCATGCTGACTTATATGCTTTAGAAATCTGAAGAAAAGATATTCTGCCTAATGCATCTGTTAAGCTATCCAAGTTGGACCAGAAATCTCTCATCAAGCAGGCTCCTGGAAACCTAATTAACACATACTGTTGTCACACTTTTAACTAATTTAGACAAGACCAAAGTGTTCATAAGCTTTCCATATAGACTATATCCTTTTCATTTGTTCTTCAAAAGCTATTAGTGTTTCCACCAGAAAACAGCATACTAAATTTTCAGTCCTTGTCTATTGAGGTCTTTCTCTAGCAGAAGCAAAAATAGCTATGTAGGGCAGAAGGAGTGGAGCAAATGGGGCTGACAGTGGCGTGAGCTCCTGCTTTAGACCTGGAGAGTGTAACAGTGTTCTGCAATGTCATTTATTTAAGCTTCACAGATAGGTATGGGTCTACAAGTCTGTCAGCTTGTTCCTAGTTGAATCTCTTCCAGTCCAAGCTTGGATGTAGCTGAACAGGGTTGCCACCACACGTGGTATGTCATGTCCTCCACCAAGCTCTGGTAATGAACAGACATTTCTACATTTCTGGCAGCAACTCTTCTCCCCTCTGCTACACCCCCTTGCGTAACTCAGAGGAAGATTTAGCTGGAAGCCGTTTGTAACACCACATCGACAGAAAGTTTGGCAATCGCACTTTACCATAAATACCATAACATCAGCCCAGCAATGGCATCATGCTTTCTGCTGTCATCTCTCACCTACTCCTCCACCTGCTGCAAACAGAAGTCTGAAGTAATTTGTGAAGAAAAGCTTTTGCTTCCTGCATAGAAATCTATTGCATTGTTCAGGCTGGTTCAGCCAGTCCTATCGCAAAGCCATTATGAGCTATGATGTTCACATGATAGACAAGGGTAAGTCACAATGTCTTACAGCTGCCCTTAGGCACTTTCTCAAGAAAAGCAAAAATCTAGCAGTACTTTTCTCTAGCATTTTGATACACTCCTCTCATACACATCACACTAATGAGTTATTAGTGGCCACTGAATGAACACTGTTGTTACTTGTCTTGTAAAAATAGTATAAATGGATAAAATTATAGCAAAATCCTTCTGCTTAAAACAGAAATCAAGGGACATTATTATTTTAAATACTTTTACTTGTCAAATTATGTTAGATATTACACATACTTTATATCTCATTTTAATTTTATGTAAATGTTTCTCTCCCCTGTGACTGTATTACACATATCGTAGAAGAAGGTGACTGAAGACAGTGGGAAAATGCTTGGAAAAACAGTGAAATAGCAAAAACTTTCTGCCTTCCTCTCACTTCTCCACAGTCCTCTAAATGTAGTCAGCTTCATGTCGTGTTAGGAAGGAACTTAAAGACAGGAAAGGGAAAGAGAGGACAAAAGGAGTAGCATGCTCTCACATTAGAAAAAGCTATGTATATTTTTATGCCTTGTCATGTCAGGCCTACATCAAAAAAGCTGTCCACTCATTTGAGATGAACATGATCTCTACCCTAACATATGAGCAAGAGCTGCAGAGTAATTGGAGTTGCTAAAAATCTTGGACTGTGTGAATGTAGCAGCTGATCCTCAGCAGTGAGGTACAAGCCATTGTGATATTCAAGGTTGGACATCACCTGCTTAAATTAGCAGTTTATCCGAGTCCAAAAGGATGGAAACAGCTGCGGGGATAAAGGATGATGAATCACGTGACACAGAATAAATGTAGCTGTGATTAATGGGACATCACAAAACAACAAAAAAAAAGGACCAGCTGTGGAAAGAGATAACTACCACCACAAAGAGCAAATTATCGTCTAAGGTGATGTAATTAACTCCAAGCCTCCCCATGGCTTGGATGGCCTATTCCAATGAGGCTTGCTATTGTGCCTACAATAATGACAAGGCTGTGGATTCTTAGTTTAAATACTGGGCTATTAAGCTTCATTTTTACCCATTGCAGGCAACTGATACAGTGTCAAAGTTGAAGATATGGCAATTTGTAATAGTACAATTACAATATACTGTTGTGACTCATTCAACTAACATTCCCTGTGAGAGGACAGTTGGAAGAAAAGCTTAAACACAGTGCACCACGATTTATGGGGTCCTTCAAATGCTCAGATTCAAGACTTACCCACTGATTATACTTTTTTGTCACTGTATGAAGTCAAAGCAGCTCCCCAGACATGTTTTGTTATGGTAGGTGTGATTAAAAGTGGGTTTTGTTCTTTATCCTTATTAGTTATACCCTGGATGGACAAGTGGCATTTTTCTTGTTCTTTCCAAAGAACTGTTTTAGCCCTGGGAATCTTTCACTGGATTACTTGCTCAAAGATATGTTGATTCATAGTATATCATCTTCATCTATTTAGCAAGACAAAAGCTTTATTCAGATCATTTGCTAGCAATTCCTGCTGCTTCCTTTCTTCAACTTAGAAATGAAGATTTATATGCACCTGAAGGGAATTTGCTGACAACTTAAAAAATTGGTGTATTTCTAAAAATTCAATACCTGAAAACTGAAAAGTGGAGCCAGAATTTTAATTTTCTCCACTGGCTGTGACACTTCAATGGTTATTCTAAGCTGTCCTAAAGATAAATAAGTTAAATAAGGCACTCCTTATGATTTGCCATCCTAGCGCAGAAAGGAGAAGTTTTAAATTGCTTGTAATTTTACCATAAAATATATGTTGGACTTGATTCACAGGAATCTTGCATTACATTCTGCTGTGGTGACAGATTAACTTCTGGCAGCTGTGTCTATTCATGTCTGAGAACTGTAGAATGATCACTGAACTGTAGATCAAAACTGCCAAAATTTGAAAGCCTTCTAGATCAAAACTGAGAGAGTCCAAACCATTTGATAGTTGCATACTTTCTAGATACATTGGTTTCGTACTGTATTTTCCTTCTGACTTGTTTTTCCTTTGTGTCTAATTAAGCATATATATGTGTCTATTGTGCTTCTACTGACAGAGCGCTTGCTGTGTCCTGCATGAAAGTCTTCTAAAAGTCGCTTGACCTCTGAAAACAAAACTCTAATTAGTTTTATTAAACTTCCTGATTTCAAAATATTCATTTCTTCTACATGTTTTGCAGCTCTTACAAATTTGAGATGCACTTGCAGTAGGCTAAAAGATTATGCATAGGCATTTTGGCAGTCTTTGCTAAGCCAGTTTTGAAATAACTGTGTGCTACCAGTTACATATAGCTTTTTGACCACTAGAGCCAACATTTTACTGCCTGCTGTTAAGGTTTAAGATTGTGAAATTCTTGAGGTAGATCTGTCACAGTTCCATTTGTTTATGAAGTATGTTGCACAACACAGCCCAATCTCTCATTTGACGTATAGGTATTATAGCTGTATAAACAGAAGATGAAGAATAATCACTCTATGTCATCAAAACTATGAACTGGTGTAACTTTTAAAACAATTCTTAGGGAAGGGAAGGTTTCATTCTTGCCATTCATATAATTCTTTCCCTTCTGTACTTCTTGCTGCATACACAGTAGTAATATAGTCTTTAAACTGTAGTATACACAAGAAAATATTTTATTGTTAAAATAACTAAGAAAAGCTAATAATTACTAGTGGTTTTATAGCCACTGCCACATGATTATTTTTATGTCATGTTATATATTACCTGTTTCAACGAAACAGACATTGATAGAAATAAGGCTGGGATTTTACTGGTACTCATGCATATTCATACAAGCCAGGATGAGAAATATCCCAATATCTATTTTTCAGAAGTAGAAAACTGATAGCTCAATGGTCACTCACAGTTTTAAAATTATTCATGTAAAAATTATGCTAGTATAAGAAATCATTACACAATATTTGAGTGAAGGTCTTACACAGCAAAATGAAATGTGGAAATTCTGAAGCAAAATATTTCTGACTTGTACTTTAAACAAATTTTTGAACAAGATAAACTTGTTATAAATGCTAAGTTTTAAAAATCTCTTAGGACAGTATCACTGAAACTGCAATCATCAGTGGTGAACTTGAGTTTGGTATCCTATGTTGAACGGGAAGGGAGTGCTTTCACAGGCCATTGTTTAGTTTTGCTTATAGCTGCAAGACTCTCATTAGGAGAAAAATCCATTACCAGTAAACAGTTTACTTGCACTGCTTCTTCAATTTAGTTTTCTGCATTATTAATAAGCAGTAGATAATAAACGTGATATATGAAGGACTAAAACAGCAAGTCCGTAACAGAATGGTGTAGGTGATATTATGTCAGGTAGCCATCATGTTTGGGATATGGAATTGTCATAAGTATTCTTCTTTAAGCAAAAGTGAAATATGATTTTCCATTACAGGATTAACCTGGTACAGATACTTAGTTCATAAATATTAAAAGGAAACCATGCTAGCTGGAAATCCAGTACACTAGTAGCTGGTGAAAACCCAGCAAGCTCAATGGTTCATCATGGAAAAAAATTGAGAACGTTTCTTTATTTTTCAAATGATGGAATGGATGGTTTAATAAATTCCTGTGTTTCATACAGTACATGCCTAACAGAAAAAGAAACTGTAGCAGGTCCATAAAGGAAGCAGATAAAAAAAATGTGCAGATACAGATACTGCAGTCCTCATTAAAAGCTGAGAACAGAATCATTCTTGGAGCAAAATCTGTACCCTGCTGAAGGCAGAGACGAAAGCTCCATTACTTTTAATGTGGTCAGCGTTGCACCTCCTGCATTTGGAGGCATTCATGGATAGTTGCTTCACATTCTTTGGGCATAACAGCATCCTTGACTAGGTACACTGAGCAGACCAGTGTGTGGCTCCATTACAGATTTTACAGGACTTCTGATATTATTTCCCACAGATTATGTTATCTAGGAAAGGTTGGGGCCAGTGTGAAGCATAACCTCCTCCCTTCCTCCTTAGTTTATGGTTATTATTGTCACAAATAACCTTTCAAACATCTTTAAAAGTAGGTTCCAGGCACCAGTCATTCTTAAAAGCTTTCTCAATGTTATGTCCCCAAACTAAAATCCTGGCTCAGTGGTAATTACTATTTAGCATCCATTCTGTGTTTTGCAAGCAATACTGACAACCTGCTAGGAGTGCTCTTAATTTTCCACCCTGGAGGACATACACTGTGTAAATTCATCTCCCAGAATGACCTCTGAACAAGCCCTGCCTTCACGACCGCAGCAATACAAAGCCGCATGTTTGTATACGATCAAGTTAGCAACGAAGCAGACGGGGAAATCTGCACATCCCTTCTCTGTAGACAGCTGTTTGTTACCCTGGGATTCATTCAAGAAATGGAAGTGGTGCATGTATCACCTGTAGTAAGACCAGCATCCTGAAATTTTGTTTCCTAACACAATGGTTTCTGCAGTCAGGGCTCTACTGGCATGGCACTCTAGAAACATTTTAGGAAAGGAAGAAAACTGGTTGTGAACCACATCCATCTGTAGATGGTATTTCAGCATCCTAGGAATTCTGCATGGGTTATTAAAGTTTTAAAAAGGGACCCTAATCTTACGTTCATCAGCATGTGTGACTGACACATGCTCTCTAAGTAGTTAGATGTGGAGATCTCGCTTGTGAAGCTTCATCCTGTTCCCTGAAGATAGTGCACATTGCAGCCAGAGAGATTACGCAGAGGGTCATGCAGGAGGTCTGGGACAGCTGTACTAGAGATAGAATGTAACAGCAGTACATTCCTCACCTAACTTAATCCCCAAGCAATTTTTCTCTAACTGAAACTGTTTGGCTGCTTATCTAGTAATTTCCCAGAATAGTAGAACCTAATTAAAACTTCTTCTTTTTTTTTTTTTTTTTAACATTAAGCAAACAATACCAGCAGAGCTTTGCATATTTAATTTTTTCTTTTTTATTAGAGCAAGTAACAAAACATAAAAAAATCAGACAGTAGTTATCTTCAGATGAAAGGTACAACTCACTTGGATACCAGCTGTGTCTCAGAGAAAGTGTGCTTTTTCTCACCCAGGAAAAGAATACTAACCCTTTTAATCTTATTTAATCTAAAACCATTCAGAGCATTCTCAGTTCTAGCACTGGTGTCACCTATAGTTTTACATATGACTCATTAGCCTTTGTACCACAAATATTTCTGCTTAAAAGATGTAGAAGGTGGGTTTTTTCCAAATAGACAGTAATGTTGAGTGCTTCTCGCAACAGCATGCAAGGCTTGTATGTCACGTCTAATGAATGGTGTTGTTAATCCTTAATTGTGTATTTATAGTTTAGTTTATGGTTAAACGGGAAGAAAATAATTTAAAAGTACTTACGGGAATGACAATAGCTTTCCTCAGGGATTGAAAGTCGCCAAGATTAATGTCTCTTACAGAAATAGGAAAAAAGAGCTACCAGATCAAGGTTTAGTCTATATATATCAAGTTGTTCTTAGTTTAGTTATTACTGAATAAGCTATTGCCATCTTCATTGTGTGACCAGTCTTATTCGGGAATAAAAGTGATTTGTTCCTGTTTAGTTTAAACTATTTTGGAAATTCATTTCACTTGCTCTAATATATGAACATGAACAACAGAGTTGTTCAGCTTAAATCAGGATGTTATATTTAATTATCTTTCAAATACAGAAATATATATTGACTGTAGATTCCCTTTTTTCTGCAAGTGCACTGAATATCGACTGCTAGCTTCCACTTTTGTCAGAGAATGATTACAGATACGAATACTAGAATAGCTAGTGATTTAATGCCTTAGAAAGCACATGGTATTGTGCCACTAATAAACAGAGAAATCCACAGTGCTTTTTTCAGTGACTTGTTTTCTGGGAGGTCTGTGCTGTCTGCAGTGACCCTTAGGTCTTTTCCAAGTTTATTGTGTTTGGTTTAGAGCTCAGCAACATGAAAGGATATTTCTTTTTTTTATATTCCTGTATATATCAGTTTGTGGTTCTCCATCACTAATTTGATTTAAGGATAGAACTGTCCAATTAGGACTGGAGGTACACATTTCATGAGTACAGCAATGTGGTTATTGGATTTAAGAAGCATGGAATGAAAGGTACGTAACCCGTGGCTTTAACATTTTTCCAGTGTTGTTGCTTTCGTAACATATTGCAGGAAAACAGTAAGTAAATTGAATAAAAAAGAAAAAAAAAAAGACCTTCGGCTCCCTCTCTCTTGTAATGGCTTTAGAAATCACTACAGAGCTGGCATTCCTTCATCCATGTGCCTTTTGCAGGTCATGTCTTGTGCCTCAGCACATTACATGCTTTAGGACTCATTTGAAATTCATTTATCTCTTTATTTTCAGTTTTTCACATGTTCTCCTGCAGTCAGAGTTTCTGAGTCTCTAACTGAATGATGGTAAAATTATCATTTGAAGTGGGGTAGCACATCACAGGGCTTAAGTTCAAAGCCACTGTGTTGGGTGAAAATCACTTCTCTGCATTCCTGGTTTTAAAATAGATTTTCAGTGATTCTAGAAGGCTGTGCCACAGGTGAGGGGAGCTAACAGTGAATGCCAAGCAAAGCAAGCAGTAAATTTACCATTCTGAAATTGTTGGCCATTTGTGATATGTCCAAGAAGTGGGTTTAGGTTTTCATCAACTGGCTGTATTCTAGACTCTTTTTAGAATTTAGAGTTTTGATTTAATGGAAAACAAAAATGTTTTTTAATATACCAATTACTAACTCAATTCTAATTCCCACAGATTATGAATTCTTATTGGAGAATGCCCTTAGTAGGCAGCGTACAGGTAGTTTACCATGCTGCAGCTATTCAAGACCTTTAGTAATTGGATTTAAAGATGTCCAGTTATGATGAACTGCAAACTACTTGTGTGTTGTCTCCACTAGGATTTTACATCAAGTTAACCATGCTGGTATATAAACAAACATTTCTGCAGCAGTAAGCCCAGAGGATGTCTTTTTTATACCCATATGCTTTGTCCTCACTCAAGTTTTTCAACAGAATAGTGATTGCATCTCAGTAACATGCAGCCTGTTTAGCAGGTAAGCAGTGTGCTGGAGCAGGAGAGTTAAGGATCACCATCTGATAAAGCTTCTGGGATTGGCTTAGTAGGTGCTATTGGAAAAGTTATCTCCTCCCCCCCCCCCTTTTCTTTTTTTTTTTTTTTTTATGCCACAGGTTCTTTATCTTTCTGCTGGGACTTAACAATACTGTCTTCTGTTGTACCGTGCTTTCAGAGCAGCTCCTAAGTAGCACTACAAAAAAAGGCGGCTATTATTACTTCCTAGAGGAGGCACAGACTTTGAAGCTTAAGTTCAAAGCCTCTGTATTGAGGTGAAAAATCACTTTCTATGCATTGCTTTCCCTCTCTCTTCTGAAAAGGCTCTTCTAGCAATGGGATGGAAAGCAACTAAAAAGGCTTAGGCACGTATATTCTTGACCAGCAATATGTACTAAAATGGATTTAACCTGTCTCCTGATTAAGTGGTTTTATGAACAACCAGCAGAGCATTACAATTAAGCATTATAAGAAGCAGCAAGCTTGTAGTTCAGTCAAATGTTCTGGTACCTGAGGTAAGCATACCATAAATAGTTTCAACAATCGGTAGTAAAAAGATGTTACCATCCAAGTCCTAGATAAACAAAGCAGAATAATGGAAGGGGAATAGGGAATAAGCTTTAAAGAAGGAGGTGGAGTCTTGCTCTTCATGCTGAGATTGTTTTCATTAATTACTTCTGCTGGCATACTGTAGAGGTAGTCGGAGCTGTGTCAGGATGTTCCCACCTTTACCTGCTCAAACATACTGTTAAATTCTTATGTCTCATATGCTGCATGTGTGGGGTTTTTGTTTCTTGTACCAAATTTGTCAAGATTGTCTAGCCTGAAAAAACAGGATGTTTGACAGATTTGGATATTTTACAAGAAATTGCAGCTCCCTAAAATAAAAAGCAGTAAATCATTACGTGCTAGAACAGGAATCACTGAGTGGCAGTAGTTGCATTTATCAACAAGATCTCTCCTGAGCAATTGTTCCCCTTTCCTCTGCTACTGTCCTCAGGAGAACAAATTATATAATTATAATATTTTGTTCCTACGTTTGTTAATGTTCCCTTAAATTGATACTGATGGCTTTTCTTTTCAGAACAATGTAAGGAAAGAACTGCTTTTGCTGACAAATTAGACATGGGACTTACATTAAGGGTCAGTGTTGCAGTAGCGATGAGAACAGTGAAAGATTTTAAGGTGGACATAAATAGCTATATTTTTGTCACACAGCTGAAACTAGACATTCAAAATCACAGTGTCTACCTCCACCTCTGCACAGGTGCCATATGTTAGCGTCCATTCTCTATTATTCATATGTGAAAATAAATTCAGAAATAATGTTATTTTAAAACACTGTATGTTTTTTGTTTCTTTATTTGTTTATTTATTCCCACATGGGCTTGGAGTGCCTCAAAATCATACTTTTGCTTCACTGCTCATATGGATTTTATCTCTGGTTATTTGGAGCAAATTAAATGTTGCTTTAGTTTATTTCAGATGTCAGGTACATCTAGTAGCTGAAATTTCTCCCATGTGAAGATGGCCTGGGAACATCTTATGCACTGAAAGCTTAGGAAGGCATTTTTTGTAAGAGTTGCTGTGTCAGCTCTCTGCTGCCTGTTTGACAAATCTCTTGTGTAAGGACAATCTCAAAAGGCTGGTTAAGCTAGTTTACAGATGTTTTGTGCCACTGGAGAGGGCCTGAGGATTTCTGAGATTAGCTCCAAGTGGACTTGAACGTAAACCCATGTAATGCTTTTCCCCGCCCCCCCCAGTTTCTAAGTATGTTAATGAAGTTGAATATCTTTTAAAAACCAAAACAATGTTTCAGTAATACATAAATATACAATGATAACTCTGAATGCTTTCTTGAACACCTAAAAAAGAGAAAATAAACACCACACCCATGCCTAGAGCATAATTTCCAGTAAATTGTCATACAGAACTGCATCACAATCCATGATGTCACCTACTTTGTCCACTGACTTCAAACAAATGACTGCACCGCCTAAAAATGTGCTATTACAGTATTTAAGTAAAGTTGAAAGCTCATCAGGATGGGTTTGATTTTCCTCCTTCCTTAAAATTTGGGCACTAAAAGCAGTGCAAACGTTGTCCTATGTAACTGCTGTCCTGGGCTAATTGTTTCTTGATCTTCCTCCTAGTGTTTCTCCACCCTAACAATTATATCCACCCAAATATTTAGCCTAAATCCGCTTTCCTGTTAATTAAGCTAGTTGTCTTCTTGTCTTATACACAGTGAATAAGGCAAAATGATCTTTCACAAGTGCTGCCTATGCAGAGCCCCCCTTTTTTTTCACTTAATGCTTGATGTTGAGAGTGACTTTCTGCACTGGTGAATATTCTTTATAACCTGGCTCACAGTCCCCGGGTGAGGCAACAATTGATTGACAATTTGAACATGAGTGAAGCAAAGTAACAGAAAAATAATGTGTACAGATATAATTGTGTATTAAAAGGAAGCAAGAATTTGCAAAAGCTTTGTCTCCTTGCTTAGATGGTGAGGGTCTCCTGTACAACAGCTTTTTCAAAGGTGTCGTTTGGGGCTATTCTACACTGTCCCATTTCATTGCAGAAAATTATGGCTATCTTGGGCAGTGTATTAAAAGACAACAATGTACTGAGTGTTGGGTTTTTTATGGGACTAATTGATATCATTGGTAGTCCTTGAACTCATTAAAATATCTGCTGTATCAGAACTCAATGTATATGCACAGGACTGGAAAACTTAACATGACACATTAATAATGTTATAAATAATCAAAATATGGGAATAATTTAATTGTCACTAGCTGTCCAAGTAAAAAATTTAAATCCTCAGAATCTCCAGTGTGTTTTTACACCTGGGAGGACACATGTGTTCCCCATGGAGCAACTATGCAAACACAAAAGTCCTGACTGTGCCAGGCTGGCATATGACCCCAGTTAGTGAGACTGGCCATCGAGGGACCTGTTTGTATTGCCTACCACAGCGGAAGCTATAACAGTGGTAGTGGTTACTGCACTTACATGAGATGTGAGATGTCTTCAGCTATATTCTGCCTCTGGGATATAAATTGGTTTGGGATGGATACCTCGGTCTCATAAAGCACGTAGTGGCTTGGTATCATAACATAACACAGCACTGGCTAATCGATTTCAGGTAACCAGCCTCCTTCACATGTGGAAAGGTTTTTGTATTTCTGACTAGAAGAAATGCATTCCAGGAGATGAAGCGTTTTGCAGTGTTCAGCAGTGGTGGGTGGTTCAAGATGGGCTGGCTGGCCTAGCCCTCTGACACGGTCTTATTCTACCGGGGTTGTGGTGGCAAAATGAGCTGCCCTGTTCACTCTGTAGTCTATAATCTTGGACATCAAAGGAGGAAGAATTGCACAGATATTTATAAGAAATGTGACAGAGACTTGCAAAGGAGTAGGATGGGCACCTGAGGCACACTATGTCTTCAATGCCCAGCTAAATCTTTCTGAGCTTCTGCCAGGATTTTTAGCAATCATTTGAGTTATTCCCCTTGCGGATATAGTCTGAGATCTCCAGCATTTCATCTGCTCCAGCGCAGAAAAGTGAGTGAGATGGGTTTGTTGTGCATCACCTGGCTCTGTCACAGCATCAGCTTCACGGATTTCAGGGGAATTACATCAGGTTAGGATCAGAGCAGTGCAGGAGTGAGTGAGGCCTAGCGAGGGGATCACAGGTCACGATACACAGCAGACCACTTTTGATTTTGGTAGGCATGGCATTTATGTCAGTGTGCTGCATTTGAACTACATCCAGGACCGTATTAAGAGGTTTATACTTCATTTCTGTGTTAAAATTTAATAGAAAATCACAGGCTGCAGAAAGCCAGCATGGAATCTCAGACTCTCATAACATTATTTCTGTAGAAAAGATGCCCATTTTAAATAAATTATGTAAATACATTTTAAATAAAACCTGTTTATCTTAAAAGATAACTAGACAGCTAGTAACATTTTGTACGCTTACCAATGGCCAAAATGTTCTTCTAGCTGAGTGCAGCTCGGTCACTGAATCTCAACCAAATTTGTCCTTCTCTTTTTATATCATCTACCTGCTCTTGAGATGTTTGCAGATATATGCAGACAAGTATTCTGACTGTTTACCTGCTCATTTCACAAACAAGTCCTTTTATTTATCATGCACATCAACATGTTTATTCCTCTAAACAGTTAGAACCCCTCATGCATTTGCTTCTGTATGTTATTCCTTTAAAAATGTCCCTTTTGTGGTTTTTGAAACAGCTAGCCTTGCACACTTCTGGGGAGACCTTACAGCAGCCTTCCAGTGCCTAAAAGGCACCTACAAGAAAGCTGGAGAGGGACTTTTTACAAGGGCATGTAGTGATAGGACAAGGGGTAATGGCTTCAAACTGAAAGAGGGCAGATTCAGATTAGACGGAAGGAAGAAGTTCTTGACTGTGAGGGTGGTGAGGCACTGGAAGAGGTTGCCCAGAGAGGCTGTGGATGCCCCATCCCTGGAAGTGTTCAGGGCCAGGATGGATGGGGCTTTGAGCAACCTGGTCTGGTGGAAGGTGTCCCTGCCCATGGCAGGGGGGTTGGAACTAGATGATCTTTAAGGTCCCTTCCAACCCAAACCATTCTATGACTCTATGGCTATCTGTACAAAGAAACTCATCTGACTGATGGACATGAAGTGAATGTGGGGTGAAAATAAGCTTACCAGCATGTTGCATTTAATAAATACTAAATTTTTACTGTTCTAAAGCATTTTCATGGCTACTTGTACATAACACTGCAGAGGACAATTGAGAAGCAGTGGAGTTTTGCAGTTAGCATTGTCACTTCAAAAGATTCTCATTTTTAACACAGCTGTCTGAAGTAGGCATCCTGTAACACTCCCTCACAGATCCATTTCTTAGGTGTATTTACTTGAACCTCGACCTCTGGGAAAATAAAAGACTCAGATGTAAAAGATTAGTTAATAACCACAGAATTTCAATTAACTGAAAAGTCCACAAAGTCCATAAACAAACATTTAACAGTACAATGAATGTTTAACTGAACAGTGGTTTTCCTTGAACACAAGGTTTACCAAAAAACCAAACACAAACCAAAAATGCTCAGTCTGGTTAAGAGGTCTTAGTATCTGAGGGCTGTGAGTCAGTGAACTGAATAGGACTTTCTTGTTTTACAGCAGCTGAAATGTTGGTGAAATTTTATTGCATTTTGGTGTTCAAAAATAGTTGCAGCACTCGTACAAAGACTGAAGTTACTAAACAACCTTTCTTTTTTACATTTACTAACTTAAAGGTCAACTGGCACATGCCATTGATTTCTTTTTTTCAGATACTGTAGTTAAACAAGTTCTACAAACAAATTTATTATACGTGATTCACTGAATGCTTGCAGCAGCATAGTAGAGTTTAATTTTGAATGCAATCAATACGTCTTCATATTTCCAAACCAATGCACAGCTAAAATAACTTTGATACATACAGAGTGAGACTCATGGTCACTGACATTTTCAGTCAATAATGTTTTTGAAAAACAACGAATGATATGTTTTAAATCAACTACAAATTCATTGTTCTTGTGCTACAAAGGTAACTACTTTAGAAATAAAAAACATACAGGAAAACAAACACTCGTCCCTCACCCCCATAACAAAAAGAGCTGTTACAATAATGCTTATTTCTTGTGGAGGAAATAATAATCAACAGTAAAGAGCAGCAAAGGATGGTGGCCAAAGTCTCGTATGGTAATAGCTTGAAAGCACTCTTCTCATTTCCTTCCTGGTTTTATCCAGCTACATAGGATTTTTTCCCCCATTCAATGGTCAATCAACTGAGTAAATTTTGAAAACTGTTCTTTGGAAAATAACATATGAGTGTTTTGTCGCCTACTTGAAGGAAGTTGATATAATACGGGTATTCTAGCTTCTACTTTGATTTTCTACTGCAAGGCTGCAAAACAGAGCTGTCTTTTTATAGAAATCAGTTTAAAGGGGAAAGGTGGGAAACTTCTGAATATACCATTGAAAATATTTGGGGATGCCTTGAAGTTCGATCTAACTTCAAAGTTGGCTTTGCTTCAAGTAAGAGGTTGGACCAGATGATCTCCAAAGCTTCCTTCCAGCCTAAATTATTTTATGATTCTGAATTTTGCTCTTCAGCTGAAGGTCTCAAAGACTCTACAGTAAAGGTGATATCAAAGAGAGACCAGGAGTAACGTGTTTAAAAGTTAATCTTATTTTTCTAGATATTCTTTAAAAGACAGTAGCTGCTTCTTTAGTTGCCCTTATGCATAAAAAAGGGATAGAATCCCAAATCCCTCTGGCTCTTGTATAACTGAAGAAAGGGAAGTTGGTTTCAATTTAATAAAACTATTGGAAAACTCCAGTTTTCTTTTAATACTGTGGACTGTCCTTGCCATATAAATTTTAAAATAGGAAATATCAACAATTTCCACTGTTTGTTAATCTCATGGGGAACACTACGGAGGGCTTTCTTCCAGATCTCATCAGCTACTGCAAGTTTTGCGACTTCAAATATGAAATGTTTCTTGTCATAAATTGACAGTTCTTGTTCCACCCTAATCCCACGAGGCTCTTCTAAAGAAAAAGGAAATGTAACAATCAAATTGCATGATAGGAAATGGCAGATTGATTTGTAGCATTTAAAAGACAGCTGCTATTATTATTAGACAATTTGATAGAGTGGAAAAATGTAATTCTCTCTTCTACAAACACTTTATTGCAATTTCAGTAACCAAGTTGTATTTTACTTATATTTTATTCATTGGGAATTTTGTCCCTATTTCCAGCAAAGTAGCAAATCTCTTATGTCAGAACATTTTTATAGCCCTTACAACTCTCCAAATTTTCACACTATGTTGCCATTCAGGCAAATATGTAGGGAAGCCCTGTTTTAGATTAAATATTAAATGGTGTATACTTAGTTACTGTCCTCTCAGATGCATGTGCCTGTATCACAACTCATTCAGTTCCATTCATCATGATCTAATGCCTTTCCCATTATGAGGTATTTGGTCCCCTGAGCGTGGATGAGTAGCTGAAAAGTGAGTCACCTTGGCATATTCTGCGGATTACTGAGTGAAGAATTTCAGAGCTAAATTACTTAGCCTTCTGATTTTAACTTTTTTTTTCTTTTTTTTCTTTTTTCTCCCCAAATTAATAGGAAACACCCCTTCATTTTTTGATACTTAGTGACGGCAGATGACATAGGAACAACTCCTGAATTTCCACGATTTGGGGAACTGACCTGCTACCAGCTATGGGATAAAACACATCAAAAAAGAAGATATGGGCCATTCAACCCATGCAATGTCTTTCTAAATGCCTTCCCTAAAAACATTAAACTGAATCTATTTAAAATCTGACAAAAATTACATGTGATGTGTGAGTCAGTCCAAGCCATCCACAGCAGTGATGGATGCCGCCTCCACTTCACTAAAGTCAATAAGGAAAAAAAATCAGGAACAAAGAACCACCTGGTTTTATGTGCTCTACATGTCTTTCCCCAGAAATTAGAGTTATTAATATACAGTAAAATGAATTCACCATTGTGGACATCTCTTTTCACTGCAATTGAAGTCTGATTTTTTTTATGGTTTACTCCCACTTCATTTCATTGATTTCATTAAAATTACATTGGGTTACTCTTGAATGCAGTTTCCATTAAAATATATGGGATTTACCCTCATTGATGAAGTACAGACAACTTAATGGTGAGCAGGGGGCATCAAGGTGTATGGCTGGTCCTCCGGTTTCTCTGCTGTTCTGATTCTGCCTTAATCTGACCTTTTTCGAATAAACTGAACTGCATAAAAGCAATGTGGACAGTCAAGTCTCAGGTTTCAATTTTACTTTAAAAAAACAAGCAACAAATGCCAAAAGATCTGACAAATAGAGGGAACAACCTTTTAGCCATTTTTAATCCAATAAAGGACTTTGGATCACTTCATAACTAAAACATTGAAGGATGTCTGAAGTTTCATTTTCCAAATCATTTTCCTTTATAGGTTAAAAAAGACAGTCTCTTGTCTTACTGATAAATGGCCAAATATTGCCCAGAACTTATAACATTTCCCAATGTTCAATTAATCTTCCTATACTGAATGTATTTACTCTAATAGACAGCAAAAGAGAAAGCAAGACCTGGGAACAGAAAAATATAAAATGTTATCATTTGAAGAAAGGGCACATTCCTGCAAAATGCATCATCCACCAAAAGTAACACGCTGCCATATTTTCACAACATGAAAAACAGCAATCAAAAGGGTGTTGCCAAATAGATTTTTCTACATTTCTTCAAATGAATTAAACTCCTATTCCATATTTGCATAATAAATACATGCCAATTATCAGTCTGTAGAAACTGTTGCTACCAATTACTACACAAAACCAACCAAGAGCTGGGGCCCAAAATGCATATGCAATGTATATGCACACTATCTCTTGGCTTAGCACTTGGAGAGACAGCACACCCTGAGAAAGAAACCCCCTAAGAAAGGGAATCTATTGTCAGTAGACTAACTTTTGCCAGTAGCTGGCTTAGATGTCATAACTACCTCTCCTCTTTGACTGTACAGCATGTCTGGGAACCCTGGAGAGTAGGTGGCTTGAATGTCTCATTAATCCTTTCTATGCAGAACAACAGTAAGAGCTAAGCCGCAGCTAGCTGAATGTGGCTCTTCAACTCTTCCTGCCATCCACAGGCAGTCTGCAGGAAAGCTGGGAATTGCATTCACTTCTCCTAAGTGCTAATTACATTTCTCAGTTGCAAGGCAAATATCTTGCAACACCCAAATAAACTCATGTGAGATACCAAATGTGTAGTATAAATGTCCAATAAATCAGCAAACTTTTTCTGCAAAGTTTGACTACAAAAAAAATCATTATTCAACAACTATGGCTGTAAAGTCTGCAGTAATTTTATTATAATGTAGAGCGCTCTCAGCTATTAATATGATTGGTGTAACCACAATGAGGGTAAATGGCTAGACATGAGACGTGAGAGAAACAGCATGACAATAACTCCAGTTTGAAGATGATCACAGAGATACTTTGCAACATTTTTTGTTTGTCTGTTTGTTTGTTTGTTTGGGTTTTAATTAGACTAATAATATAGGTATCATGAAAGTAGGCCTCGTTTGAAAAGAGCCACAGCCTGCAATAAAATGTGCTTACTCCTGGCCAGAGATGTGCATATGTGTTTCAGCACTTTTAGTTCTGATCCACGCAACCTCCAGGCATTTTCATCTGATCTCTAGAGTTAATACCAGAAAAGTGAGGTCCATGTGTCATGTATATGCTGTCTGTGAATTCAAATTATTTCAGAGGTAATTTTTCTAGGAAGACAAATGACAAAAATGAATGTGTGAGAACATTAGTAAAGGATGAGCAGAAGAAAAGCTGGCCTGACATAAAAATTCTTACTTTTTTTCCACCCTGGGCCACAATCTTAATATCATACACTATTCTTCTCTTCTTAAATTTCTCAATTTCCACTGCAGCAACAGAATCCAATTACAACATATTTTCTTGTGTACACTGCAGAAAATGTTGCAAAGAATGAAATTTTAAGAAAAAAAGATTTCCATGAAGGCTTTTTCTAATTGGTGGGGTCTGGACATTATAAATTTGTTTTAAACTCCGCAAGTCCCTACCAGCTGTGTGTCAGGAGTGTTTTGTGAGAAACAATGTTTACATGGGTAAAACTGAATTTTTCCCCCATCTCTGTCCCTCTGCTGGTAACTCAGTTGGGCAACAAATGTAGTTGCTACTGCATTACCCACTTAAATGGAAGAAGAGAATTCCCTTTACTGAAGTAATTAGTACAGTAAGTAAAGGGAGACTGCAAAGCAAAAATCAGACTGGATGATCACAGTGTTACCCCTAGCCCTCCTGGGCCTGAATTTAGTTTCATTTCAAGATGGTAAAATACTGCCCCGGCTCTTCAGGGCAGTGCATAACCAAAGCATTCAAACACACAAAATGAAATGGTTCTTCATCCAGATATAAAGATTTCTAAACCTAGAAAGACGTAAGACAAAATTAACTGTAATTTTATAATAGTCCATAGAGTCAGTAAAAGCAGAATGATTGAGAACCATCCAAGTAACACTATAATTTCAGCTACTGTTTCCACCCTAAAGTGCCATTTTCAGAGCTAAAACACCAGCCACCCGAGAAACATGAAATCATTCTTGCACAAGAATATTCTCTAACTCAGAATAAAACACAACAAACTACCTAATTATATTCAGATCAGGCACTCTCAACAGATGTTACGCATGGGATCAATATCAATGTGTAGTTACCCTGATACCCCACAACTGTAATTACGATCTAAATAAGCAAAGAATAAAATAAAGCAGATCAGATGGGTAGTTCTGTATAAAAGCAATTTCAGATACTGTAACATGACAATGATGATGAGCCCACTGCACTTAAGTAAGTTTTGCCAAATAGTTGGGCACCCGGAACATATGTTTGAAATAACAAACAGGAATCATAATTATTGTCTACAAGGCATAGCACTGTGACACATAGCACACAGCATTCTTGATTAGGGTGAATACTAAGTCTAAGTAGTTCAAAACCAAGAAGCTAAGGGACTAAAGATATGAAATACATAACCTGTTGTCATATTGCTCTTCTGCACCCACACATCTGTGGCAGTTTTTAACCCACATATGACAACAAAATATCCACTGAAACCAATGAGTGGAGACATAGGCATAAGGAGACAGAGAAAGGTATCAAATGGTAAATATTAAACAAAAAATGAGGATGATGGTTGATCCAATTGCTTATGAAAAATATTTTCTAGTGAAACAAAATGTAATTTTATGAATTTTAGTGTAGTTCACAAACTCTACCTCGAAATGGCATTCATTTTATTCTGTTTTTTTATACAATCTAGCACAATGATCTCCTGAGCATGAACTGTGGGGTATCCTGGCATGCCTAGCTGTGAAATCTGAACATTGTGAAGGGAGTTTCCTATTGCTAGACATTTTGAAGTGCTCCAGAGGAAGATGTGTCTTAAACTCTCTTCTCTTTGAAGCAATTGCCCACAGTATTATTAACCGAATATGACTTTTCTTAATATATGTTGTTTAGTTTGCAGATTGCTTACAAGGGATATACTTGGGCTATTTTTCATAGCCAGCTCACTGTTTATATTATGAGATATTGCTCTAGATCACTTGTTACATAATTTTAAGAAAATAAGACTGCAAATGACAGCAGTAACAAAATGGTTGAATCTACCTTTGCTTAGGGTGAGATAATCCTTGATTTAGGAAAGTGGTCTGACTTCAGAGTAGAATAAAAGCCCTTCCAGTTCTCTTTGGCCCCTATATATAGCACACAGAGCAAGCCAGGCACCTCCACATGACCAGCCCATGGACTTCTACAGAGTGGGAAGTTTCTTCATGTCAAGCAATTCAAAGTGCTCCAAAGGAGTACATGCCTAAAAGCTCACCAACTTTTCAAGGTAGCCAGCTGCTTCAGGAAATCTCAAATGAATGAGCAAATGTCACTTGTGACAGCAGTGCCCAGTTTCCATGATTTAGAGAAGAGTTTAGCGGTTAACGCATTTGATCAGGGATCAGGAAACGAGTCCTGTGTGTCGCCAGCTAGAAGTGCTCATACAGAGAACCATTTTTCCAACTTTTGAAAGACCAAAGGAGTTAGTCCAAGCTAGAAAACAGCAAACAAAAAAAATGGGACAAAAGCAAGTAAACAGCTATTTATAGATATGCTTGAGGATACTACTTTTTCAATAATTGCCCTTGATATAAGTATGCTGTAATCAGCAGTGTTGTGTAGAGAGACCTGAGCTAGCTGTAAACAAGCTCTTCTACCTCCAACAGTCTGGTCACAACAGCATGGAGCTCTTGGCAGCTTAACTTGTTCTGCCTTTCGCTACCAGAAAATAATTTTGCTGGAATGTGAAATTGTTCTTTTTCATAAGAAGGATTTTGCTCTCTAAAAGCCTGACAAGAACACTGATAACACATTTCCCCTAGTGTTTTATGTAGCCCTGGTGCAAGCAAATCTAAAATCAAGGGAAACATTCATGGCACTTCCTAGTGTGGGCTTGAGGCAAGGAGGTGTCAGTCCTGGTCCCAGCTATTCATATATCACAGATGAAAGGGGAAAATGCTGTGGTCTTGGTCAGAAATAAGCAGGTAGGAACAGCAGGTAGGAAGTCCTCATGTTAACGTTGCTGCTTAAACTCTTATGATATGACAGTGTCCAAAAAGTTAAGGCTAATTAAGCCAAGGATTGACATTCTTGGACCCTTTCAGGATGGAGCACAGCGGTTTCAAGCTCGTGGATTCAAGCACAACTGCAGGGAACTGGACCCTCTTCACTTTTAAGAGAGCCTTGACACAGGGGTCTGCTGTGTTTTAACTGAACTTTTCTGAGTGTCCTAATGTCAACAATCCCTCAGCTGGACACAAGACTTCATGCAGAGGGAAATGTCACCAGGCTGGGGAAGGAAGGCACAGCCATGCCTAGCACAGCACAGAGCAAGTCTGCTGACACTACACAGGCATGATGCACTCCACATCTGATTACACTGCCGCATTCCTGCTGCTTTAATAAGACTTCTCCTCTTAGAAGAAATAACTAACAGTGTCACGTTGTGAGGTGGCTTTCTCACAGCTCTCAACAGTTGACACTTGTAAATGACTTTCACCAGTGACCTAAATTAAACTCAATGAGAACCTAAAGCTCACAACTTCAGAGGCCCCCCTCTGTGCATGTACGGCTTCACCCGCATCATCTGGGGCAAGTCGTTTGACTCATCTGAACATAGAAGTGCCAGCACTGAATTAATTCCCACAAATACACATGTATATGGATGCCACTCTTTGAATGGCAGGCTTTGGCCACCCTCACTGCTTCTTTGCTGCCCTCATCCCTGAATGGCACACAGGATGGAATTGCAAATCAGTGATGTCAAAAGCATTTATGGAAAGCAGCATATTTATTTAAAGGCAAAATCATTTATTTGAATAAGATGAGGGTAGAAGAATTATATATTGCACTTAGAGCACAACTGGCCTGGAAAACCTCATGAAAGCATATAGGTGTTATTATTTTATAGTCAGAGAAACTGAGGAAAATTGAAATTCAGACTTTGTCTTCCCCTGTTCCCATCCAATAATAATTTTGATACCATTCTAAAGTCCTCCCAAATTCCTCTTTCCAGCGTAGTCTCTTTCACTTGCCCTCTTCTGTTTTCCTCTGGCTTGTGTCCTGTCTGCAGGTCTCTTTACTCCCCTTCCCTTTCGCTTTCCTTTCCCCTCCCTTCACTTCTCTTGTTCTACTGTACTTTTAAAAGCATTTTACCTTATGTCACCACCAATCTGTCTCCTAAGGCACTAAATCAGCACTTGTGGATGGCGATCCTCCCCTGACTGACTGCTGCTTCTATAAGTGCCAATTCGGCTCAGCGGGAGGCTGGCGGCCAGATGGCAGCAGCAGGACACTTTTAAAAACTGTGATTCTTCACTGTCCCCGTGGAAACGGTGGGTTTACAAGACCCAGAGTAGGTGGTTCTGTTTATGTTCTTGTAATAGAAATTAACATTGGGCAGCTTTGTTTATTTGTACTGTTATCAGCGCAGTTTGCCCAAGTCCTGAGTATACTGATTTATAATATGCTTATCAGAGCTAAAAGTAATGTTTTCAGTAGGAACTGACACCATGTGAAATTTTCTTACCTTTGTATTTTGTCAGAAATTCTGATCTCAGACTGTGGCTAAATAGTGTGAACCTGTGAATAACCTGGAGAGAAACTCAGGCTCACCTGTGCTTTGATGTTAGCAAAAGCCACGGTTTCGCTGGTGTTTGCCTGGGGATGGGAGGTAACGCAGCAAGCTGTGACGGCAAACCCGGACTTGTTCAGACCTGGGACACCAAAGTGAAACCTGGAGGTGGAGGCTGCAGGGAGTGTGTAGGTAAATCCCAGTGGAAAAATCTACTCCATGATCAGGGCTCTGTAAAGAAACTGCACACGGCATTAGAAATCTTGAATCCTGCACACCACGTGGGATCTGAGCATATCCTGCAAAGTGAAAGCACAGTCCGGTGTTATTCTTATTGGAAACGTTTTCATGAATTGTGCCTGTTGAGAAAAGCTGCTCTACTCTTGAAATTACGAAGTCATGTAAAAATGGACACTGGAATTCTGCAGGCTGATTAGTTTATTTACAGAGAAATATTTAAACATTGCAAAAAATATCCACTACTTAAGAGTAAATTCTTGGTCCTCTGGCGAGTTCTTTCCAGAGAAGAAAAGTATGTGCTCTAAGAAGTTGTTAGTGGCATTACCATGAGAATGAAATTTCTGATCTCAGGTCTACAAATAGAAAAACTTACATAAGACTTTTATAGTGTTACAGGGATACTAATCTCTGTTTTATTTCTTGCATGGAAAAAAACTGGAAGGCCTTGCAGAACAGAAATGAATGGATTATCTTAGACTGCAATAATGAATTAAATTAATCTGCCTTTATCTAGATTTTGCATATTTTTTGTGGTTAGAGCTTTCAACAGAGGTGATGATTAAATATTCTAGACAGCATACTGTACTCCAGGCTTATTTCAGCCAAAAGCTCGTGTATGTGGATACTTAGAATTACTCTTTATCCTATTTCCTGCCCACGCAGTTTCCCTGATCTGTTGCTCAATCTGCCTTTGCTGTCTTTTGTTCACAATCCTTTTGCTATTGTAAAAAACTCCCTGGGACTAAGACGCAACCTCTGTTGTCCCAAGGCCTCTTTTGAATACTGAATGCACTTTGGCTCTGAGTTTCAGATGATTAGGTAAGATCCTTCTTGCCCCTTGAGATCCTGTAGACTCATTTCAGCACCAAAGAACATGAAATTCATACTGGAGGTAACTCTGAGATACTCTGGTTAGAAAAAAAAAATGGTGAAAAGGGTTGTCCTGGTTTTGGCTGGGATAGAGTTAATTTTCTTTCTAGCAGTTGGTATAGTGTTATGTTTTGGGTTCAGTATGAGAAGAATGTGGATAACACACTGATGTTTTCAGTTGTTGCTCAGTAGTGTTTAGACTAAGCCAAGGATTTTTCAGCTTCTCACACCCAGCCAGCAAGAAGGCTGGAGGGTCACAAGAAGTCGGGAGGGGACACAGCCAGGGCAGCTGACCCAAACTGGCCAAAGGGATATTTCATACCATGTGTCAGGCCCAGTGTATAAACTGGGGGCAATTGGCCTGGGGCTGGGAGGCGGGGCGGGAGAATCGCTGCTCGGGAACTAACTGGGCATCAGTCAGCGAGTGGTGAGCAATTGCACTGTGCATCACTTGTTTTGAATATTCCAATCCTTTTATTAATATTGTCATTCTATTATTGTTATTATTATTATTATTAGTTTCTTCCTTTCTGTCCTATTAAACTGTTCTTATCTCAACCCATGAGTTTTCCTTTTTTTTTTTTCCTGATTGTCTCCCCCATCCCACTGTGTGTGGGGGGAAGTGAGTGAGCGGCTGTGTGGTGCTTAGTTGCTGGCTGGGGTTAAACCACAAGAACAGTGAAAAGAAGGCACTGCAATCTTGTGAGGTGGTGATTCACCAGGGTCAGCACTTCACCCCTTCCTAATCTATGTTATAGTAAACCCAAAGTCCTTTATCTTCACTCACATGCAGGGTAACGCTCATATTTTAGCCCAAAGGAAAAAGAAAAAATATATGTGGCTTTAGGTCACTGAAGACAAGATCTAAAATGGTTTGCCTATACCTTCTGAAGTTTAAATTGTTGTGACACTAAAAAGAAACAGTTTAAAAGATAAGAAGTCAAGTACATTTTGACCCTACTTTGAAATTTCAAGATGTTATTACCTCTGATTAGCCATCAACTGCAAATTAAATCCAATTTATTATTTAATAAGTCCCATATTTCTATGACTTTGACATGGATGAAAATTATCTCAGTTCTTTGAGCAGCAGGCCTTTCTGTAACACTGTATACTTCTCTGTCCTGGATCCCTTGATGTCCATTCAACTTTACTGTTACCCTTGCCCTTTTCCCCTTCTCAAGCTGACCACATTTTTGTACCACCTATCTGAAAAACAAAGTTTCTTGGTTCAATCTCTTTGAAGACCTCAGCAGTAGACTCAACTGCAAGTTAAGTAGCTGGTATCTGGTAACCAAGGTCAGACCTTTTAAAGCCACCTGAAGTTTTATCAGTAGATGCATAATATCAAGAAAAAGTCATTGCAGAAATACCCTTCAAATTCTGTTTCTGTTCTCATTGGAGGCTTTTTTAAATGCATTTCCCCTGTGTTCCTTGTAGTCAGCTCTCAGTCAGGAAAGTTTATGTATTTCGTGGAAAGTATAAAGTTTAAGGCAGATTTCCAATAAGGAATGAATATAAGCTGGTCCAATAACAAGCCAGTATTTGAAGCTTTTCCATCTCCATCTCCCTAGATAGTTCTAGTGCTCTTATCACTTTAATATCAAAGTGCTTTATAGTAAGTCCTTGATCATCTTCTAGTTTGATCAAAACAAACCTGGCTTTGATCCTCTTCCCCACATGTGAGTGAAAATGAAGATGTCTGTGCAAAAAGGGTTTAAGTATTTTATCAGTGGGAAAAATTATTGTTTTTGTCAGTGTCCTTTCCACACCTGGGCAGCATCTGAACTTTTATTGATTCTTTTCAATCAAAAATATAATTCCTGTTTTCTACAACTTAAGCTTTGCAAAATGGCTTCTAGCTGAGACAAACTTACGACAGCTTTCCTGGCTTGGAAGTTCATTTTGTAGTATTAGCCTATGCACACAAAAAGGTATCTATACAGTAATTCCAGAGGCTGGATCAAGGAAGTCAACTCTTTTTATATAATGAGTCATATCCTAGGCTGCTGAATTCAATGGAATTTCTATGAAAGGAGTCAGTATTTCACTCCATAGAAACATCTAGTATTTTAAAAATTTAATTTAAATATAGGAAAACCATGCCAACAAATAATATTTATGTTGACACAGGATTAGCCAGAAAAAGAATAGAAAATTTATCACATACAGCAAAGAATTAAATCTGTTATCAGAAAATGCCATCAGGAAATGAAAACAGCAAAACACCACTTTTGACTCAACACTAAACTTTCTTAAATAGTTCACTTGTCTCACTGGACTAAAATACCATCTAAAAGGTAGGACTGTAGGACTTATTAGGTGTTCTATAGAAGCCATGGTAACATAAATGAAAATGATATACATTTCTGTTTTCACTGAAGTTTCGTCTGAAACTTTACACTTGTCATCAACAAAATAATTTTTTCAACCAAAACATTTTAGTAGGAAAAAAAAAAAGAATCTGTGGAAAGTTGCCAACCTTTCCAAGGAAAAGTGTTTTCTCAAAAAGCTGGTATTATATGCAAAAATAATTTTCAGTGAATTTTTGGAAGAACCCTTTTTTTTATTGTTCTTGAGTTGGAGACACTAGGTAATGAATAGAAGTGAGTAGAGAATGTAATCTTGCTATTGCCACTTTAAACCAACCTTAAAATTTTATAGCAGGGGTATAATTAAGTTGCACAGAATTATTAAAAACCTTTATAACAAAGATATCATTGTCTATCAAGCTCTAAAGGCTTGTAGAGTAATTTCTTTGCCATATGCTTCAGTTTCATTGGAACCCTCTTGCTTTCATCCTAACTTGTACTGTCTTGGCTTACATTACACTGAAGCTTTTTTCAGAATTTAGTGTATCTTCCATTGTGTTAGCAGAATGCAAACTGTTGAAATAAATTCGTTTTCAGGAAGTCTTGCATCCGAATAAAACTTTAAAAGGATTGCAGCTCCCAAAACCAATTGTAGGTAGGCTTTAGGTACCCCACATCCAAAATCCAAAAGTCCTCCTACAGTGTGGCTACAATCAGGAGGCAAACTTTTTTTGGTCTGAAATTTCCTCTGCTACCTGCATGCACATGGGCATCTGTGTTCAAACATCCTGGAGCTCCGCTTATGCTGGGCCTCTGGTGTTGTGCCAAGTTTCACCTCCACCAGGCACGGACACCCACGGGAAACCAAGCTCCCACCCACAATGCTAACTGCGGTACAAAACACAGCAGTCAACATCCAGTGGCTTGAAAAAAAACCCAACCCCCACAAAACCACAGATGTTTTGTGAGGAACTGAACAGAAAATGAATTTCTGCCTTGTGAGTAGGTTTTCAAGTCCAAGTTGCAGAAGGTCCTTCCCCCTTTATCCGAGCTCCTAGACAAGCTCTTGCATCTCTGCCTTCTCCAGTGCCGAATTAGAGATGAGCTTCACCCTCAAGGGAAATTCATAGACACACTATTCTCTGCTTAACTTCCTACTTTCAGTATACTGCTAGGAATTAAAGTCTTTAAAATCTTCACCTCTGCCAGAGTTGGTTATAAGCTGTTAACATGTAATTTGTTGGAAAACACATGTAAAAGCATGCACATGCATGCACAGAAAGGGGCTGTGATTTCCTGTCTTATTTCCACTATGAGTCAGGTTGTAGATATCTATTACATAATAAATATGTTTATTTTCTATGATGACTTATATGGACTTTTTTTATGTAAAGTAACATGCAACTTGGTGTTGTAATGCTGCAAGTTCCTCACACTGCAGGGATGGCTAGGGTGATATCTCCACTTTTATTTTTACTGTTTATCTTCTTAGATTGCTACGAAGTCAACAGCCTTGTCAGCTTCTGTTAAATGTAACTCCTTACTAAACTCTGTTTTCAGTGGAGACAGACATCTTTAAATGTTTGAGAAAAAGGGCACAGAAATCTTAAAAAAACCAACTTTGATGTTTATTGACAGATGTTTATTAAAATGTCTTTGTCAACTTCTCAAACAACAAACATAAATACAATTTGTAATCTCCAGTGTTTTAAGCCAGCATAGTAGTTTCTCCTTTTTCTTTCTTCCAAGCATCATATTACGATTAATTCAGTATTGAGGTTTTGTACCCCTGTAGGATGTGATAAGATAATAGTAGTACAGACAGACCTAGTTAGGCTGCATCAGTTTGCAGATCATTTTTATAAATATTAAAAAGAATCCCCTCCAGACTAACAAAGTGGCACATACAGTGCTTGTCATTTACACTGCCTGCCAGTGAAATGGTTTGGTTGCTTAGGCACAACCAGGCACAAATTAATCAGGTTTGACTGAGCTACATCCTAGCTAAATCCTTATCTTCTGCAACATTGATTTCAAAGCCTACAGTAGTTATTTCATGTATCTTATCATTATTCAGCGCCCTTTGGGGGAGTACCCTAATTTCATAAACATATTATGCTTTTTTGAAAGGAAAAGTGAAACATGTGCTGCAGGGGGAATCTTTGTAATTTGTTTTGCTTACAGATATGCTGAGCTACTTGTACTTCATAAGCTAAAAAAAAAAAAAAAAGAAACAAAAAAAATTCCCAATGTGCACAATTACTTACTGGCAAGCAACTGTTATTTTTATTTAAGTAGATAGCCCAGATCTAAATCTGATCCTCTGAAACCACAGGCCATTTTCCCCAAGTTTACTTATCGTACAACAGAGACCTGGGCTAACTCTCACCCTCTACCCAAATTCCACCCATGATACTCAGGAGAAAGGGAAAAGCTGATGTTAGAAATTTACTGTTTTTATTAAAAATGGGCAGGAAGTTCTTTGAGCACTGATGACTGTAATGAACCATGTTGCTGCATGGGTTATGTGTCAGGATTGATTGACCTGGACATTTAAGAAATCAACAGTTCTAATTCAAACATCTCTATAGCTCCTCTGTTTATTAAACCATCTTCAGTGTACATTCTCCAGTGTTCAGCAAGCACAGTTACACTGAAGGATTTCCTTCAGTTTAGGCATCTGTAAGGTGTTCTTTGCCTCACCAAATTCCTATTGTCATGAAACTTGGAAAACTTAATTTTTCTTTAATACATCTACCCTGTGTCAGATTTGATTGAAATAGGCAATTTGACTGAAATAGGCAGACTGATTCAAAAGGTGGGGGGAAGGGATGACTCTGACAGATGCAGACAACATAATAACATAAGCCCTGTTCCCTTAGGAAGAAGAGTCTCATAAAGAAATCCTGTTCCTTCCCAAACCAAGGAGAGAGCTGTCAGTTCTTCTACTAAGGTCAGAAACCACAAGCCCAGGACGAGCAGCCAGATGAGCACAGTTGCAAGAGGGAAGGACCCAAGCACTAGATATCATCCCTTGACAAGGAGAATATTTTCAAAACAGAAGGAGAAGAAAGATGCAGGGAACCAGGGACATGAAAATCACTCAAAAGGTCTGAGATTAGGGGAGACAGCAGGTAAGAATTTGGGTAGGCTGAAGTCAGACATTAAAAAGACAGCTGTGGACAGGGCAAAAATGCTATACCTGAGAGAGCAGAATAAACTGGAGATCACAGTGACATTTGGAAGTAATTATACTGAATTTATATGGGGCAGAATTCTTGTTATAGCATACAGTTTGTGACAGAGAAAAAATAGAAAATAACAACATGGCTAGATGGAGTAGGCAGATGGATGAGCACATTGCTGAAACACTGCCTATGTTAGGGAATGCTACCTGTTTAAAATTGAAGATTAGTTTTCTTATGTGGGGCTAGAGAACCTGTTGCATGGATCTTTGAATGATATAGGGAAAGGGTCATGGCTTTCCTGCTGTGCCCTCTGTAATATCTCTTTCTTTTTGTTTCATTTCTTATTTATGGATTTTTACTACTTCCCTTTTCAAATCTTTCCCACTGTTCTGTTTCTCTCATTTTTGCTTGTTTTTTAATGCCTACTGCAGTCTGTTACTCAGCCTCCCTGTTCATTTCATGAAAAAAAAACCTGAAATGACACTAAAAAGGGAAAAACAAGGCAAAAGTGTTATTTGATATTATCGTCACTTTTCAGATGCTTTTTTTCCTTGCATTTTGATTATCATTTCATTGATTACCATTTCCTGTCTTGCCTGCATCCCCTCGTGAATTTGATCATTGCTGTTCATGTGAATAGTATTTAGATTAAATGAGATAGCAGTCAGAATTTACCTACATTTCAAAAATGTTGTTGCCATATGACTCACAAGAAGTGCCACATTGGTGGCCTTGACAATTGGTCATCTCTTTATGCACAGGCCAGGTGCTCAACAGGCAGTAGAAGTAAAATCTTCCCAAGGTGTGTTACTGCTGATTTAAGTAGTAACAGGCAAAGGCCCAACAACAGGATTCCAAGGAAAAAAAAAAAAAAAGAAAAAAGAAAAAGAACAAACCCAACAACAAACCCAAACTCCTCTCTCCCATATTCCTTAATAAATCCTTACCATTGTTATTTGACCTTCTCTAGGAAATATGCACAAAATGAGGTCTACTTTTTAAATCAAGATTGCACTAGGCCTCTTGGTCTTGGTTTGATCTCATAACTCTCCCTCTTTGTTTACTGATCACTTGAATTAGGAATCTGGATATTCTTACAACACTTTCCTGGTTGGCAAGTGTTTGCATTGTTCATTGAACCTATACAGCAAACACGCACAAAAACCTCAAACAAAAGTCTGGTTGAAGATGTTTGTACTAAGGCAAACTCCTACTTTAATAAAGGGAGGATTTGCTTGGGAGAAGACAGCAAGCTTTAAAAGCAGTGATGGCTGACATTAGGACAGGGGCAAAGCAATTCACAGTGCTGGGCAGTCACAGTTCAGCAAAAGCAGGAGAGCCAGGGAAGGAACTGTGATTTTTTTTGGCCAGCCTGTTGCCTGGGAAGAAGAAATATGCATTGCCCATTACAGCGAGTTGATAATCTGTTTTTCTCAACAGTGGCATTTGGTTGGCTGATGAAGGTTGAGTTTTAAGATGCCCAGCAAATGCACAAAGGTCATAACTCATTATCCATGCTCCCCTGAGAAATCAGTCATCCCATCTCCTCAGGAAAAATAGTAAGATGGTATCTTACTTTAAAAAAAGACTTTTCTTAAATAAAAAAAAAAAATTAAAAATGCAATGAAAATAAAGGCAAAGGGCTTAAAATATTAATTGCAGAATCATTTCCTCTTGCTTTGTTTTCATAGATCAGACTCTATTCCTGAGAAAACAGGAGAAGAAAGGCAGCAGGTAGCCAGCAGCGGAGAGTCAGTGCTCTCACTTGTCACTGTCAGTGCCTGCTGCGTAGGGAAAATGCCAGTCTGCCAAGAGCCAGCAAAAGCCTCAAGGGGGCAAAGTATTCCTAATGGCTGTGAAACTTTGGAAGCAAACAAAAATATGAAAGGGCAGAAGTCCTGCATTGTGCTTGTGCACTCAGGAGGACTTTTCTCAAATGTCTTTGGATGTCTTTTGTTTTAAAAAAATTTTCAAAGCATTTTGTAAGGCCCTGATCCTTCTCATAGCAGTATAAGTGGCTCACACACATTGTGTGTGGAAGACTTGACTCTGAGAGTAATTGCAGCCATTCTTAAAGAAGTTTCTGCTGGTGTTGAGTGCTTCATGCGGTGTAATTAACAGAGCTGAAGTGTCCCAATTAACGTATTTCAAAAAGTTTGGGGACTGGGTTTTGTTCAAGGAAGATCCAGTATGGGTGCCTAGAATACTGGAAGCATGTTAAATCTTGTCTAATACCTCAGTGTGACAGTAATCTACATTATAACATGCACTGCTGTAAGGACCCCGCAGCAGGCACATCTCGCACAACCCTTCTCTCACATCAGTCTCCTCCTGGCCTTCCATCATCGGAAACATGATCAAACCAGTGAAGAATTCCATGTCATTTTCAGTCCTCTCCAATTTTTCACCTGCTAAGTAGGCCAAAAGATATGGCTTCCAAGCGCATACCAAATAAACCTCTAGACACGGTCTTTTGTCCTAGGGATTTCCCTGCTCTGTCTCCACAGAGCCTGTGGATAAACTGCTAGGGGCTCCCAGATCACACAGGGTTGGCTCCTCTCTTTTCTTCAACTTCAAGTTTTTAAGAGAAGGTGAAAGTACATGGGTGCAAACAGTAGTGTCTCTTGCTACATACTGGGAGTATAAGGGATTGTTATATTTTGCTATAATGTTAAGTACATAGCCGATTGTGTGGTGAGAGGCCTTCAGGAAAAAAAAAAAAAGTGTGACAAGGAATGAGTTGCATATCAGATAAAATGCACTGGCAGACTCTGAAGTTTCACCAGACCTTCGCTAGGAATTTTAGCCATGGTTGTATGAATCAGCCTAACTGCACTGGTACAGATCCACAGTTTACCCCAGCGTGGGAGCAGAATCCATGCTTCATCTCTGAAAACAAATGAGAAAGCAGTGGGCAGAAAAATCTCTCTGAAGCACTGATGTTTAACTAAGTTGAGGCATGCTTGTCTTATTTGGGTGCACTGAGATCTGCGTAATTTCCTCATTTTCCCAACACTACGGCTCGTATTTTCCAGTTCTCACAAACACTGGCACCCTTTACTCTTAAATCCAATGTATGCTTTTACTCTTCATGTCTCATAGCTAGTTTCCTTGGAATAGTGTCTAACTGCTTTCTTCCTCAACCAAGCAAGCACCACAACTTTCTAGCATGTTCAGGAAATAGTAAATCCATCTTTTTGTCATTATCCTTCTCAAAGGGCCATCAATTAGATCTCATCCCCTTCAGTATTTCAGAAAATGGATGCAATATGCCTCCAAGACACCTTCCTTTCAGCTCATTTTTTGTCATGATTTTCCTTCTTACCCTCACTGGCTATCAGGGATATTACTCAGCTCCTCTGATAGACCAGGAAAGCCTAATTCTAACTTCAGTTCATGTCTGAAACTAAGTAGCTGCATTCAGCAGCACAGTGCCAGATTGGGAAGCTCCCTGGGTGCAAATTTGACCCAACATTACAAGTCTTGCAAAGTTTCGGTTTAATAACGTGATTTGATAAGACACAAGAAATGGCTGGAATCATGAGGAAAGAGGGGAAGGCGATGTGGGACTGTGAAGAAGAAACTAAATGAGATGGAGATCTCGTGTCTGAGAGTGAGATGGTTGCTACAGTCTTTATTTTTGGTGTCCAGCGTGCTCTGCAAGGGATGATAACAGCCAGCATTTAGATTACAGAAAACAGAGCTGGCTGGAAATTGAAAGAGTATTTTCACTAAAATATTGATGAAAATATGTTTTCTGATTTTCTGTGCTAAAAGCTTGTTTCAATAAAAATTTTCCAACCAGCTCTAATAGCAGGCAATAAAGCTGAGTGTATTGAACTAGAACAATGGGATTGTTTTTATGATACATGTTACCTAAGAATGAAGGAAAAGTACTGGAGTGCACTTACAGCCTGACAATGACTGCAGAACTAATAACATCACCAAGAAATATTTAGATAGATTGGAGGTGATTAACACAGCCAGACAGGACAATGCAAAATAGCCAAAACGTATGCTATAGCAGAGACAGATACAGAACGTACAATGAAAGTCTCTGTTTTCTAGACAAGGACATAACTTTTAACCTCCTTATTATTTTCTCAAGGCTATTTCTTCCATGTATACTCAAGTTTCTTGAACTGACAGCTGCCCATCAGATGTAACAAATTCCTCCGCTAAAGACCATATTGTGGCAGCAACTTTAAGCAGTGATTTTCCTTGATGTTAAGACTACATGATTTATCTTTTTTTACATATCTCAGAGGAAACCCACCATTTTGTCACATTTCCATCAGCCAACAACCTTCAAATTTCTAAACAGGTTTGTGGGAGACTGCCAGCATGAATTTAAAAATAGAGTGACTAGAAAGTGTGAAGTATACACCACATGTAGCCCACTCTTCTTCTAAGGAATGATTACATGCCAGTTAGTTAAATTATTTCATGTTCATGGGATATTTCAAGTGTGATCAATGCACAATTTTTTTTGACTAAAAAGTGAAAAGAATAATATGTAGATTTATTTGTTCTGAAGCAATATAGAGGGTAGATAAATATGGAGTTAGCTTGTATTTCTAAGCAATTAATTATAATACTCAGCATATTCAGGTTACAGATTATGAGTAAAAGTTAATTCATTAAAAATTGGCTGAATTATCGAGGAATTTATGGGTTTGATTTTCAAAAAGTAAGTCATACCTTTTGCAACTGGTATTCTGTAAGATTTAGCCATCAAAATAGCTGAGTAATTTTCAAAATCAGCATTTAAATCACTCAATTGCTTTTAGGACATTGCCATCCTAGCTACTCGGTCAAAAAGATAATAAAAAAGTAAACACTGGGCATGTTTCACATTGCTCCTCTTCTACAGCTATTGATGTAGAAACTAAGATTAATATTCTATACATAACACAACACATTCAATATAATATTTGCATTCTTTAAAAACGTTGATGTATGGTGTTGACATTGTCAGTAACCTATTTATTTATTTGTTGAGCTTGACATGTGATCTTGATAGTGTATGAAAGGATAGGGAAATAAATCAGAGTGGTTAACAATTCTGTTTTGAAGCAAGGAAAATGAGCGTTCAGTGCCAGAAAATGACTGATTGGCACTTATTAGGATCAATAGCAATCACAAGAAATGTTGATCATCAAATGACTTTCTCCCTCAATGAAAATGTCAGTGAAAACCAAACTCTGATACATTTTGTATTACCATATCAAAATCCAAATGCATTTGTAGATTGTAAAGGCAAAAAAAAAAATTTTTGCTAAATTTTTAACTATTTCTAGGTATAAGTGGTTCATAATAATTTTTATGAAAAATTATAATGGCTTCAAACTTTACATGCTTTTTTTCTTATGCCATTTATGGATTGTAATGTTGATTGCCTCTTTGATGTTTGTCCACTGAACGTTTTGAAATATTGTGGCTGTAATCCAAGTAACAGGAGAATCTGCAGAAAACATTTGGTTTAGGATTTTAAAGCCATAGAATGTTACAAAGAAAGTATCACATGCCACTATTAACAGAAAACAAGCATATTTTTAAAAATACCTTCAGAAAAATTTTATTTGTGATTGTGAAAAACCAGAGACTGAAAAATAATCTGAAGGCCCTTGTTTTTAAACTCTGAGCACTTCCAAAAGGTTTTCATGAGGTCAAATGCCCTTCAGTCCTTGCTTGTACAGTAGCAATAGCTCAGTGGTTCTCTATCTGTGGTGTGAAAGGAGCCCTTAAGGAACATGACTTTAAGAATAAGTAAACTTGTTTTATCCTCACAATCTGACTTTGGCTTTCTGGAGTTGTTTCCAACAGTTCAACTTTCATAACATTATAGACTGTTTTGCAGCAATGTTTGTATATGTTTTTGAAAACTGTTTGTAGTATTTCTGAAAACAGTAGATACTTTCTCTGAGATAGCATTATTTCAGTTGATTTTTCTTTGCAGCTGTGGGACAACCTAGTTTGACTTCTCTTTTCTATAAGCAACTTTCAGACTGTTTTTGACCAAGTAAAAGGCTATTACTTTGACACCCTTTTACACTCAGACAGCCGAGGATTATTTGTTTTTCCCACTTCCTCATTTAAATGTTTCCATCAGAGCAGCACATATTCGTTTGTGGTTGTCGTGGTTTAACCCCAGCAGCAACTAAGCACCATGCAGCCGCTCACTCACTCCCCCCCACCCAGTGGGATGGGAGAGAAATTTGGGAAAAGAAGCAAAACCCGCGGGTTGAGATAAGAACGGTTTAATAGAACAGAAAAGAAGAAACTAATAAAGATAATGATAACACTAATAAAATGACAACAGCAATAATGAAAGGATTGGAATGTACAAATGATGCGCAGTGCAATTGCTCACCACCCACCGACCAACACCCAGTTAGTCCCCGAGCGGCCATCCCCTGCCCCCCGTCCCACCAGTACCTATACTGGATGGGACGTCCCATGGTATGGAATACACCGTTGGCCAGTTGGGGTCAGCTGCCCTGCCTGTGTCCTGTGCCAACTTCTTGTGCCCCTTCAGCCTTCTCGCTGGCTGGGCATGAGAAGCTGAAAATCCTTGATTTTAGTCTAAACACTACTGAGCAACAACTGAAAACATCAGCGTTATCAACATTCTTTGCATACTGTACTCAAAACATAGCACCGTATCAGCTACTAGGAAGACAGTTAACTCTATCCCAGCTGAAACCAGGACAGTGGTTCATTAGATTATACAACTTGATCACTTGTTTGCAAACCAGTTCAATCCACTGTCTGACATTCAGTGTAAGAAACGTTTGGGTTTTTACAAGTAACCATCTCTCCAAAGTTCAGTCCTTACTGTTCTTTGCTACAGTAATGGATTCCTTACACTCAGTTTGTTTTTTTTTACAGTGACATCAGCAATATCACATCTCTTTACCTTGTTTGTGATTTTCCAGGACCTGCACCTGCTTTAATATTGCTTTTTGCACTTGATCGATTGCCTTGGTATGTCTCTTTGGCAACATGCTGCATGTTGTTTTGTTGTCATTTTCCTGGTTTGCTTAGGTACTCAAAGCTGCTGGCATATTTCCTCCAGACTTGCTGTCTTGAAAAGAAAAATATTACTTTGTTGTCTGAGGTCAGAATTCAGTTTACTGCTTTTCCCTTTTTTGCCCAGTGGGAAATGCACTTTACTCTCCTGCTTTTCACATTCTTTTGTTGTAGTAGAGAATGCCCTAAAGTGTATGCTAATACAACTGTTTGCCTGGTTGAAATGCTGAAAATATCTGCCTAAAGTACGACTCTTTTTTCTTTTTTAACTATTCAGCTTGGTCATTGCTGTTGGGAAGTACAATATCTGGCTTTCTGGAGTTTCTTTCCAGCTGCCTGCCAGTGTATTACAGCACGGTGCAGGTCGTGAGGCTTCCAGCCAGCTTTTCACACCCTGTAGCTGTCCAGCAAAGGAGAAATCATCTTTGTTTTCATAGACTTCATAATACTCTTAGAAGATGGGTAACAATAAATTGCTCTAAACAAGCAAAGAAAGATGGGATATGAACTATTTGATACCTGTTTGAGATGCCCCAGACAGGAAACATCCTGCACAGACATGAACAGGTAAGTCTGTAAGTACTGCACAAAGAAATAAAAGACCTGATATTTTAAGACACTCCACATGCTTACCTATTGTTGATGGTGAGAATATTTTCCATCTCACCACCTCTCAGTTTTGGACCTACACTGTGAAGTAGTTTGAGAGGTCATATGCCATACATAGTGGAGAATATAATTTAATGACTATTTAATGACTATAATGGCTATTTATAACTTTGGAAACCTTGTTTTCACAACACACGTTTTGTGAGTTTTTTTCTGGGTTTATATACTTTGTGCCAGTCAATTTTTTTATCAGTCATAACATTTGTCATATTTTTAACTCATGTCATTAGTATGTCATTGGTACAATAAATATATTTCAAAATAGTTTTCTAACATCAGCATTCTAATGAGTTTCAAAAGCAAAACCTCATATTTTCAGACAGAGGTCAAATGCCTCTGAAACCCATTGAGGAAGTGAAGTTTGGTGTTGTAGGAAAGGCATAAAATAAAACCACGAATGAATTATGAATTATTTTTCTGCATTCACAAAGTTGGAATTAAATTACTTTCTGTGGTACCATATAGATCTTATTTCTAGGAAAAAATTAGTATTTAGAAAACATCTTTGTATCAAGAGAAAAGCAAGTTTGAATGATATTTTAATGCACGGACTTATATGATTAATATCCTGGTATGCAGCAAAGCTACAAATGAAGAGTAGCAACACTGGTTCAGATTGGGCATCCATTCTTCCTGGAACTCTTTTCATCCTTTCCCAAACAACAGTGAGAGTAACGTTTATGGAAAGTGAATGGAAAACAACTTGCTTCTCACTGTTTACTTCCCAGCTGTGGCATGGGAAAGGTGAAAACCTGGTTCTGCCTAGTCTGTGGCTCAGTTGAGTTGGCAACAGCACTCGGGTTGGCAAATTCCCACTCTGGCTCCCCAGTGCAGCCCTGAAGGTGGTGGGATAACGGCTCCTACCAGCCACCTTGCCGTCTGTTGTAGTATCCTTCAATGACACCCTGCCGTGTCCACACAAATGCCAGGTTTTCTGGCTCTGAGTGCTATGAAAACACTTGAGATGCCCTTTCAAAAAGTCTTAGGAGGTGAGTGGGCACTTCGCCTCTGCCATCTCTCATGTGCTGTCTTCCTCTCAGCTTTGGGGCTTTCATCCCACTTGCCCAGGGCAGTTATTCCTTCATTAAACCTGTTGCGTCATTGCCCAACTTCACGTCGTCCGTGACATGCCAGAGTGAGACAGGGACCATGATATGGGGCTTTTGGCGTGGGGCGGGGGGGGTACCAAACAAAACCACACATTTCCCAGGTGCAGTCTCCAACTGTAGTCCCTTTCCCACCACTTCTCCCATTGAACTACGCTACAGAGCACCACTACAACCAGGCACAGCCCTCAGGGAATGACTTGGGCCACCCAGCTCTGCTGCTTAACTGCAGTGAAAAGGTTACTGAGTCTGCTTTCGTGGGGAGTACTAGGGGATTTACAGAAGCAGAACAGATGTAAAGCTCTATAAAATACCAAGTTAGAGGTGATTAGAAAACTTTGAAAAATGAGTATAAAATGGTACAGGTAAAGAGTTTGTATTGGTTTTGAATATGTTCTCACCTTAGTTAAGCTGACTTATGTTGCCATGATAACGGCTGTGGAACAGACACAGGCATGAAGAAACAAACTCACAGTATACTTTTATAAATCACTGCTTTCCATTATTTTCACGAATCTTTTGGCCATTTTTCCCCCATTAAAGGATTACACATACTGACTGTCTTCTGCTCTTTCTTTTATTATCTTTGGATCCATCTACCTAGTTGTGTTCCTATGATTAGTGTTACAATTTTTGCAGATTTTATTAATTGTACACAGGTTAGATCCAACTCATAGGTTCAGTTTTCAAGCCTTGCTTCTTTTGGACATTAAAAATACCTATATTTATTCCCTGAAGTTAAATTTTCACACGGTAATTTATAATAAATGCTATTAAATAAATATGGTGTACTGCAAGGCTTTAACTAGCTGGAAAAAGTCTTAGAAGATATTATGGTGTGTATAACATATAAAATGATCTACTAGGAAAATATTTTTCTTTTTTTTAATTCATTATTACATTTTTTATTTTTAAGTATGTTTTCAAGTCAGGCCTAAGGATTAAGTGTTTAATGCTGCAATTCTGATTGTATTACTTCTAGGTTACAGACAAAAGAAAAATGGTCAAAAAAGTGCTCTCCTAATAGGGTAGAATACTTGGGATTATCTGTTCATCCATGGAATAGTCGTTCTTTGGGGTAGGTTCAGATATTGTTTCTGTAAGCAAACGCAGGTTTTAAATATGTGTAGGTAAAGATGAAATTTAATCAAATTTATAATTCTTACCTCATGTGAAACCTCATGTATATTAGTTTTAGTCATCTGAAGTTGAAATTCAGCAGTAACTTTTAAATTAATTCTGAATAATTCTAATTTACTGTTAATAATGGTTTCAATTTCACTAAAGGTCCCTGAAAAAATTTAGTATGGTCAATGCTTCTGTTTAACTGGATCTAATAAAAAATCTGTCAGTTGGTAACTGAATACTGCAACAAATCATAAAAATATTTTTGACAGTTAACACATAAATTACTGATTACTTACACAAGGATTCCTCTGTTTGACTGTTTAATTTGATTGGCTTTACAAGATGTTTTGCCTTACAAATGGAAGTATTTGACTCAAAAATGATGTACATTCTTACATAGAAACTTTTCTCCCTGTTGAAAGCAACAAGGGATGAGTCTCCAAACAAATAATTTTACAATACATTGTGCAGAGAGGCATCCCACTGCAGCTTTTGAACTACTGGCTTTGAGGTGACTCACTGAATTAATAACTGCGTGGAATCAACAGCCCCTGGGTTAGACGTTGATAAAGAGACTTTGAATTACACTTAACATTACACTTAACATGAAATATACTATGGTGAACCTCTCATAAGTTAGTTTTTCTTAGTCATATATTTTTACACAGATGAAAATAGTGATTTTATTCCTTAACTTAAAGGGGAAGTTCAGCAATCTTCTCTCCTTGATTCCATTGAAAAACAGAATCTGAAATTTCTGAAAGAATTATAGAGGTAGTTTACATATTTGTACAAAGTCGCTTAAATAACTTCATAGTGATTTGTTGACGAAATTCATTTACCTCAAAGTACCATTTAATAACAAATTGTAACTTCCACAATTTACGTCAAATGCACACAGCTCAGGATTATTTATATTCTGCTTATAAATATTTTCTACATTACAGCATTGAGTTGTCCAGTTTCAATCAAATATTCAGTGTGTGTGTGTGTGTGTGTGTGTGTATAACACCTTTATGTATGCTTATCCTTGGCGTAACAAAATTAAGAGATCCTATAAATCAAACCAAAATGGCAAAAGCATCCTAAATCTAGTTCAGGAATCTTCCCCGTTTTCTGGATTATCTGTTTTTCATGATGATTCTTCAGTGATCTATAAAAGTTAATAGACTAGAAAATGGGCTCTGCCATCTGTTCCAGTTCTGATGAGTTCATTAGTCTTTACCTGAAAATTTGAGTGTAGTTCTTAAATAGCTTCACTGTTGTCAGTGAATAGATAAGGCTCATCTGTGTGAAAACTGTTTTCAGTTTTGAACTAGACTAACCAGTATTTCACCTTCTTGTGAAAAGAGTAATATCAAAATTGCTATTATGCTGAAAATAATCAAGGACATTATGAAGAAGGAAGAGCACCTGCATTAAACCAAACTCACTGAGTGCAGGTTATCTCCCATGTATTTCAAACAGGGTTTCAACACTCATCTAGTAAGATGAGTTCCTCAGACTTCTTGATGGTAAATCTCCAGGGAAAGAAACGCTGCTCTACAGATATAGTGAAACAGATTTTTCCTTACAATTTGGAAAAAGTCAGCCATAACCAGAAAGGTTACAGTACTTCGAGCTTTAATTAGGGCATGACTTGGAGGGAGGGGAGGTATTCTTTTGTGAAGTAGATTAATTACCTGAAGGCACAAGAGACAAGTTTCAAAAAACTTCTCAACACCTTCTTTTTAAAAATCACTGGCCACCCATGAAAAGGAGATTCTGAATGTTTTTTAAGTCAAATCAGTTAGCTTCAAAAGGAATATCAGAAATAGACATCTTATTTTCCTAACAGAGAAAAAATTATACTTATGAACTAGGAGCTCTTCCCTTGTGAATAATAGGTTAATATATTATTGGTCATTTTTTGTACCTCTAATAAGGACAATCCTTTTGTCTCTCTCTCTCTCTCTGGTGATAACATTTTAGCATATGAATATTTTTTATAATTTCTATTCTGCATTGCTGGCAGACAAGGCATGCCTTCCGCCGTTACGCAGAGTAAGAATGAAGGCTACCACTCTCAGAGGCCACCAGTCTCATGGACTGACACACAAGTCTCACATGTTGGGATTACAGTAAAGCTTCAGCTCTACAGGTGCTGCAGACTTTTGATATAATGAGGTAATGAGGTGTTAGGGATGTCATGACAGTTGCCCTATTTGCATTAATCATTAGGATAAAAGGTTTTATTTACAGTAGCAGATGGTGAACTGCTTCGATCCACTTCTTATGTCTGCATAAGTTTTATAAACCGTTAGAGCCGGTCAAATATCTTCAACTGAAACTGAAATATAGTTCACTAAAACTTGGGTTTTGTCCAACCTGAATTATTTGATTTTTATGGAATCTTCTTTTGGGAAAGTAAACACAAATTGTTGGGCTTCAGGTCAGCATCACATTAATCTCTAGTCATACTCAAACTTTGTATCTCTAGGAAGCTATATCATAAATTAATTTACTCAGCCAGCCTTTAGAGTATGGCTTTGAATAAACACTCGTCTCAGCTGGGCTTGGATTTTTTTTCTTATCAAGAAATCAACACTGATAAACAAATACCATGTAATCATTACTTAATTCATCAGCTTTGTCATTTTTTTATAAAATAATGCCTGGTTTTCATGAAGTGGGTCATCTGTAATTCTTCTGGAACTCACAGAAATCCCTTGCCATTGCTGTATTTTTAGCAAAGAATAATGAATAACTGATAGGATGAAATATAGTGCTACATAATTGGCAAATGGAGAACGTTTTGTAGAAATCACTCAAACTATTTTGAATTTCACTTCTAGTCATGGTTTATTTAACACTAGCAGAGTGCTGGAAGAGTTTCACTAAAGATTGATGATCCTCTAGAGCAATTCCTAAGCGTAATATTATGTCTTAAAGAATTATGTCACTTTCTTTAAGGGTGCTGAGAAAGATATTACTATGCATCAATAAAAATTCAAGTTTTACCAACCATCTGTATTGCATAAATCAAGTAGAGGGTAAGGGTTTCCCCAGAAAACAATTATGAAATGGAATGAGATGGCCCAAAAGGCATTTACTGTACTAAAGCATGTTGGTAAATGCATTATGCTGCAGCTACAACGAACTTCAGAATAAATTTTAAGGACAACATTTTCAAAGATTTGTGCCCAGGGCCCTGTTTACATGGAAAATGGTGTTTCTTATCCTTTGAGTCAGGACTTGTCTAAAGGAAGAAGTACACCTGATCAGTTTGAAGTGTGGGTTTCAAACCACTTTAAAGCTGGTGGGAAACATTTTTCAGCTCAGTTTGGCCATTTTATTTCAAATGAACATAAACTGATCAGAAATCTTTCAGCTGAACTGAAACAAAATATCTTGAAAATAATGTATGTGTATGTGTGTCCCTATATATATGCATACATAGGAAATTGTTGCAACTAAATAAAGGGAAAAAAACTTTAATTAAAACTAGTACCTTTTTTTTTTTAATGTAGAAAAGACTGCAGTCAAATTAGCTCAATGCTGTTAATTTAACATGTACCACCTTGCTGGGAATCTAGGCCACTGTACAACCACTTTACATATTCTGGAGGTGTTCAGGGAGATTAGACAATGACTATGTAAACACTTCAAAGCTGATTAAATGTATGGTGTGTTCAATTTCCTGAACTGAAGATGCCAGTACATCCCTGTACAAGTAAAATCATATCTAATATATACAACATGCATAGCTAAGCATGAACATATCCACTATTATTATGTAAAGAGAAGTTCTGCTTGTCATTTCCTGGATCATTTCTGAGATTTCTTCAATAGCTCCACAAATGTGAGACAAAGGTGCAATTGAGTGCATTACAGTTCACAGAAAACTGGAGTTAGATCTCTATTTGTTATTTAGGAAACACAAGAATTTTTGTTTCATAAAGAAAAGACAATAATCTCAAGGTGAGAATGTTTGTCAAATGTGAACTCCTTTCAGAAATATTTACTTTGAGACTAAAGAAAATCCATTTAAATTAAGGATTTTTAACAGAAATTATTTCTGAATCTTTTAAATACAGTGAAGAAGGAATAACATGGGATTGTTGTCTAAATTCTGGTGTAGTTTATATTTGCAAATGTACATTTTTAGTAGAATTGATTTTGTAAAATCCAATGAGCAGTGTGGGGTTAGACTGTGCAGTAAACAAACTGCATGTTTTGGCAGGAGAGGAATCTTTCCTTGAAATACATGTCACTTGGATTGATCGAGAGTACTGATATGATGTCTCTCAAGGGATTGCTAAAATACCATTAAACGAAAGATTGACCAAGACTGTGAAAGGTAATAGTGCACATATTGAGCTCTCAGCCATCAGTTCCCTTGGGACCTGCTCCACCTTGAGGAGCTGTGTCACCCCATGACAGTGCCACACATGCCTGGAGGCAAGGTGGACTCTGACCACCACACTGACCCTGGGAGGTGCACTGACATCACCATATCATTTCATAGGTATTTCAGAGCTATTATTTTTCCATCACCGATGAGTTGGGGTGCAACTGGAACAGCTCGTAAGTGGTAATGGGGTCTCTTTTATTGGTTACCCCAAATTATGCTATTCCCTCTTGCTTTTTGTATAACAGTGTTTGTCAAGCTGCCATGGCTGTATGTATCAGTCTTATGATAAATGCTGTGGCATAGCAGTCTTTCTCCTAGGTATCTACAAAAAAGCTTATCAATCTCATTTAATTTCCTGAAAACTCAAGGCCACTCTACAGCCTGTTGAAGCACTCAGTGATATTAAGCAATGTTTATTTAGGAAAGATGACAATGCTGATCACCCTGTGTGGCCTGTTTTAAAAATTCAGAGGGTAGCTCTTGTAATAAAGCTCATTCTCAAGTGTTCTGCTTTTTAAATAATAACGGTCATCAGAAGCATGTCTTTCTCAAACTGGTGCTTCATTACTGATGTTAATAACCCTGAATTCCTGTGTGCAGAATCAGCCTCAGCCCTGCTGCCAGATCTAGAAAATTACCCAATTGTTCTAAAATCCACTTTTTGGTTTTCATTCTTCTTTGTGTGTGGGCTTGGCTTGTGGAAAAGTTTATATATACTTCTTTCAAGAACACATGGTTTTGGTAAGAGCTAGTAGTGGTCGGACAAATCCTTGATGTGATAGTTTCTTAACTAGACAAAAGTATTCAGTGTATTAAAGTAGAGGCAGTTTGTAACTTCACAAAGTGATTAGGAAGCACTTGTTAGTAAACATCCTGGTTCATAAACAATGGGGAAACATTGCTAAATGTCTGAGAAGTCCATGCTGACATTCTCCAATTAAATGATACAATTCTTTACTGGAAAATGACCTGAGCTTCAACATATTAGTAACTGAAAAATTAATAATTTATATTTAAAAGTCAAAATCAAAATATAAGTCTCAAAACCACTACAATGTATAATGAACTAAACAGATCCATTTTCACAATAAAACTTTTTTTATTTTGACATTTCCTCCAAAATCTCAACGATTCTTACAAGTCAAGAAACAATATTTTTCATCTGACATTTTTTTTTAAACTTGCTAGATCAGCCTCTCTTACCAAAGGTCTGTACCATGCCTACCATGAAAGAACCCTCACATGGGCCTTCTTCAGGCAACAAATAATTGTTATCACTGCACAAGAGCTTCTGACCCAAAAGCTAGAAAATTCTTATATGAGAGAGGTGAAGTGACTTGCAGGTATAGAGCTTAGTACTCTGTGATTTAGTAGGCTGATTCTGTAGCCTAAAGGTAGGTTAGCCCTCAGCTAGGTTAGCAAAATCAATGATCCCTCTAGTCTAGGCTGCCAGTGTGTTTTAGGTAGTTCTCAAAATAAAAAATCCAGGAATGACGTGGTGATATAGACTCAAAGTTCTCTAGTAAATGTTGTAAAAGATAGATTATAGCTCTGCACTGAGCTGTCTTTGCTAGCTTCAGCCTCTTTCACGCCTGACTTTGCAGTCACCCAGATTCAACTGGGAGATGTTCTTTGTCTCCCTGGCACTAAGTTACTAAATAATAGCAGTAAAAGTCTTGTGAGCCAGAAACCCTAGTTTTCAGTAGCTGTAATATTATTCCCAGACAACATGATACATACTCTCCATTATTCATTTAAAATCAGTCCAAAAGTAGCTGTAATCTTAACCATGAAGGCCTCCCTCCACTTTGACATTTTGGAAAAAAAGATGAATATTGAAAACAGACTATAATAGCAAAGTCTGTCTGTTCAGCACATTCAGAAAAAATAACTGTAAATTTATGCAAAGATGGCAGTCTTCCTTGGGACTGTAACTTCACTAATACATTTCAGTCAGGACACATTGCAACCCTCAAGATAACAAATACTGCAGGTCTCTCACAGTGGGGAGCGCCACATTTTTTGTCCTGCAAAATAACTGCAAACAAGCACATAACAAAGAGGCTTGGACTGGTTTATAGCCTAAAGAAGACTATAGGTTTTCCTGAGGCAAACATAAATCACAGTGCCCTGCATGAACCAGAGCAATTAATAGTTATCCAGCCACCTAAGACAACCTTGCATGGATGCAAAATGTTCTTTTTCCTATTGCTGCTCTCAGCTTGATGCTGCCTGTTGCACTAGGGATCATATCTAAAATCAGAACTCGTTGAGCATTGGGCCAAGCATTTGAGTAAGTTTGGGAAGTACTTTGCCAGCCCTTTCTCCTAATATATTCGGTGGTTTGGGCAAAGCTTAAGAAAGTAGAACTGAGTTTCTAGGCTAATATGCAAGGTACCTTTTTGGGTTCCAGTTGCTCCACTGCTATTTCCCTCAGCCCACACTCAATTAACTGTAAAGACTAGGTGACTCACACGCCTGCAGTGCTTCGTGGTGTGATAAGTCACTTTGGAGGTAAAGATGTAGATATACATGCTATCAGATAGAATTTATTTTGGTTCTTCATTTTCTGGGTGAATGTCTAGCCACCAACTAGTGACAAAGAGGAGAAAGTGCTGCCAAGACCAGTGCAAGAACTGTGTAAGGAAGTTTGGCAGTTGTGTATCACTGGGAGAGGACTATCTGGTACATGCATCCTGCTGGACTTAGGCAACTATCTGCTTGTATTATCATGCTCAGGAGCTTCTCTTCAGGCACCTACATAGTTTCACTGAGGGAAAAATGTCTCCGTATATAGCACGCATGTGACCACAAAGCCAGGCAGTGGCTGAGTTAAGGTTTTGAGGATCCAAATTTTGGACTACAGATTGGCAGCTTATAGGGTGGGAATTAGAGAGTTTGTGTTTGTTGAAGAGACAATGTTGAACTGAACATGTGTGGTCCACTGCTTAGTTCTGGCACTTAATTCATGTTTCAACAGGCAGGCTTAGGTGATTCTAACTTGTGAGTTGCAGACTTCACTGCTCCACTGTCATATGTTTAGAGGTTATTGCCTTGATGGAAGAAATAGCAGAAAAAGTGACTTCAGCAGTAGTAGATAATGCTAAGCTATCAACTGGGATGGTTAAGAAGCAGACATGTATCTAATTCTGCAACCTAGCCACAGTAGTATTGACCTTTTTTTTCTAAGTAATTCTGGAGAGGTAACCCAAAGACCTCCCATCTCTTTGGCAGCACTCCATTAAAACAAAAAGATTCTGATTTAAATAGTCACTGTTGAAGGGGAAAAAAGGAATGCTAATGAGGTCATTAAAAAACAGCTGAATGCCAATCAATCAGATTCATACAGTTTTCCTTAGATTTTCAGATGAATTAAAATGCATATATGCTAAGTGACATAGTAAGAACACCAGAAGGGTTACCAAAAGGAATAGTACCAGAGTAGACTGGGTCTGACAACTAGCAAAACCCATGGGATAACATTTTAAAGCATGGGCCAAGTGATCAGCTCTGAGACGACAATGGATCACCTACCAGTCATGATAGATGAACCTGGAATTATTAACATTGAATTGACACTTTGTTTTACTAATTCACATTTCTAATTTACACAATTCCATTATGAATGCATGAGATTTTGAACAACTATAAAAATACAAGTCCTTCACTGTTAGAGTAAGTGTTGGAATAAGACATACCTAAGTTGAGGTTATTCTGTTTCAAAATCATGGTTATAAAACATCTTCAGCTTAGTCTCTTCCAAATTGTAGTGTAACTTAAGATAGATTTAACGTCATCAGGAATTTTAAAACACTGCTATTAATTCTGAAGGTGATGGCTTAGAGGAAAGAGGTTTCAGCACTTCTTTTTCACTGTCATATATTTAATGTTTCACAAAATATTAAACTGTTATTAAATATGTTATTAAAATGTTACATTTTCAGGACAAAATTGTAGTCTGGGGTCTGCATAGTAAGACAATTTTTTCTAGTATACTTTTCTTCCTACAGATGTGCGAGTCACTGATATACAGGGAGAGTATAATGTCAACATATGTCCTAAAAAGAAGCCAGAATTTTGAAATGCAAAATTAATGCAAAATTTTTTTGTATTGCACCTGTGTTCGTATACATGGGCAATACAGAAGCATGCTGCATCTCTACTGTGGCAATGAGTTCTAAGGAGATGGGAATATAGGATGTGCTCAGAGTAGCCACTACCAATTTCTGACACTTGCCATCACCTGTGTTTCAAAAAAGGTTCCCTTTCTTCTGCCAAGGTCCTAGTCTCTTCACACAGGACTATTTGAAACTTGGCATCTGAGTTTGCATGCCAGAAGCATCCTGAGAAAAATGATTTCATTGTATATGAACAATATTCTGAAATTTGGTTTTGTTCTGATTAGGAACCCCTACACACACATGTGCACACATACACAAATTTCTCCACAAGAACAATAATCCAGCTCTTGCTGCAGAGACAGCCTTGTAGTAGGCTGCCTCAGATTTAGACTGCCTTGTAGCAATGCAAAGCAGATGATCAGAAAGATTTTCACTGGACCTGTGCCTCTTTTCTAGAGACTTTTGTTCAAACTGAGCTTGCAATTGTGTAACTGTTATGAGTAAGTAAATTCTGATAGAAAACTGTTTCACCAGCAAGACCTTCAATATTGCCTTCCAAAATTTCAGGTTTTAGTGGTTGTTTCAAGTTTAGAGATTCTCCATCTTGAAATCAAATCCTGATGTATCACTAGGTTTGACTTCTCAGGTTGGCACTTCTATAGACACATGATTTTCTGTCATTGCCTCTAAACAACAAAATTAAAGGGTTATTACACACTATACTCTTTGGTGAGAAAGGCAGGATAAGAGAATGGAAACAAATGGAAAATATCTTGATTTTAATCTTGATGTGGTTTCCATTGCTGAGCCATTGACACATGATACAAGTACCAGGTGTCATATAGTGCAACTGAAGGGCAGTTATCTGTGATGTGCAAAAAAGAATGTACTAGCTGGACCAAAAGGACTGATTAGATGGGAAATTCTTCGGCTTATGTAGTCCAAGACACTGTGCTGCCTCTGATAGCTGAGGAGACTGTGGCTCATGGATGCCTTCAGTTTAATTCTCTCTTTCAAGTCTAACCCTTTTCAGTGTTATTTTCTCCTTAGGTTCATCAACTGATGCACCTGCCTGATTGCTTCCTAACCCATGTTAGGAAGAAACAGACAGAGGGGAATTAGCCTAGACCTGTTATTTCAAACCATTTAAGCAAACTCAACTCATTTTAATTCATGTGAGTTAGCCATCAATCACAACAGCAGCTCTGAAAGATGGCAGGGAGCAGTGAGATCTAATGGGGAAGGAGGGAGAGCCAGACGGCAGCATGTGTCCACAACCAAAGACTTAGCAGGACTGGGGAGTGTAGGTTTAGATTGAGCAGGACAAGGTGGCATTTGCAGCCCCACCTCTTCATGCGTACAGGGCCAGCTTGTTTGGAAAGCCTTTGGAGACTGTTAAGAGCAACTTTTTTCGAAAGTGGTTTCCCTTGCATTTTGTTGTGTCCCCTTAGGCACAAGGGAGATGGGCTTTGCAAATGTTTCCCTTCCCCCATGTTTTTGTTATTCAGCCTTCCAGGTCCCCAGTGCAACTTTCTCTCGAGGAATATCACTGAACTCACAAAGCATCATTTTTTATCAACAGGCTATGAAATCATATGCAGTGATGAATGGGCAGAATAAAACTGGCATTCTGCTGCAGTATATTCATTTTGGCACATCTGTATTCTTTTTCCTGCCAGGCTTTGTCTAAAATATGTGCTAAGTTTTTTATCTATGCCCTACTGTATTGTTCTTTTTCCTTTCTTTCTGTGTTCCCATTTATTACAGTATTTATTTATATAGCTTTTCCTCTGCATCTCTGTAAAAATCTATCCATTGTCTCCCACTTCTTCACAGCCTTGGCATCCCTCCTCCCCACTGCTGAAGCCACACAGCCAGTTTCCTGCAGACAGTTTATACTTGTCTTACAGCAAGCTACAACAGGCCTGTTCTCAATTTTCGCATTTGTGATAGAAAGCCTCAGTCTCTGACAAACTCCACTGGCAAAAAATATCTGTAGACCCCTATAATGTCAGTAACACCTTTTGGTGGCATAAGATACTGTTAAAAGTACTCATCCCTTAGGTCATTCTATAACATAGAAAAGAAGTGTTTTCAAGAGGGGCTTCTGTGATCTTCCAACTTTCTACTGGTTAATTGTGCTGCAAATTTGAGCCTGGCCACAAGAATAATAATAATAAGCGAAGATTTTAGTATATATTGTTTCTGTGTTTAAGCACTGTCCAGCTTCTGAGGTTTACAGTGTCCCATTGGAGGTGGTATTGTATTTCTTAAACCAATAGCCCAGCACTCAGAATTGTACAGGAAGGGAGATAAAAAAGCTTATTACATAAGCTTGGAAAGTTTGATTTGGAAAGTATTAACATAGTGATATTTTAAGAGTTTTATTCAACATTTTATGGATGTTAATGTTTCCCAAGTTTGCCACAAAGATGTCTAAAAGGCTTTGGCATGTGAGGTGTGATGAAACTTTCTTACTGATGCAAAATGCTACTCCTTTCAAAAATCTGCCCCTTATTCTGCTGGACGTTACTACTGGGTTTGCTGGCCTCCAAGACAAGGCTTGTTTTTTTAAACTAAGCTCCTGATGAAGGTAGGTTTGGCTTATGTGTTGAGCAGTCAGCTGGAGTGGCCAAGACCATTTTCTATTCTGCTGACTTCTCTAAGGGCAGAACTTCATCAGAGGCAGAAGGAAGAAGCAATGTCTTAAAATGCTACAGCAAGATTTGCTAGAGCTTTGCTGTCAAAGCCCTAGAACTTGAGCCTAAAAGGGAATGCCTCTACATATGCCAAGTATATATTAGATGTCATCAAAGCTCATTTTAGCTGTCTACTACACATGCACAAATGATTTAGTCTCAATACTGAATAGTCAAGTAAACAGTAGTGTAATGCAAGTGTACCAATCTGATAGATCTAATAGCAATAGTAGATCATCAGAATGAAAGTTGTAAATTCAACATCTGTATTTCAACTAAAAGCCTGCTAGCCAAAACATTTTAACAAATAGGTAGGATTTACCAGAAAACAAGACCAGGGAATGAAATTAGTTTATAAAGCAGCAAAATACCATAGAAGTGAGATGGACTAGATTAGTTTAAAGCTTCATGAGTACTGAGTAATTTCAAATAAAAGCTGAATCTTTTCAGTGACTTCAAGAATGAGGAAAAAGTTGTAAGGCTGGTATTTATATATATTTTTACCATGGTTATAATAAATACTCTCAGTCTCAAACCAACAAAATATCTTCTCCCCCCACAACAGCACAATTTCTGACTATACGGTTTCCTGTAATAATTACTGCTATGTGGTTTATACTGCCACATGCTATGTTCCATCCGTATATCCCAAAGCACTTTCCTCAGGAAGATAAGCATTGTCAACTTCCCTTTAAATCAGAGAGATCTCAGAATGCATTTATTTCATGTCCCTTTAAATCAGAGGGATCTTCGAACATATTCACTTTATGGCAAGGAGCATGATGAAGAGACCTTCAAGCAAGCAGGGACCTGAACTGGTAGAGTGCGTAGTGCAGTACCATATGTGAGTATCAGTAGCTCAGGTTTGCCCTAGCAACACAGGTGTGTAGCCCAGGGCTGAGCCCAGGCTAAGAAACTCTCTTCCTCGGGAGGTCTAATTAACAGTTTGCAGGGTGATAGTGGTGTGGTCTTACCCCTTTTAGTCTACAGCCAGTTCAGTAAACATCACCCTCAGGAACTCTGCACAACCTTTTATCCCAGTGCTGATATGCCAGAGGTAGTTTTGAGGAGATATTGCGTAGTCTAGGAATTGCACTAAGGCCAGTACTGAACCCACATGTTCTGAATGCTTCTCCATATGGCTTCAGTTATGCTCTCTGCAGTCTTCAGTTTGCAAAATCTCAAATGTGCCAAGTAAAAGGTTCAAAATACAGTTTATGAACTTCAAGGTGACTTTGGGGCTCTTCCTTTAGCAGTTGTATCAGGGTTTCCTAAAGTGATTCAAAAATTAATATATAGTCATTTAATCATCTTATTGTGTAAATTTTTAAAGCAAACCCCTCACATTTCTGCTTCTAATCTAATGATTTACTGATAGTAATTACATGCACAGTCTTTTCCCCTCCCATACTTTTAGTTCTGTAGACAGATTATTAGTGATGAAGATAGTTGGTACCTTGTTAATTTTCTATAACAGTTTACATGAGTAGAGGATAATATTGCCAGCTCAGTTTAAATGGAAGATGTTCCCAACAGACTGTGAGACTTCTCAGCATAATTTCTAACCCAGGAGCAATAACAGCATTTCCCCTGCAGCCTGAATATTCCAATGAGATCCAATCTCTCCTCTCCTCTCCAACAGTTTTGAAATTCAACATTAATGACTTCAAGAGAGTTTTAGGAGAAGTTCACTCCAAAGTCAACATTATATAATGGAAGTGCGCCAGCCTAAAATTAATGTGAGAAAGTGAGTTACTCATGAACTAACATTATAGTATAGTAAAGCTGGAGGCCTTATTTCTACCTGTGTCTTAGTAAGAAAAACTTGTATTGCATCATCCATTGAAGCTTGTTAACTGTATCCACATGACTTACATTCTTATCCTGGAGAACACTCTTAATCAGAGACAATCTCTTTTTCATATTGGAAGAAGCTAAGGCAGGTAATATAATAGCTTGAGATCTCAGTAACTTTATTTTGCTTCATAAATACAAAGACAAGTCTTCCTTTAAAAAAAGAAAATACCATCTAGCTAACTAAAACAGTCTTTTGAGTATTACTTTTATTCCAGAAGACACATACACAGATTTTTACATAAATTCATGTGATTTTTTAATTACATAAAAAAAAAAAGAGAAAATATAAAATTTCAACAGTAACAACTCCAAGCTTCTTAATTTTGGAAGGAATAAGAAGTGCATGCAAGACTTGTGGTCCTTGCTCCATGTTGGAGGTTAAGACTGCCAAAAATGAACAAGGAGCAGATGTTCTCTGACTAACGATGAAACCAAATCAGATGAAACCTAGTTTTCTTAAGAAGCATTCCTATGAAGGAGCCCTTTTTGATTAAGCCAGTCCTATAATGTTGACAAGCTGAGGCAGGGACACCTGCAGCCTTTCAGTTTACATTAGGACTCCTGGGTTGGGCTTTGGTACAAAGTCTGGTGTACTCTGTCTTCAGAGGGGTAATCAGGAGGCCATTCATGGCTGAAATACATAGAGAATATCTAACTGTTGCTCAATTATTTACTCTGAAAACAGCTACAGCTTTCACCCTAATCTCATTGAATGTAGAATTCAGGTCAAAGTGTTCAACTCTGAGTGAGCAGATCACAGAGTTGTTGCCTCTGGAAACAGAAGTGTCAACACCTGATGAAAGAAGCTGAGACTTTCCTATGGAAATTAATGAGGGGAACTTCAAAACCTGAAGAAACAGCTACAGTCTCCTAATGTAAATATTCTATTGTATTGATGAGAAAAAAGGTCCCAGATGATAGGAAGCCCTTTCTGGAGGGCACGTTGCTATTAGGGCATTGCCTCTTTACCCTTTTTGCGCTATTCTCAAGGTTTGCTAAGAAAACATACAGAAGTACACACTGCTTACATGACACTGTAGGAGAGTTTAGTTACAGAGCTCTCCAATAAATCAGGAAAGTTGTTCTTCCTTTTTGTTTTTTATTCCTGCTACATGGGTTTGAACTGACCAAGGGGTTACATAAATACTGTAACTAAGATAAATATACAGATATAACAACTTACCTGAATACAGAATGACTTGAGGTAAAAACTGTAACTTAGTTCCCTTTGCTGATCCTGATCTTTAAAATGTGACCCATCCTTTCTACTTTGTGCAACAGAAATTCCTTTCTGATGCTTTCCCAGATTACTGATGGACTCCAATTATTAACCATGATAAGGTCCCTCTGCACTTCTCTGGAAATGTAAAGCTGCTGAAGTGGCCAGCAGAGATTCTGCATGGTATGAGATAATACACGGTGTGCATAAAAACAGCCATGCCATCTTTATGTGACCATATCTTAACTTAGAGGGGAAGCCACGGCATGAATAGCTATGGCCGGATTGCATTCAAGTGCATTGGGGAGATGTTAACACCCCAAGCTTTCTGAGCAGAGCTACAGTTTCAACTCTTAGTCTATATCACAGAAAAGAAAAAATAATAATAAGAAAGAAAAAAGAATATACTATTGTGTTCGGATGAGCTAGTCCTACCTCTCTGTGGCACAAAAGTGAGGCTGAAGGAAATCTATGTGGAAAACTCACTGTTGTTTCGCTTGGGACAAAATTCTACTGACTCTTAATCAGATGAAATTTCATCTCAAGGAGTGTGCAGCATAAGATCTAGTCCTCTTTTTGATGAGTAATAGGCTTTCATTTCCATGGGTCTCAATCTGGTGTGTATACAGTAAACACATTAATAAGAACTAAAGCAGTGGTGTCTGTCTGTCTCCTGCTTATGTATCCACATTGGGTTTTTGTTTTAACTTTGGTATTTGAAAACCCTTTTGCAGTGGCAGAGGCTATGCAGAATGCAGCAGTATTTGAAGAGTAACAGTAAACCTAATTCATATCTATGTTAAACAAACAAACAGTCCAAAGAACTGACTTGTCTCCCTGTGAAGTTTCCGTATGGACATGCAGAAAATAATTTTGATATTTTCTTCATGAAACTGGGTTTTCACCTGGGACCGTGTCACTATCCCCCTTTTGTAGAACAGTCATACTACTCAGATCCCTCTTATTCCTGTTCTTGAGATGACTTTTTACCATTCCACTCTCCTGAAATGTATTATCATGTTTGCTACAGCTTTAGATTTGCAGGAGTTGCCTTTGCTTAGAACTTGATTCAGCAGTTTTACTCACATTTAACCATGCCAAAGAACTGTGCCATTGTGACACTTCTGAATAAAGTCAGAATTAACTTTTTCTCTAAAACAAAGGAGGAGGGCAAAACTAGTATATGACATGGGACAAGATAAAACTTAAGTGAAACAGAATGTAGCGTTGATATGCTAGAGTTGTGTTAAGAAGTAAAAACAAAGTAAATTGCACCTATGCAGTATATGAATAGGTGCGACTGGAGAAGTAGACAAATGAATGGAAATTGGAAGACGACACCTAGAGAGCACATACATAAAAGGAAAAGAACAGATGCTGAAACACAGTATTTTACAAATTTTACTATTTTACAAATAGTAAAGTTCTGGTATTTCAGTTTATTTAGATCTGCCTATCTGTTGAGTAGAGTTGTGTGAATAATAAATTCTGTAGTTTGACAGTCTAGATCAGTCTAGATGAAAATGCCTTTAAATTCTGTTGATTTGCTTTTCACCACAGCAGGTGAAGTCATGTAGTTCAACATGGAAGAAGTGTTCCTTCCTTAGAACGTAGAATCAAATAAGCTGGGAGGGACAAGTAAAAAAAAAAAAACCAGAGATGTTTCCCTTCTATCTCAGTGCTGAACCATGAAAGTATTCACTCAAGGAAGTAAGAATCTGCTATTTAATTACCTCCCTTCCCTGACCTGTGCTCCCTCTCATGAGAAAAGTACACATATACTTTTTCTAAGCTAAATGTCCTGGGATTGAGGCAGATCCTGCTGCTGGAACTGTTTCATTTTACAAGAAATAGTTAAATATTTATTTTTCCAGAAGGACCATGACACTGTATCATTGCAGTCAGGCTGTTCAGTGAGACACAGGCTGGCAGGAGGTTCTCAACCCTCTTGGATGACTATTCCTACCCACTTATTCACTGACAATAGTTTTTGTTTCATGCAAAGTGGAACAAAGATGTCCAAAGGTTTTAAAGTATCCCAAATGCTCTAAAGCATGGTGGTTTAGGTACATGACTGGAAAATGAATTCAAATGCTTTCACTAAAGAACAGAACTGGGCACGGATTCCTCATCTCCTGAGGCAACTCTATACCTGAGTATCCATGAGTGTTCCCAACGGTGATATCCCTGTTTGAGAAGAGTAGCCTCTTGTCTGAATCCAGAATTCCTCCCCCACAAGGCCTCCAAAATAGAAACTGTCTGGTGAAGATTTCAGGCCAACTGAAACAGAACTGAAATCCAGGGAATTTGTTGTTTGGCAAGAAAAAAAAAAATCAGTCAGCTTTACTACTTACCTTCATATTTCATGATCAGAAATGTTCTATCAGGGGATTTTACAAGAAGAAAAAATCTAATTTGCAAATGAACATTCCATTTGAGATTACCTCAAATCTCAGCTTTCAGAACAGGTTGCTCTAATGGGAAGAAAGCAAAACTAGATTTCCTTGTTATTAATATTAATTATATTAATACTGGTAGAGAAGAATCCTACTTCACACAACATATTTAGATGGATGGACCTTGCTGTTAAGAACAGGGCAACGGAGCAAAAATAAGTTTAGTATGTTAAAATAAAAAGGGACTTTCTAGGATAATTTGTTTAGAATAAAGCACTTATTCATTAAGAATTGCAATTAATATTTTATTTTTATTTTTAAGCTTTTTTAATGCATTTGAGTAGATGGAAACAATTTACTGATTTATTAAATTTCTAGGATTAGTTTAATAGAGTTATTTACCATATGCAATAACAGTATAAAAACAACTGTGGTATTTTCCATCTGTTTAATAATAAAGGGGATCAATTAAACTTGTTTTTAGCATTGATATTGGTTGTTTTACATAAAAAGCTGAGTTTTAAGCTGTGAGGAGCCATTCCCCCTGAAGAAAGGACTCTTCTGAGCATGGATTTGCTCCGTCCTGTTACCACCACGTGAACACACGCTTGTCCAGCCTCCTCCACAGGATGCTGACTCAAAGGAGGAAGAGGCAAAGGGGCAGAGATTACAGGGATGCTGGCGTGGGTCTGTGGGAGGTCAGTGATACCCTCTATTCACAACCATGAGTACAGGCCAAAGCTAAGTTACAGTGTCTAGAAAAACTTTCCTCTAATGATTCAAACCAGATGGAGAGATATTCTTTACCTCCTGATTTATAGTCCTAGTTTTTCTCAAATTTCATTTGATTCAGTTACTAAGCAAGTTCCTAGGAAGCCTCTGGAGTTTCCTATATGAGGATCTGCCAACCTTACCCCTATGTAGCTATAAAAAGGAGATTCCTGCTGGGCAGCTCAGTGTTTTCCTTAACCTTAACCCATTCATATGGTATCAGAGTAGAAAAGACCTTTGGCCAGGGACCCATCATAATTCTGCTGGATGCTCTGGTGAACTTGATGTTCCATAGCTCCACAGCAAGGTAGATCCGATTCCACACAGTACTTACATCTCATCCTACGCTTGCTTTTGTCAATGGTCTCATCTGCTTAATTTATTGCTTAAGGTCTTACCAAATCAAGACCCTATTTGGTAATTATTGGAGCTGCCTGGTATTTGACTCTTTCTGAGACTGTCTCTTTGTCACAGTATGGAGTCCCATGCATTGTGGGCACATCCAAGCTGTATTTATTCTAGCAAAATTTCAGGACCAGCAGTGTCCTGTCGTGGATACGTGGTGTGACATCAGTGTGGACCAGGTTTCTTGCTAATTTACCTTGTTTCTCCTATAGGCTTCCTGTGCACACAGAGGTCCAGCTGTATCTACTGTCTACTACAGCTGATCTACCACATCCCTTAACAGGATATTTTAAAGCTGGCTCAGGTGTATCTGCACAGCAGTGATTGCAGTACATATATTGCTAAGGATTTAAATTTCAAGAAGAAAAATGAGAGTCTGTCATGCAGATCATTGATCCTGATGGTTACGGAAATGACAGGCAGTTTCCCTGCCCCAAGTGCTGGTAACGATTCCAACCTTAGGAATATCAGTAAGTCTATAAGCAATTTCTAACTTTCGCACTTAGCCTGAAGTTCTCTGGAGTTAAGATTGACAGCTAATTTTGGCATTTCTCAATGACTACTTCGATGATAATCCTTTCACTGATATGTCTGTTTCTCTCCATTTCTATTTGCTACATTCCATATATTATTCATTAATAGAAATTTCACACACTCTCTCCCAATAAATAAATAAATAAGATAAATATATAGCTGGCAACAGACTATAAAGCAATATCAAAATGATATATTGTGCCTGAGTCCAACCTAGGGACTACTGTGAAATATATTGCAAAGGCTGAACCCTCTGATGGATAGTATCACTAAACCATTTGAACTGAGGTCTATGCCTTAAGGAAGACTGGAGGTATTGTAGAATCAGCATAAAAGTTCACTTTATATACCTTTCACCTTGAAAAATAAACTTTATTTTAGGCCAGTTTTACACACTGTGAAAGCTGGTTTGGAGGAGGCAATACTCTCAGCCTTTGCCATATGCCACCTCCTCTCTCACTGCTGTCAGCGCAGGGCATGTTTACACTGAAATCCAAAGGTGTGACTGCCATCTTACAGTGTGTGACTGCATACCCTGTGTAGCTGTAAACTAGTTAGATCTGATACCAGTGCAGCTGCTGGTAGTATGGGGTTCAACATGTAGCGTGCAAAATGCGCCAGCAGCACTGAGTAAACATTTAGGGCAGGTATAGATGGAAATGTTGAGATACTCTCAATTCCTCTGGCTGTAAGGGGCGAGCTTTGAACTGAAAAATGGATAACTGTACTAGCACAGCCTTGATCCCGCACTAATTACACAGTGCCTCTCAGGAGAATTTAGGACTTAGGCACAATACAGTGCTAACAAGGCTATATTAGCCAGCTCAGAGCTGGCCGGTGTCCAGATGGTCAAGAGAACGAGAGGGGGAGCTCAGGTGTGCACGTAGACGTGCAGACCACTCCTGAGATATCTAGCCAGGCACGCTGGTGAGACCATCCTGCAGCTACAAACACGGCTGCTCGCGCTCACAGCGGTTCGCTGAAAGCTGACTTGAGGACATGTAACCTGGCCGCAGTCACACATCTCACTGCAGCACGGACACTTATTTTGAACATAAATACTGAGAAGCGGAGTTATGACTGAAAAGAAACACACTCTTTGGGAACTCCAGAAGACTGGTAACAGTGGGGGGAAAAATCTGTGTCAATTAGGTATGTCAATTAAATGCAAGAAATATAGTTATTGAAAGAAAACCTCCAGATATTAACATGCCTAGATCAATGTGCTGAGTAATACCTAGAGGTATTTACTGAGCAGTTGTGCTGCAGCATCAGTCAGGGACTGTGGCAAGGATTGATGACTTCCCGTGGTAGATGTTTGTTAAATAACTGAACCACTGCTGCTGAAGGGGGTAAGACTTCCAGAAGTGTTTGAAAGAAATTACATTTGGTCTGTGCTGACATAACCTTCAGAGTGGAGCATGTACAACTTCCCCCCCCCTCCGCCCCCCTTTAGTATACATAGGAGCTACTGTTCCTTGTTGTGTTTGTTTTTCTCCTTCTGGCTCCTGTGCGTCTAAGTCTCTACCTGTAGGACAATGTTAAAGCTCACCTTGAGAAAATGAAAACCTGCCTGAAAGTAGAAAGGACACAGAAATTAGAAAAATTACGTGCAATTTCAGGGCAAAAGAAAATGGAAAAAAGAGAAAGAAAAGAAAGAAAGAAAAGAAAGAAAAGAAAGAAGGTAAGGTAGGTAGGTAGATTGAAAAGAAAGAGGATTGGGGTCAAAGAGTAGAAGTTGGGAATGAGAGAAAGGAAGAGAGCACCTGGCATCTTGGGAGACACTGAGCAGCTCCAGGGCTGCTGTGTTTGGAGACCTGGCATGACATGAAAGCAGGAATAGCCTCTGCAGTCCGCAGGACCCACTTCCTTTTCCCATTAGAGCTATGTACATAGAAAGATTGCAAACTGTCTTTTTATGACTCAGTGGGTATGATCTCGTTCCCCCTTGTCATGGTTTAACCCCAGCCAACAACTCAGCACCATGCAGCCGCTCACTCACTCCCCGCCCCCCCCCGCCACCCAGTGGGATGGGGGAGAAAATCGGGAAAAAAGAAGCAAAACCTGCAGGTTGAGGTAAGAACGGTTTAAAGGAACAGAAAAGAAGAAACTAATAATGATAATGATAACACTAATAAAATGACAACAGCAATAATGAAAGGATTGGAATGTACAAATGATGCGCCGTGCAATTGCTCACCACCTGCCGATCAACACCCAGCTAGTCCCCAAGCGGCGATTTCCACTTCCCAGTTCCTATACTGGATGGGACGTCCCATGGTATGGAATACACTGTTGGCCAGTTGGGGTCAGCTGCCCTGGCTGTGTCCTGTGCCAACTTCTTGTGCCCCTCCAGCTTTCTCGCTGGCTGGGCATGAGAAGCTGAAAAATCCTTGACTTTAGACTAAACACTACTGAGCAACAACTGAAAACATCAGCGTTATCAACATTCTTCTCATACTGAACTCAAAACATAGCACTGTACCAGCTACTAGGAAGACAATTAACTCTATCCCAGCTGAAACCAGGACACCACTACGCCACAGAGGTTGCTTGTGGGGAAGGGGGTGAATTGATTAAGCGAGGTGACATACACAAGTTCATTTGCACAGAACTCATCTATATTTTTATTCACGTACATGCATGCACACATTTGACCTCAATAAGATTGGAAAAGTAGCATTAATCATTTTGAAAAAATAATTTAAAATACTTCTCCCATTGCTAATGAGCTTGTGTTGTTCTAGTTATAAGTATCCATAAAAATGCATGTAATGTCATGTTAGGCAATAATTGAATATCTGTGAATTATTATTATTATTGTTTTCATTCTACTGCATTCTGTTTGGGTAGTACATGCCATGTATTAAGCTCTCCTCAGCCTACATATAAATGCAGGCATTTCCCAAAGTTGAAAATGTGCTAATCAATATGATCAAAATTTTCATGGCAAATATCGGTCTATGAACCTTATCTTCATTGAAAACACAAAAAGTTTGGCTGTATGCAAATGAGCATCATGTGCAAACAGTGCTTTCCAGATTTTTTTCTTCTTTTTTTTTTGGAAAGCAAGGTTGATAAAAATTACTGCCAGATGCAGACCTGTGAGCAAATGGAATTAAACTGTCAGAAAAATAATCTTAGTCTTATGTCCTCAAGTCATGCCCTTTGTTCAGCATTGCTTTAAAAACCTGCCTAAAACAGACTTTAAATCCCACTGAAATCAAGATAGTTTATGTAAATAGTTAGGGGCTTTCCTGAACTGGTGCATAGATTGACAGCAATATACATGGTTTTTAATATAATTTGCAAGTTCTTCTCCATTAGTTTGGAACAATATACCAAAGTAAACTTATGTGACACGAACAATAGATAAACTTGCCCTTTTTTTCAGTGTGGTTATACTGAAATATACAGTATTTGAGATTAACAACACCCATTACCTCAATTAAATGATCCATAGTTCTGCTGTATGGATACTCAAACCCCTCCACTCTCAGATGTAAATGTGTGATATTAATCAGTACGCCAGCAAATCAATGCCTACCTCTTAAGCATTAATAATACACAATGCACTTAATGAAAATATGTTTAGAAGTAACTGATTTAAATGAATCCCACGTAAGAAACTGGCCATTACTATGAACCGTGTTCTGTACTGAGAAATCAATCTATTTCAGCCCTGTCCTCCAAAGCTCATCAGATATTTGAATCATCAAATGAGCCGCCTGGCTTTCACCATTCTAAGCAATTTATGCACTTTCATAGTAGATCAAAAGGCATTAGTGCAATTATTATAGAGATTAAGACTAGAAACACACTGAAATGACTGTTATGTTTCTTTAAATGTAACCTTTCTCTCCTCATTAAAATGGTTATTGGTAAAACCATTTTCCTCCCCCTGGAACTTACAGAGTAAAGCTAGTAAAAGAAACTAAGTACCATTCATTATTGCCAGCATCTGTAATTGTTTGTATTATACTTTATGGAAAAAATATATAAAATGCCACATTTGAACTCTAGACTATTAAAAGTGTCAGCTCTATTATATCATTTCTGAAGACCAATTTGCCTTTTTTTCAGAAGGTTGTAATGAGCCAGGTTCGTTTTTCTTTCTACCATTTATCTTTTCAGTGGTAATGGAAAATTTCCCCCTCAGGCACAGCAAGCTATTCTTATCTTAGACAATTAGGCAGAAATGAAAGGGATCATAAAGGTGAGATTTCTTCACAAACAACGTGATGTACTTTATACCATTTAACACTGAGGAATATCTGACAAATAAATTCTGAGTGGTTTATGAAGGCAGTGTGGCTAATAGCCAACTCTGATTAATGCTTCAGCTTCTTAACACATAAGAAAGAGTGTAGGCAACCAGGATCACTTAAAGATATACTTAGTTGTTAGTTCTGCTGTTGACAATATTTCATTTTTAACAGAGCTTGGGGAACTTACACTGACACTGAAAATAAAGAGAAACAAGCCCATGCAAAGCAATTAATTAATTATAAGGTAAGAGGAAAAATACACATTTGGACAGCTTCCTTTATCAGCAAAACTTACTTGGAAGGTTTGCAGACTTCGTATTTTGGTTTTTTTTTTCTTGTACTTTCTTTAATTTCATTTTATGATTAAAAAGTATATGATAAAACAACTACTTAACATATATAAGGCCTATTAGAAAGAATAAATGAATAAATTAATAAAAAAAATACTTGCATCATTCTTTGCATTGTGCCCAACAAGCAGTGAGATACTGTACCTATATGCCGATTGCTCTGATGGATCCTTTTTGTGCCTGCACGTCCATGTTTAGGTGCTGGTGGTTGGGGATGCCACAAAACTCTTTCAGGCCTCCTTTCCAGAACTCTTCTTCTAGCGTGTATTAATTACAGACTAGTTCCATCTCTGGCATTTCCATCAGGACATGATGGATAAAAGAGAAAATTGATTAATAAGGTTCAGTTATCTATATCTGGTGCTGGTGTTTTGGGGGCTGATTCTCCATTCTCTCTGCCCCATATTTAAAGGATCGTTAAGCTATTTTGAGGCCAGAGACCTATTGTAGAGCCAGTCCTTGGTTAGTTCAGGATAAAATATTCCTCCATAGTCTCTTTTAACATATGTGAAGTGACATTACCATGTGATGTGACATTACCATATGATGTAACGTTACCAGGTGGTACCAGTGTAGCTAATTCCCAGTTAGTTTAGGTGTACACACCTACTATAATTAGCCTACCTTCTCAAATGCAGAGAATGAGAATAACGATATGAGTCTGTCAGAAAGTCCATAGAGAAGCAATGGCAAGAATTCACTGTGCAATAGCTGCTTAGTGATGTCTGAGGGCAGTGTCATCCCTCAGGAGACACAAGGATTTGTAACTCTCTATGCAAGAATGGGGGAGATAACTCCCATTTACTGTGTGTACCACAGGATTAACATGGTATGCATATAATAAATAATAATTTAAATTATCTACATTTTGTTTCTTTCTTTTTGGACAGTAGCTTTTTTAATTTACCTTGTGCCCTATAAATCCAACAAAGCTATTGCTTTCTTTGTCAGAGAGATTAATTGCTGCTGATTATCCCACTTCAGTGCAGAAAGAGCGACAGGTAAAGCACTGCAAAAAATGTGTTGCATAGTACAATGTGATGGTGCATACGTATTACAATAACACAGTAATACAATACAATAGTATTCTACGTGCTACATATGCAAATAATACAGTGCATAATAGGTGTCTAAATGCATGTTGACACTTGTTACACCAAGAAGACTACCAACTAAAGAGTAAGAAGTGGCAAAGCTTCAATAGGAACAGAACTGTGCCCCAGTCACTTTAGCATTGAGGTCTCTGGAGAAGGAAAAGTATTGGTACTGTACTTAGAGCAAATAGCTGCAATTAAAATCATTGCTTAGACAAAATTACTCCTTTCATAGAGAAAATCTCTAATTCTATAATGTTCTAGTTGAAGTCACAGAGTTGGAAAAGATCATGCTCCCCAGTGCTTACTATTATTCCTTAGTACCCTTCAGATTTGCTGGGAAACTGCTTGGGTGAGCGCTTTGTAACTCAGTTCCTTCAAACCAAACTTAAAGAGTTCAAATTGAGATTTGATATTCTGGCTCATTTTCACCAAAAGGGAGCAGAAAGTGCCCACCTAAGCAGTGAACTCGGAGAACCTGAGGGGCAGCACTACCCAGTAAAGGGGGCAGGAAAGATTAGAGAGAAGGGACCAGCTTGGGTGAGCTGGTGGGTTTTTGGCTATAGCAGCTGCAGCCAAATGGTGATGTGTGTTTTCTCCATACATGCTCCAGCCTGTTTTCTTGCTGGCTCTAGGGTCTCCCCATGCATTTTCAGTTCTACTAGTGAGAATGTGCCTGGCCTCCAAGGTGATGGTGTGTGATGAGGTCATCTCAGTGACTGTGGGCTTTCTAGAATGGCTCATACAGTACAATCCCAGTAACAGCATGTATATGCATCTAGGCACTGTATGCAACTGTCTGGACATTGCTTTACAGCACCTCCACAGTTTGCCAATTAGAAAATTATGTTCTGATAATGACCTGTATTCCACATATAGAGACATCTTTTCTCTTTCTGAGAATTGCTGAACTGGGAGATGGTGTTAGTTTTACCCTAGACTCAATATTTTCTGATTTATAAACTTTTTATGTTGGCATATTCCTCACTTTTGACAAGACTACCAATTAAGAAATGGGAGCTCATGACTCAGGTTTCTTGAAATAGAGTTAGAGAAATCCTTCCACTCTTAGATGAATCAAAAGTCTACATGTACATTATTTGACATACCTAACTTACAGGATTATTAGTTGCCAGTTTGACATTCTACACTTAAATAAATTCACCCATAGGCACAAAGCCACTTTACACAGATTTTCTTATTTAAACAAGATGTCACCATGAGAAAGAGACAAGCTTAGTAAAAATTACCACTATTCTGTAACAAAAGGGTGCTGAATTTTGAGATAGAAAGAACAAGTTTTGACATGAATAACACTAGCTGTCATCCATAGAAGTGGATAAATTTGGGAAAACTTGTACAGGAACAAACTTATATTGAATGAAATATGTCCTCTAATTTTTCTGCATGCATCCCACATCCATAAGAATAAGATTTATTAATATCAGTAAAAAAATGAAGGGAAAAAAAAATAAAGAAAACATGTAATAAGGAATTTCTTAATTATGCTGCAGACTTTTGTTGTAATGAATGTTCCTCCCATCCATCCTAAAATTAAAATAATAAGCATATAATAGGTTCTACTAATAAATCTGCAACAATCCTTATAGCTCTGCACACATGGCACACATCTGCTTGATCACAGGATTATGATGATGCTTGGGGAGCAGAGAATAATCAGACAGCAGGGAAGAAGGCATGGAAGTGTGCAGAGAAAGGAGAAAGAGTTGATGTGATCTAGTGTAGCTAATAAGCCTTCTCTGTAAGAGATTCAAATAATGAAAATGATTCAGAATTTTTTTCCTTCCACCACTGTGGCTCTGCCAAAACAGTTTTGGGACAGAGACTAATGTGATTAGAGTGAGAAAACCATATCTGGTTAGCACCTGCTTCAGGTCGCACACTGTGATGGTCCAGAAGTGGTTCTGTGGACACATTTGTGTGTTAATTATATGATGGCAAAATATGACACTGTGTTTAAAAAACATCCAGTGGATTCTTTGGCAATTCTCAACAAGTGATCCTTGAATGTTTGCAGGAAACCTAAAGATCATGAAATATGCTAACCTTGCACTATATAATGATTTTGTGACAAAAAAGATTGTGAAGATAAACATGATCTGAGCTCATATACAGAAATATTTCTTCATATATGGTACCTTCAAGAATGTGTCACAAAAGATCCAGCAAGTAACCCTTCTAAAAATTGTTTTCTTTTATTCCCATAATTATTCATTGCCTGTCAGAAGAAAGAAGGTGACTTACAAGAGTTCTTTCGTCATGAAAACCAATGTTATCCTCCATCTCTCTCTAAAAATAACAAGCTCTCATCAGGCAAGATAACCACCCTGATAAAATACCTTGGAAATAAAGTGAACTTTGCCTCATGGTGTGATCTTTCTGATGTTTCTATTGAAGTTCTTGATGGATATCAATACTTTATGCCCAGACATCAATATGACTTTCAGAGATTATGCATCAAACAAGATTATCCTCTACATCAGTGAACAGTTTAAAATGTGTTAAGGCTTGATATTGTGTCTGCTGTTCTTATGGTAGATGCTTTCAGAGACAATTCCAGAACACATCACACTCAGGGCAGAGATCTTGAAAGAATATGAAAGATATTCATAACGTCTGTACTAACTAGCAATTGGTAGCAAGCCCTTTTTTTATTAAATAACTTTTATACCTAAGAACTTCTAATCACCAGAAATTATAACAATCGTCTAACAATTAGTCAAAGCACTTTGGAAGAAATCCCTACAACTGTGGAGAAGGACATTTTCAAACAGACAAAAAGAGGAGCTTAGTCATACGCACAGACTTCTGATACTTATGCAAGGATTTGGGGCATTGCAGCACTCATTAGCTTGAAAAACTTCTACCTGATTTGGCAAATATGAGAATTTCTAGTCTGCTAAACCTAAGCAACATGCTCACATATCCCTGAATCTCCAAACATTACTGAAGCCATTTCATTTTTTTGGAGGAAAGGATAAAGAAGGTTCTGTAAATGTTCCAAATATACTTTACAGTATTATCTGAAATATTTACAGAGTCCAAACACTGCATGTTTCTACAACGACACTAGCAATGTCCTGTTACTGTCATGCCAGCAGTGTAGAGCTGTTTGACCAGAATGCCACACCTGGAAGGAGTTTCCTTCTCAAGTTGATGCAACAGCTGTAGTAGCCAACAGAAGCTGTTTGCTATAAAACCACAATCCTTAGCACTAGAAGAAAAGCGTTAATGGAAAAAAGTGTACAGAGACACGCAGACAGTTAAAGCACTTGTCAACTGGGATGCAGAAAAAGAAGACTAGAAGCTGCAGATGACAGAAGTGTGCCACCAAAGAAGTAAAGGGCTTGGTGAATGTAAAGGTTAAATATCAATAGCAAAGAATGTGCACACATAAGTGTGGGACTGGCACATCCCGATGTCATAAAATTAATTTCCATGCTGTAATTATTCTTTAAATATACACTTCAGCTGAAGGCCTTGTGATATACGTTACAAGATTTAAAGTAAAATCCATATCAACTGATGCATAAAACTGTGCACAGAAAGAAAGTTTTGAGAGTAAACATTAAAAGTTTGTGGTGGTGATAAAGAGTTGTAGCAATTATTGATTTTTTAGATTGCTTTTTCAGTTAATGTGACAGCCATTTGAGTCAAACCAGATGTAAACGAGATACTGTAGAGACTCTACAGAGTCCATTAAGAATAAAATTATTAAAACTCTCAGCAACAAAGCAGCTCCCAGGCTGATGTCCTTACGACACTCCGAATCATTTCAAAATAGCTCCACATCTCAAATCAGGACATGAACGTCAATGACAACTTTTGTGCTTTCAATGGGAGTCCCACTGCTTGACATATATTGACTTAAACACTGTAGCTGAAGTACAACAAACCTTTCCACAGCCAAATACAGATCAGAGCTGCTCTGAAGTTACTCTTGGTTGTCCCAGAGGTTCAATGTGCCCTAGTCAGCCTTAACCTTCGGAAAGCACAATGAAGGGAGAATTTAGCAGAATCAGAAAGCAAACCTATGATCTTATGGTATCTTTTTTTCTTTTAGGCAATGCAGTCTCCCCCACTATAGATTTTGTTTTCCTCTTTCTTTCCTTAGCAAATGTGGTGGTGAACTGTCTCTTAAAGCATAATTGTCTTCATAGGGACATAACTTCTTAAGGACAACTCACAATAGTTAAATTGTTAATAGGTCATTGACCATGTAATTAAACCGAATCAGTTCACTCTCAGTCAAAAAAACAAGCAGAATTACTAAATAGAAATCTGTGTTCAGCCAGCAGATGCAGGACTGTTGTGTAGGGTGACTAGGACAGTCCTTCAAGTGGCAGAACTGTTTTGGACTGTGGAAGTCTCCTGGTCTTTTCTTGCTGGTCAGCAACTTCCCATACAGAGCTGTCAGAGTCTGAAAGGCAAACACTCAAGTCACAAAAAAGGAGGAGGGGTTTGCTTGGTTGAAATTAAAACACTGCAGAGACTGCTTAAGGAAGGATCAGTAATTGCCCTTCCGCATTCTCTGTTGCTTTGTGTGCTTTGATTTTACATGTTTGACCTATTCAAATTGTAAATTCATTAGAGGCAGCAGCTGTTGCTTAATAACATACAGAGTTTCACTATAGGAACCTCATTGGATCACTAGCTTTATATTTATTTAATAAATAATAATTTGGAGATACTGTAGATACAGAGAAGTAGTCACAGGTAACTGTGGTGAGATATATCTAAACACTTTAGTTCTTTCTTATAGTGTTATTGCTTCTTATTTTTAAGTCTGCTATTTAGAAAGTGTCTAAACAGCTCAAGATGACCTTACTGCTTTGACACTAAATTACAGGGCAGAGCTTCTAGTGTCAAAATAGTAAAAAGAAACACCAAGGAATCTATGGATACGTCATTGCAAAATAAAGCTGTCAGCTCCTGCTTAGAGAAACATCAGATTTACATTTACTTCAACGAGTAGTAAACAGTCCTGACAAGTGAAACGTTTCTTATGTTTCATCCCTGAGAGCATTCAGAAGACGACAAATGCTGCTGCTTCTGAGAGGTTCAGATGCAGGTCATGGTGCCACTAGGAGGGCAAGCCCGCTCACCAGAAGCAAGCGCGCTGCCCTCCCTGCGGTGCTTCCCAGCCTGAGCCAGGTCTCAACGGCTCGACTCACACCATGTGCTTCTGGTCCCCCCCCTCCCACAGACAGCCCCAGGGACAGGTCCTCCTCCACCACCTGGTGAGACCCAAGAGCGTATAAGATTTGCAAGCAGCCACCGCCGCTTGCTACCAATGTGCAACATTGCTTGCTTGAAGTTTGCCGTCAGGACATCTTTTTCCTCTACAGGATAAATAGTTTGTGACTCCTCAGAGGCTGTTTCCTGCAGACCTGCATACAGAATTTCATACATGACGCAAATACAAATATAAAAATCTCTTTTTGTCCTCTTGTGAGGTTTTTTTTGTTTGTTTATTTGTTTCCAGAAATAATTGCTAGTAATGCTTTTTGCTGTTAATTTTGTTTAGTCAAAATCAGATTTCAGGAGAGTGTGAGGTCCTTCACAGAAAAGAAATTTAAATAAAATGTATCTGAATGATACACTAAATAAGTTAAAGCTTAATCTTTAAAGGCTACCACTGGATTGGTTTGATACTTTGGCCAGAGGGAAGGTTAACTTTTAAAGGCTATCCATAATTTGGTTTGGTACTTCGGTCAGTGGAACTGTGGCCTTGGCCCTGCTAACAGTGTTTAGCATAAGATCACAGTTCACATCTCATACTGTGGCTGATTTATATTGAAATTTGGAGTAGTAATGGTCTCAGTTTTTTAAAAATCTGTTTTAACACTTGGCGGCATGATCCTAATTACACTAGAAGAGTTATTCTTTGCAACATATCCTATTATTCTTAATATAACCTCATAACTGTAGCTAAATCATTCTAAATATGCTTGGCTGAATACATTTGGATTTCTCTTGAATGCAGAGGCCAAAGTCTAACATTACCTTTGACGTCTAAAGCAGCACAGGGAATGCTGCAGGAAGCCAGAAGCAAAAAAGATCCCATTACAAATGTTCAGTCTTCTAGTACTTTCTCTCCTTTTTGAACTACTCCTGACTTTGGGATAGGCATAGTTCCTTTTGCTTTTTATTTCCCTCAGGCTGTATTCATTTGTGGGTTTTTTTCCTTCAAACTAAGACATGCTCTTTTGATTGCAACATCCATTTCTTTACTGTAAATCCAACTTTTATAGTTCGAGATTACAATGTACACAAGTGTAACCTGCATATAAATATGAACTAATGTTTCTGGTCACACTTTAGGACCAGTATTGGAAAAAATAGCTCTAGAAATCTTTGACAGTCAAAGGAGGTTTGTGCACACAGGATAGCACCAAGTGTAGTGCTCTGTCTTTTGTTCTTTTGTTAAATACAAAAACCTTTGAATCAGTTAATCGTGATACTATCAAGAATTGTGGAATTCATAATGAAGTTCTTTCATAAAGAATTTTACTCTATGTTCAGCTTCCTAGGTATCTGCTACTTCTAGCAAGTAACACCGAAGGAACAGGGACATCAGATGGTCTGACCCTTCAGTGCAAATACTCTAGCAGACATCTTTTATTTTTCCTTTTTGTTTACAAAATGTTTATAGAAATGTAACAAAATGGTCAGGTTAGCATATATGTATGTAACTTTTTTCTCCTTGTAGTCATGAAGTTTTCAAGGAGTTTTTAAATTTTACTGTAGCTCATGGAAGGCTCTATTTCGTGATTTTTGACTGGAGCATACATACAGACAAATCCCCAGAGGCTCATTTTATGTTGCTTGGAAACACAACTGCATGGAGCTACAGAGATTTGTATTGTTCTGCCTAAAAATCAAACTTGAAACACATTCTTACAAAGAAGCAAACCAATTTTGCTGAAAAGTTTATTCAGAAATAGTCCAAATTTCCAAATAGAAATTTGGAAAAGGTAACAGCTCTGTGTCTTAGAGTTCACATTTCACACAAGTTTGGCATTTAGCATAGATACAGACCATGAAGGTTTGTAAGAGACAGGAATACAGGTGTATAATGACATAGTTTGCTTATTGACATGGCTGTCTATATAAGACTTCATTAAAACATCACATAATACCAGGAGCAAACTTAAAGATATAAAATACAGTACAAATGATTTAAGTTTAAATCTCAATTCTGGTAAAAAAATCAGGGATAACCAGTCCAATGATAACATTATCATTGAAATTCATCAGCCTCCCACAGAAGCATCAGAAGAAAACAGCATTTCTGCTACAGAAAAATGTGGCCATTCTAGTTCTGATGAATATCCTTTGGCTGTACTTCATTACCTGAGACTGGTTCAGAAAACATTTCATGAAGCTTTTGGTTTTAAGCTTGTGAAGTTGATGCTGCCTTTGTTTTGTAGTTTTGCCGGTTGTGCCCCACCCTGACCATATTGCTGATAAGCAGTGGTGGTTGCAGGTGTTCCCTTGTCTTTGCTTGTCTTAACACTCTGCTCTCAAATTGTTGAAACAAAAAATGCCTGTTTCCGATGCACAGAAAATGGATCTTCTTCCTACACAGCCGACTGTCACTGGCACTGTCCTGGCACTGTGAACTCAGAAACTCTTTCTGTCACCCTACCCAGGAGAGCTGATGAATTTGGACCTCAGTCATGGGACAATAATTTTTCTTAATAGTGCTTATGCTCTGAAAGGCGACCATGGAACAACATCATAGAACAGCTGAGGAGGGAGGCCACCTCTGGGGATCCTCTTGTCCAGCTCCTGGCTCAACGCAGGGTCAGTGAGAGCTGGTTGCTCAGAGCTATGTCCAGTTGTGTTTTGAATATCTCCAAGGACAGATACTCCACAACACCTCTGGGCAACCTGTTAATCAGCCTTACAGTAAAAAGGTGCTTTCTTATGTTTAAACAGAATTTCCTGTATTTCAGTTTTGCCCATTGCCTCTTGTCCTGTCACTGGACAGTACTGAGAAAAGCCTGGATCCATTTTCTTTACTCTCTCCCTTTCGGGTATTTATATACATGGACAAGGTCCCCCCGAGCCTTCTTGTCTCCAGGCTGAACAGTCCCAGCTCTCTCAGGCTCTCCTTGTATGAAACATGCTTCACTCCTTTAGTCATCTTTGTGGCCCTTCACTGGACTCACTTTAGCAAGTCTATGCCTTTCTTTTACCGGTTAGCCCAAAGCTCCACACCCCAGTTGTGGCCTCACCAGTGCAGAGTAGAGAAGAATTGTCACCTCCTTCAACCTGCTGGCAACTGTCCTCCTAACATAGCCCAAGATACAGTTGGCTGCCATTGCTGCAAAAGCACACTGCTGGCTCATAGTCAACGATTTGCCCACCAGGACCCCCAGGTCCTTCTCTGCCAAGCTGCTTTCCAGTCTACACTGGGGTTATTCCTCCCCTTTTGAGCTTTATGAGGTTCGTCTCTGCCTGTTTCTCCAGCTTGTCGAGGTCCCTCTGGATGGCAGCATATCCAAGTAAGTGTATCAGCTACTCCTCCCTGGTTTGTGTCATGAGCAAACATGATGATGGTGCACCCTGTCCCAGTGTCCATGTCATTAATGAAGATGCTAAACAGTATTAGCTGCAGTCCTGGCCCCTGGAGCTCAGCATCAGTGGCTGGCCTCCAGCTGGATGTCGTGCTGCCGATCACAACCCTCTGGGCTGGCTGTTCAGCCAGTTTTCAACCTACCCCACCGTGCACTTGACTACTTTGTACTTCATTTACCTAGTTTGTACTGCATCAGCTTTCCAGTGGGGATATTATGTGAGAAAGTGTCAAAAGTCTTGCATTTTATTTCATTTTTAAGTACTTTTGCCAAGGAGCCCCTTAGACGTATTAAGGAAGTTTCTCGTCACTTTTTCTTATTGCATAATTTTTCAAAGACAGTATTTTTGAGGAGTTTGCTGAATTTCATCCTAATTTTAAGGGAACTTATGACATTTTAAAGTTTGACATTTAGAGAAATGTGGTGTGCTTAGATCAACATGCTTGTTAATTTCAACATTTCAGCTAGTTTGTCAGTTATAAGAATTTTGAATTACTGTTTATGAAAAAAATGTTTTGGCAGGCGCAAGTAATTTTTTTTTAAATTCCTTATTCATGAGAATTGTTGAGATTTTGACTCTCTCAATTTGCACTGTGTTTTGCTAAAACTCAAAAAAATTGCAGGGCTGGAAAAAGTATGTGTTGTTCAACTCCAGTAGCTGTATACAAGAGCCTTTGTCTTCCCAGAAACCCAGATATAATCTATCCTGTGTATGATTACATAAAGGATTACCATTCCATATTCATTCTTCTCATCTTACTTGGAAGCTGTGTTGTGTACTCTTATTTACGCAATCCAATTAAAATGCCTTCATGCTTTAAAGTAGCAGTACTCATAATATTTGTAAGAGTAGTCCATTGTTGAAAAGTCATAAATTGCAATATTTCTAAGTCAGCTATAAAACATTATTATATATGAGGAATTTTAATGCAAAAGAATGTAAATCAGAAAGAAATAATTACATTGTGTTGTTGATGAATATAATGGATGAAATCCTGTACCCACTGAAGTTTAAGAGAGAAGTTGTCATTGACTTGAGCAGAGCCAGGGTATTATCCAATACATCTGATTCTGTCTTTCATATGCATTCCTAAAGAGTCAGTTATGTCCTTGCTTCATATTAGTATTGTGGTAGTGTCAAGAAGCCTCAGTGAAGACTGCATTCTGATAGGTATTAAACTTTCATGTGGCTTATTAGTCTAACACATGTCACTCCACAGACTGCAATAGGATCGTGGCAGCCTTATATAGTCATATATTAGCACAGAATCAGCTCCTTTCTCCCATTTTGATTCTGCAATTGAGTTTAAGGCTCAAGCTCTAAAGTAAAATCTTTTTTAAAATGACATGCTGGGTTTCTTCCTTTCAGGGCAGCTACTTTAGGTTCAAAAGCTCCTTTCAGGAGATGTTCTAGCCTTTTCTGAGACTGCCAGTTTTCACACTGGATTTTGCTCCTAGGTGAGCACACATACACATTCTCATGCAAGTCAGAGATGTGCCAGGGAACACAGAAAAGCAAATTTTCTTGCCTTAAAGTTCTTAATAGCCATGAGCCCTTGGAACTTTAAAATTTGAAGGTTTAATTTAAACAACAGTTTCTAAGTAGCTTTAAAGATTACTTTGAGCGGATTTCTACATAGAAACTCCTTTCTCTCACTAAAGAACCTAAAAAAACCCCACCCAGGTGGCCTCTTTCATTGCCTGAAGATGTCAGATAAAAGCTTTCCAAATTGAAGAATGGCTTCTGCTTCTGTATATGTGGAGCACAGAGCTCTCAGGTGAGTGACACAAGCCACAGCCTGTGCCCATGACCAATGCCACCACAGCTGCTGTGGTGTGAATCGATGAGCCTAGTACAAAAATAACATGTAATCAAACTTCTTGAAGTACTGTGATCAGGATCTCTTGATCTGGAGATAGGCAATCTCACACTGAAATCTAACCTTGCTTTTATTAGATGGTTATATTGCTATATGCAGCCAAGGAGATTTCAGAGATGCCACAGTGTAATTAAAAAAAAAGCCCCCCCAACTTGTATTGTGATTAGGATCACTTTTCTCAGTAAAATAGCTCCTTTGTAAGTTTCCAAGTGAAACTCAGGTCTCGGAATCTGTGCCAAATTAGGTTTCTTGGACCTTCAGTTTCTTGATTTTGTTCACTGAATGGCCCCATTGTAAAGAACACCAGTCTTTACTTGTCCTTCCTTAAATTAAGGCATGTCAACACCTGATATTTCAGGATGGTGGAATGCAAATGTGAAGTGGAATAGATTTTCTTGAATAATCCCGTGCTCAGACATGCCTTTGCACCAAGAATGAGGTCCATGGCTCCTCAAGGCATTCACTTCCTTCTTAACAAATGTGATGGCATGATCTGTGTTTGTTGGTCTGGAATTTAGATTATTAGTTGTCAAATGCTAGCTAAGATCCTACTCCTTATAAATCCCTGTGTTAAACTTGAGCAGGTAACAACATTAAATCATTATTAATTTTCCCAACTTGAACTTAAGTGTGTCCTGTTTTATATGTCAGTAGTGATGCTTTCTCTCATTTAGCTTGGTATTCTTTGCAGACAGTACTTCTATCCATCTGTATCATGCCCATTGTAAAGACAATGCATACCAGCAATATACAAAACAACATTTCTATTCTGAATTCTACTTAGTCATATCCATATTAAAGACATTTTTTAAAGCAGAACAAATATGGCTTTTAGAATGCAGAAATTTTAACCATAATACATGAAGCCGATATTAATGTCTTTTGTGTCCAAAACACAGAGCAGGCCCGTCACTCCTGTGTCACTAATATTAATGCCACATGACAGACAGTCAGCATGCTATAAGCTTTTACCATTTGTGAGCTGGTCATACCACTTTGGTCAGTGTGTGATATGAAAGTGAAACATGACAGTGATGGGGTGATCTGACCGGGGTATCTCACTAATGTACTTCATGAATCAGCTGGAGACCATGCTATGTTTATAGGTATGAAAGCTTACTGGGAATGTTAACATGTTATTCAAAACACTTTGAGGTCAAGCAAATTTATTCTACAAGTTCATTTCTATGGATTGCTATATCTTGAAGGAAGTTGCCTGGCACTTTTTTAAAATTTTTCTTAGATTTCAAGTCAGTCCAAGTAGGTTTGCCAAACATGAGTTCCCCAAGCACCAAAAATTCTTACTCTAGCACGCTACCAGCACAAAGTCACTAGCACAGCAGAGTTCCAGCAAATCCATTCATTAACCTTAGACCTCGTATGTACTCTGCTAAAACTTAAATCATCTTCAGGCAGTCTGAAAGTAAATTCTGATGCTAGTCTTTAGGTTGCAGCTCACCTTGCCTCGCTTTGGTGTGTAAAACAGAATAAATAGGATGGAACTTAAGACCCTTCTGACTGCTGCAGGGAAGTTTGATAGACTCTCATGGACCTTTACTCACTTTCCATCATGGGTGCTTGTCAAAGTTGACAGAAACTACTTAGACAGCCAAGTCTTTTCCATACATCTCTAAATTACCTCGCCAGGCCAAAGGTTTTTATCAAATTAATTAAAACTGCATAAAGGTCAAGTTTTGCTCCTGACAGCATTGATTTGCAAAGCAGTGAAAACTACTTCGTGTCTTTCACAGCTTGCTTTGAACCCACAGTTGTGATCCATCTGAACTACAAAATGTCACAACAGTCACTTGAGAAAAACCTGCAGAAGGATTTTGCCCAACATGATCAACATAAGTGTGCCCTTTGAGTTGGTATATAGTGAAATTCAAATGAAGAGTTAGAAATGTGACTAGTGAGACATAAATCATAAGGCACCTTCTTTCATCAAATAGCAGAATCAAGAAGGTTATTTTATTTTTAAATAGCAACCTTTTCTCATTTACAGACATTTATATTTTAAATTCAGCATCTTTTTGGCATAACAAAGTACTGTTGTCCAGTAGATACACCGTGGGCTACATTTGAGGGATTTGATTGCTAGCCTTTACTTATCTTCTCTTTTCCTAGCTGCACCAATTTTCAAAAATGTGGATTGGTCCCCATTTTCACCTTCTTTGAGAGAGGCCAAAAGGTTTGAACAGGTTTGAAGGAAAGCGAAGCTGCTTAGCAAATTGCCTCCAGCTGATTTGTCACGCTTATATAACCTAGGGAGTAGCCTTAAAAAATTTGAGCATATGTAACATGACATATCAATTCCAAGCTTTAGAAATGATCCTCCTTTAGGGAAAGGTAATATGAAGACCATGATAATAGTTTCTTATACAAAGGTGTGCAAAACTTAGTTCATATAAAGGACAGTTATATAAATCTGTCTCTAAATGAAGTAATCAGCTTAATTGCATGCTTGCCTTTAAGCATACGCATAATTCTATTGAGCTGAAGGGGAGCTGAGAAATCTGTGAAAGATGCAAGAAGTATTAACTTGTCCAAATAGGAGCAGGGAGACGGGTGCTACAGCCTGTCAAGCCATATGTCTGCTGAAGGGGAGACTGAATTCCAGTCTATGCTCCAAAATTTCGCTGCAGGCTGATCTACCCCTCCTACACAAGTGAATGTGTCTGGGGCTACAGAGCTGGTCTGCCTCTGCTCTTCGCCAGCAATTATTTACTCCTTCCATGTAAAATATAACAGTATCAACAGAAGGGGCTGAACTAAACTAATTCACAGAATAGACCGAGAAAAACTGTGAGTTTAAATCCTTTTGGACAGAAAAGGACAATCTCTGTTACCCTTCCCATGTGGGGATATTCACTGCCCCCTCAGCAGGGTCAGAATGAAACCCGGTTCCTCTCCTCAGCCTTTACTACCAGGTAATTTAGGTGGTTTGTCACTCAGTGATACTTGGTACAGTTTCAGTTTCTTACCTTTCCTCAGAAAGGAGCCTGACTGAAGACTGGGTGCCGTTAGAAAGGAAGGTGACTGAAATGAAATGCTGCGGTGCTAATCATAGTGGATTTAACCCATTGCCACTGGGCCATTAAGAGACACGTGTGCTGACGTCCTTGATGCTGTGCTTCATACCCACAGCAAAGGGACCATCAGCCCCTGTCTATGTTGCTGAGCCAACCCCTGTAAAAACAAGCCTGAGCAAGATAGGTGTCAGCATCGGATGGATCTTCAGTCTGTGAGCTGAGTCTTCTTGAATTATGGTGCAATACACATCTACAACAGAGTCAGTATGCACCATAAATATCACAGCCATAAAAGTATACTTGGCTGAATCCAGTCATGGTGTATCGGGCACAGAAAGTATGCAGAATTCAGCAGAGCCTTGTCCCGCTTGCCCCCAAGAGTTAATTTGGCCTGTTACCTTTCTTGTCCTGTTACCATTTATTTGCACCTAATAAGGCATGAAATTATTACTTGTGCTATATGTCTTAACATTTAATCCCATGGTGTCATATTTTAATTGGACAGAAAGAGTATCTAAATGGTTCTAACTCCCCAAGGATGCAGTTATCCAGTAATAATCACAACCCTTGAAACTCCCTTATTACTTTTATTAAAATAAAATCTTTCATGACTGAAATACTACATATTTTCTAAATTGCATCAAAATGAATCTGATGATTTAAAAGAACAGATTGCAAATTCAGTTCATACAAGGCTGCCCATAAGTGATAGCTTATAGAGCACCTTTCACGTTCCAAGTCCCCTAGCTATAAAATGGTAACACTTCAAACACTCAAGAAATGTGGCTGAGGGCATCACATCTTTATACATCCCGTGAGGGGGTCTGTGAGGTTCAGACCAATAAGTATGGTTGGAGGCTTCAGCCTTTCTTATGTATATTATATAGCATGCGATCAGCTGGAAATGAAGCACCATTTGTTGTCACCTACTGGGCCCTAGCTGATTAAGTCACTCCACGCAAATCACAAAGAAGAGAAATGCAGAAGAGAAGCTATCGCTCAAGTTTCAGCTTAGTCCTTTGGGCTACATCTATGCCAGTCAATGAAACAGAGCAGGACTCATTTTCTGAATCGGAGGGTAAGAGGCAAAGCACAGCTAAACGCACAGAGCTAAATCCTCTCCTCCCTCCCCCTTATGCCCAAACGGAGGAGATACAGTCCCTCCCAACCCCAGCCCAGCGCAGGCACCACTTCAGAGCACCCTGGGTGCACAGCAAGGAGGCAACCTTGACCCAGCCATGAGCCAGAGCGTGTCAGGGCCTGGGCCATTCCTGCCTACTTGGATGGACATCACAGGGACCATGTGTGAGAGAGTACAGGGAGTTTTCTTACCACCTGAAATGAAGTCAGCTCTGGTTTGAAGCTTGCTGCAGAAGAAGCAGGAAAAGCAAAACATTGAAGAGTGAAGTCTAGCTGGTGTAACAGAAATTATGGAAAGTATTTAAATAGATGGAAAATAATGAACTTTGCTAGAATGCATAAGGACATCAGCACTAACTTATAACGATGTCCTTGAGGTAAAGAAGAAACAACATGAGACCTTTTAAGACCCCAGTGTTCTTGTTTTTTCTGTTTTAGTGAAGATGCTATGAGAGCAAATGGAGCCCCAGAAGAGCCTGCCCAGCAGAAAGCACCCCCTCCTAGCAAGCACATTGCCCCTCACTGTTAATTGCAGTGTACCAACTCCTGACAGCTTTTTAATAGGCAAGGCAGGAGGGAAGGTGGTATTTTGTTATAGGTCTTTATAAAGTACTAAAAGGCAAATTTTAAATGCTCATTACTCTTGAGTAGCTCCGCTCTACTTAAACATTGGCTCCAGGTTTACTTCATTATCCTCTTACCAGTAATTAAGCTACCTAGGGACAATCAGCAAATAATAAAATGCTGTGGTGGAGGAAATTAGTTTAGACTACAAAGAATTGAATGAAATTATTGTGCAAAATAGAAGAAAGAAACAGCATATAAAAGATATTTAGCTATCTCTAGATAAATACATTCTAAGGGCCATAATATTTCCTCTACATGAAATATATAAATTGAGGGCTTGGAGAAAGCTCTACTCATTTCTCCTCAATGCAGTTTATTAAGTAAATATGGCCTTTCATTCCCACTAATGTCTGATCAATGGAGCAGTCATTTTCCTAGACTTTCAGCTGTCTGCAAATCCAAAGCTAAAGGTAATGCTTGAATGAAGCATATCTTTTGTCTGTCTCTATCTTCCATCTCATTGAGTGAAGAGTACAAAGGCATAAATGCATGGAATAAGTGATTTCTCCTACCTAGAGCTGGAAACAAGCAAAGCATTCGTGTCAGGTCATCCTGGAAATAAGACCAGAAGCTTGGCTAGGCATGTCTGTGCTATTTTCCACCTCCTGCTCTCACCACAGCTCATGTAGGGTGACTGTAACTTTCTTTACTTGTCCTAGGGAAACTTTCCTGACCCTGAGCCCTAGGCAGACCAGGGCAGGACATGTTAAAAACTGGGTTAAGAAGAAGTGAAATTATTTGAACATTTGTGTCGATTTTATAGCATATACTCCAAAAAAGGAGTAAGGTATGACCATTTGAGAGAAGCAGAAGTGAGGGAGGAGATTTTATTTCATGCAGCCACAGTAACTCCTAGTTAAATGATCTCGGTTCATTTCTCTGAACTAGATTAGAAGATGAGTGATACACAAGGGATGTAAAACATAGCACTTGACTGCTCCTTCTCATCCACCCTGCAAACACTGATGTAAAAATCTGTGGGGGTTAATTGATTCCTACAGATGTAAAAGAAAAACCAGCCATCAGAAGGCAGGTAAATTTCCAGAAGCAAAAGCCTTACACCGTGAGGGAGCTACATTAAAGGAACAACAACCCATGGCTTTTTAAAACTTGATGGGTGGCAAACCACAAAAGAAACTGAGTACCTTCTGTTGCATTTAAGGGTAAAGAAGTTTGTCAGGAAATAAACCCCCTTGCATTCCAGCTATCCTCAGATATCACAGGGGCTGGGGGGCAGCTAGGTTTAGATTCTGAGTGATGTCCAATTCAACACTGTAAGTCCAGTCACATTCAATATATCGAACTATCACAATTACGGATGCACTAACAGCACACTGTACTTTCAATTTAGTCACATTCAACCAACTAGAATGGCCAGACTTAAGGAGTTTGGTCACGTTCAATGAACTATCACAGCTAGATTTTAATGAATAGTATGTTTTATTAAAGCAACAGGAGTACAGGTTCTTCTGGATTGCCAGTGATAACTACACTGTCTGCAAAGCACGTGCAAATAATAATAGAGTCAACTAGAAGCACATTAAATTATGGAAAACCTCTACAGATATTTCTAAGTTTCCTGGGGAAGCATTTGATATAACCAAGGGTTTGAATCATACCCAGTAGGCCTCCCTGGGTGTGGGGGTGGGAAGAGAAGTTCAGCCCATCAGCTGATCCCAGAACTCAGCAATATCCTCCCAACTTATCTATGATGATGTCTTCCCCAGCATTCTTCCTCTCTTAAGCCCTTTTTTACTATTTTATTTTTAGGTGGCGCTTGAGTGACTCTAGTCATACATACCTTTATTATGATTGGTGTAAAATCTCCTCAATTTACTTTTGAAGGTATATGCTAGAGAAAATTCAGAGCGCATGCTCAGTGAGGGGTGGTAGCACGGTGGAGGCAGGTAGCTTTTGGGATGGAGGTGTGTTTTGGTATTATAATGAGATTATAATGGGTAAAGTTCACCCAGAGGACATGATTTAGCATGTCACTACTCCAGAACTGGGCACTTATGATATAAATCAGAAGTAAGACAATGGCACTGACAGAACCCCCTTAGTTTCACCTCCTTGCTTCAGTGGATTCAATACAGGGACTTACCGTTCTTGTTCCTATAGTTCCAGTTCCCTGTCCCTGAAGTGATACCACAGAGCCTGGCCATGGTGTCTCCACTCTGCTCTACCCTCTGTGTTGCTTCTCAGAGTCAGCATACCAAGCTCCCCTGGTGTTAGCTAACATCTAAGGCTGCAGGTTATGTTGCTTAGGGAATTATTAGGGAACAGATTCCTTGCATATCCACTGCATTCCACGCTGGAGATTTACCTTCCCCTAAGAGGGGGACATATCAGTAAGTGACCTCCAACAATCATTTCACACCTTCATGATGCACTTTAAAGAAAATCATGCCCTGGACCTTAAATGCTGTCAGGTGTTTTCATCAATTCATCAGTTACAGAAAATGGCTGTGCACAACTGCTGTTTGTAAACATGATGGACACCTTTAGTACCACAGGAGAAAAAGGCAGACTCTCTTCTCTGTATGACTCCTAAGCACTTAATTTGTTAATACAATGTATTTTCCACAGAACACAACTCCCCCTCAAACAGCTGAATTTGTTCAATTTCACACTGCAATGGGCCAATTGAAGACAGCTGGCTTTACTCATCTGTGATTCTTTGGTTTTGGTTTTGATTGATTAGTTGCTCTGTTTCAGATTTTAGTGGAAGGAGAAACAAATAATGTAGCCAAACTGCTAACAGCATATTTAAGATTTTATTATTGTGCCAGTAGTGTATAACCTTAAATTTTTAGGGCATAACTGAAGCAAGGCTTAGTGAAAACAAATGTATCCATGGCAGGGTATGAAGATCCATCTGGGTTTAGTAGCTCTCTGATTTAATATATTAGGGCTTTAAAATAGAAAAGAGCTAAAAAGGAAGTAAGGTCATTCCCTGTATTTATACCTCTATTTATATTCTCTGCTGTCCTGATGGTATTGCTGTCAATCCAATTTTACTGTAAGGTAAATATATTTGGTATATTTCTAAAATCCGATGCTCCTGAAGTCATGTGATTATAACTCCTTCTTTTTTAGCTTTAGTAAGTTCTCTGTCCTCAGTGCTGCAGTGAAAACTTTATGAATTCTGAAAAGTCAAAACCCAAAAGGCAAATACAAAATCTTAAAATTATGTAGGTCTTTGAAATATAGTTTTAGTCCTTCGTTATGATACTCACAGGGTCTGGCTCTATATGTTTGAGTATGCAGGGTAGGTAGGTAAGGCTGAATACTTAAGTTCGATTCACAGACATAGCAACAGAATACATCTCTGCCTGGGATATTTTCCTTTTGAAAAAGGCTTGTGTCCTATGAACACCATCAATGCACTTAATTGCAAACAAGCTTTTCATAGGCTATTTCAAGAACCTAAACAGGCTCTCATACATTGTAGAAAAACTGACTTGAATTATTCTTATTTCATTATCAGGACTTAAGAATAATGGCAACCTGTTTTAAAGTATTCTGTTAGACCTTTTACATGGTTTTCCTTATCTGTTCTATCAGAGCTATGTATGTATAAAGAAATCTTTTTCTTTTTTTTTAATTAATGGCATGCTGAGAGTAATGGATTTTGTTAATTGAAAGGAACAGAAATATAGGCTGAGTTGTTTTTAAACCGACAGGAAAGTAAGACATTTTCTGATACTGGGTAAAAAAATTATGATGTACGTATGATGAATTGTATGATCTACATTTTGGAACTTAAAAAGTGACATTTAATGTGGTGTATGAATTGTTAAATAAATATTAGTAATGGTGTGGTTATTTTTCTCAGTCAACTATCCTAAGTGGAAATTTACTAAAAAACTTAAATACACTTTCAAAAATGATCTCTCGTAAAACTGCTAGAAGGTTGTAAGCAGAATCCTGTGGTTATAAGCAGAATCCTTGCATTATACAAGTTGAAATGCATTATACAAGTTGATAATGATGTAATGGTAAATATTTTCTCTAAGAAAGCATAGTTAACAAGTACGTTCCAAAGTATGCCAGTTTAAATTCTTCCAAGAAATGAAGCATACTATGAAAACTCACTAGGTAGGAGCTGTTCTCCAATTGGTGATATAAACATGACTTTTTTTCCTGGCTCTAAAAATGGAGGAAAATGAAAGTTGGAATATGCTACCTTGCTAATCTTGATGCAACCTTTCCTGGGATAAAATATTAATTTTTTTTTTGTCCAACTAATACATCATAAATTATAATTCTATCAAAGTCTGTTAGGTGGCTTACTGAAAGACTGCTATTCATAGCATGCAAAGTCACTTCTTCTGCAGGAAGAACATAATTTCTTCACAAAGGGGGTTTTATTTTTTCTTCCAGTGCACTGTATTTGAAATTCTTTTATATTGATTTCTTTTTTAATTTTTAATGTAAACAGAATATGGAAGGCTCGATGATAATCAAGATCTATTATAGCACTATATTTAGTTTAGAAATAATAAAAAAGATAAATAATGAATAGGCGGCAAAGGCTTATCTTCCTCCCCAGCCTGCTCCATGTAGTGCTTTGTTCCCAAGTTACTGGCATTTTCAATAAAATGTATCAGTAAATTTAGTCAATTAAAACTTTATTGTGATTCAATAGTAAGATTTACCCTACCTGTGGAGCTCATGGGAACTCAGAAACTTCATTAAACTTACAAACTCATGTTTCTTTTCTTTACTAGGCTTCACATTCATAAATATAAAGCACATGGTTGTGGCTACCATTTCTTAGCACTGCCAGGCTGTGATTGTGTCTTGACAGTGTTTTTAATGGATTGCGCATTCAGAAGAACAGAACATGTGTGGTGTTCCTGCAACCTGCAGCTATTCAAGAAGACTACCAGGTATTACTGAGACATGGAACTAAACACACGCTTGAGCTCTAGAGCCTGATTTTCACCCACTAGCATCAGTGCAAATGCACAGTAGCACGATAGAAATGATTACTCAGAAGGAGTACATCGAGTCCAAGTTGCTGGATGTCACTCAGAGATCAGAAAACATATCAGACACAGTAATATCAGTGACATGACTGAAAACAGTAAAGCTCTGTGCCCTCTATCTTTTCTCCATGTAGACTTATATCCCCACTGCACCGTGAAGGCAACATCAACTAATGTCCCTCCTGGAGATCCAGGTGATGCTGCGGGCCCCAAGCTGGGGAAAGCCTAAGGAAAGCTCGCAGCCACCTCACACGCCAAACCTGAGTGGGGTGCCTGCTCACAGGGAGTCAGCTGCTTGGGGTTGCTTCTGCAGAATTGCCCAGACACAGCTGTCCTGGTGGGACACGTGCGTCCCCATCCTCACCTCTTTCACCGTGAGGGTCTGTGTTCCTTACGCTCCTCCCAGCGCCTCCAGAGCAAAACAAGTCACGCCAGCAGGACAGCCCAGGAGGGGCTGCACTGTCGCTAGCTGTGCTCTGAGGACTCCTGGTCCCTCCTGTTAGCAACGTTTTAAAGGAATTAGGGAAGGTCTCATTTTAGCAACTTCGTCAAGCATGTGCTGCATTAAAAGGAGGGATTCCTCTGCTTTAACTATTTAGATGTACAGCTGCACAGCGGTTTGCTTGCCTAATTCCCACTTAGGACATTTAAATCTGATTTTAGGTGCATTTGAGATCTTTAAAAATCTTGTTTATTTCCTACTTAAACCTGAAGGTGCCCTATGGCTTTTTGTGTCTGTATTTTTGCTTCAGGGTGCATGGGAAACAGTGAAAGACTTGGCAGCAAAAGCACTTTGTACTTTGCATATGCTTATGAATCTTGATGACACTCTTGATATGTGCCACAAGGATTCACTCAGTAAGTATTCTCAAGACTCTTTTGTCCCACACATAAGAAAAGGTCACGTTTGCGCCCATGGTTTTTATCCTTCTCAGAGCGCTCACCTGGAATGTTTAATACCCATTTTCAAATCTCTTCCTAATTTCTTCCTTCACTGCTGTGATTATTAAGCACCAATATATTCCTGGATTGGAAACATCTCTTCAGGTTCAGCTGTTGCACTTCCACCTGCATAAAGGAATACAGACTTTAGTCCTAGGGCCACAGGAATAACAGCAGCTGGAGATGATGTGGGGTCCAGGGTCCTGCTCCTGAGCTCGTCGCATCTTTGGTTCATGCGGCTGGTGCTGAGCTCCTGTTGGACCTGCAAACTGAGAACAGCCTTGCTGCAGTCTGTTTCTGGTCATTCTCCGACACACACCTAATAACAGGGGCCGAAGTGGAGGCCCTTGGGCAATTTTACACCTGGAAGGGAAGGCAGGGGTTCAGGACACAGTTCTGAGCCCTTTGGGGGCCCTTGCACCCCCATAGGAAAAAGAGAGGTTAATCCATGGAGAAAGAGTATGTAAGACATACACTTAGGTAGCTTATATTAGTGTTCATAACAGCCGAAATGCCTTCATGCTTGCAGCTGGCGAATGAAAGCATATCTGTGAAAGTCTTAGGAGCAAGACATCTCTAAATTTATTTTTCAGGTAGATACTAGTGGAAAGCATTTCCCTACAGATGAAAGAACTTCATTCTAACAAAATTGGCCCATTTATAAATAACTTCTCTCTTCTGGTAAAGTTGCTGGACTACTATATATACATATTTCTTTGCTGAAGTAGGTCTCATCTGCATGAGAAAAAAAGGAATTTTGTCTCTGACTTAAAAGCAGAAATAATGCTTCCAACAAGTAGGTCCTGTAATAACTCACACTTTTTATGATCTGTAGTTGTCTTACATTCAGCAAGGCCCAGATAAGAACTAGAAGAGAGGAGAGGAAAGAGAGTGAAGAAATAATGTTTAGAAACCAAATGTCACACTTTTTTTTTTGAAGGAATCAAGATCCTTCTAGATATTGCCACTCTATTTCTTATTTTGGTATTTCTATAAATTCATTGTTGGCAACAGTCTTACTCATGATAACGTTCAGGGGCTTCCTCCACTAAATTTTACATCTTACACATAGATGATTTTCTGCCTATTGGCAATTTTTGATGTTGCTGGTAGAGGAAAGTCATTCAAGGTGGAGGAACTTCTTTGGCTGAATTTTGTGGGGGACTCCAGCAGAGAGGAAAATTAAGTGGGAACTTCACGGCACTGCTTCCTTCTTGCCTCAGAGATCTCTTCCTTCAGTGCCCGCTTCCTCAGGGATGTCGTTGAGTCATTATTTATGTACATACATAGGAAGTAAAAGTTGCAGGGACACAAGGTTTTGCATCCTGTTTTGAATATAGGAAGCCTCTGCACTCCAAAGTTGTTTTCATTCTTTGGTGAAAATGTCACACGTCATTTGATTCCTTAAATTCAACTTCACCTCCACGAAGAAGAGATCCTTGCAATGCTTGCAGAAGTTCTGCCCTCTAAGCAGAGGGAATTGACTGTATTTTAAATCTTCCTAGAAAGACTATTACTAAGCAAAGAAGATCTTGTAAAGTAAGGTGCATAGTACGCTGTCTCTCTGCTGTGTAGCTTGAGAACAGTTTCATTACATGTTATTAAAGCTGGCTGGAAATTTTCAGCTGCTTTGGAGTCTGCTGTCAGTGCCTGGGTTTTCATCTGAAATTGGAACGCCACCAAATTCAAACAAATATTGGAACCCTATGTGCAATGGAGGACTTGTTAGCATAGCTCCATGTGTTACAAGCCATATCTATATCTAGCACATACTGCACTTCTTTTTTAGCAAAAATGACAGAAGTCTCCTGTTTTACAGGCAGATTGGTCTTCTTGCTGACAACATTGGTTGGGAGCGGTGAAGACAAATGTATGTACCTTCCCTCCACCCAGGTCTCCTTAGGTATTTCTCTTCTTTTTTCTTTTTATTTCTCAAGAAGGATTTGTGGCAAAGCATTTATTCCTTCTGTGTGTTTCAATGGAGCTAAAAAAAAAAAATCTGTTTTTTCCTGCCCATACATCCTTGCTTATAATGGACAGTTATAGGTAGTGGGATATGGATCCTTGACAAAAAATTTCCCTGCAGCACCTCTGATGGGCCGTGTTTGCTGCCAGTCCCCACCCTGCTGCAAGGAAACGTGAGGCTGGCGGCAGTGGCCAAGGGGAGCTGCTGCAGCCGGCAAGGTGGGTGCAGCAGCAGCGGCACGGCTGTGATGAAGCTGGAGCCTGCAGGCAAGAGCTACTGACTGGGGTCAGGGATCCTCTCCAGGGCTGCCAGGCTGCAGCTCGGGGGAAAGGAGATGGCAGAGGGCTGGTGCCGGGTCCCGTGCAACCTACCCTACCACAGCCCTGGCACTTGTTCGCTCTTCATCTAACTCAACACCCTGACACGCCTCAGGCTGCTTTCCTGGGCCGCAGCTGTCTGTCTTGACCTTCTTCTAAGTACAGAGAAACACAGTCAAATGTCTAATTAAGCTGCCATAAGATGATTTGGTGCCAGATTGTGTCTCTGGCTCTGTATTTAACCAGGAAGAGACCTTTGACTTTACAACACACCTATTCATAGACCCTTTTTATTCTTTCCTATAATTTATGTCAGTCTGGGACTTCACTGTGGGAGGAGCACTGCAGTTAACAGGTGAATAGAGTATGCCCATCTCTAGTCTGAAGTCAATGTGTTCACCTCCAGTACTGAATTTACTCAGCTCTTGCTGCCTTTGTAAAACACCACATGGGCAGCAGAATGTATTTTGTATTTCTTACTATACGTCTTGTGTCAAAAAGTAAAAAAATACACTTTACTAAGACTGATACCTAGAAAAAAGCCCACGTCATTCACACTTCTTTCCATTAACTCATGTGCTTTGTTACTGGTAATGATATTCCATGGTCTCCATCTCGATGTTGACCATATTTCAAAGATGAAACAAATCTGAGCAAACCAAATTATTTTCTCTTGGAAACGTCTGTTACTGACTGTATGGGGAAGGACAGATCTTGCTGTGAAGACACATTTTCACTGTGCTTAAGAGGAGCAATGCGCTGTCTCCAAAATCCTGCCACCACCATAGTAAGAGAAATCCACTGAAAATTTACTTAGCTCCAGTCACTGGTGAACTACACCATACTACGTGTGGTGAATATAGTGCTTGGAATTTGTTTTTCCTGGGGTATCTTGACAGGGACAGGAAAGGGCATTATACATCACCCCAGTATTTTGTTCTCCTTTCTCTATCCAGATAGAAGGAACCTGTTTCCATGGGGGCTTAGAACAGGAATAGCATTGAAAGAGTAGCCAAACACCACTTCTGTGTTCAAACACAGCAACTGCTATGGGACTGTCTTTGATCAGGTCTAGAGAGGAGAAAGTGCTATCATCATTTCTAAAGGATGCCATGGCTTGCCACAGTGAAAGAAAAAAAAAGGAAAGGAAAGGAAAGGAAAGGAAAGGAAAGGAAAGGAAAGGAAAGGAAAGGAAAGGAAAGGAAAGGAAAGGAAAGGAAAGGAAAGGAAAGGAAAGGAAAGAAAAGAAAAGAAAAGAAAAGAAAAGAAAAGAAAAGAAAGAAAAAAGAAACCTTTGGGGAATTAAGTATATAAAGTGCCTCAGCATGGATAACCTCAGTAAGTAAATTGGAAATGCTATTATTCATAACTGTGCAGTCTTAAATCAGCTGGTCCCTGAACCACATCCAGAACCTAGGTACCAAAAATTAGTCTACCCCTCTCCCCTGCTCCCTGTAGCCCTTGCAGAATTAGCATGTAACTTCTTTGTATTATGAATTCAAGGGGAAAAAATCTACTTGAAAAAAAACCATAATAAAAGAACAGAAGACAGGGGAGAATGATTATCAATTTTCTTTAGAAAAGAGCCAATTCTCTTTTTCTCTCATGGATACTATAAAAATTTACCACCATTAAGAATCCTCTCTAGGGTATTGAAATTTTGCGTCCTCCTGTGTCCTTCTGAAGACCCATGGCTTGTTAGTCAGCTAACAGTGCTTTTTCAATGCCTCTATATAGCCTCCAGCCCTGCCTGAAGCCACAGCAGACAATTCCTTTGACATTGCTTCTTGCCAGCCTCCCTTGCTCTGTCTGTGGTTTAAATGAAGCTCCCAATTCTGATATATCCCATTCTGAATAATACAGGATATGGGAGGCTGCTGCTTGATGCTCAGTTAGCCAGCTAATGACCTGCAAAATGGGTGTATATAGATAAAAATTGGTTGCACAGAAAAGACTTCTTTTATCTTACAAAATTATATTTAGGAAACTGACAATTTCTAAGATTTCTTCTTCCCTCAGAGTGTATAAGCTTTTCACAATCAGGATCCCCCACTTCCAGCTAGGACAATATTGCTTTTTACAAAAATTCTTATTATTTTGTACTATACACTGGGTATGTTTCAGGGAGGTTTCACATCCATCTAGAATGTCCATCAACACTGGACATGTAATATCTTTATTGCTCACTTTTCTGCCATCTAAGGAAAGATTGCCCATTCCCAAGGTAGATTTCAGAATAGGAATAGTGATTGATCTTGGGACACTCCCTCTGCTTCCCTGTCAGATGGTGTGACTCCAGGGGTCTTCTGCTCCCAAAGAAGCCACCAAACAAGGACATCATCTGTGACATGAAGCTGCTGCATTATAAATAAATGGAAGTACTTACTTTTAAGAAGATTCTGCAGTGCTGTTTGACCTCATGGGTTTGCATGAACTGTTTGCATGCTTGTCTACCTGTCAAGTCTAAAGATCGTGACCAAAGCTTTGTAGTATTAAAGATTCATCCTTTCTTTTCTCACAAAAGTGAAGGAGGTGCACACACAGATAGTCCTCTCTATTCATGACCTACATAAGCTGTTCCACCGCTGTTACCTCTCTGGCATTGTTTGCTTTATGGTAATGACTGTATTAGTTGTATTAACAGGAGCTACTGCATTTTCATTTGTGCTGCACAGGCTTTTACAGAGGTAAAAAGCCTGGGACCCAATCAAAATCTTTAAAAGAGCTTGAGAAGACCTTGGTGGAAAAGTGGTAGGCTTTGGATCAGGCCCTGCATTGCAATGTGTGTCTCTTCAATGTGAGCCCCAAACAGTTATCACTGTTTTCAAGGGTAAGCTTGGAAGAGTTCATTAATGCAGTGACTGATGGAATTGAATTGCTTTGAAAACAGAAGACTGAGATGATTATGGCAGGTCACAGCAAGATCAAGAAGCAAAGTTCTCAGTAAGAATCTCCTTACTGGAAAGAGAAAAGAGCTGGGGGAGAAAAAACCCTTGCCTGTTAATATTTAAGAGTTCTCTCTTGTGACAGAAAAGTGTGGCACATATCTGAAGGAATTTATAAAGATTGTATGACAAAATAGTAGAAAGGTATGGAGATTTCTCTCAGTTACTTCCTTTTCTTCCATGCTACATACTAAAATGCATGACTATCTTGAAGTAATCCTGATAATCTGGGTGTATTGGGTAAGGTAATATTCATTATGCAGTTACATTTATATGCTAAAGAAATGCAAATCTTCAGGGAAAAATACAAAATTTGAGTCATTTCCTCCAGAGGAAATTTTCGAGATACAATATTTTGCTTTGTGCAAATTTCCTACCACAGGAGACAGGGTCCTTAAACTGCTTTTTTTCCCTAAAACAGGTGACTGAATGACAGATTTCATTCTTTGTTTGTGATAGTCCTCTAACCAAGTGACTTCAGTCGGTGGTTTGTAGCACATGACATTTGCTGAAGAGGAAAAGGATATGCTTCAAATGTCCCTGCTTGGGATGAAGATATTCCTTATATAATAATACTCCTGCAATCTGGAAGATGCACAAAGGCTTAGCAGATACTAGTGGTAATATCAAGTGAATTCAAATTAGATATGCTCATTGCAGATCAAAGACACTGCTTAATAGTGTCATGCTGTTATGGTTGGGAAAACAGAGTGCTCTGTTTCATAGAGCTCAAAGATTTTTCTTTTCAGTCCTCTGAATTTCAATGACTTTCCCAGCCAGGATCCTTCACTTCCAAACTTAAATCTGTAAGCAAAACCTGAACTCCAGATAAACTGAACTCCAAAGCCTTCTCTGTCACCTGCCTACAATTCTCTCATGCAACGAGTACTGCATTTTAGACAGAAGCCCTAATCTATACATGGAACCAAGACAGATTAGTTAATTTATAATGCATTCCTGAAAGGGGGCTTGCCATCAAACTTGATTTTGTTACAAAACTTATTGCCAGGAAGTTCAAAATGTAAGTAAAGTTCCTTATCAGTTTATAAAGGAGTTGAAAAAAAAATTTGCTATAAGGCATTGCTAGAGCAAAGTAGAAGTCAGTAAAGCATTATGTGAAAGGCAAGCAAATCCAGTGCTATTTCCTGATGATGTAGTTAGCGACATACTGATACATGACATGGAAACACTGCATTAAAAAGTAAACTGTTTTTCCTTTTTTTAAAGTACATCTATTATATGGTGATCATAAAACAACAAATTTCCTATTAGAAAAGACTTCTACAACAATAATAATTAAAGCCATGAGCTTACTCAGAAATAAACCCCATGTTTTATTCCCCATTTTAAGTGGTAGGCACCCCGTTTAGCTACTGTTCACATTTTGATAATCAGATACTACATATTACCTTCAAATCAATGAGAATTGTTTTCAGCGCTGCCATTGATTTTGCATATTTCAGACTAAATAATTATATATTGAAAAATGTAGTTAAAATATGTTGAAGACTAGTTAAATTTCTTACAAAGACTAATGCACAGTGGAGATGTTAAAGAAATTTCAGTGCTGTTAAAGCTGACTAGGTTATTTTAGACAAAATTCATTTGACTGACAGCATGCTTTTGCTAAATCTGAAACTGGAGATCTTCCAATCAGCCAAGCACTGAGGAAGAAAAGAGAAAGCCTGGGAGAGGCCATCCTGTGTATTAGCTCTGTTCCTGTACAGAGATAGAAAAGGTTTAAGTCCTTCACGATCACCTGCGTGGCCTCCTGCATGGTCACCAGTGACGTGGTAGGAATACTTCCAGTGAAGCAAAATTGCAACACGTAAGGGCATCCCTTGTTTTGAAATGTTTAATTTGAGGCATTTTGGTTTGAAAAACTTTCATGAAATTCCAGACCCAATTTTTTTGTGTCTGAACACTTTTCAAATGCCAGAAGCAGCCTGTATGCATTCCTGTTGGCATGGCCTGGGCCAGGGGCAGTCCACATAAAGTTGTCTATGAACCCTGGGTTTTATTTTCGGCATTTGTGCTCAGTTACCTCAAACAAAAGCGTTCCATACTAGGAATGAATTAGTTCTCCCTCACACAGCTCTGTGCCTTGTACAATTGTGTGTATTGAAACAAGGAACCCTCACACCAAACATCTCAACTCACTTCTGCTTTTGTGAAAACATTTTTAGAGTATCGCTTTTTGGGCCAACACAAAGCAAGAACCCAGATCTGAAATACCAGATGTTGCTGCCCAGAACTGTTCAATTATTCATTGTGGATGTCATGACTTCTTGGAATGTTTGGGGAACCACAAATGAACAGTGCAGTTGCTTTCTTATACATTTAATTCAGTTATCCAAACTGCTGGTGCCAGAATTCTCTAGGTATAAACTGGAAATTAATGTACTGGTGTGAGCTGAATGAGGAAATCACACATAGGCAGAAATGTCCTTGTAGGCCTGACCTGGCATGCAGAGTGCCACTTGGATCACCCCGTGACAAACACTGCTTGAGAAGACACAGTCTCTTCCCTGCTTCCTTGTGGGCATCGTGAGTGGTGGCACAGTTAAACTACTCACCCATCCAGGCAATACCTGGACAAAAGTAATTTATAAAAAAGTGCATGTCTTTTTAAAAATGCCCATAAGGCTTTGCATTCCTCTGTGTCTCTGCTTAAGGACCCCTGTGGTCCTTAAGTATAGAAAAGCCACCAGAGTTTTTCTGAAAAATATCATCCATTTGTTTTTGGCAAGATTTTCCCTTGTTCCAGTTGCTAAACATTTATACAAATAGTCATGCTGATTTCACTAAAACTACTCACTGGATTATGAACTTCTCAGTTCAACCACGTTTTACAAGAAAGTCCTTACAGACCAGGAGGTTCCTAAGATGATGAATGTGGTGAAGAGTTTTATTCTTTTCTTCCTAGTGGAGCTCTAACACACACTCTAGTACACAGAATATTTGACTTGAGTTTTTACGGCTGTGAGTCGAAGTCAAGTACTCCTGTCTTTGAGGAGCTCACTGTTTAATTGATGAGCTTGATTTGTTCAGGACAGATTAGGAGCAGATGGCCTATCTAGCTGTGAAAGGGCTATGCAGTGTCTGCTGAGAGTTTTGTCCTGTTTTGTTTATGATCTTATGATATTGTTTGGTGGGGTTTTTCTTCGTAGTTCTCCTGAGACCAGCTCCAAAAAGGGCTGCACTATGCCAACTACTGTGCAGCCAACAGAAGCTGCAAGAGGCTTAGCATCTTCCAAGGTTTGGCCTTGCCAGTGACTAGCTCTTTGAAGCCAGCACTTTGCACATGTTTTCTCTCAAGTGGCATTCTTTCTGAATAAACAGTAGAAGAAAAGTAATCATTCCTCCCCTTTCCAATCCTCTCTCTCTCTCTCCCCATCCCACACCCCTTTCTGGCCTGCACAAGCAAGTATAAGGTCATCTGCAGGATGCTTTCCTTCTTCTGTGGAATAGTTCCTCTTACTATTTCCCAGACATTCGTGTTTCCTGTTCAAGCTGATTGTTTTTGTTTTACTTTCCAAGGTCTATTTTTTAAAGAGATGTATGTGTTTTGTACTTTTACTCTATTCTTAGGCTAGGGAATGTAGTGAATAGGAAATTAATTCAACCCTGGCATTCTTTCAGTTCCTTCACAGCTCCCAAACACACTGCTCACCTCCTGCTCACCATTTACTTTCTTCACATTTTACCCGGTTGTTTGCATTACTTACTCAAAAAATATTTTAATATAAATAATCTGTGAGTTTTTACAGCTTTCTCTGGTACAGCTCAGAGCTTAACTCTCATGTGCCTCTGCTGATTCCTCTTGTTCTGACAGGATGCAAGTTGTAATCTTGCAACCAAACGCAAGGCGCTGGGCTCACTTTCCAAATACCAAAGATAATGTGTCTTTTTCATAACGAGATTACAATCAAGGTCTGAAATTCCCTTGTCTCAGCAGCTCTGGGGGCTCACACTTTCAGAGGTGATTACATTTCCTACCAGTGGAGGATTTTTTAGCACCATTTCTGCACACTTTGATAGATTTAGCTTTGAAATGAGCCATGTTACTGCTCTAATATTATGCTCTTTGGGTAGACTGTTTGTGTGCTCTGCAGACAGCTCACTGCGTTTTAAAAGCACTATTATTTCCTGCTACAGAAAGCATCTAAAACTGTACTAAGCAAGCCTGTCCTTTTAAAGGTTTGAAGTTTAGCGTGGGGCTAAAAACCATGTTGGAACAGGCATGAGATGAGTAGATTTCAATTCTATGTGATCTTTTTTCAGAAGAGATATGTCAATGTGTGTGCTCCAGGCATCAACTTGTGTAATAAAAGTTAAACTAGAGGTCTTGATTACTATTTACACATCTGCAGTGCACCAGGAGTGGAAATGACACACACACACACACACACACACAAAAACCCAAAACCCCAAACCACAAGTATTCTCACTGTCTATGAAGTACACCATCACTGTAAACTTTTTTAAGCAAGTCATATGTAGCCTAGCCTGACTTCTGGCATATACACATTTACCTGTGAATTTCTGCTTAATTTTAGACTTTTATTAATCTACAACATATTTTATCACTAAACCTATTCTGAATTTTTATGGATGCCAAAAAGAGAATTTATATCCTTTCATCATTTGCACATTATTCTGAACACAGATACTTTTATAACAATTGTTATCATGAGAACTCTCTTTTCAAATAGATACAGAGTTCATTACAGGTGCTTCACAGAAACCTCTGTGAAACAGTAAATATCAAGAGTCATTATGTGGCCTTTTCACAAAGGCTCACATTTACACCTAACAAAAGAGTGACTGATAAACACATACCCTTAAAGGCTATTACAGAAAATTTCTCAGCTGAGTAGGAAGTCTGTAAACACTAACCTTTTCTGAGGTCAGTGAAGACCTTTCTTAAGAAAGGTCTAGATCATCCAGAACTAGATGATCTTTAGCAAGTAAGTTTTTTTCCTCACATTGTGGAATTACCACCTGAGTAGATTCAAGGGCTTGGGTGGTACCTGCCAAGCCACTCCACGGCTCAAGTTCTTCAGTTGAAAACTGTGATCCTCAGAATGCCAACATAGCTACTGCACTGACCAAAGTCCACAGCCACCTCTGCCTAACACCTCACTATTAATAAAGTACCTGCACGATGAGCAGTTGGCATCTAGCTCTTGCTAAAGCTCTGCTGGGCTGTTGCTGGCTCAGGGCTGTCCACGCAGGAACACACCAACCTCTGCTGCTGGCAGTCACCCTATGATCGTGATGGGTGTTTGCTCTGTAGTCAGTACAGTCATGCAGGAGGAGACAGACCTGGGTGTAATCTCTTCCTCTGCTTCTGAGCTGTGCCCCTCAAGAACGTGTCTCGCTTCATGCCCAGACACCAGAGGAAGCATCCTAATATCCCAGCTAGCCGCTTCTTGGGTGGAATAGGAAAGATGGGAACACAGCTCTTGGCTTCTTTCACTGAAGTGTCTATTTGACATAGAAATTTAGTATTTACAGGAGAGTTGTGCTCTTCATCTAGCAGTAGCAAGCTTGCCAGCAGTAAATGAGACCCATGTCCTAGCCCTTGTTCTCCCAAGTGTTTGCTTATCTCAGTATATACATTCCATACAAAAAATCTGTAAATAGTCAGTGAGACAGAAGTCCACACTGAGGAGTATTTCTCTTCTACCAAGCACTTTTTAAAGAGTGGCTTAAGTGATTGCCTCGGGAGAGGTTGTACAATCGCTCAGAGTTAACAAATTGATCCAGGTGAAAACTCACGTCAAGAGGTGCAAAGCATGTCAAAAACAAGGAATGAGGAGTATTGAGGAGCTCTGGCTAACATGCTGTGGTTTCTCAAATACATAATATAGGAGTAACATGTATTTTTAGTAGGAATAGCAAAGAATAAAGCATGGATTTTCCCCAGCTCAAGTTGATTATTTTGTTATAGAATTTTTAAATTAATCAAGACTCATTTTAAAGTCCTCTCTACTGATCTGAGAACTGTCTTTTGAGCTAAGCGGTGATCAAATAGATAAGGAAAAGTTTTCATTGACCTTACTGGAATCTTGTTGGCTCTTCTGTGGGCAGTGATATTTCATGTCACAATATAAAAAATATGAGCACAGCTGAAGACAGCTGAAATATGGGTCCATTAATAACAAAAGGGATGAAAATCTTCATTTTTTAGAGGACACATCTGCAGTGTGTGTTTCAGGCAAAGACTTGCTACTGGCATGCAATGCAGTTCCAATCTAAAACCAATGTGACCTTGTTAGCCTTGTTTGGACTTGGGACCATGCTAACCCTTGACTGCTGATGTTTGGTCAGTTCTGAGCATGGGCAGAACAGGGTTATCTCTTCCCTCTTTCAGATGTCATGGTGATAGGAAACACCAGGCCAAGACAAAGCCTCATATCAGTGAGTGTTTATTCATCATAAGAATTTCTCTTAGCAGTTTTCTTGTGATTACTTAGACTGTCCCATCTTTGACACATACTTCCATATCATAGTGGGACAGGAATGATAGTTTCAGTGGTGCATGAGACATTCAGACATGATGAAAATGGCCATCTATTTATATGCCTGGGAAAGGAAGTAACTAATCAATAAAGTGTTAAGAACACCGTTCATGCTATCTAATCATGCTGATGATGGAAGCAGTGTGATCGATTTGTTTTATGAATGAAACTTGGGCAGACTTTGGGCTTGTTAAATCACTGTGTGCTTTCATGCTCTTTTGGCTGCAAGTTAATTGAATCTGACCTACGAGGAAGTTTGTTACAGCTTGTCTCTGCAGAATTATAGCCAATCTTGTTGTTTTCCTAATTAAAACCCTGATTAATGTTAAATTCCCTCAAACTACTCAGACAAATGTTGTCATTGCCAGCATTTATTGGCATTAAAACAAATTAGATTTCAGCTTTTCCTAATTTTAAGTAGTTTTCAAGAAGACATCATATACAAGCAATAGCTAATCACTCTGAGAATAATTCTCATATTCTTAATATAAATACTTAAATTATTCACCTAAGAATAATTTTTATTGCTCGTGTACTCCTACCTATTGACACCACAACTTTTCCCATAGGAAATGCAACATTTTTTATCTTTTAATTTTTAATAGGCTTTGTATTACTTTTTAATGTCTTCCCTTGCAAAAAGATTTTCTTTTCAATATGACTCAAGCTTACATTGGCCTCTTAAAAAAAATCTCCTCAGCTGACACCACAGGATGAACTTACATTACATCAAAACCTGTCGGAAACTGTAGTTACTGTAACTATGCAAATAAGGAATATGTACATTGGATGAAACCAAAACCAAAGGAAAGTGAGTTTTGATTTATAATATATTCAACATACTATGTGTTAGTTTACTTATATTATTTGCTTTGTGAAACCAGGAAAAGTATAAACCAACTTTTTTTTCATTTTACCTAAACCATTCCATTCCATTTTTGGTGCAACACTCACTTTACTTCTTTAGATATTATTCACTTTATTTCTTCCTCCTCCACTCAGGTAAACATTTACAAAAATTGAGCAAGCAGAAATTTCTAAGTGAATATGCTCTTTGAAAAAAAATCCTCAATGTGTATCCTTCTGGAAATGTTGAAATAAAGTACTTTAACAGCTCTCTATTTTCCCCTGAATAATGTCAGTCTTCCCAAAATGCCAGCTTTTGGTAAATTGTCTCCTCATCAAAATATATTTAGTCAGTCTTGTTGTAAATAGAGAATACTGTAAAAGTACGTAAAAATGTAAGCTTAGTAATTTGGGGCAAATCTGAATAAAACGTTCTTTTAGAAACCCAGGAAGCCGAGGTGTTCTTTCCATTGGAGGTGATGTAGAAAACAGGACAGACAGACAGAAAACATCTTCAGTTTTTCTCCCTCCCAAAGCAACTCCTAGCCATAAGAGCCGCTGCGGCAGTTACATGGGCTCCACTTCTGTATATGCTTTAGCACCATCTAGCAACCCTCCGAGATACTGCACCTCACCGCAGGCTTTCCCTCCTGCGAGAAATCTAGACTATTGCCTTTAATTTCCCCAAATGCGGTGGTAGATGTTGCCAAATAATATGCTTTAATAGGAAATAATACCCAAGAGTACTGGGGCAAGTCAAGATAGGATTTCCTAAGGACATAATGCTTGCAAACTGCACCACAGGGTGCTTGGCAAGCTCCATCTCCAGAACTGTTTGTATACGGACAATGAGTCGCCTTTTGCTGCTACGTACACACGTTGTTAGGTATGTGCTGATATGGTACCATGCAAGGTCCTCTCATCTGGTAATAAATGTAGGAGAGAGGATCAGCATTGAAACTGGATCACCTTTGTGTGAATTTTACTAAGCTCGTTCTGTCACTGGATGTCTTGTAGTACAAATCAGACTTATAAAATCTTAGCTGAGTATAGCTCTGCATCACCTATTTTTACCACTATTTCTCTGGAGCAGGTATTAGCCAGTGATGATGTGTGGGACATTTCATTCCAGTTATGTACATCTAGCCTCTGGGCTAGACACCAACCTGTGGCTAAGACAGCACAGTTTTGAGAACTGCTGCAACAGAAGATTTTTCAGGTAGTGGCACTGATGTGTAGTAACTTTTTTAGACTGCTCCTTAAGGGTATGAATAAGAACTGAACACTAACACAGTTCAAAATGTCTTTCTGCACAACTGCACACAAAAAAAAAAAAACAAAAGCAAAGATTTCTTTTTCTCCTTCAAAATTAGAACTGCATTTGTCCAGGAGAAGGAAAGAAACTATCCAATAGTGACAAAATAACTCTTCAAAAACAAGATCAAATAACTTTAAATGCTTGTATGTGTAGTGAAAGTCTTGTTGCAATGTGTTCAGAGTTGGGGCTTCAGTACCCCCCAAAATGAAAGCCCTTACCTCTTAAATTGAGCTGTGTGTATACAAAGATTCACAGAGGGAGGAAATCCCCCCAAACCAAAAAAATCAAAACTACTTTATTATATGCTCAAGCACAACTTTCAGGTTTTTGTCTGGAGGATGTCACTGCTAATCTATTGCATAAACTGTAATGCCAAGCCCCTTGCTGATGATTAAAGCAAATGGTTTGGACCCTTCTGGCAACAAGACTCTTCAGTTGGTTATGAGGATTTTTCTGAAAAAATAAACAAAAAAACCCAAACCATGACAAAAATTAAACTTTCTACTAGAATCTGACCTGTTTTGAGTAAACTTTCATTGGGAAGGGTTTTTTTTTTGGTTCCCAGGTGGACTTCCTTGATAAAATTCTAGCAAAAATGGTCTAGAGGAGAGCTTGATGAAACCACTTCCCCCAAGGCAAGAACCATTATGTCTAAATAAGCTCTGAGAAGTGATAGTCCAAATTACACTAGACAGCCTCCAATCCACTGCATTGCTTAGCTATTTTTTTAGAATATTTTCCTTATTTCTGAACAAAACCTTGGCTTTTGCAACATAATCCCATTATTTCTTGTCCTATCTACCCTGGACATAGAGAAGTAGCTCTCTCCAGGGCTATCTTTTACCTAGGCAAAGTTGCTACCATGTCCCTTCTTCAATCTTCTTCTCTTTAGGCTAATAGTCCCAATTCCTTCAGTCTTTACTCATAGGTTTTTAGACCTTTGATCCCTCCTGACGTGCTCTTGTCACCTGGGGCTTAGGGCACTCATGTGGAGAACACGAGCCCTTGCTTTGCCAAAATCAGATTCAATGAAAACAAAAGCAAATAATAGCACTGTGAGAGACAGCATTGCAAAGCAATACCTCTGACCTAAGTTTTATACATACTCTCATTAGTGGATGGCTTTGAAAGTACCCAGTGATGTTGGCCTAGTTTAAGTTGAGCATAGATGCTCAAATCTGTTAACAGTTTTAATTTACATCACTCTATGTTCTGATAGGAAGCCATGAAATATGCATAATATTTTGATGTCTGTAACTTGTCTCCTCTTTAGCAATGCTTGCAGGCTACCAAGAAAATTGTCAGTCTGGATGTGTTTAAAAACCAAATTTAATTCACTCAGGGTTTTTAATGCATCCTGTTTGTAAATAAAAGAAAAAAGGAAGCCATTTCTCCTGAGAAGGCCTATGTCCTCCGTATCATGTTAAATAATTAACAGCACTCACCACGCCAGCAATTATGAGGAGACATCTCCTGGAGATGGCCTCTTGCTCTCAACAAACATATTGACTAATTTTGACAAATGTCATTGGTCTCAGAAGCGTGCTTATTCCTGGTAGCACATTTAATGATCTGCAGAGCATGTCCCCTTCTAATACTTAGCAGTTATAGAAAGTACCTCCTACACCCTGCAATTAAAGCATAGTCTGTAAAATGATTAGTCACAGGGAAAGAATGTCAGACAGGAACAAGGGTTCCTAAGATCACAATCATTTCAGCAATAATTATTGAGCAAACTAGGGATCTATTCAGAAAGCTGCTCAAAGACATAATTTCAATACTAACATTATTTTATAAGGACAGTTTATAAGAAATATTCCAAGTGGGAGAATTTCGTAAAAATAAAATATGCTGCTTGGATATTTATAAAAAAACATTGCTAAATTAGGTTTACAGTCCTTTTCCAAAATACGTCAAAGGTATAAACTTCTATGTGAAAAACAGTTAGCTAATATGAAAACTCATTAATATCATTCAATTTCACAAGCTACTTCAGCAACAACATTCCTATGTTCCTTCTAGGAGAAAACAGAGAGGAAGCATTTAGGAGAAAATAAACTTCAATGGAACAATAATGTATTTAATTAGGAGCAGAACCGATACAGTTACCAGATCCTGTGATAGTTTCAGGACACGAATTCAAGCCCTGGGCCAAGTTCATGCCAAAGGCATTGGCCATTCAATGCCTCTGCGAAGGAGTGCCTGCTCATCCGAGCTGCCCCAGACACTATTCGTGTCCCGTCTTTGCATGTCGCTGGCCACAGGCACTACCCGAACTGTGGTAGCCCCGTGGGTCTGCTGGATAGGGGCAGGTATTTGACTACGCTTTCACTCAGCAGTCAAGTTTTCTTCTTCCTGAGTCTTCAGTGGGTACTCTCTAACATTATAATGAGGGAGATTTGGGGAAATCCTGTATGAAGCTTCAGCGAAATTGTGTCCAATGAGAAGTGTACGACATATCCCATATCTCTTGACAGTGGAAAACAACCTTGTATCAAGTCCATCTTTTATTATAGACAACTTCCTTTGACCTTGGAGTCTTTGCTCAGTATAACAGGTTTTTCTGTGGCTTTTCAGTGGTTAATGTTTAAAGCCACATTGGACTTTTCTACCACACTAACTTTTGGCTTCTAGTTCATAGATGATCATTGTTATTATAATTCTATTTTCCTTTTACTAAAAGGGATTTCCCCATTTTCAAAAGTGTTTGATCTAATGGAAGGCAAGCAGCAGATGGTTCATACAAAATCTCATTAGTCTCTCTGAAAGAATGTTTCATTACTGTGTGGGTGGAAACATCCTCTGTTTTCAAAGTAATTGTAATATAGCAACTGTAATGTGCAGCACACAATATTCCAGGTTTTATATAGTAATTGCCTTAGATAAGACTCAAGAAGAGAAACAGTGAGGTCTACAGAACCAGTTTTGACCTTGGGTATGTCACTTTGCTTGTATTTCCTTTTTACTTGCTGTTTCCATCTTACCTTATAGCACAAGTTCTTTGGCACAGAGATGATCTTTCACATATGGTCATATAACAAGATACAACGCTTTTGTGCGGCAAGGGCTTCTGTGCTTAGTGTAATAAAAATAAACAACAGTAACAAGAAATGAAATACTATAGGCCTTTATCCTTCTGTGGTATTAATGTGCGGAAAAGGAGTCTGAGGGTGCCATCCATGAGGATCTGAGCATCAAGCTATAGACTCATGAGTGGAGAGATTAAATTCAGGGCATGAAGTCAGAGGAATTCACACTGTAGTCACTGCATACAGATAAGTAGGCTTTGCCTTTGTCCATAGCTTCAGTTCATAAAAAACTCTGAAGCAGAAGAACAGGGAAATAATATCTGATGGCAGTAGTAGCACAGAACAAATTAATGATTCACAATTAGGAACTTACCTGGCTTGCTTGAGCAGATCATGCCATTCTGAGAACCATACTTTATTTTAAGTCAGTTTTGAATAACCCTCAGTCTGAAGACCATGGAAAGAGAGAACAGTGAAGATTTGCACTGTGGAATATGTTGTTACACTGCATCAGTTACAGCAAGCACACCTTTGGTTTTCTGTTTCCTTAGTAGGTAACCTGTGTAAGAAAGGGCAATAACTTAAATTACAAACTATTCTCTTCAATGAACTATTAAAAAATGTCCTACGAGAGAATATTGGACTGTAACATTTGCCTGTTCTGAGTATTGATACCAGCTCGAACACGTCAATATTCATGAAAAGAGGACCTGATAAGTCACAAATTATCAAATCAAATACACAAAATTTTCCCCCACTACTTCTTCAGTTCTCATTATGAACTTGCATGTATAATCACAGTAATACTGAGATGGTGGCTGTAACTGCTGGCGGTGTGTAACAATACATGCACAATCAAATTGCTTGTGTTACAACTGCCACTTAGGGCAGCAAAACTCTGCTTTAACTATGTTTAAGCACTGCTTTTGCTAGGATTGTTAGTGACAGATAGTGCAAAAGCTGTCTGCTTCTCTGTGTAAAAAATCTTTTCTTTCCAGCAGAACTGACTACATTTTGTGTGACTCTTGAGGTTAGAGTAGTCCTAATAAAGATCAATTTGATTCCGAGTTCTAATAGATTTTTAATGTGGTTTTTCAGTAACATTTTCAGTATGTCAGGAAATCAGCATGTTCTTTCTGATTTGTTCTAATTTGCTTTTTCTAGAAAGAAAACTGAATACATTTGGGCTGCAGAGTCAAAACCATGCAAAATGTAATCATTTGCAGAAATGACTTCTATAAAGCTTGCATTAGGTGAAGGGAGGCAAGTAGTTACCATCAGCCTGTTGCAAGGGCTGCTAGAATGGGTAGAACGTTCACAAGAGGGACTGGGCAGGCAGACAACCATGTTACTAGCTGTGTGTGCTGTTATTACCTCCACATCTATCATTTACTAAATAAACTTGCGTAGGAAGAGAAGAGGAAGGAAAAAAGATTAAGATGCCCACTTTTAATTGCATATTATTTCTAAACAGTGCTTTATGAATTGTCAATGTTATTTTTTAGTAGGTATGTTTGTGAGTTTTCTTATGAGTATGAGGACGTTCCTTATGCACATTTTTGTTAATAATGTGTCTAAATGGCAGGCCAAATGTATTTTCCAGGGAGTTCCATCTGGATGAGAGTAAACAATTTATATTAAATCAGTCCAAAATTTTACAGTGAAAAAAATTCCTTTTTCTTTCAGTATGTTGTAATATGAACAAGTTAAAACTTTTCAAGGGAGAATGTTGATTTCAGTGTAAATTTTTATGAAAATCTTCCAGCCAAACAACTGTCCGGGTCTAGGATTAAGGATTTTTATGCTGCCCACTACACATTTAGAAATATCAGAACTCTGACGTCTGATGCCCTGAGATGGGATTTCACGTAGTCAGTTCGTGTCCTTCCCCACCAGAGTCACACCATTACCTCTCTTACTCTGGCCAGACACAGCCAGCTGGCCATATCTTGGTGATGGACTTTTCTTCCCTTGGGAAGGCTTTCACACATTAGAAGAGAACTGGCTGACATTATGCCAGAGTTTTTATCCTGTAATGGGGAAACTTCAAGCACCTTCAGTGGAAGGGTTAGTGCTAGGGTGTTGTGTTAACTCCAAGAAATGTAATTTTTGGTCAAAATGTCTAAAGAGAATTTTGTTTCTGGTCTGACCTCCTTGTTCTTCTCAGCCTGTGAGTCTTTAGCTAAGAAATCTGGTGTACATATTAATTTTTTATGCCTGTATTTTCTTTTTTCTGTTCTAACAGCTGAAGTTTACTAGGATGGTTTGACTTATGGAGCAAAAGAGCATAATGTTATGTCTGCATACTAGAAAGCTAGTTTTGATGCTACCCAATACATTGGAACAGTCTGTTACTCCTTTCTCAGCCAAGCAAAATCTACTTACTTGTGCATTTTTGGCAGTAATATGTGTTTTGGAGGAAAGCTGCTATTGTTTTGGTGCCTGATATCATAACAGACCTTAACTCTTTTACATATGATCTGCACTGGACAGTTACAGGTATTAGTTTCAGTGGTGTTTTACCTTAACTTTTGCAGCAACATCTACAAACCATATTCAAGCAAAACTCATACGAAAATAAAGCTCAAAAGTTCAAAGCAATCAAGGCCGGTGAAAAACCTCTGTCTGAAAACTGCATTAGTGTGAAATAAAAAAAAATACCCTCCACCAAAACAAAACATGCAAAACCCCCTAGCAGTCATTCATCTCACTCATCCAATATTAATTGTCAACACAAGTAAGAAATAAATGTGAGGAGAAGAACAGTCTAGGAATTAACATGCAGATAACAATAGGGAGTTTTCTGCATTGTCTGAGTGTATCCACAGACATTATGAGGAGAAATAATCCTCTAAATTAAAATAGTCTAGGTCAGGTGTGTGGACAGCCTCATATTTGCTGTACACTGATAACAATTTAAAATAAAATCATTTACATAAGGATGAATTCTGAGCATGTTAAATCTTCCCGATTGACAAGACAGATAACCAAAAATGTCTAATAAATGAACATTTCCAGGCTTATCATCGGCACTTTGCAAAGCATAAAGCACAGGCAACAGTTACAGCAAGAAACCATTATATCACCCACATAATAATTGTTCCTTGGCCTCCTATAATACAGTCCAAGATTTTGACCACAAACACTTAAATTTTGTAGGAAATCAAACCCTCCCCTCCTAAAAAAAAACCAATGTGGAAAATTTTAAACTACTACTTCCTAATTTTCATGATTTCATATTTCTGAGGGAAATAATTTTTAGGATTAAAGTTGACCAAATTCATGTAGATTTTAAGAAAAATTAGGAAATGAATTGTAATCAAAATGAGAAGGTTGGTGTCTTCCACTGCTGCATCTCAAAGCAGCTCACTATAATGTAATGACTGACAAACTGAAGCTCAGCAGCTCACTCGCTCCCTAGGAAAAGAAGAGAACTTGTTTTCTCTCCCTAGCACATTAAATATTTAATCAGCCGCTGCAATGCTAGGCACTGTGGATTATATTGTCCTGCACAGTCTGCTGTTCTGCAGAGGGCAGATGGCTCTGGATCAAAGCAAGGACTTACAGCAAGTCTCTGCACCCTGTTACCCACCATCCTGTCCACTCACCCCTCCTTTTCTTCCTTTGGGTTGAAATCCCAGACTCATTCTAAGCAACAGCAAAGCTCATGTTGAATGCAGTAGAGCCAATATCTTATCCTTTGCTTTAAAGTTCTGGAAAAAAAAATCACATGAACCTTTTGATTTTTCTGAGGGAGAATACATCATTAATATCATGGTGGTAGAGTACACGATAGACATATTTAGAGGTTCTCCACACATAGCAGCATTTCAGTTTCCCAATATTTCAACTGCTTTGGACAAACAAATGTGGTAAAATAGAATACTGATATAATGAAATGTCATTCATCATTCAGTGTTACAGATGATGTTACAGAAAGCGCCAAGTATAGAAATCTGTGTACTGAAACCAACATTCATCTTCAAAAAAAATCAATGTGCTAAGTAATAATAACTAACCTGAAAGAAAATATATTTTCAGAAGCTCAGCTACGCATGAAGAAAATGGATGCAAGTAAAGAACAAATGCTCAACAAGAAATAATACAGCAATTTTTTTATCTGCTCAAAATTTATCTACAGAAAATTTTAGCAATTATTTTTTCAAATCATATATTATAAGTTACACCAAATTCACACAAGATGTGTTTTACATCCCAGAGGAGCTTCATTTTAGGAGCTCAAGTGTCCACCTTTCTGTTAAAACTAGTCTATAAAAATCCCATGAAGATATAAACAAAGACAATCCCCCAAATTAGGTAGTACACCAGAACGAAAGACAATGCATAAAGCAGTCACACAGTCCATCTGCTGGGGGAGCCTACATTAAATAAGAACTTGTCCAGCAGTATTTTATTATTCAGTGCTCAGATTTAAATTGGAAAAAAAAAAAAAAAAGAAAAACCCTTTACACTTCTAACAACTATAATAATACTTCATTCATATTTGTATCTAAAATGAAACATAAAATATTGTAGAGTATTTTAGTTAATATGAGTTAGGATATTTACTCCAACTAACTTAGGAAAACTCCATCCCTCAAGGCAGGATGCTCTGAACTAAGGCCTGTGTGCAGGAGAAGACTGAATGCCTTGTAGCATTCTCACAGTTCTCAAAACCACAGCAAACTGAAAAGAAAAACAACTCCTCACGCATGAAAAAGTCCAGAAGTAGATAACACACTATAGGGGGTGAGGCCGGGCTAAAGGGAAATCCCATAATTAAAATTATTACAATACCAAAGGGCTGAGCCAGAAGAATTCTCCAAGAGCACCGTACATATTGTTTTGCAATACACATAAAATGAACTCCTACGGCAAGGACCATGGAAGTCTGCCCTGACACTTAACAATGTTTCATCCATGAGGGAGACTGCATCAAACATCAGAAATGTCACATACACACAGAGCCCTCAGCCCACCGCACCGGAACATCTATAAAGCACTTGAATTCATGGAGATCCCGATCTACCAGACCCAAAACAATGTGCTTCATTTGGTTATCCCAGTGGGGAAGTAAAATATCCAGGCAGAGTGCTTCCATGATATTATCTGTATGCTTCATTCCAGGCCTGACTCCTAGGAAGACAGCCCGGGTTGACTGTTAAAACCGCTGGGGGAACACAGCTGTGACCAAAACGTGGACCTCTCACAGCAACCAGAAGGACCAGTGCAAACTCCTGGGCAAAACAGACAAAAGGATTTTGTCAGTATCTCAGACATTCCTAGTGATGAAGATACTACCAAAAAGCAAAATTGTATTTGAGCCAAAAACAATTTGAGGAATTATACCATAGTGACATTTTGCAGAATATGGCATCCATTTAGTGCTCAGTGCAGCATGTAAAAGTGCCTGGTGGACTATTGAGCCTGTTTTCTGTGAAACGTCTTACCTAAAAAAGCACACAGCAGCCTCATTATAGAGGAGCTTTGAGATAAATTATAGCTAAATCTAATAAGGGATATAAACCGTTATTATAATGTCTTTCAAATTTGTTTACTGAATAACTGAATATCTTTAGTTCTGGATTAGGGGCCACGAACTATAGATCTCAAGGGCTGTTGCTGTTACTTATATGATCTTCAAAAGGAGATACTTTTTTTTGCCATCTTCAATTATTTACATCTAACAAACTCAGAAAAAAGTCCTTTCTCAAATAGCACATAACTTCAAATTCACTGAAATGTATAGACAATGCTTTTCTGATAAAAAGTTTGCATCCCAGAGTTTCATGAATAGAAAGTCTGCTCCTAAATTATTTTAATTACAAATTCAGTCAAGAATGCCTCTCATTCTCTTCTAATGTAGTTCAGATTACAGAAAGTTAGAACATAAAAAATGTTTCCTTTAGCCCCCAAGACATTTTTAAAAGCAAGATGTTCCTTTTTCCTTCACTCAAATCATCCTGTTGTTCCTGCCTGAGAACAATGCCTAACTCATTTCAAGAAAGCTTTCTTTTTTTTTTCTTTCTGTTGCTATGCAAGAGGTACAAGCTACTTTCTTGTCTCATTTTATGACAAATTATCTTTTCAGCATCAGCAGTTGGTTTCAGTGTCTGTGCACTGGATATGAACATAACTTCTCCATGCAAACTCAGAAACAAATTTGGACACAGTTACCACCAGTGTCTAAATGAGGTCCACCAAGAACTACCAGATCTTAAGAGAAATCAACAACCAACAGCTCCAGAAATGCAGTGTAAGCACCATGTCAATGAGGATTCTCTGAACAAAAATAACAGTATTTGTAACACTTGCTGTAAGCAAGCATGAAATTGGAGGCAGTCTCGAAAGAATAAATCCACAGTGCTGTATATAGAAGTACTTCATGCTAGGAAATGGACTTTAATTAGAACATCACTGGTGTCAAATTTCTAATAAAATGTTTAAAGACAAACGGAGATAGCAGAACCTTGGGAGCTCTGCTAATGTAGAAACGGCTGTTAATTGCTGGGGATTTACATTTTTACATTAGCAAAAAGTCTGAGGCGCAAAACTGATAAAGCTTTGTATGTGCCTAAGCTCTCTGCAGATTGCCACGTAAATGGCGTGCTCAGCCGGCGTGGAGTGTCTGCGCGCTCGCAGAGCCCTCCCCACCGCTTCTTCTGCTGGTGCAGCCCATGGGGATTAACTCCCACCTATGCCCCCAATCGTTTTTTATTAGTACTTGCATGCACAGATTACCACGGACTACCTGCATCTGCATTTAGAGTAAAACTGGTTTTACTCAGTCTTTCCTAAGGCGACTGGAAGACAGAGAAGGATTGCCATTCTGATAGCTTCATTGCCTGCTTCCTTGAATCTCTCCCACCACCACTGGAGCATGACATAACTATCCTCTGAAGCATAATATTCTGCTGAGCTCCACATGGATTTTCAGTAAGAAATTTGATAACAGATTATTGCTCGTCTTCAGTGAATGACCCAAGCTTCTCTCTGGGGTCTCTGAGGACCAGACAATTAAAAAGGTGATAAATTTAAAGCTACAGATAACAATGTGTGGAGACACTTGAGGGAAATGGATCCAAATTACTTCAGTCCCTCCTGAAGATGTCAAGTACAGTTGACCAGTGAAAGTAACAGGGAGACATGGCTGACCCAGCTAAGAATCTGGAAAAAAACCAACCACCAAACCAAAACCAAAATCCCCCTGCAAAAAAAAAACAGCCAAAAAAAACCAGTAATACCAGACATATGTTTTTCTTTCCTACTCAAAATACAAAAAGTGGTTTTCAAATTGATCTTTTCTTTTCACAGAATGAGTAGTTTCAAAATGTCTCTATATACTTTCAAAGTAGTTAAAAAAGGAACAAACTCAGAAATGGTCATTTGGGAGGTGTGGGGTGGAGAGAATCTGTTGAGAGAAACAGGCAGAAATGACCTGTGCAGTCAAAACCTATTCTGCATGCCGTTGCACCTCTATAGCAGAGGATGGCTGTGCAAAAACCCAGAGGGAAGCACTGATATGTATGTGCATATATATTTGTGCAAATATGCTTCAGCAGATAAAGGTCTGTCTTGCATTTCTGACTAGGACACCAGAGCATTGAGGCAATGGCGTCAATGGAAATGATCTCCACGCTTATGGAGAAACTGGCACGCCACAGAGAAAGAAGGCGGTGAGCTCAGAGACAAGGAATGTGGAGGCTACTCCTGAGCGCCTCTGCCCTGCCACATGCTGCTCTCTGCAGACACAACTTTCACACCAGAGGCAGGTTCTCAGTCTTGGCTCTAGTGTTTATACCAGCCACCTCTCTTGCCCGTCTCATCCTGCTCTAGCTATCTCCAGGCTCTAGCTGTCACTTTTCTTGTGACTATTCGGAGGAGAACTGCAGTAAGTGCGCACGAATAAAGCAAACATTGTGTCTAAGAAACAGACCTGTAGTGGTGGCATTGATCTCAGGCCGGTTCTGTTTTGGAGGAGATCTTTGGACATATGGAGGACTTGAAGGGACAAGGCTCTGAGCAATCTGAGTTTGGCTGTCCCTGCTCTGGGCTGGGTTTGAACAAGTGGTCAAAGTCTCGGACTGTATCTCAGCGGGATTCAGGGACGTTCAGCTTTCACATCGCTACCCCATACCCCACTCCTTACTTGTTAAGGACAGAAAAAGGAATGACACCAGGGATCTGAGCACTGCATTTGTACCTGCTGCAAAAAAAAAACCCCGAACAACTCATGTTTTTCATGCAGTCATTTAAAGTAATCGGTTTACGTAACATTCACGATGTTTCCATTTACAGAGAGGAAAAATAAAGCACTGCTAGAGGTGAAGCGACCATGTAGGCCATGTTTTTCTTTTGCTTGCACTGCCTGAGGAGAACAGCTTTTATAAGGCAGATGCAGTAGGGCTGGGTTTTTTCATCTGCTGCGGTGATTTTTCAATTCTGTTGGCTAAGTAAAATCTGCTGTTCTGAATAGCAAAGCATTCACTTCTGTGTTCAACCATCTGTAAGGGACTAATAGTTGTAAAGCATCTTCTGTTCATCCAAGGAAGGCCTGTAATACCAAGCTGAATGTGCTTTCAAAGGCAAAGAGTGCCCAGAAACCCTGATACCTCACTCTGTTGTAAATAACAGTTAGACATTTTTAACAAGTTCTGCTAATTCAGAACGAAATAATTAAAAGTTACACATTAAAGTGCAAGAAACACTTCTGAGATGAAGTTCATTTTATTAAGCTATTTCAAATACTAAAGTTTATTACAACATAGAGTTTTTACTCCTTTAATTGAATTTCTGGCACTAAAACCTTGGTAATTTGAATATCTAAATGATCTGTAAGGAAATAAGTGGAGCTATGTATATTTTTTAAGTGATAACAATCAATTATGTCAAATGTCTATGGGATGGCTTGTGACGTTACCTCAGGCCTAGCATAAGGAGATGCATTTAGCTATTCTGTCCCAGAAGAGGCCAGGACTAAACTGGGGTTCTTTAAGTAGTACTTCCATCTCTGGCAGCGTTTGTTGCAGGGGCACAGGGAACGGGGACAGCATTAGTCCGGATCCACAGTTCCTGAGCTATTCCTGCCTGCTATCTGCTCCTGCAGGAGTTCTTTCTCACTGTCTGTCCCGTGTAAGAGGTTGGCTGCCGTTACCCCAGGAACATAAACCTTGATGTAGGTGGTCTGGCCAGGGAAGCAAAATGTTTGCAGTTAGTCACAAGATTCAGCAAGGGCAGAAGAGTCATCTGAATCCTTAAAATAAATTGGAATCACTTTCAAATCACATTTAAACACAGCCCATGTTCTTGTTATCATGCATTATCTTTGAATTGTCAATACCTGGGCAAAACTGTAAGGACATATTTCCATGCATCCTTTTAAGTAAACGAAAAAGAGCTTTCTTGCTCTAAGGATTCCTTGCCAAATGTATTATTAGGTATTACATAAATACTGAGATTAACCCCTTTGTACTTTGCTTATCCAGTATTAATACCTACTGCATTGACAGGCATGGTGATCATGCTGCAATGACCTGGAAAGATAAAAGCCAATCTAACTATATTTTTTATGCAAGAGCAGTCAACAGTCAAGTTAATGTTTTTTACAGTTAACTTTTGCAGGTGTGAACTGAAAGGAGCTAGAGCGGGATGATTTTTTTTTTCTATGCAGGTTACCATTTGACAAGAAAACATTTACAGATTTAATGGTTACTGAGAAAGAAGAAATCTAAGTACCAAATTCTGTGGTTCTAAAAGAGTTCAGTCTTTTAAAACACAGCTTTTCTGGATTAAGGACAGCAGGATTTAGTTCTAAGCTTTTAAATGATGAAACTCATAAATAGTTTTGAAGATGCAAAGTCAAGAAAATAGTAAATAAAGGTTTTTGAAGGATTAACTGTAAGAAAGATTCCACTAATCACTGCTTATGAAGGGGTGACCTTCAACATAAATAGAGCTATTTTGTCAAACTAAAGTCAATTTGATGGAAACAGAACTAACAGGGAATAAAATCACAAATTGTCTGCAATCAAAATGCTTTGTGCAAGGTTATAAAAACATTCAGTACATCTATCAATGGTAGGGCATTCACATATTTTAGGTCTATGATGGTGAAGAGTGTGATATAATAGAGTCATAGAAGCTAAGGCCAAAAGGACCCTTAGATCTTTTATCTGACCAACATCACAGGACATCACATCTCCCCTACACACCACTACACTGAGCCCAGCAGTTCTTATGGGCTAGACGATGGCTTTGCTACGAGCTCTAGGAAACGCATATTCTTGCATGGTCTGTGGAACAAGGTTATAGGCTCAGAGGGTGATCAGGTCACCTGCATTCCCACACATGTCATGTGGATGACTGCAAGGCAGCGGTTTGAGTCTACCATGTACCAAGGAGGCAAGATGAGAAGGCTATCTCCACTTCCCTCTACACGAGAGCCCCAGCTAGCATTACTGCCAAACAAGAGCTTGAGACATGTGGTGGCTAGTCCTAGAGGGTGGAAAGAACCCCTACCAGCCTCAGTCATGGACTCCACCTTCTCCATAAGAAAGAGAAGCTCTTGGCCTGGCCCCATCACGCATCTTCAGATTTTTCCTCTGTCATTCCCTGTTCTGTGACAGGAATGAAACCTTCGGTCTCTGTCCCGGGGGAGGACAAGGGTCTAGTGAAATTCCGTTGGCCTGTGCTGCAGAGAAGCTTTGAGAGCACGCCAGGGTCTGATTGGCCTGTATTAACTACCTGGTGCATTGAGAAAAGAGTGAAAGGAGACGGTGCCATGTAAGTATGAATTCAGCAGAGTTGTAAATACAGGGGTCCCTTCTGACCACAGATCAGTACCCTATAGCTAATTACTGGGCACTACAACTGCCTTTCCTTATACAGACTGTAGGAGATGCCTGGAGTGTACAGTCTTCATTTTAGGCTTTAGACAACCTGCTTGCACAGTGGCTTTACTCTAGCTGCTTTTTTTCAGGGTGATTCCTTTTGATTTATTGGGTTTTTTTACTGTTATTGCAAATGCCTGAATGGTCTAGTACACTATTTAAAGGGAAGATGCTTGTTATTAGCAACTTAACTGTAGAGCTGATGAAGCACAAAGAACACAAAACCAGATGAGAACAAACAAACAAAACCAAAAGCAACAACAAAAAAAGAGCGAGCTGAAAAGGAAACATAATCTGTTGTCTAGATACATCCAGGTTTTAACTAGATATGTAGACCACACATTCTGTATATTCTGAGTTGCAAATTGTCAAGCAAATTAATTAATCCATCATTAATTAAGACCATTTTTCTTCCTTTCCCTACTTCAGAAGAAAGAAGAATGGGAGATGGTTATGTAAGCCTAAGTCTACTGAAGCATTGGCTTTACTGAGGTTTGGATCAAAACTCAAGACGTAGTGAGTTTTACAAATACAAAAGTGATGAGAAGGAGGGGTCTGATTGCAATAGCCAGGGTGGAAGATGCAGTTCCCTAGGGTGGGTAAAACAGCAGAGGAAAAAAAGAAAGAGAATATTTCTTAGATGTGACTTGAGTAAGGAAGACCGCCTCAAATGATAATATATAAAGACTTCCACATGCATTAGCACAAAAAGAAGGAAAAAGTTAGGAAAATCTATTTGGAAGGGTAAGGAATGCATGATCACTGGATGGCATACATAACAGAGCATGTTCCTCCAAGTGTTCAAGCAATCTGAAGGTAAAGTAGATTGTAAAACATTAAGACTCAAAATATAAATGAGACACTGTTAGATCTGGTGATAACTGAAGAGGAACTAAGCATGCCCTGGACTCAACTGGGATGGTTGAGTTTGTATAACTTTTATATCTTTGGATGTACCAAGAAGTATGACCCTGGAGAGGGAAGAAGAAAACTAACACAGCAGCAAGCCAAAACCTACAGCCTGTTTACTCATTACATCATGCAAAATATCAGTTCTTTTTGCCCCACAAGTTACAGTAAGAACTGGAGGTGGCAGGATATGGGAACAGACAATGGATATTGAATAGTTTTGACTGGAGATATGAGAGAAATGGAACAAGTGACTATGGAGGATAACAGTTCTGTTGGATAGAGGCCTTTTAGGTCAACAGCTGAAATGTTGTCTTTCTATACAGAGTTTTCAACAACTCATAATCAAATCTGATGGTATCCTGAGTATTGCTGGACTGTTTCTACCTTTAAAAGAACATTCTACCAAATTTCTGTATTCATTCAGAATTTATTTTTTAACATATTCTGCCATTTATCAATGTTATCTATTGTTCTTCCTGAACCACTGGGAGACACAATTGCCATTTAACTTATATTTTTTGCCTTTCCAGGCAACTCCATGGTTATAACGCAGCATTGGCTTATTCAATCCAAATATTACCTATTGATCTGAAAAGGATAAAGATGCAATTCATTCTACTGCTTGTGCTCCCTGAAAGACTTACTTTACAGATCAAGCAAGCGCATGCCATAGCCAAACTATGAAGTAAGTGGACATCTTGTAAATGGGAACTTGCAAGGTTTTTCATTTAATTTTCCTTTAACATTTCAAAGGAAATGGGGCAGATCTCCTCAAATTAATGGAAGGGCAGAGAAACCTTGACAAAGAATATTGTTAGGCCTGTGAACGATAAGTGTTACTTTTCATACTCAGTGAGCAGGGAATTTTCATGTCTCAAAAAGAGAAAAAAAGAAAGGAGTAATTAGACTCTTTGGTGGTGAAATACACGTATATGAATAGTTTGAGAGAACTGTGTATCCACAAGGTCAGTTCAACATTCCTATTAATTTAGGCCTGAGATTGTTTCCATTATGCACAACTAATACTGCCTTTCCAGAGACTCCTGAGTTGTAAATAAAGTGACAGACTTTTATGTCAGTAATTGGGTGGTATTGAGTTATTGAGAAGTGGGCTGAAGGGGCATGATAATGTTAATGAAAGCTCTTGCACAATGAATGTACTTGAAAAGAGTACAAAGGTATAACTTGTCTAGGATGGCCTATTTCAGTAGTCAATAAGAAGATTAATATGATGGTGTCAAACAGAGATAATTGATACCAATTTTATATATTTAAGTTTCTATCAAGGAAGTGCACTGAAATCCATCATTCTATTTGCAGTGACAAGTTGGTGTAATAGCAGCAGAATTTTTAGGTTTAATTCTTTCATAACTTGTGATAAGCTGTTATTCTGAATTATCAAGTCTATGAGCTGGCAGATTTAAAGATCACACTTGGGGCCCAGTAATGCTTTCCATATGAAAAAGGTATTAAAAAAGATGGGAAAATATTTTCTAAGAACTGAGCTGCCAGGAAACACTGGAACTCTATAAAAAGCTCTTCAAATATAAGGTTACCACACTTCTCTTTTCTTTCTGATAGGTCCCACACAGAAAGTCTGTTCAGGTAGTGATCCCAACACCTCTTCATATTTTTGTGCACTTTCTGCAGCAGTATCAAACCTTTCATCAGTACCTGCCATACACCCCGAAATCCTCACTGACCCCAATGTGCCCTAAAGACCCAAAGAGTACTGAGGGCATTCAGCAAGTGAGCACTGTATGGTGACTTGCTGTATAAACAATCAGCCTAACAGCTTGAAGTTAATCAGTTAACAGTGGATGAGTAACACATTCTTCATGTGCACAGATAATCAATCTCTTCCAAGGAACATCATCTTCTTGGGAAAGACAGAGGACTCCAGAGAGGCTTGTGTGCAGACAGCAGTCGTAACAACTGGAACGTGCGCTACCTTGACCATATGCAGAATCAAGTGGGATCACACAACGCTTCCTATAGTCTGTCCTGACTACAACGCACATATAACCTCTTCTCCTGAGGGTTACTGACGTAGAACTGTTACTGCTTGCTAAGAACCGTCCTGAGCCTATCTGACCAATATAAACACAGCCAAATCTTCAGTAGCATCTTATTAGGCACGCAATAAACTTCCTACATATTTTCTTCTTCATTCAGAGAAGTTTCAATAGAATATTTTATTCCCATTCAAGTTGAGTGGAAGTACTGCATTATCATTTCATTTATAGTTTTCTTACAGTCCATTTAGCCACAACTACCTTTGTACACACATGAAAATTTAAAAAATAAACAAACTTTTAATATAAATACTAAAGACCCTGCCCTCCTGCAGACTGATGTTTAAATAAATTCTTTGGCAGTCCTTTCCTCCTTCAGCATTTTTATTTTATCTTCCATTGTGCTGCACAAAAAAATTGGTATATAAATACATCACCAATCTCCATATGGTTTCAATATTTCATTGACTGGAAATTTATTAAAAGGTTTTACAAAAACTTCATCTAAATTAGAGCATATACATGTCACTGGAGTAAAATTCATGTTTTGTTTATAAATGAAACTGAGAATATTACATGGCAATTTCAACTTTGCAATGATTTGTGCCAGTTGATTTGTCTTAATTTTTTGATGTTGACAATGCATTTACAGGGCCCGTGTGTTGGGATTGAATTTTCACTTACTCTGTGTTGTTCTAGCATGCAAAGGCATGTGGGTTTTTTTCAAGCAGGTGAGGAACAGCCCTAATGCTTCCATATTCTTTTTACTTAAAGAACATAGACCTTACACTTGTGTTTGGTTAAGATAAATGACTTTTACTTTCGTGTCATTGATGATGTTTAATCACTGGCAGTTTGAAGAAGAGTATTTAACACTACTTATCTCTGACATTCGGTTAGGGTGGGTGTGGGGCTTTTAAAAACTATCACTCATCCAGGCTGCAGAAGGCCCATGTGGAGAAATTCTTTAAGTAAGACCCATTTCATAACATCAACCAATATTCCTCAAGATGCTTTACAGAAGCCCAGTCCAACATGAGAAGTTCTCCTTCTGGTCTCTGTGTTTTCCATGACTGATTGCAAAACGGAAGACCAAGAACACAGACTCATTCCGTCTCAGTAAGCCTGCACCACCCCATATGTTTCTCCCTAACTCCTGATGTATTAAGAACACTATGCAATTTGTCATTTAACAAGATTTTCAGAGGAAAGTTTGGGATGCTATTAAGTGACTTTTTGTAACAATTTCCTATTTATCCCAGAAAAATGTGTGTGTGGGTGGAGGTAGGGAGTTGGTAAAAAAATTCTCTAAATAAAATGTGCAGTTAGAAAATGAAAATATTTCAGTTCAGATGGGCTGTTGCTGTTTATTGCTGGAGTTGTATTTTGGCTGGGTTTCATCTCTGTTCCCTGTGGGATCATCTTCTTGTCTTGAACTTTTCTTAACTCAAATATATTTTTTATGAAAAAAATCTGGTTTTCTAACCAGGTCCCAAGGTTTGGTCTTGTGGTAAGAGGTAGAAAAGAGTAGAGAGATTTCTAATTGCCTGCTTCATACAGGGAATATCTGCATATTATTTTCTTAATATTAATGCTATATATTATTATTAATACTATAATTAATGCAATGTCTAATTTGTGTGTAAATTTAGATGATGGATCTTATACAGCATGATATAACATACATAAAATGTTTATTTTTATACATATAATATAAACATAATATGTAAAATGTGCAATGATACATTATTTTTATATTAATATAATTAATATACATAATGCATTATTTTGTATTAATATAATTAATATGCATATTATGTATTTATGCAGCTGCACCTGCAACTTGGCCTTCCTCTGAGAGAACTGGAGACCATTAGTCTTTTATAAACTGGGATATAATTTTCTGCAATCTTATGAAAGGGAAGAGAGGTTTCTTTTTTCCATCTTCCTTCTTTAGATGACTATTAGCTCTCTAAAAAAGCAAACGTGCAAACAATTTCGTCAACCAATTTGAATATTTGATATTATAAGTCAGGAAAACTACAAGCATTTAAAAACACCTAGTTGCTAAAAATCTCCAAAGACAGATATACCGCTTGTTGATGTTCACACTGTTTCAGAGTTATTTGCAATGCATGAACACAGTTCTTCTACTGTGTAAAAAACAGACCATGACCAGGCTGCCACAGTTCTCCAAGGACGACAGCTTCTGTTGGACTGATTTTATATGAGAGCTCATAAAACCTCCACACAGGAGCTAGCCACTGATAACTGCATTTTCCAGTGCCCCTCACCACTGTGCCCAGAAGGAGACCTGGGAGGACGGACCAGCGCTTCAGGCTCCAGCGCCTTCCTCACCAGGAGTCATCCCTGGAAAACTCCCCAAAAGCCACTCTCTGGCTTGCAGCTGTGGCAACTGGGCTTTGTGAGGTGAGGGCATGTCCAGTTCACCTGATGGCCAAGGGCCCTGGACCCCTGTTGAGCATGTGTTTAAAAGATCCTTTTGACAAACCTGCAGAAAACCTATGTAGAAACTTCCTTTGAGGCATCACTAAAAAAGCACGTTTCTCCCTGTGCAATCCAAAACTTCTGTCAGAAGCTTTCTCGGACCATTCTTGGAACGTTGCCCTTCTTGGAGGATATTCTTCTGAAGATCCATTTTGCATGGCAATTCCACAGACGCTAAACCAGCAGGACCGTGTTTAGCCAAATCTACTGCCTCAGCCAGCTGAATGCGTGGCTGGAGGAGCACTGCTGCCTCAACCAGACGACCACTGATAAATGGCAGAGCTGGACCATGGCAGTCCTAACTTAGATCAGCATATGCTGACCTGAAAATCGTGAACCATCTTGCCCCAGGTTTTAATTTTTATTATGCCAGATGTAAATCCTATGAGAATTACATCAGTTACCATGAAGCGTGAGCAGATCTGTATGATTTTTTCTGATTATACATATGCTAAGGCTGAAAATCAAAACTAGGGAATCTTAGAATATGTTAGCATATTCTTTATCACTCAAAAGCTAGTTAAAAATAAGCCTTAACTAGGTAACTATATTTCTAGATATTGACACAAGTTCTCATGAAATAAATGTAAAAATGGCAAAAAGCGAGCACTTGAAATAACATGGAATTAATGTGTCTTTCTGTAAAACAAACCTAAGCATGATTAGATATAGTTAGGTAAAGAACAAGGATGAAAAGACTATCATTTTGTTTTCTTTATGACTATATCTGTCCCTTTCCTGCTCAGATACAGGCTGTGTTTGTGCTACAGGCTGTTTGTTTCACATTTTTCTTTAGCAAGCCTGTTAGCTACACTGTCTGTTCTTTGCCTCCATATATTTGGGCTTTTTTTCTCTCTTCTTTTATCTACTATAGGAATACAAGAAAGCATTAAGATACTTCACCTACACTGGGAGTGGAATATTTACATTTACTGATACAATAATGCATAGTAAAGATACGAAGCTGGAAAACTGCAGCAGGTTCAAAGCTCAAACATCTGACCTATTAATTCCAACCAAATGTTGGCAAGCCCTGGATTGCCTCACAGGCCTGCTGCTTAGGTCAAGAGCAACAGGCAGTGGTGAACCTATGTTGAATAGACTCCTACAGGATCCAATACAAGTGCTTTTCTTATTTGGGGAATCGTAAAGCAAAACAGCATGGCCCACATCATATTGTCTGGAATATGCATCAGTTAGATGACATTAATAGGAGAGATACAATCCCTAGGCTTCTTCACTAAACCTGATCCTTTCCTACTCTACCACTAAATTTTGAAAAAGTACATTTCAAGTCACTCAAAAACACTATTTAAGTTCCCAAATTTACACAAGAAAGGAAGTTGCTGCTAATAGAAACATTCTTTCTACTCAACAAAAGAGGCTAAGGCTAAAGTCCCACTTGGCAAAGACTATGGATGTATTAAATTTCAGACTTGGGAAGGGCCCTACCTAATGGATCCTGGCTCCTATCAGGCTTTCATTTCAGACCTCTTTGTTATAAGTCAAATCTGTCCACTTTCAAACTTCTGTATGGCTGAGATTTAGATCCAAACTTTTAGCCATACTAGTCAGAAGTGGCAAAGTTGGACAACCCCAAAATTTGGGATATTCCTTCCTGGTTCCTTAGAATGTGACCACAAATATAAATAAGAGCTTGACTATTCTCCATCCTGGAAATTAGCAAGGATTGAAAGTACAGTCATTTACTTAAAATCAAACAAAAGTAAGCTAAAACCCCAAACCTTACTTTTTGCAGCTTGATGTGATGTTCAATGTCACTGGTATCCTCCTGCCAGATAATCCTACTTGCCCTGTGCTTTGAAAATGTGTGTGTGTATTTAAATGACTAAAAGTTTTGCTAAAATAATTAGGGAATGCATTAACACTGATGTCAGCTGCCCTAATTAATCTAAAAGCCAGATACAGTCCTCAGAGGGGTGGTCTTCTTTGCATTACTCTTACATTCAAGTTAGAGACAGAACTAGACCAGAAAACTTAGTGTAATCAGGCTTAAATAGATGGCATTTAGAACATGGGGGAAAAAAGATATTATGTGCTCTGGCATTACCTATGGCATATAAATGAGAGCAGTTAAAGACAGCAATGGATCAATTCTGATCCAATTCCTTGCAAGTGAAGCTCCACATTGGCATAGCCCCATGGTTTTAGTGAGGCTCTGTGAAGATGCATGTGTCAGTCTATGTATATCGGATTTTAAAATAAAAGAAGGGAATGACTAAAGGTGAATCCTGCCTGGCTGTGAAATACCATTTGAATTTAAAAAGAAGGAAAACAGTTAACTTCTCCATGGGGGTGAGCATCAGTAAAGCTTTCAGACTCTTGACAGCTACAGGGATCTTCAAATATTTAAGAAAGTTGAAAGTACTTACAGAAACCCTGAATAATCAAGAAAGCAACTATAATGAGGCTAACCTGAGAGAACACAAGGAGGGGGGGGGGTCTCCTACTGAGTGGATATTCTGCTTTAGGAGGACAATTGTAATTGTTAAGGTAATTTGTTGAGATGATTTTTTATGATTTTTTTTCCCCTTCAGTTATAAATAGAGGTTAGTTAAGATGGAAAATAATCATAAATTACCACCAAATTTTGCTCCTGCCTCAGTTTTGCAAAGCCAGCCAGGAAATTGGCTGCACCAGTTAGAAAGGTTTGTTAAAAAATATGCTGAAATATCACCGCTGCTTCAGGTAAATGGAAGGATGCTAAGGCAGGTGACTCCAATGATATGTAACAGTGAGGTAACCATGAATCTCCATAAGGGTGGACTATACCATGCTACAAAAGCTAGTTTTGTAATGGATAAGCTTTTTTTTTTTTCTTTTTTTTTCCTGGAGGTCAGCATATTTAGAAAAGCTGAAAAGGAGAGTATATTTTGAGAAAGGAGGAAGGTCATTGTGCTTATGTTTTAATCAGAATAGAAGTGTGTGAAATGTTCGGTGTTAAACTGCCAACAGTAGCTGTAATGCTACTACTGTGTCATGACAATGCAAGCAAAAGTGGTAAGTGAGATAATGTAAGTTTCTTACATTGTAAAGTGAGGTGAAGTGAATGATCTTTTTTACTGTTGAGAGATATGAGGACTATGTCTACTCCATGAAATACTGGCAGTTAACTGAGCAGCTGATTTAGGACAGTGGGCAATGGTGGCTCCTTCTTTTGTCAGTACAAAGGAGCGGCTCCAAAGGGTAATTCAGACCCTACATAGGACGAATCACTTTTTTCTCTCTCTACTGAGGTTTTAAAGAGCAAAAACTCCTCTAAGTTGGATCCTTAGCCTAACAGTACGTGGGTTGCAGAGAGCTATGTCCATTAGCCACGAGTAGCCACAAAACCACTCAGAATAGTCCAGCCAAGCAGCTGGCACAGCAAGATGCTAGGAAAGTACAATGACTATCATTAAAGAAAAAGCTCCTGCCTTGATTGGATATGTTGCTCTTGCAAATCTACCATTCCCATATTTCAATATACAACACATTGCTATGAGGTAATAAACCAGAGTACAATTCCCCTCTCCAAAAACTAGAGCTGACAGAAGACCTGATCCAAAGCCAGTCAATGTTTTTCTACTGATTTCAGTGGACTTTAGATCATACCTAGAAAATCAATTCTAAATTCTCATCTAACCAGCAATGGGGTACAGCAAATACATGACTGATTTCATTGCATACATAAATGTGAGCAGGAACTCTTCTCCCCCAGAATCCAACTTGTTTACCCTATCAGTGTTAAATACCAGGCTTTGCTCATGTTCTGCTTAATGTTACCCAGCTATAAAATCATGACTGACACTTTTCTGCAAGAGAGGTGTTAGGTCTAGTATCTCAGCCAGCTCCAAATTTGGGTAATTACCTTCTGCCCCTGCAGTTTAAACAAGATACACCATTTGTCTTCATTATCTGCCCTAAAATTGCTGTTCCAATTTGCTGTGCTTTACTGCAATAGCTGCTGCATTTTACTGCAGAAGTGGCTGCTTTAAGTGGTAGGTGAGCTCATTTTAGAAAGATGGATAGTTTGTATAAAATATTTTGTGATCCTTTGAAGTGAGCAGTGCTCAGAATTATTTTTGATTTTTACAGTCCTTATGAGTATGCCAGGATAGTCACATTAAATATGCTATTTGGCAGGTTTTATTTTTAAAGATTACCATATGGTATATGTTCATCACCCAAGCTATTTCATAGAACAATTCCACATGAGTGTTTGATGTTAATTTTATTTGGGCTGTACTGAGATCATCATGCCAGGTTAATTAAAGCACTGCAAAGAATTCTGCACAATGAACTGATGCTAAAACAGAAGGAAGTGTCAATTTTCAGTGAATAAAACAGCAATGCTAGAAGGTAATTATCTCCTGTTCACAGCAAAAAGAAATTAAGAATATTGCAGAACCTGTAAAAAAAAAAAAAAACACAAAAAGAAAACCCCACCAACAAAAAGCTGTCCAAGACTTATAACAAAGATTAACAACTTGGGTAAATTTATTCCTAACTTGGCAGCACTGAATGTAATATTCAGAACATCGTCATATAACATGCCATAGGGAAAAGCGTACGTGAGAGAATAGGGATGGAAGTTTATTTCAGTCTGGGTGTACTGTTCTTTAACTTACGAGCATTGCCACTGATAACTTGAAATGTAAAGTGCTTTCTCCTCTGTGGGTGTGACACAATTCAAATAATGCACTAAAAAGATGAAACCTATCTTTACTTTAAAAGTGTTTCTGCCAGCATTCCTGAACAAAAGTCCTTTCCACAGTCCTGGATTTGGCTTTCATTGTAATTCAGTGGGTTTAATTAATCACTAGAGTGATTCGGTTTTATACCTGTGCAATTCCATAGATTTGAATTCAGGCATATCCATGGTAGCTATAGTTATGCAGTGGTGAATAAAATGTCATGCCAGAAGACCATCAAAACTACAACAGGATAGGAAACATTTTTTGTTCCCTCATATTTTTCTTAAAGTGAAATATATATTTTCCTGAATCAGAAAGAAACATAGTATCTTAAAATGGTAAAACCAAAAAATATTCTGAAAAAGCAAAATCTTTTAAAATCAAGAAACACCACTGATGTTTCATTTTGACTATTTCAGCTGCTTTTAGTGATGATGAACCTGTATGTCACAGCAAACAATTCTGAAGCAGTATATTGACATTTTTTATTTAAAAGAAGACTACCCTGAACATACCTTCTCCAGCTACTGACACCTGTGTGCATGCTTCCACCCAGAATGATATACTGCAGTTCTGTTGCATTTGTTACAAAAGAAAAGCACAACATTCTGGAAAACTGAAAACCTCATCTCTAGGACAACAGGGCCAACTGAAAAGGCAGTGTAATTAACCTGCAGTATGACATTTCATGCTGCTCATGGAAAAGCCAACATTCCCTGCAGGAGAAGGTGGAACTCAGTGAATGCTGTCTACTGCTATATCATCCCCCATACTGGAGAGGCCAGTTCCTAGCTTTGAAAGTACCATGAGAAAGGAAAATTTGGGGAGCAATAGGCCCTTATAGCACCCATTTCCTCTTCTCCTTCCATGAGCAATTTCAATGATTTGGACCATAGAGTTCACATCATACAGTGATCTACTTTATAAAGTATATCACCCCTATGCAAAACTTCACAGGCTGTACAATCCTCTGTCTTTTATACCATGTCAAAAGTTTCAAGGCACAGGCAGCAACAATGCTATCACATGTGGAGAACTCACAGAGCAAGCCGAGTCTGCCAACAGCCCTGATCATGCCTGAACTCCTTGTCAGCATCCAGGTTGTCAGGATAGGGCTGCAGACATCAGGGAAGCAAGGATTAAGTGTTTCTGGATGGCAACTCGATGCTCCTTTGTCCCATAATATTCCAGAAAAGACAATATCCATAGTGAAAACATGTTCATCCCTAGGTTCTGAAAAAACAAAGTACACTGCTGCATACTTTTACATCTTGATTTGCAGGCACCTCAAGAGATCTAGCTAAAAAGTGGTCAGTCTAATATGGCAATGTGAAGCCACACATGCAGCGAAAAGCAGATACTTTTTTTTTTCTCTAAACACTAGTTCTTTTGTGATGTGTAGTGATAGACTGAAAAAAAAATTTACAGCAAGGCAGTGATATCTTGAAGTATTCTCTTCCAAAATCCAATTCTGTCCATGTGGCTGGAAAGGGTATCTCTTGCTTTCCTTATCAATTCAGTATGATCTTGCTAAAAGTATGTCTGGGGTACAAGTGGTTGCACAAAACCCAGATGAGGTTTGGGGGACTGGGAATTCAACCTTACACTTTTAAAGGTAACAAAGATATTTTATATTAATGAAAGAGAAAGGCAGCTGATGCTTTTCGAAGCTAAGCCTGACCTTTTCTGTAATACAAAACAATCACCTTTAATGTGTACAATGTACATTCTTGGCCTTAAAAGATTAGTATAATTGTATTTAACTTTGTTTTCTCAAGAGGAAGGACAGCATTTTCAATTTAATTTAACATTTTCTTTACTGTTAAATAAAGGTCTAAATGCATAACACACAACAGAGAAAACTGAATGATATTTCCTGGGAAGTTTTCTAACCTTGCACTATGGTCTGCTCATTCAAATGCTTAGAGAAATTAATGTCAAGTCATCAGACTTTATTCCACTTTTTAATTTGTCATTTTAGACCGTTTCAAAATTAAATCTAGGTATTCACCCTGTAACAGCACTCCCATGAAAAATTTGCCAACCAAAGAGAAAGAACAGCCTTTCTTATAACACACTCACAAGTCTCAGCTGAATTAACAGTGTCAGTCATAGTCTGAGTGGAGGTCTGGTTAACAGTTTCTGCAGTGATTTAGACCTATGTGTGCTGCAAGCCTGAGGCTTACTGCGGAACTGTAGACTCAGTGTCAGATGGCGTGTTTATTTTGGGCCCATATTGGGCCACATCATTATGTGTTCATTTGCCATCAGACTTGGCAGACGTTGTTTGCAGAGGTCTACCACTTCATTCCGACTGGCCTCTCTGGGCATTTTATGTACTACTGGTCAAGGTTGTTGGTTTGAACGTGCAATATGCAATATGTAACACTTGCAGCTAGGAGAGCGATCAGCAAACCAGCCACAAATATTCTGCCTAAACATTAGCCTTTACATTACTGAGGTGCTTTGCATCAAAACAAAGCAATGCATCAATCCATCAAAATAAAGCAATGCATCAAACAATTGCATCAATGGCATGAAATTTAACAAAACCAAATGCCAGATTCTGCATTCTGGGACTAGGATGCAGTCCTACCAGACACCAGTATAAATTGGGAGAGGAGTGGCTGGAGAACAGCCCTGCAGAAAGGGATCTGGGGGTGCTGGTTGACAGCCGGCTCACTACAGGTCAGCAGTGTGCTCTGGCAGCCCGGAGGGCAAACCCCATCCTGGGGTGCATCAAACACAATATTACCAGCTGGTCAAAAGAGGTGATTGTCCTGCTGTATTCAACATTGGTGCAGCCTCACCTTGAGTACTGTGTGCAGTTCTGGGCCCCACAATTAAGAAGGATGTTCAGGTACTCGAATGTGTCCAGAGGAGGGCAACAAAGCTGGTGAAGGGGAGGTTTAGACTGGACATTAGGAAACATTTCCCTACTGAGAGGATGGTCAAACACTGCAACAGGCTTCCTGCAGAGGTGGCTGATGCCTGAAGCCTGTAAGTATTTAAGAGGCAGTTGAACAACGGCCTTAATAACATGCTTTAGCTTTTGGTCAGCCCTGAAGTGGTCAGGCAGTGGGACTAGATAATCATTGTAGGTTTGTTCCAACTGAAATACTCTATTCTATTCTATTCTATGCAAAAGTAGACTAAAGAGATGGTAGTTAGACAGCTAGGACTTTCAGCTCTCAGTTTTGTATTCACAACCAAAAACAAGGCAGTAACTAAGAGTTTCATTGTGGGGAAGATGCTGAGAAGTTGCTTGGGGTGTAAGGTGCCACTTTTGCACCAGTGGTCCGAGCAGTGCATAAGGATGCAGTATGAGGCACTGGGTTTGCAGAAAAGCCACTTTAGGAACGTTTCACCTGCCAATCTTTGCTTGCTAATTCCTGCCTACCGCACATCAGGACAAGGAGAAGCATGTCAGGGGCTGAGGGCTGGACAGGCGCAGGCAAGCTTGCTGTGATGACTCCGGTGCCAAAAGCCAAGCACCTTACTCAGCTACCTCTTGTATGCCATTAGTATGTGTTGAGAGCAGAGTATCTTATTTCACTCAAGGACACTTCTAATAATTATTAAATGCGGATTCTGGTGTTCAGTATGGAGTAGTTCACATGCCCTATTGCCATAAATTCTATGTGACTTTGAACAGCCACACATACATCCCTGACTTTGTGGGCCATCCTGAAAAATGACAGAACATAACATAATACAAATATTTGAATACATATGTTATTCTTCTTTCTTTTGAGTGGCATGTATCCAGAGTGGCATGTATCCAGTCACTGTTTTGTTCATAGCTTCTCAGGCACTAAAGGAGAATAAGGATCAAAAGACAGTATGAATCATATTTTTTTCTAACTTCCAATGAGTTCTAAGCTGTTAAAAACCATCTATTATCTATCATTTTCATGACTGTTTGTTCCGTTACCAAGCTCACTGCAGTAAACTATGTACAATAATTGAGGGCTGTATAAATATTACAAGCTTGCTTGGTCAGAAAAACAGGCGTGAATGAACATAGTGGCAGAACTTGCTGAATATGTCTTGTATGTCTTGGGAACTGGCTGTCATTCATGTCTGCTACTTAACTAGGACAAAAATTTTTTAATTGAGACACTGCCTACAATCTTGCTCAAAAAAAGTCCTTTCCTTGAAAAAATTAGTGCCAAATGTCACTGCTCTTCACTGATAAATCCTCATTACTACAACCTCAGCCTAACAACAGATTTCTCTGAGCTCAGCAATTCAGTTTTTCTCCAACTCCATGCTTCTTAAATGCATTTTGTTGTGGTCATATATGTGACCTTTATTAATGCAGATGACAACGTCAATAGCTAATGTTTCATACTGGGGACTGAAGAATATAGCTTTTTGTAGCACCTGTACATAAAGCCACCAGAAGCTACCGTTAACTTATTTGATAACTGCTTATTTTAGAATGAAGTTACAAAATATGAGGACAAATTTCAACTATAAGCCAACGGCAGAAAATCACCCTCGGTGTTAACAAAATGGAGAACAAGGTCTATTTCCTTAAAAAAAGCTTTAGTTCAAACTCAGCTGGTGGGTACTGAAGCAGGAAAATCCCACCCTACAAACCAGATATTGTTTTGATGATAAGGTTTTGCAATTTCCCTACCTTTTAATAATATCTTTTATACACACATCAGCAGAAGTTCTGAGTTTTCTCTTAGCATCAGCAAGTATGCCAAAACTCTTTGTTAGACTACAACTAGGTTTTGTTTCTTTTGAAAAACCTAGTTCAAATAAGCTAATTTGGGTAACATTCATCAGCTACCTTCAGGCACAAAACATTCAGGAAGGCCTGACATATTTCATTATGAAACATTGATACTTTTTACCTTAAAGCAGTTAAACTTTTTTGAGATTTTAGCTAATTTTATATTGAAAGAGTAAAACCAACCAGAAGTAAATTAAAATAATATTTTAACTAAATTGTATTCAATCAGAAAATGAAGCAAATAATTTGAACTCCAAATTAATGATTTTTTTCTAGCTTGATTCGCTGTTGAAAATGTTTCGGATACGTATAGACGGGTTTGTGTGAGTCATCAAATTTTCCACATATTTATGTATATATTTATTGATGAGTAGCTGTGCTGTTGCCAAGACTGTCTAAGTGTATAAATGAAGCTATATTTGTAGGCAACTGTAATAATCTTTATTAGACCAACTGATACAGCTGGTAGGAAACAAATGAGCTTGCAGGCTTACAAGCCCTGCTCCAGATCTGGAACAGACGCAGCAACCTCAGGCTAAATACTTGCTGCAGACAACTGCTCTGAGTTTCACTTGATTATGTTAAACAGTCAGATAATTTGAGAAAAAATGTGATGGGCCTGAGGAGAGCAGAAGGGCAGGTTAGCAAAAGGGGAGATGATAGAGTTGCTTACCTCCATGGGACAAGCAGAAATGGGGAGAGGGGGTAATTGTCAGCTTGAACTGAGAGATACAAGTGCCACTTTTTACTTCAGTTAGATAATGAGCGAATTAAATATCTTTTAGTTTCATGATAGCTAAAACAACGGAAGGCACTGCTAAAGGCATCAACCAGCACAGAAAAGCCTAGTATGGAGCTGAGGAATAGACTGATATATATTCTTTGGGGAGAAGTGTCTGGTAATCAGTCTCTGATTTCCTTTGTCTTGAGGCCCAAACCCCAGCACCTCACTCGTGCCAAGCACTATCTGCAGGTGGCATGCTGAACTGGATGGGATTTCATGATATAAGGACATCAGTGGGAGCACTGGATTATATAGGCCTGTTCAGCATGCTGGTTTGCTTTTGTCCTGGTCCAATTTAAGGATCCCATTCATGGCATTTTCCCTTGCCTCCTCAAACAGTCCTACCGCACCACCGCAGGTACAGCATGTGCAGAGATATATATAGAACAATGATAAATTTAATGAAGAAATATTTAATTTCAAATTTCTGAGCACTTGGACAGATTTGACTTGTAAGGTGGTTATATTAAATAAAAAGAAAGGCCTTCTATTTCACTGGAAGCACTCTGAGATATTTCAGCATTAAAATCTAGAGATTATTTTCATCCTCCTTTGAAGGGCAAGGTGTAAACATGTTCAATAGATTCATTATTTACAATGCTGCACAAGCAGCAGATGTATTTGCTCTGGAAAATGTAGTCACCAGTAGTTCACTCACTCTTGGTTGTGTAAAAAACATTAGGTAAAGAACGAAATGAGAATAATGCTTCTCCACATAACAAAGAAAGGAAGAACAATTTAGATGTAATTTTGAAGCTCTACCCCAAGGAAATACTTCCTTCGTCCAGCAGACCTAAGTTTAAATATTTAATGCTAAACTATTATGAAGTTTTAATCTGATAAGGAAATATGTTGCGTTACAGAAAATACCTTCTTCCAGGTCTGGGCACAGAAAGGGTAATGCTCACTTAATGGAGCATGTACAGCAATGGAGAGGGCAGTGCCTGCCCTGCACACTGCTGAGCAGCCTGCATGAGGCTGCAAGGATGTGTCTGTAGAAATGGAGATGAGGTAGAGACACAGGATGAAAAGAGTTGACTCAGTTCCCTGCTTTGTTAAAGACTTCGTGTGTGAGTTCACTCAGGACTCATTCATAAACATTGCAGCAACACTTACGTTTTAGATACCATTCTGCTAGTCTGGGGGGTAATTCTGGTCCAAGCCTCCCTGTACAATGACGAGCAAGAATTATTCACCTAAATAATGGGATTCAGTGATGCCAGTATGCTAGGCAGAGCCTAAAATTATCCACAGCCATACCTTGTACCTCACAAGGCTGATACAGCAAAGTACAGTAAAGGGTGCTATGAAGACTAGAGGAATATGAACAGCTAAGAGAAACAGCAACCATCATCAAGCACTGTCTCAGTGATTCTTATTGTTTCTCTTCGGCTTCTGCCAATAGAATGTGGAGGAGTGTCAGAGCAGAAGGAGAGTACAGCATCAATCAGGTGACAGTGTCATCTCCCTGTGAAATGGATATTGGACAATACACACACATATACACTGATACATAGATGGGTATATATATGTAGGGAAGACTCCTCCATTGAATTCAGTTGTGTGGTGAATGTCAACTCCAAAACACAACTTGATCCACAGATGGTCCCTCCACTCAGTCATCACATTAATACAAATACAATGAAGATGAAATGCTCGATTCAGAAAAAAAAGCTTTTAACAGTAAACCTAAGCCCCTTCCCTGTTCTAGGCACATTCTTATTTTGAAGCCCGGGGGAAGTGCTATTTTCAGCATGGACATTTTAGTCCTAAATCAGGATTTGAAAAAAAACCAAACCAAAAAACCTTACATTTTCCTCATTTTTTCACAGCTTTCTTTAACATAACTGTTTCCCATCTGTGGCTTTTTCCCTTGAAAAGATGAGTTTTGCTCAGTAGTCCCACATGCATTTTAAAACATAGTAGGATAACAAAAAAATGCATTTTTTTCCCAAAGACTTCTGCTTATGCTATGTAGTAACTTTCATTTTCCTTAGCTTGTGTTTCTTATGCATTTCTTTACTCCACATGCTCATCTGTAAAGATCTGCCTCTCATTTTTATTTTCTGGGCTCAGATTTTCATCAGCAAAACAGAAAAGATTTGTTTTATGTCTTGATTTAATTTACCATTTCAGTAAATTTTTTCTGACAATGTTCATACTGTAGTTAGTGTGTGTACCGATGATAACAGTTGCATTGATTACTTAACTGACAAGTAATATAAAAAGGAAGGAAACTAACTGCAATGCTTTCTCAAGGAATGAGAAATTTTTCTGTATTATAAATATAAAGGGAAAGGCGGAATGAAATAAGCTGCAGCAATAAAGAGGAAAATTAATTCCAAGCTTTTACAGATGGCTGCAGCTGTATTACTTAGCATGCATGTCAGCTGTAGGAGAATGTTTAAAAAAGGAGATTCAGCTCTACGGTAACAAATCACAAAGCTTTCCAAATGGACCAAATTCAGCAGTGGAGTAAAACACTGAAGTCAGAGGAGTAACAAAATCAGTAAATTTAGCACCTTATGCTTTGACTCTTTTAATACCTGTCTTGAAACAAAATTGAAGGGGAGATACTTGCTCTTTACTATGTTGCTATTACAGACAGGTTATCAATAACATATTAAAATGAGAGGTAAAGCAAGATAAAGTGATTTCTTTTCATTTTTATGTATTGGTCTAGATATAAGAGTATCACATGAGCTTTCAGTAAGAAGAAACTCTCACACTGGAATTAATAGACTTTGATAGCTATATTCATTGCAATACTTGTTTATTTCCATCTATAGGGAATGCAGGTTATGGTATTTGATTGAGCACAAGTTTAAAAATAGAAGCCCAATGTTTATTAAAAGAGAAGTCACTGTTAGACTGTTCACCTCACCGAAAAGCCCACTGCTAAAAAGCCATGCTGTGCTCTGAGGGGTAAAGACAGAACTAAATGAGTCCTTGGTTCATTACCATACTGTAAGGAGAGTACGGGTAGTGTAAAAAAGCATCTGTGAGCTGAAGTGACAACTCATCTCCGGTTTTATGATAGTTAAAATGTTTCTCACAATATATTCTTTCATACTTGATATGGCATAAAATATTTCTGATTTTCTTTAGCAACAAAGAAGTTTACACGTTCTAATGGCATAATAAATGAATACATTTTCCTCGTATCAGAAAATTGATTGTTATTATGTTTCACATTGATCTTTTACTTAGATTAATATTCAAGATTTTAAATGCAGAAGAATATTAAAAAAATAACTGACAAAATTACAAGGGAATTTTGAATGTTCTACTTTACAAGAGAAGCAGGAAGACACAGAAGAGTGTTACCAGCGTTTTTCTAAATCTATGGTGACATTTTTAGAAGCATCTAGATGTCTTAGGCTTTGAAGTCCACTTTTCTAAGATGACTTTTGTAACTCCAAAAAGACACTTTACTGGGCACTAAGTTTCAAGTTGCATCTGTACTGCAAGAGAATTGTTCTCTGCAGAACACTGCAACTAACTCTGAGATCTCTGCAATGAGATTCTCCGATCACCAAGCCCAGGGTACTACTGGATGGTCTGGGTGAACCCCTGCCAGGTTTCCATCAAAGCAAAACAGACTGCAGGACCGTTAGTGACCACACAGGTTTTATCCTCAAATTACTGTCTTGAGGAAGCCATATCGTAACAAAATAAGGGGTGAGGGGTGCTGGCATTTTATTTGTCACATATACCTCAAGCCTACAGGAATTTTACTTTAGTTTGATTTGGAGGGGCGGACAATTAATATATTTAAGTTAAACTCATGGCACAGTTTTTGAGGATTGGAACCTAAAAGAGAAGTGATCAGAAGTGGGAATACCTATCATGCAGAACTGGTGGTCTCCTCCTAGATGCGTTTGTTCTGGAGGGTGCCTCCTGCTTTAGGGGACACTGACCCAGCTGGCCTCTGCCCTCCTTCAGGGCAGAAGAGTGTCCCCACAACTACTGCCCATGTGCAACTGCTTTGGTGCTTCTTGGGTAGACACGGGCCTTAACACCCCCACACAGCTCTGTTGCTCTCACTCTGGATCCAGCACTTCCATGTCAATCTCAGTAAATGCTTGAAGGTCCCTCGGCAAGGAGAAAGCTAACCGGGCTGAGCACGGCTTCACATTGATAGGGCCAACTCTTTCCAGTGTTTTACCACTAGGTGAGCAATGTTATCAGATGAGACTTTTTGTTCTGTTTTAGAGCATTCCTAGCATCCATCTTAACATTTTCCAACACTCTTGGAGTTCTGTCATCATCCAGATACAGGTGCATACACACATACAAACATATGAATAAATACTTATTTATAAACAAATGTGCATCAATTACCAGGAATGAAAGGGCCGTATCAATAAAATATGAAGGTCTTTATGAGCACATATGTTATTTTACTCAACACATACCTTTTTTTTAATATGTTTAAATGTCTCATATTGAAAATATAACATGAGTTTCTTTTTTAACTATTTCATGTTAAGTGTACAAGGAGGTCTACACATCCTGCTTAACACAGTTATCACTTAGAGCAGATAACTGAGCATTTCTGGATTACGTTGTAAGCATTTTAGTTAGCTGCTCAGGAATACCGATATCAGTTTCTCAGACCTGCCAGTGCTCTCATCATAACAGTTTTCCAGTAGGATTCTGCCACCATTACTACTTAAATAAAGGGGGAGTGGGGAGAAGAACATTTAAGCAAAAGTGGGAGAGGAAAAAGGGGAAATATCATTCTGGCAGAATAATGGGCCTGGTCTGTAGCACCACACAGCAGTTTCTGAAGCTAATTGACATCTGCCAGTTTTGTCAGAGGACAAGCTTTTTTCCTACCTGATCACATTCCTATCAGCACTGGAAATAAAGACAGCTTCTCCTGAAGCACTTAAACACCAGACTAAAAAGGTACAATTTATGTCCTTGGAGGCTGGACTAGTGGCCTTCTGCTGTCCCCACCAACCTGAATTTTGCTATGATCCTATGACTGCATTATTTTATGGAGTTCAACATATCGTGCCACAACATGCCCTCCCTTTCTAAGGTAGAGGCTACACAAATATATCCTCATGGTTTTTAGTTGTTGCACTTTATGTTTTGTTTGTTAGGGGAAACACTGATTCCTAACTCATGGAAAACATAGTAATGTTGACCTTTCTAACTCTGCTGTGAAAGGGAATCAACAAAAAGAGAGAGCAAGTAAGAATGAATAAAGAAGGGAGGTTTGCTACTACTATTTATTGTTTCCTCCTCTTCACCAGAACTGCGCATTTCAAAACACTGGGCTGTCAATGCAGGACATGTGTTGATTTTAATAATTAAGCACTGTTGGGTTGCTGACACTATTAGTCAAGGGTCAGTAGACATTTTCATTACAATTGCCATTTTCCAAGACTTCATAACTGTCGTTTTGATTCACACTGGGCTGAGACTTAGTGTGTAGGTTATCAACTTCCTGGCATTTTTGCCTCACTATAATAATCTATTTTTAAAGTTTTCAAACTACAGCAATTAAGATTGTATCAGCCTGCTTCCATTAGGACTCTGTGAGCTGGGGGGACTGAAGAAAGCAGGGACTTTGAAGCCTCATTTCTTCTCACTTTGTAACAAACAACACTGAAGCCTTGGGTCTGGGGAATGAGTAGCAGAGAACAATATAAATCAGTGGGGGACTGTAGGAGCTGTGGAGGCAGGGTTTTTCAAGTCTTGTAGGAGGTGTCTGAAATATGGGTAACTTTTCTCTGAATGTAGTACCACTCCCTAAGAGACACAAGTGTCAGAAGGGGAAATAATACACTCCACAGTTCATCCAGTAGATGGAGAATATCTGATTGGTGAGCCAATAAATGGCATGAAGAAGTTGGAAAACCTTCATTGCTGCCCCCTTATTCTCTCTTCTCTTCCCCTGCTGTACAGGGAAAGATGTTATTTACTGAGCTCTGTTTCACTGTCAGCTAATGGATATGCTATAAGCATCTATGTTATAAGAAAGTGTACATTAAAAGTTTATCACCTAGACCTCCCTTCACACTAATCCCAAATTTAACAATTTTTCCCTCAGGAAGAGTGCTAAATATATTTGTTGTGACAGAAAGAGGATGCAGTCCTTGCCACTGTATATAGTTGTCCTTGCAATATATACTAGTTGTATTATGAAGACCCAGATAAGGTTGTCTATTTGGACTTCAGCTACTTGTTTTGCTTTGTGATATTTAGAAAACCTGCAGCAGCTTGGTTTTTGTAGTGATCGTTTTTGCCTTTCTCACCCAGCTTTGCAATGGGGAGGCATAACATTTCTGGAACACTAGAAAAACCTCCTACATACATAGGCTTAAGTCCTGAAGCTAGTATATAAGTTTCCCTGTTAGGAATAGATAACATCGGCTGCAACACAATGCTCAGGACATTGGTAGACCTTCTCCGCTCCAACCCAGGAGAGATGGCACTTGAAGTGGAGGGACAGTTCAGTGAAACAAAGATTTATGCTTCTGTAGTCTCTATTCTGGCTTCTTCAGTTTTTACCAATCAATCAGGAGTACCAAACAGCACTTCAGCAGAAGCGATTTACACCTACTGCTTCAAAGAAATGTGCTATTCTGTTTTATATGAATTATATGACGCACTAGAAAAAAATACAAAGAAAAAAATAAAGAAGAAACATTCCTCTTGTTACTCTTGCTGTCAAAGTCCAATGAACAATATTTGAAATGGATACTACTATTCCATAATTCTCCTATTTATTAGGAGTTTTTTATAATATGACTAAAATGATAGTATGCTACAGGCTAAAATGTGGAACTTTGGTCCAATGGCAATTGGGGATCTCAGTTCTTGAATTATATTATCTGAAGCACATTATTCCCAGAGAGAAATGTATGCTTACTCTCACTTGAAGAATTCCAGTTACTTGGAAAACCATTCCCGCTCATTCCCAAAAAGAAGCTGCAATATTGACTATAGCCTAAATTCTGAGACAAACTGAAAAATATTTTGCATGTCTATTAATTCCTTAAAAAATACTACCTTGAGCAAAGAGTTGATAACCACCAGAAAAATATATTTACTTCAAATGCGTGGCTTGAAAACATAAATACTGGAGAAATTTTATTTTTTGTTGAATTTTGACTGTTTGAAAATATAAGGGTTCATGAAACATGAATCTGCATGCCATAAAAGAGACATTTTTTACTGTAGTGATTTACCGTAGCTCATTTTCTACAAGTTTAGTCCTATATAAATATTACCAAAAAAGGGAAAATCAAAATTAAGTGAACTTAAATTTTAACAGAAATATTTCTTTATTTTATATGAACTGGTAAATAGCCTACCAATTTCTCTCTCTGAGTTTCAGATTTAAGCAAAATGTCATCAAAGCAGTAAATATATATGTATTCTTATATATCTATAAAAAGAAAGACAGAGTCAAAAGAGTCAAAACCACAAAAGTAAACCTTTTATGTTGTAAATATATAGTGAACACAATTATTAGAACTGAATTGTGCTCATATTTCTTAGTATTCTCTTTGTGGCATTAAAAGGAAAATACAGAACAGTTTTCATACTTTTTATTTGATGAAAATTGTTTTGGTTTACCTTGAAAAGGTCAGAAATGAGTATATATATAAACACAAACTACAGCTTCCAAAAACCTATTTAGCTTTTGGTTCTAAGTTTTACTGTATTGCAGTCTTGTCTATAGAGGCTTTGAAACTGCTCTGAAAAATATTGTTTAAAGAGAAAGAACATCCCTCTACACAGTTATTACAACCACAAAGGAGTTGTGGATGAGAATGCAGTCCATAACTATATTACCCGCTCTACAGTTGTAAGTGTGGCGATTAAGTTTCTGAAAGCCTGAGTCAGCATTCCAGTTCGTGAATCACAGCAAAGTTACCTGTGTTTGGAAAGTTTTACAGAAATCCACTCATTGAATAAGCTCACAGACTGTTAGAAAAAAATAATTCTATCAAGAAAAAATAATTATATCCAGATTTTTCTGTGTAATTACCCTGATGAAATAAAAATATGCATAGGTTTATCAAGAGTTCAGTGAAGAGACAGCAAAATGGTGGATATCAGTTTTGTGTGGATGCAGACGTTTGAAGTGTATTTTAGCATGTGGTGCTTAGAGTCACAGATTTCCTGAGAAGAAGCACGTGCCTGTAAGAACTGTTCTGAATTCATTCAAACCTCCAGGCAGACTGAACAGAAGTCAGGGTAAGCTGGGACACCAGCGTAACACACACTGCTCTGTCTGGAATATTTTATGTCACCTTAGCTCTATAGCTTCACAAGATAATAATTTTCTTCTTCAAATAGAGGTTTTGATATTTAAAAAAAAACCCAAACCAAACACAAAACACCAAACCAAAACAGTACCCATCTTGAATATGAAAGAAAATCCAAAACCTTGAAAAAGTTAATTAAAAATTCATAACCTTCAGCCAAGTATATCAAACAAAATTTCTTCTTTAATTTTTCATCTCTAAACATGGTTTTACATTTTTCAGCTACATGTTCAATTACATTTCAAAAGGATATTCATTTCAGACAAAGACTGAAGCATTTTCTTTCATTTCTTTGCTGCCTTGAGCCCACCAACAGGCTCCAGTTGCCCTGATCCACCTGAAACCATTGATATCTGTAATCCTCTTCTGCAACACGGTCCCCCCCCCGCCAGGGCTTTAGCTGCCTATGCCGGAGGTCAGCTTTGACGTGTCACACCTGCGTGACCTTGGATCAGGGCAGTGAGAGGGTTCCTCCGGGTCTCTCCCTGCACGGTGGGGGCTGTACGCAAGCTCAGGACCTTGCCGTAGATAAATGGTGCGGTGCCTGGTCTTTCACCAACCTCACCCTGACCTCGACCTTGTCTTTGCATCCTTTCTTGACCTCGGTCCTGGACTGTTGCTGGTGCCTGGTGATCCCTGTCCTGCTGGTTGACCCTGGGTTTCATCACTGGACCTTCCCTGCTCAGGCGTGGTGGGAGAGCACCCTTATGGATGAGGACCCTGCCTGGCCACCCAGCTCTCACCTGCAGCTCCCAGCTCTCATGCCCCTGCAGGAGCATCCCGTGTTTGCAACCTCCTGACAATAACGAGCCAAAGCAGAACATGTCAGCAATTTTGAAATGGGTAGGTATGAAAAAACGAAATGAGAATTTGTCACGATGAACACATTCCTGCAAATGCTTTTGACTCATAGCAGTCAACGTTTGCCAATTAAAAAAGATACTGGAGGGGGGTGGGTGTGGAAATCCCAAATCCCAACCTGTTCTTGTGTTATTTAGCATTTACCATACTTGACTGTTCCATTCAATAAGCTTTTTTTCAGAGGCTGGCACTGATTAATTATATGTAATTAGGAGTGATAATGGGACTATAGAGGTGGGAAAAACAGAAACATGAGATTTGCTTGGTGATTGTTTTTTTTTTCCTCCTTAAATTCGAGGTAGTAAACAATGGTAGCAGCAGGTTCATTAAGGGAATCAGTACTTTTTATGGACAATTAAATACTAATTGTAAAGATTGTTGGATTCGAGCTGAATTGTATCTTTTTTTTTAATTAGAAGAACAGCTAAGGACATCAATTTTAGAGGAACCACATCCTTCAGCTAGGAACATCAATTTTGGAGGAACCACATAGTTTTATATAATCAGACATTTGAGACCCAGGATGCTTGCAATCAACTTCAGCATGCTGGCATCAACAGCGACAACATGCAACAAACCCTAAGAAAAACTCCATTTTCTTTTTTTTTTTTTTTGCTTTATCTCTTGCAGTTTCTAGCTGCCTTTTCTTTTTCTGTATTGTTTGAATTTAAAGCTTCATTTTAGCTGTGTCTGTATGACAAAGAAATGAGGTTCCCTATTTTTCATAGCAAAGTTATATATTCATATAAAAAAAAATTAAGTGGCTGTTGTGGGTGAACTGCTGCCTGTCCTTCTCCTCACCAATATTCCAAATCTCAACTTCAAGAAAATGAACCATTTTTCACCTTTTTTTTTTTTTTTGCTAGTTTTCCTCATTATCTCTAACTTTCTATCTGTACAATTAAGCTTGAGGCAAAGGACTTGAGGAATATTAGTGCTGAGCGGAAAAGAACAAGTAAATTACATAAAAAATATTTCCTGGTTACTAAAGATGGATGCAAATTGGAATTTCAACCCTGTCATACATTCCAATATTTCTACCATTTCTTTGTCCCAGATAGGAATAAAAGTCAAAATACATTCAGGTTTTCACAGAATGGAATTTTTTAAATATCTGCTCTTAATTGTTAAAATTCTCGTGATTAGGAAAAAAGTGTCAAAAATTCCCACAGGAGCAAAGTCCATCAGAAGTTTGACACTTTTTTTCCAAAAACCAAAATATAGTTTCCTTGACCTGCTTACTCTAATACAAACACAACATGGAATAGGCAATTAAATAAAATAAATTAACTAACTAAAAAAGAAGTCAAAACAAATCACTGTGTATACAGTTCTTTGCCTAAGGAGAAAATGACAGAGAGAATGGATAAGACAGGACTGAAAATACTCAGAGTGCTTAATGCACTTCTGGAATCTGCTTTCACATGATAACGGTGGGGGCACTGTAAGAACCTATAAAGCAAAGAAGTCTTTCACTTTGTATTGTTGCACTGAATTGAAACATCATGTTTGGTTTTCATTTGTTATTGAGATTTCCCTCTGGCTATGTCTTTGTAAGCAAGTAATTTGATGTAGAGAGAAGAGATCAGTAGATCAAAGCAGTTGGTACTCCAGACCTCACATCCACACCATAAGTGGCTGGAGAGTTTTACTATGGACTGAATTTTATCAGGTCCCACACACACCACGTGTTCCCACTGCACATTTGGGTTTTTTTTTAAGCTGTCTAAAGAAGCAAACAGTGCTGCAGATCCCCAGCAGGTGCTGGAGCACATCTGTGCACACCTGGAACAGAGCTCTGACCTCTGGAAAGAGTCTACCTTCTGTGTACTGAAACTTTTCTTTGACCCAAACCAATGTGTAGTAAGTGGGGACAACAGGGAGATGAACTTCAAAACATCAATATTGTTCTCCACCAAAATGCTAGTTTAAACACAGCCTATGTCAGATGTAACTGCCTACAAGTTGACAGCTGTAGTTCATGTGCTCGTGAGCTCATCGTAACAATGCACCACAAGCCTAAGACTTGTGTACTACAGCAGTCTGAGTAGGGGAGGCCCGTAGTGGATCGTAGGTGACACATCTTAACCCAGAGAGCGCAGCTAGATAACACAGTAGCCCTCCAGCGGCTATCTGATCACATGTAAACCACTAAGCTTCAGCAAATCATGTTTCAGATAGCATCTATCATGAAATAGTTCTGCTGGAATTTTTTATGGGAAATTAAAGAACTAAAAAATTAACACTTTCAAAAGATGGCATTTTAGGAAAACTAGTAGGCATGAGCTCTAAAATGCTGGTCTTTAGATTAGCTATTACTATTTTTGAAAGAGACCTTGGAGCTCACTAGCACTAAGACAAACAGGATGGTAGAGGAACAACAGACGTTTATATTAGGTCAGATACCAAAATTAGGTGGCTAAAGTGTACTAGAAAATGCACAAAATTGAAAGCCAGAAGTTTGTTCAGCTATTAACTAAATCTGCAGGAGTTAAATAGGTGCTGCTTTTTAACCAGAAAGTTTGCCATGCTTGTATTTACTCTGCTAACTACAGCATGGCCCAAGCTTGACCCCAGGACTACTGATCACCCTCGCTGCTTCACTGGCTTCTTGCTGCAGGTTGTAACGCTGGCCCATGCCAACTAACAGTCTCCCAGACAGTGCCTGAACACAGTATATGCTTGGACATGATATGTAACAGATACTACTCCCAACAGACAGAATAGAAAAGAATAGCCAAAGTTTGGATATCTCCACCTTTCACTGTCTTCCAACACTGTCCCATAACGGTTTGGCATCCTTAAACTCCAATATCTTTCTATTTATAGAAAAAGTTCAGGAGGGATCTTCATACACCACAGCAGGGCATGCAATAAATGTTCAGTTTAAAACACCACTTGCCTGGGCTGTAACATGGCCCTCAAATTATTTTAGAAGTTTTGAACTAAAAAAAAATCTTCCATATGAAATAGTAGTTATGTCAAACAGCATTGCTTAGATCCCAGACCTTATTCTTATGTAGGATGAATGCAGGCAGTCCTTGCTACTTGGCCTGAGAGCTAGAGAGTGTTCTTACCTCTGTGTTTTTTAGCAAGAAAGACACATCTTCTGCGTGTGTCCACATTCAGCTTCTGTCTATTACCCAAACTGCCTACCTCAGCACAGCTAGAGACCATGTTCCTACCTATGCCCGTCTGAGAGCTGAAACACGGGGGAAGTGCTTTCACATACTGGATCTGGAAGACCAGCTGGTAAATGTGCAGAATCACAGAAATCACCGGCACCAGGCCGCCAGCAAAATCCACACATGCTTTCTTTTTAAAATGTAAAGAGAGGAGAATTGTGTTGGTACTAAGTGTATAGCTGCCTAATGATTAGGGCAATCATCTGTGATATGGGAGACCCAAAATCTATGCCCATCTAACTCAGAAGGGTTTCCAATGCCCAGCTCTCCCCAGAAGGATAGTTTAGCCTGGGAAAGAAGCATCCTCTCCCTATCCTGCAAAAGTAACAACAAAGAATGCATGGGACAGAAGGAACCACGCATGCAAGATACGAAGAAAAGGCATGATTTTGCAGCTTACAGCTAGGAAGGACATTCAGCTGGAAAAGCAGGAATCTGGATTCCTTGTGTTATATGAACCATGTACAGAACAAATTTGACAAGAAATAAGGCAAAACAGCAAAAGTCCTACTCAATACTTTGAAAAAATAGTCATGAAAGGAAAATCCAGACCCTGATTCAGAGTGGACAGAGTTGCTGTTTCCCTGAGTAGCATAGCTTACCTGAGGATCAGGGACTGGATTTCATTTGTATGCCTATGGGTACTGGTAACTAAGCAGCTGTCCCAATGGAGAGAAAAAGATTTCTGGACAGAGATTCACTTGACCACATGTAGGCATTTATAATCATCCTAAAATATATGAGATTAGTTGCATCTCACAACTTCCTTGATTATAGATGGACACTAGATGGGATAAAGACATCTCAAGTAAGATGAGAGAAGTTACTTTGATAACTAGCTGTCCCCAGGAAACTGTGGTGATACTAGGTGCCTAAATCTGGGGCTTACAGTTGACATTTGGGTACTCAAATAAGGTACTCCACTACGTTAGTCATAACAGCCTTTTATTAGATCCAGGCCCTACTGATACAGGCAAGAACTAAATCCAATTTCTTCTTACCATTTCCTTCCTTGGTTAGCAGTAATCCAGCCTACAAGAAACAAATGCACTTAGAAGCAGAACAAAGAAAATGAAACACAGCTTAGGTGTAGAAATATTTTAAAATGTTAAGTGATACGGTGCTGTGAGTTGCAGAATAATTAGGATATAGCCACTTAATGGGGCAGCAGTTCTGATTACGTACATCAACTACCTCTGTGCATTGCAAATCTGGCAATAAGTTAGTAATGCCAATTTATTTTAAAGGTGTTTCTATTTAAGTTAATGGTATGGAAAAATCTAAAAGGTTTGTTCCATCAAAATAATCATCTTAGTTTACTAGCCATGAGGAAATTTTTTTGCAAAAGGTTTTGAAAATGTCCCTTATAGTTTTAGATACATTTATGCTTATAGCAGCTGATTCATAAGTAGAAAACAGAATATTGTAAAGTTTTATTTATCTTACACTTTCAAATTTGCTAAATAGAGATAAACAGAATAGGCATGTTAAGATTTCTTTTTTCTGATTAATTTTACGGTAATTCAAAGTGTTTCAGTTTTAAATGAATTGTTTGAATACTAAATTATGCAGCTTTATGATCCAGGAGATAAGCAGAGCTCTAAAGATGCCTCTGAGACTTGAAAGAGACAGCATTAGAAGCTCATTATTGCCGGCACATTTAACATGGTTAAAGTAGGGGAAAATAGACATTAAGTTAATGTAATAGTTAAACTGCATTAATTTGAAAAACTGCCCAGTTAAATGCTTACAGTGAGGGTGTATCTTTTTTTTTTTTTCCTGTGGCATTTGCAAATATTAAAGAGTCAAAAACATTTGAAGAGTAGTCCTTTTCAAGCAATTTAACATAATGTTTACACTTGAAGAAATACTCAGTTTATCACTCAAATGTGTGTCAGAGTATCAACATTTCCTAAAGAGAGAAGAGCAGATGTTAATATGCATAAAAGATGAGTTCAGGACTACCAGGTGGTAACAAACAAAATAAGCTCCACCTCTCCTTCCCATTAGTTCCTTCGTCCTCTGGGTCTTTTCTTCAAACATTGAAAAGTAACAGTAGTTACTGAAAGCAACAGCACCTCTCTCCTGATTGCTTAAAAAGACCAAATCAGGCATTAAAAACTATCCAAAATGACAGGAGAACAGCTAAGTCCTAGCAAAGTCCACATTAAAGAAACATAATGATTGCCACCAGAGCATTAGATTTAATATACTTCATGTTTCCAAAAATGAAGTAATCAACCCCACAAAAGTAAAATGCAGGGTAATCTCCAACACATATATATGAGTTGCCACTTACTCCAGGGTGGCTGTGGAATACAGCACAATGTTTAATGCCCCTTCCAAAATTTGTTGATAGTAATTATGCAAACTTCAGATAGTTCTTATTGCTATTGTAATTTTGCAACTTTTTTTCTTATCTTGTCATATTTTTGCTCTCAATACTTTTACAAGGAGCAGAGTCCACATTTCAACCACACTTGAAAAAATAGTTTTGAAAAAAAACTTGAAAAAAAGTTTTTTATTCCCTGTATTTTCACTTCAAATGACTTCTTGTGTTTTAGATTTGAGAATGATCTACTGAGGTTCTACTGCTCGAAATTCATAATGATCATTATAGATCTCATAAACACTCAGGGGTTCAGGCTGCAGGTGGTGGCATTAGACAAAAGTAAGTTGGTACTTTTATACAGCAACAAGCTGAGGGATGCAATGTGGAGTCCAACTGTCTCAATAGAGGTCATACAGAAAAAGTAGGCTTTCCGGAATTATATTCCCAGGGCATATTCCTAAATAGGGGCATTAAATGGGTAATATAAAGTTTGGAGCTACTTCCCATGAGCTGTTAGACTTCACATCTGGCAGAACCTGGACAGATGATGTCATGGTCTGTATTGGGGGGCAAGGGGTGTATTGAGACTGAGCAAACAAGAACTGGTGGAAGAGGCTTCTTGGGCTTTTCAAGAAGCTCATCACCCAGTGCTGCCTCAAGAGAGTTTCCCTATCTCCTACCAGGGGAAGGAGCAAGGTTGCTCTGGGCCAGGTGGAAAAAAACCAAAGTGGGGGAATTTTGGCACCTACTTTGCGCCCCATCTTACAGGGAGTCCTCACACTGTGTGTGCTGCTTCTGCCCAACTGATTCTTAAGATGCTCTTGGAATCAGAGGAGGACAAGGGAAGGTGAAGGACTGATCTCTCTGCTCTTAATCTCAGACATGGAATATACGAACTCCTAAACCATGAACCAGACCAATACTTGTGGGGGCAAAAAGCTGATGAAGGTCTAGAACAGAGCAGCAGACCAGTATCACTCATTACTTCACTGCTGAGAAGCTTTCAGGCAGCCCGGACATACCTAATGTGCTCTTTGCAGCTAGGAAGGATGTGCCTGTTGCAAAGAAGATCTTCTTCTTTGTGGCTCCACACCATAGTGTTTGGGGAAGGAGGAATTTAGGGAAACTACTCTTCATTCTTCTTTGGTCCCTTTTCCTTCCCATCAGCTACGGTTACAGGATTACAGGGCTCCACCCTCCCCCTAAGCAGCTGTGGAAGGCTCAAGAGCTGCAGATATTACTTCTTTGCAAAAATGATTAGAAGTCTGTCTGTGCAAGGACATCAAGTATCTGTCTGAGGAAGAGGTTCCAGCTCTCTGCTGTTACTAATCAAGCTTTGGTAGCACTGGAAACAAAAGGCCTGGGTGCCAAAACCCAAGTCCTTCAATTTTAACACGGAGACATAGAAGCACAAGATGGAGAAAAACAGCAGGAGTGTTTTCCACCCTTACCTTATAAAGTAAGCCTTGGACTTACTGAATCCCCAGCAAAAATTACAAGTCTCACAGAGGGGTTATGTTATGATTTAGCACCAAAAACACACCTGCTAAAATAAACTCAATGGGAATTTTAGCTAAAGTGGGTGTAGCTACTTCAACTGATGTTCCACTATTACTTGTCAGAGATTGTGAGCACAAAGTAAAGTTGAATTAAGAACTCAGTAACTTTAGATTCCATTCAAAGGATAACATTTCTACTACTATATCAACTGAAAATCAATTGAGATAAGAGCATCCTATAATTTACTGTTCCCAGTACCTGCACTGTGCATTGTCTTTCTTCTTGTCTTGGCTGCCTTAAGCACTACTGAACTTTATTGCCTTTAAGTAAAGCTGTCTTAAAAAAGAAAAATTAGGAAAGAAACAAAATAAAAAAATGTTTTGATTATTTTGTGTGTATTTTCCACTGGTACTCCAATATGCTCATCTATTAGCTTAAACATTTTAACCAAGAGATCTGGTAATACCTTATTTCCTTTTAAGAAACTTCCAGACTACACCAAACCACTTTTTTTTTTTTTTCCCTCGGAAGATATTTTTTGAGAGAAGTTTATCAATTTTCCAAAACAGAGAACATGCTACCCAATATTCCATGTCAGTGGACTGTCTGTGTGGACAAATGAAAGCTATTTTCTTCCCTTCCCACTGTAATTCTGCTTCTTTTCTGAATTTGCTATATTGTTTATATGATTATATGACCTTCACTGACATGAAATTTGACCAAATTTAAAAAGAAAGAGGAATTACACTGGAAAGAGTAGGAAATAGCTTTTCATTTGTCAACAAAGTCACTTTGCTATCTCCAAAAGCAACTTTAAATAGATAATTCTCTGACATTCTTTACAATGAAATCTGATCAAAGTTTATGCCTCTCCAAACAGCAACAGAGCATTATTCCTATGTAAAATATGTGCTCCCAAATCATTATACTTACACAGAGCATAAAAGTTTCATGTTCACATAGGAGTAACCAATGTGTATGTCTTGAAGGAACTTGTCTGTCCAATCTAGCCTTGAATATTTGGATTCAAAAAGTGTCCAAACAGGTATCTTCTTTTTAGGTTTGGTTTTGTTCCCTTTTGGACACAGTTGCATAAAAGATGCCTTTCAAGATTCTGTGCCACTATAATAATACTGTGTATACCTACTGCACTGCAGATACTTGTTTGTTCCACTGGTACTAATTTGAATTTGAATTAGTTAGTCTATTTTTCCTCTGACATTTTTTATTACCCTTTCTTATTTTCTTTTCTTTCCATTGTCTTGAAGTATACCTGCCATGCAATTTACTATAGAGCCAAAGAACTATAAGATCAGCCATTATGATCAAGCAGTGCCTGCTTTATGGGTTTATTCCATGAAATCTAAGCAACTTTCCATTTGGTATGGAAATAGAGCTTCAATTTCACTTACAACCTCAAGGGAGCTTAGGCTGGGATTTTGGGTCGTGAAATTCAGATCTCTGGATTCCATACTTCTTTGTTCCATACTTCCATACTTCTTCCATACTGATTAATTCTCCACAGACTGTAAAGTAACTATGTAAACTAAAGGAAAAGCACTTGTGCAGTCAGTTCTACAAGAGTTCATTTTGTTAAATCCCTCTTTCCCCAAAGTGATGTTCTATCAGTATCCATTCTGTTTTAGCAAAGGCTAGCAATGCTAAAATGATGATATTATGTGAAAATATATTCCATATTTTCAGAACTTACAGCATGCATAAGGATTTTCTCTCAGTTGTTCTACTCAGCCTGCAAGGTGATGTTACACGGATCAGATGACATACTATCAAAGAAAATGGTCAATGTTTTGAAGGAGGCTCAAAAGTATAAATTGTAATTAAACTTGAAAATAAAAAATCCATTCCGTAATTTAAACATGCTGCTAATTGCTTCTTACCTTACCAAAGGGTATATTCTTATCTCTTCAATTAATGCAATTTCCATTAACAGAGAATGTAAGGTTCCCAAACAGTTGGACAGAGCAAAAAGACTGTGGATCACTTTAAACTTAAGTACCTGCAAAATACCATTAACTGATGTAAATTTGACAGTCAATTAGCCTCTCTTATGTTGTAAGTGCTTTTAGTATTTGGAAGAAAAACATCTCAGTCATTAATTTTGAATTGAAAATAAGCTTCAGTTAGTTGATTCTAAACTTTTTCTGCCATAGTAGGAAGGTTTTTGTAACGAACAATAGGGATTCTGAAAACAGTTATCACAAATCAGACTGGGGTTGTGTCACCTTTTCTTAAGCTTGCCTAACACTTCCCACTCGTACAAAGACTGGGTTTTCACTTTCATATAATTTTGCCAAATTTCAACAATTTGTCATGGAAGATTTTACTCCAGGTGTCTGCCCATGGCTCATCATTTCCTCACCCCTGAAAAATTCAGTGAAGTAGTTCAATGTATGGCTTTACAATGTTAAAAATGCATTTCAACTTAGAATTACAGAGCATTTCATGTGTTCACACCACAGCTTTCATTGACTTCACTTGCAGCTGTGTGTACTCTGCACCTGTGCAAATCAGACTCTGGAGTTTCACACTGTGTGCCCAGAAAAATGAGGAAAACACGCAATTCAACCACCTGTGAAAAGTTTAAGAGTTTGATTCCCAAAAAAAGTTAAAAAAAGGACATAGTGCTTTCCATGCCTCACTATTGATGCATCTCTTCCGGTGCACACTAGAAATGAGATGGGCCTCTATACTCTTAATGATTTGAGTATTATTCTGGGAGGACACATAAGGTCTGTGACTGGAACAAGAAATGAGTTAATTCGTCTATGTTTACACTGACTTTGAAGGTGACTTGTTTCCTCTGGACAGACTTCTGTGACACATCTATATTTTCACCATAGCTATCTTGGAAGAAACCCCCACTGGGATACAGCAGGTATGTTTACACTGTGCTACAAAACCTGAGTTACGTGATTTTATCATCATTTTCAGCTGAAGGCTTAATGCAGGGGAGCCAAATCAGTCTGCCCCCACTAAACCTCACCACCAAAGGATTTGTTCTACTTGCTATAACTGCCTTTTTCTCAGATTTTACAGGCATTACTGCATTGGGATGTCTGACTCATTACGAACTGACAAAGTTATGCCAACAGAACTTTATAACGGAGACAAAGCCTTTGAAGGACTTGATCTCACTCATGTAGTCATTTAAATGAGACTTGTTTTCTCCAAGGCTGCAAGCTTTTCCTTTTGTGATATACAATTTCAAGGGATCAGTGGAGTGCTTGCTTTATGAAGAGAGGCAACTCCTTCCTTTCTGATATTTCAGTTCAAACTATTTCATGCGTTCTGTGATTAGTCCTTATAAGGCATCAGAACAAAACAGATTTTTGCTTGTCTTCTGAATGACTTTCAGTTCTCATCACTATTTTGTCACATGAATACATTAATTTGGTGCAATTTTCCACTTTTTTTTTCATTTATTATTTTGGCCCAGAGAGTAACAAGGACACATGATTACCCATTGAAATTGCACAACATTGATGATGATAATGAACATAATTTGCACAGAACCCCCAACACTGTAGTTGCAAAATAGTAACCCTCAACTTCTATTTCTAGTCCTTCTTTTTTTGCTCCAAAACATCCACTGCTACAAGAGTTCACCAAAGGGACTGTACTACATACAGACATAACACTGTATAGCCTAGCAGAAAGATTTTTTTCTCTTTGCTGATAATGCAGGCTTTGTTCCGTGGTAGAAAATGCATTGCTCATGTGTCAATTTAACATTCATTAGAGAGCCAGGAGAATTTATATATTCTGTCTCAGTGGGACGGTATAATATATCACTCTTTCTTTTATTTTGATTTTTATTTTGTTCCAGAACTATCTTAGTTAAACTTGGCCAATACCCACTTGAAGTAATTTATGATGGTCTCAGTGGCACTGAACTTCTTAGCAGTAAAGCTCTTTTTAGCTTCTTGTCAGCTTCAGACATTAGGACTTGCCAAATCCAGTAGTCCAACAGTGGTGAGGCTGCCGTGGCTCCGTGTCCTCATGTCCAGCCACAGCGAGGCTGAGCATGTACATGTACATACATACATGCACACTTACAAGCAATACACACATATATATATATATATATATACATACACATGGCCAGCAACACCGGTCAACATGGACAGAAAACTCTGCACTCATGCAAACACAGACAGCACTAATAGCCTCATCTTTCCCCCTGACTGATCAGGATGTAAGCCTGTTAGTGGAAATTATACATATATACATGTAGACATACACAAGGTGGATCCCTCCAAGAGCAGGTCCTAGACACACAGTCTATCCAGCTGTCCCGGGATCCCAGGTCTCCCTAATTGTTGGCACCTGGACGCAAGAATCCCTGAAGTCCGCAGCCCCACTGCAGTTATTGATACAGAAAGCCCCCTGCTTTTGCACACCCACAATGACAAGCACCCACCAGATATAAGCACTATCGATACCTCCAGTAAGTGTCCTTAGATGACCTATCTACCCATTAGCTGGCTCCTGGAGCCCATGGTCTCGCAGTTGCCTCATGCACGCAGACACACACATACAAACGGGTCTCCCCAGTAGCTGGTCCAGTCTTAAGGCCTCACCAGTAGCTGTCTGCCAGTCCACATTGTCTCTCCAGCGACTGGCTTGGATCCTCCCTGCTCCCTCCAGTAGCCAGCTCTCAGCTACTCAGCTGTCTGATGTTTGGTCCAGACCTATGACCACCCCAAAACCAGGTTACCAAACCTCTTACCCTACCCACCAGCTCATCCAGCTGGATGTTTGCCAGCGGTCACACGCCAACACACAACCCCACACAAGATGCACGCGGTCTGCTCCCGCCGGTTGTTTCACCGCAGACACACAGGACCTCTGACCTGCGGTCTGGCTAAAGGTGCTGGCACTCAGACAGCCTCCCACACGTGTGCATACAGAATATAGAGTCCCTCACCCAGGAAAAAAGTTAGAAATGGAGTTTGATGAGAATGCAGGACAGACTGCCGTGATCAGGCATACGGCATGGCCAGACAAGTGTACAGGCCAGCTAACAGGCAGCTCTCCCCTTTATCCTTACCCATCTCTTTCCATGCTTGTTCCTCTGCAAAGCATGCTGATCCCTCCATTTCCCTGCCTTTGGTTTCTCCCCTAAACATCTCATATTGAAGTTCCGTATAATCCCAAGGCGCTCTTCCTCAGCATCTGACAACGACCCCAAAACCTGGCAGGCAATAACCTCTCAGCCTGTGAGGTGACCCAGAAAGCCTCTCCCATTGACTAATGGTGATGGGTGTCACTCCCAGAGCACTGGTGGGTGTCCTCTGACGGCCCTGGGAGGAGCCAGGACATGGGCTCGTTTCTCTGATGAGCTTACTGGGATTCCCTCACTTGGCATCGTGCCTCTCTGCGTCTTACTGTTTGTGACGACGAGCCTTTAATCACATAACCTAACACACACTGCTACTTCTTTTATAAAAAGTGGATGACTTCTTGGCACTGGTCAGTTTGGGAAGTTCAAAGTAATTTCTTTTTGGCTTAAATGCAATCTTGGCAGTAATGACCTGTTATAAGGCATTTGTGTCCAATTAACCTTTGATGGCTGGAAGGATTACTGTGCCATTTCAGATGGGATATATGGCAACATCTGAACAGACTGTTTACAATGTAGCATGTTAAAATAAAGCAGTGACATTTTTGTTTTACTTGATATGGTGGTGTCTAAGATGAGTATATGGGAGCTTATTCATGTCCCATTTAGCTGCTCATGCGAAAAGGAGATGAAGCCTGGGAGGGGAGAAGACTGGATATCTGAGGACATTAATCATTTCACCCCGTCCAGTTTTATTTGTCATGAAGTAGGATTCAATGTACTTAATTCCCTAATAGGTTCCTCTTTAAGTGTGTGTGTGTGTGTGTGTATATATGTATATAGTATTTCTTACAATTCCATTGTCTTCAGTTACTTGAACGTCACAAAAAAAAAGCTGCGCAAACAGCATTGCTGTGTCATCAGGGGAAGAATCTGTGTCAAGTGGGAAGAGCTTTCAGCACAGCACTAGGATTTCAGAGAAGCCTCAGGAGGAGATGCTGGTGATTCACGGCATGGCCCAGCCTCTGGACCATCATGACTGTCCTTTTCCCTTGTTCTCAACGTGGTGCACTTGCCAATGCATCAGGTTCAACTTCTTTCCTCACTGTCCTGCCGTGCTTAACATCTGTCAGGAAGATGTCTTCCTGAGACTGACACCTCTGATTGATAGATACTGGAAGTTGAGGCAAATGCCTATCCTTCAGGGTCAGTCCTCATCACCATGCACAGAGGGAGTTTGCAGCCTCTCTGATATAATTCAACAACACGTAAATAATAAGATGAAAAAGAGAAAACAGAATTCTTTAACGAATTCCTAACTATATCTTGAAATAGGTACAAATGAACCAAAGAATAACGTGATCATGACATAAAGTCATCAGTTTTGCTTCGTGGGATTTTCTAGTTAGCGACAGTCACGTTAAAATGTCTTCTGGCATGTTTTGTCTAAGTGGACCCCAATCATTGACATATCCTGTCCTTGGCTTCCCCTCTCTGAAGTAAACACAGACTGAAATGACTGTATTGATTTTACATTTTCTTTCTTCAGTAGAATTACACCAGTAAGTGCATATTCTCCCCCAAAGCTTTCTACAATCTCCAGTTCTGATGACTGATTTAATTAAGCCAAATGCTCATTTCTTAACTCCTGTCTCCTACAGGAATACAGTTTTGTTTCACAGAAATTCCCTTTTTTCATTCCATTTAAAGATGTCTTTGAAATGCTCCACTCTACCAATGAGGCTTCACCAGTCTGAATGTGTTTTTGACTGTAAATCTGCCTAGTTACAGATGCAGTACACCATATCCTGGCAGATAAATGGATCTTTCCAGATTGCATCTTCTCATCACAGATTTAAGCACCTAACTTTTTTCAGAAAGCTGCATGTTCATCATTGCAAACCCATAAATGAGGACAATGAATATGCCTCTTTACTAGGCCTTGATAGAGACTAGATGTGATGTCAGGGGGGAAAAAAAATAATCAGCTGGGGTGATAGTATGTTTGGCTTAGCTGACCCTTGGAGATGGCCTGCTGAGATTTGGAGAAATGCTGGCAATAGTCTGAGGTAGTCCTGCAATGTAAAAAAGTTCTGCTACTGGAACCTATCTGCACATTTGCTGGGCTGCTGATTGCTGGATTCTTGCTGACTTTAGGACTGTGCTGCAGGCATAAGAGGCTTGCAGAAGAAATGAGGCACACAGATGAAGCCTGGTTAGATAACTTATTCCTTTTAATCCTTGATAAAGTCAGAAAGTCCTGCATTACAATTTTAGAATCCTGTGTCTTTCTTTAAAAAGCAGGTTTCTGTGTCAAGGCCAAACTAGTAAAAAAAATTAAAATTAGAAGTGCTTATGCAAGGTCATGTATTGTATTGCCTATTACGGAGAAAGATATCCCAGAGGGAATATAGTAGTATCTACCAGGAAGAGGATTTTGCTACTTTTTTCTATAACAGTTTTTGCGGAGGATCTCTATTGCACTGGTCAGTACTGGAGTCAGTGCGGGTCAGCAATATGATCCCTTATTGCAACAATTTTGGTGTTCCAGCATGGGTGAGAATGATGCAAAATTCCCCCAGCCTGCTGCAGCTCAAACAAGAAGGAGTTTGGAAGAATAAGTGTTTCTGTACTGCTTCTACCAGGTCACTTCTCCCCCGTTTTGTTGGCACTGCCAACAGTATGTTTGTGTTTTGTCTATTTGTTTTGTTTGCAGTGCAGATCCCTGTCTAATCAGTAGTGAAATGAAAACATCAGTCCCTTTCAAGCAGAATGCTGCACTACCTTCAGGGAGAGCCTAGGAGGGTCAAGGATGAATTTTTTAATCTTTTGCCTCTGGTCTAACATTATGTATTATTATTGTAGTAATCTTTCAATTGCCTTGACAAAGGAAGAAGGTTACTTTCCACACAAATCTTATAGCCCTTTTCTGAGGAAAGAAGTGTTCTCCTTTTCTACTAATATCAGAAAATGTGATCCATCCATCAAATTGTCAGACACTACCTACAAGGCAAATTGACAGACTTTGTTCAAATGAATTTTAGGAAGGCTGAATAAATCCCTTTAAAAAAAGATAGTGACACCTGCCCACACTACCATTTGGTCCAATTCCTAATCTGATATAGCTATTTGAAGCTTTTCCTAAGTTGAAACAATTTGGAGCAATATGGAGAGTTGAGTTTGGTCATATCTATAGAAAATCACTTGCTGCTCTACTAACTTTGACAATTTGGGGATACTGCGTATCTATCCTCCTACTGTGGGAGATGCAGACTCCATTTGAACTAGGTGACTCTGGTGGCAGTACACCTGATATTACAGCTTTTGCTATAAAGTCATGCTTAAATTATTAATAATTGCATTATTGCCTTAATAAACGCTGAAGGTACAATAAAACTATGATTAAAGGTGCTTTATGAGAAGAAAATTATAGTGTCTTTTAAGCTCTGTTGTTTACTGTTAGGCAATAATATCACTGTGCTATGACACATTTACAGCACTTTCAACCTTCAGCATTAAGCTACCGTATAACCACTTGCCAGTTTATTTTGAGATAGTTCTCCATCGTTAAGCAGAAAGTCGGATCAATGTGCACAACGTAGTGCTCTGTAGGTAGGAAAACTCTGTGCCTGAGCTTCTCAAATATTATGACAAAGAGGAATGTTTCTTTGAGCTGATGTAATAGTCAAGACAACATAGGAGGAAGGTGAATGACTCTTCCATAGCTGAAGGCAGAGGTCCACCATCAGAGGATTCTGCCTCCAGATGAAGAGTCTTGAGGTGGTGGACAGCAATCAGGTAGACAGCATAGGCTGAAGTATTTCTACTTTAATAGTAGCACTATTAAAAGAAAGACACAAGTATTTAATATACTACTTATCTAGCATTCCCTACTGATAAGAAGAGACTACAAGACTTATTCTTTCAGGTGCTTTTGTCAAATGTATTTTCATCACAGTGTAGACCTGGTCAAACTCAAGTGGACAGAGAAGTTCTGTTGGAACATAGTGATGAGCACAATTGTCAGCATAACTGAGCTGGTATAGCTCTGGTAATAGGTTTTCCAGTATCTTCAAAATTTTTTGGTAAACTTTGTTTTTTTATTAAAAAAAAACCCAAAACAGACCTGCTATGTCCACACAAAAAAAATGGAAGCCTGTGAATTACTCTTCATTACTCTTCTATCATAATATATCAGCACTGACACTTACCTGATTCCTGACAATTCTGCTGAGTGCTGAAAAAGATTTAAAAGTCAAGTTTGCTGTTTGTTGAAAATTCATAATTTTGATGAAAAAAAAAAAAGGGTTATTACAGTTCCACTAGTGTTTTCTATGTACAGGATTATCACATCTGACCTGACAGAGAAGACTGCAATGTACAGCATGGAGGTCTTTGCTAGCTCTCAGCAAGCTAAAACAACCCTGTGAACAGTCCAGCTGTGTTACCCTGGAGCTCTAAACACCAATTAACCCTGTTTTTTAACTCATATTTCTCCCTTCTACATTGTAGTTGATATTGCAGTTACAAACTTAATTAGATAATCTACCTGGATATGTCATGTTTCTATCTAAAATGACAGCTTCTCTTAGATAAGGTTATAAAAAAGTCATATATGTGGGAATTGTAATGACAAAGATGTGGAATTTCTTTTAGCTTTGAGTGATGGTGAGAATTTATCATTTAAGAGACAGATATAATTTCCTAGCAGCAGTTTGTTTTCTGTGTTGCACATCAACATTTGTTGCTGAGTCCTGCATTTCTCTTCTCCATATGCCAAAAATAAGGTCCTTTTGCATCAACATGTCACACTTGCTCAGTATATTTATGATTAGTTCAGAATGGATGAGCCTGACATATGTTACCACATTTTGTCTTTTCTCTTTCTAATATTTCTCAAGTGCATAAACTAGACAGGTTTGGTGGGAGGTAAGAAGTTACTCTAGTTTAGAGTGGAAGCAATGCCTCCCAACCCAGATAAGAAAAATAACAAACTTAGAGGAATTGCACTGATGTTTTACATGCACAGAAAGTGCAAGGAATGTCAGGTAGTAAATTTAAATAGCTGGCATTCACCTGCAGAACTTTTTCTTGTCTTGCCCTAAACTTGCTCTGTCCACCAAGGAAGGACCCACCACTGCCTTCTGGTCCAGAGAATGCTCCAGTCTCCTGGAGATTGCCACCTTGACTGAATTTGCTTGAGATTTTTGATTTATCCTGTCACTGGACTCAATACCTATATAGAAAGGGACAGAGGTCCTGTAACACAGACATGGAGAGATAATGCCACAAGAAAAATAAATTGTACAGATAAACTAGCATAACTTAAACCTAGACTCAGTACTCTTTTACAATAAAACCTGGAAAAGAACTAATGCTTTCATCCATTTGTCCTGAGTTACCTGTTAAAAGTTACACACACATCTCAGTTATGTGCTGTTCACAAGAAGAAAGGTATATTGTAAACCAGGAACAATACCACATATTTTAATTTCCTGACACCTAGTATACAAACTATGTAATTAGTCAGATTCCTGTTACTTAGAGCAGTCCTTGAACACAAGCATTTGGGAAATGACAAATTATTAATGATTATAATCTCAAATGCATGAATTATCTGAACAGATGAGACTTCAAATTGATACCAAACTAGCAAAGTAGTGCTGAATGACCCTTCCCTTCCCTTCCCTTCCCTTCCCTTCCCTTCCCTTCCCTTCCCTTCCCTTCCCTTCCCTTCCCTTCCCTTCCCTTCCCTTCCCTTCCCTTCCCTTCCCTTCCCTTCCCTTCCCTTCCCTTCCCTTCCCTTCCCTTCCCTTCCCTTCCCTTCCCTTCCCTTCCCTTCCCTTCCCTTCCCTTCCCTTCCCTTCCCTTCCCTTCCCTTCCCTTCCCTTCCCCTCCCTAAACTGTCCTAAACAATGTTTCTTTTCATAGCTCAGACACCCTGTTCTGGGTGAGGATAATAAAAGGTCAATTGCTGCATGGAGTGCAAAATTTTTTGCTTCTTGCACATTGCTTGCAGGTGTACTGACATACACAGAAGGAGAAATCAGTCAAATGCATTTTTTATGCTGAATATAGCCAAGTTTTTCTAAGGGGGAGCCAGTTACTGGGCTGCTCGGACACTTACAGTTTCAGAAGAGCCAAAAATCACCAGGATTTCTCTGGTTTCACACATGCCTCCATTGCTCAGCCTTAGCTGAGCTGACCAGAACCTTTCTAGCAAAATGGCAATACACTAACATACTCATTAGAGCCAAAATGTTTCTATAATCCACAGCTAGGACACTAGTTTGATGTATGAGGGCAAAAGTAAAGGCTTATTCTTCCTTCTCCAGAGAAATGCTGGATCAAAACTTTAGGAATTAAACACAGCAGATGGCTTCCATGACTAAGGCCAGCTCTCTAAGCATCATGGGTTATAAATACACTTATTAAACAGAACTACTTGAGTTTTGGAGCCAAAGCGAGATACTTTGACATATTTCCATTCCCATGTAAATGTTTGAAAGATTTTATTTTTGTTCCAGAGCAGAACAAAAATATATTTCAAAAGTTCTCCTGGTACAAAATTTTCATCCTCCACAGTCTAGTGCCAGCTACTCCCTGAGAATATGTGCTTTTAAGCTTTCTATATCAGTTGAATTAACTTTGACACATAACAATCTGTGGCTTTCAGAAATAACACCTAAAGAATAAATCTTTTACACTGGTCCAAATGTTTAAGAATTTGGAAGGGAGTAATTGCCTAGGTAATTTCACTAAGCAACCGAACAGACTGAACTGCAGAAATTTCCTCGGCAACTCACAAAGCAGTCAAGGTACGCAGAGTGTGAAGAAACACCTCTCCTGTTTTCACTGCTGCATAAAATGAAGAGGCAATTGAAAGGGGCAATTTTAGTAAATCTTGGAAGATTAAATGGAGGCAATCATAGAATAAGTAGTGCTCCTTTGTGTATCAAACACTAACAAGAATCTGCTGTCAAAGATGTAATGTTTTCTTATGAACATACTTCTTTGGCTCTAAGAGCTGAATAGTTTACTAAGAAGTCTGCAGATCAGCATCTCTGTAGCCTTCCGACAGCTGTAGCATTGAAATATGTCTATAAAAGGGATCAGATGTAAATAATGAAGCGGGACTTACCCATGACCTTCCACAGATATTGAAAAGTGTAAGGAAATATTACTTTAAGCCATAAATGTACAGTAGAGATAATGCCAAGAGAATGAAACAACCATCTGGTGTAATTATTCATGTTCTCTAAAAATAGTTTGCATGTGAATGTGGCACCATATTTCCCTATATAATTTAGAGGTTTGAATCTAAAGGAAAATTGCAGAAAATCACAGGAAATAAAGGCTACTCTTTTTTTAATGCAGATTAATGAATTCTTTTCTGAATAAAAAGGCATGGGCGAAAGTGCAGAGTGGAGGGGAACTGAGGGTGAGAGAGGAGTGTAGTATTGGTACTTTTAATGAAAGCATACATGTGACTACTAAAACTCATCTGAATTCATAATAATCCTTCTTTCATGTGCTTGTTTTTTCATGATACTTTGTAAAATGTTTTCAGATTGTACAGTTATCAGGTGAAGAATCATGTGAAGATTTTGATTGCTGTTATAGTCTAAATAAACAATGCAAAGAAAAAAATTGGGTGTGGAGTAATACAATTATTGATAAAAGCTTTTTCTCGTAGAAATAAAACATTCATCTCTGAGGAGGGGTAATTTGTGCATACAAGGCCATTTGCTGTCCCTGCTGCAGGAACCTACCCCTGTTTCTAGAACATCAGGCAGTTACAGAGAGCAGAAACAGTGCATGGCTTCAGCAGCCACTCAAACACTGTCCAAAAGTTTTTGAGCAAGGCACAGACTGAGCTGTGGTTGAATACTGTATTCCAACAATTACAATAATAAATTAAATGAGTAGAAACCTGTCCGAGGATAAGCTACAGAAATTGTTCTCCCCACTCTTAATTACATGTCTGTTTTCTGTTACATTAGGAAACAAAATACCCATTTATAACACAGGCAACACTCCGAGATTTAAAGTACTGCTGGGCAACTTGAGAAAAATACAGCAGAAGTATTTTTGAATGATAATATGTGACTAATGCACATAAGTAATGGATTTACAAGGAATGTGAAATTATTCCTCTTTACTCACGTACGATGACCAGTATTACCGCAAACAAGAACACGAGAACTAATGGATATTGATTGTGAAATAAATACCTGCAGTAGGTGTTGTTTGATGCATCATTTCCCAGGGCTGCGTAAGTGGAGGAGACTATACATACCATTGTGTACTCTGAGGGCCAAGTTTCCTATACAAATATGAGTAAGAGCAATGTGTGCTAGCTATAACTCCCCCATATCAGATGTACCACCCCTGTGTGTCAAAAAACCCAGCAAAATATTATCTCAGTAAAAATGTTCAGAATGAAAACTACCACAGGAGCCAAAAGTGGATAGGAAAGCAATAGGCCAAGATTCTCTTGCTGCATTTCAGTGTATGAAAGCACCATTTGGTTCACTTAGGCTCCAGGAGATGCAAGTGCTCTTGATGTCAATTCTCAATTTGATCTTCTACTTTTCAGTTACCATCTAAAGTTTTATCAGTCTGGTTTTAATATTCTCAGAATCCTATTCAATAGAAAACCAGCATATTCCTTCTAAATCAATCAAGTAGCAATTAAGAGCAGGTAGGCAGCCTGATAATAGGGTTAGGGTAAGGAAGACCTTAGCATGTCAAAGTCTTGTCCTTCTGCAAACTGCTCCTAGGAATTTGTTTGGCTGTCAGTACAGTCTTTACATGGTACCAGAAAGAGGAGGAGACTCAAGATTGACACAAAAATGGATAATAATAGCATTTTTATGATCTATTCTCAGAAAGTCAGGTTGCTATAAATGTACCTCCATGCCTACTTATTTCAAGACAATATTTTTGTACCAAGATGCTCTTGGTTTTCTCTGATTTTTTTACTAAGGAATGAATTCAAACTAATTAAAGAAATTCCATCGGGTTTTTGTTTTCTGTCATCTGCTTGGCTAAGACTAGTCCCCAGGAAATAACACTTCTGTGGGATAATACAAAGTTTACACACATGTGTACAATAGCTAAAATGAAGTAATTTCTCTCTTGTCTTCACTTTTTACAATGTTTTATATTATGTTCTTATAAAAATATTCATTAGCTGCTGAGAGTTGCATTTTTAACATATGAAGAATATAGTAGAAATCTTTAGATAAAAAGTGTAAGGCTATTGTACAAGGCTTACATCCATTTTACCAACATTTGAAATAGCTTCTTTAGTCAACAGCATTCTTTCCCCTCGTACCAAATATTTGTTTTTAAGGCATGATTGTTAGCTCAGAAAAAAAAAGATTTGAAAGCAATGTATATTTTAGAAAGATATGGTGCTGTATCAACAGTAATGTCAGGGCATTATGTCTGAAGAACAAAGAGCAATGCAGGGGTGTGTTATCAGAACAATAAAATTAAGTGGTAAACAGCATCCTTTCCACATCCCTCTTTTCAAGGAAAAAAAAAAATCCTCAGGTTAAACCTATGAAAAGTTATACATATGTTAAAAATCTACATACACTAATAGTTCTCTAGAGACTTAGAGGAAACCAGTAATGGTGGGAAAATATTTTACACAACCTGGTGCTTGCTTTCAACTAATTCCTGATTCAATTCAGTGCGGTAATCATGCCTTTTTCTTGAAATGCTTAAGATGACAAACCCCTTTTCAGAACTGTGATTGCCAATACTATTTGCATTAATAAATCTGGAAATAACAACTTCCAGATACCCATGTTGGATGACTAGTAAAATGTTTCATGTATCCAAAAAATCAAACAACCTTGGTGGGTTCCTTACTAGGAACAATAGCCATTTGAGCATATGTTATTTATGTTAATTGGGGAAGTTGTTATCTGACAATACTTACACCATTTCTGTGCCAAATTCAGAAAGACAAGAGCTGTCTCTCCAAGAGCTATTAATAGGATGCAGTGCCTTTTGGGGTGGCTGCTTAGATTTAAGGACACTTTTAAAAATAAGTTATGTGTAGAAAAGCTATTTTGAAAACAGGAAGGTTCATAAGAAGTGAGATTTGAATCAGAACTGAAACTCTTATTGCTTGCTGAAACCAAAGAAATATGACATAAGTTAGGACAAGCAAAAGACAGTTTAAAACTCAGACATTGGGAACTTTTTACCACAAAGGCAGTATAATCACCAAGTTGACAAAAATTATAACTTCACATGTGTAATATCAGGTGCCTTTCATGATGCGAAACTGCTAACAAGAGAGAGCTGAGCTAATGAAAGAATAACAGCAGCTAATTTTGAATCCAGCCAAGCCTGAAGGAGGCATATTTTCCTCTTTCCATGCAACTATTGAAACGGTGGGGTGCTATAAAAGCTAACTGCAACAAACAAGCAATAACAGATGCCACTCCCTTCCTTGGCTTTACAGAATTCATCAGAGCTTCCCACTATTAAAAAGCCAGCTACAAACACAGCATGCAGAAGTCTGAAATTCAACTTGGAAGCAACTGCCCATGTCACATGCTATCTGCAGTAGAGTGACCTTATGGGGATTGTATCAATATGGATGAGATGAGACAAAGTTATTAATTATTACACAAAGGTGAAATTTTATTTTCTCTTGAATTAATTGCAATTGATATTGAAATAACACCAAAATTCAAAATAATGATAAGTTCTCCTGTAAAATGCCAGAATGTCTTAACCCTACATATCTAGAATAAGTATTTGAAGTAACAGTTGTAAACAGGAGAAAAGGGACTTAACTGGTTTGAGTAATTCTCTGTATGCACCGATCTGCCTAGGTAAAGTATTATCCTTGAGCTATTTTCCTAAATAAGGGATAGGTTGCATAAAGAACTTAGGAAACTGTTCTTCATAGCTGGCAAATAAACTGGAAAGCACCCTCTCATCAGTATCTAGGCTCACTGTACTGTACTCCTCATATATTAGGAGTGCAACACTCTCAAAACGCTATCTAAAAGAGACAACATGCTAATAAATGCTTCATATTGCCCAGCAGAAAACAGTAAGGACACTGAGGTCTTGATTCCCCATCTTTGCTGCCCCAGTGTTTCTACCCATAACTGTTTTTTCAAAGAATTAATTTTGGTGGTTATGTCACCTCAGCCCTTTGATACAGTTGTGGGGGGAGCAGGAGATTTGAAATTTTTTTAAGAAGAATTAAAATTAGGACCTGGCCCTGCCATAGACAGAGATTAAGGTTTCAAAGATTAATTCCTTCCTTTCAGCACGGGCCACAGTTAGTTTCATGATTTGGATAGACTTTTAACAAACTTCACCTCCTTTATATGGAGATCATTAAAATTACAACCTGTTTCAATGCTCCATGTGCTTAGCTGTACTTAACTATGGGAACGTACCTGTGAAGTAACATGTTCTCATTCTGCTCGAACAGATACCCTCTTCTATGGTTGCATAAACCATTTTACAGGCTGGTCTCTTCTGAAAAAGGGATGTACCGTGCCAGGAGAACCCCAGTATACCTGCCTCATGGATAACATAGTGCCAGCCCAGAAGGTTCACTCAGAGGATTTCACTGAGTCCTAGTTCTGAGGCTGTGATGAGCTGCATTCTTGCTGACAGCAATTCAGTAGCATGCTTTATTATACATCAGCCACTGAACTAAATGACAATCATTGAAGAATAGCAAAACTCAGGCATGCTTTAATTATAATTTTGTATAGAAAGGTCATGTTGTTCTTCAGTTTGCCATGGGCATGTCTCTTCTAATCCACAAAATACAGGAGATGTAGCACTATTGTTTCTTCTATGAGATCATAGTAAATCAGAATTTTGCTGTATTCAAAGAATATTATGTTAAATTATACCTCCTCCCTTAATTTCAAAAGCTCATTAAGTGTTTACTTACATAATGCTGTCTGTGCTAGACTACAGATGCAGTCTTTCAAACCAACAATACTGCCCATTATATTACCTAAACAGCTGAAAATATATTATGGAGAAAAATCCACAGATGTCCATAAAAGCCTGAAGGAGAACTGCCATCATGTTTTAAATACTGTAATCTTTGTGTACAGATAGGATTAGACAACTCAACTACATGTCACCAGCCTTGTAAGTGAGACATTGTTAGTAACTAGTTGGTAGCTTGTAGTGACTAAGATGTTAACCGAAAATACACTTGGGCCTGGATTAATCCTGCCTAACTTTACTCACTTAAGTGAGACATTTAAGTTAGAAAAGTAGACGTAAGAGGTAATCTCTACAGCTAGTGGGAAGAGCTCAGTAATTCAGAGCTTTGTGTGGCTACTTCACCATTAAGAGTTGCCAACTTTCTTCCGTCAGCTCCTCAGGAGAAGAAACTCACTCAGGTGACTAAGCTGCAGATGTGGGTGCTATGTGGAATGCAAGCACCTCTGCCAAAATGAGTGATAACTAAAAACCCTACATAAATCAGTTGGGCACCTAACTAAACTTAAAGTTCAGATGTTGATCACATAGAGAGACATCACTACAGCAACTGAAATGAATTCATCATATACTTAAACAATTTGGGTGTAAAAATCTGAGAGTTCAAGCATTTAGGAGCTTTGAAGAGCCTATGCAGCAAATGTGCTCTGACCTCATAAAACATTTTATCCAACCACGTAAAGTTCAGCAACAACATAGCTGAAGAGAATGCACCTGAGGTGGTTTGTACCTTGTGTATAGTGTCCTTGTTATTAACTGCAATGATTATTCTGGTATCACTTTTCAGAACTAGCAATGACGGTAACCAACATCACAATCTGTAGACAGATTCTAGGGCTAGTTTGCAAGAGAAGACTGCTGTTACTAGGGTGTCCTTGTTACTACTTTGTGATTGTGAGATTTGGACAGCCTGTTCCTGGTTTATCAGATACTTCTGTCACTGCCTCAGTGGTCTCTGGGGTGAATACCTTCCATTGGAAAGCAAGGTATTACTGTCCTCCGGTGCTGCAAATTGCTGGCTTTGAAATCATAGTGGTCACACAGTTCATATACACAATGAGGAAGTCCTCATGGTTTATGCAGATCTCTGAATAGAAACTTATCAAAGAAGAGGTGAGCTAATGCATTATTAAGACCACTCTATGCTATTTTTAACACCTTTGACTTAACACTGGAAGCATATTGCCCAACATGGATTTTGGTGTGACAGCTAGTTCTTGGGTTCTGAAAAGCTTTGGGCATACATGTAATGCTAAAATCATGCAGAAGCCAGAGTACAGCTTAGTACATACTGATGAGAAAAAGTAAATTAGCTCACGGACATGTTATCTTGATCTCATAGCTTTTCTCTGGCTCATGCTGTAGGCAGGCCATATTGATTTCAGCACACAATATACCATGTAGACTTAACAACTGTACAAAGAGCACAAGATTCAGAAGCCATGGAAACAGTAAACAAAGGGAACGCAAAGAGGTTCTTCAGTAATCTGATGTGGTCCCTCCCATGGGCAGTGCTCCCTGCCCCAAGGATTGTTTATGCATTTTTGTACTGAAGAATCCATGAATAAAATACAGAAGCAGTATGTGAACTCTTCCTAGGCAAGGCTGCCTGTTATGGGGCTGTGAGTTACATTCCCAGTTGTTTACTCTCTTCTCCCTCTCAGTCTTGTTTTTCTTCCTGCACAGTGGCACAGCTTCAGCAGAAAGGCAGTGAATAAATTTCTATCATCCTTGCCTGAAACGAGGAAGTGAAGGCACAACTGGGCTGGGAGATGTAGGTTTGACCCTTCTTCAGATAAAGGGGGCAGACAAACAAGTTTTGTGCTTCCTCTGAAAGAAATTTGTTAAAGAAGAGGTGGACAGTAACACTGATACCTTCCCTTTCGGTTGAATTTTCTAAGAGAGGTATAAGACAGTATCCAAACCCAAAGTGGCAGCTAGAGCACCGAAGCCCTTCAGGTTACGAATGCCAGTCTTTCATAAACACAAGCTTTAGAAGTTTTCTGAGCTGCTGAAAGCTGGAAGAGGAGTAAGAATTTCTCTCTGCCTTCAGCCTTCCCTCCTAGCTGGCTGGCTGGCTGAGGCATCCTCAGTTACACAGTTAGGATAAAATTTCACAAAGCCAGCTCATGGTTGTAAATCCCAGCCAAGCAGTCTAACTCTTTCCACCCGTGATGGCCAGAACAGAGAATTTCTGGAATATGTCAAATCTAGCTGTAGCTGCCTAAGACCTCGCTGCCCTGAGATGTCTGCTCTCCCTTTTCACTGTAATTCAGTTATCCCTGTATGAGGGTGGCAGAATCAAAGCTCCAGTCCAGTGTTAGTGTGGTTTTAGGGGTTTTCGATAACTTCTCATCAGTGGCTTAAGCTAATACCCTGAAATTGGAACTGGAGCAGTGAGGTGCAAATCTAAGCTCTGTCCTCATGCCTCTGCCCTCAGGGGAAGTAACCACAGCAGAGAGGGAGGACAGCCAGCTGTGGACAGAAGTATTTTAATTTACTACAGCTCTACTAACCTTGACTATTGATGTCTTCCAGTCCTGGCTTGTGCACAGCCTCTGCTGCCATCACACCCAAAAATTCAGCTTGCTACAGTGAATGTATGGCTTAGAGAATTTTCCTTTATCTGATTTTAAGTAAAAGAAACAGAGCTCTGCCCATGCCACAAAGTTCTGATTGACTAAAATGTTCAGGAGATTGCCATATGTCAGGTGCAAGATGGCCACATATTTGTTATTGTAGAGCATTATTATGTTTCTCCGATGGTACAGTCAGCACATTTAGAGAATGCCATCAGAAGTGGCCATTCTCCTCTGCATTACGGTCATTGTCACAGCTTTTGGCCTGAGCTGCTGCTGCCAGTTAGGGAAGGAAAATTCCACGATATGAGATAAAGCAGAGCTCTCTTACAGAATAAGGAAAATAACAGCTTTGATTGTTGTTATTGCGGATAAACTGTAGAGCTGGAATACCTTGCTACTTTCCACAGAATCAGATTAAAAGAAAGATCATCTGGAAAAAAAGTACTAGACTGGCAAGTCTTGAGTAGATGGTGTTGATTTAATGCTGTTAAAAGTCACTCAAGAGAATAGAAACTTCAGATAAGACAGAAAAGCGACAAGTGCTTGTAATGAGTTGCTGCTTCATTTCTGAGTGGTTTGGAGCTTTAATGTCACAAACTATTAAACTTTCAGGTGCCTTTCAAAGACAACTTTTTTTCCCCAGAACCTAACATAAATTGTAAAAGAATAAGAGTTCTCAGTAATAAGTATGTGAAGACAATAAAATGAGTATGCTGAACTTTTATACATAGGGATCATTAAAAAAATAACAGACTACTCTTAAAATAAAAAGCATATCCTTCTTACTTTCAGTATAAAACCTGTCCACTGGCCTTGTGTCTCATTCTTCCCAATGCAACTCTGCTTTAGCAGGGTTATTTAGGAAATAACAGCACTGAAAAAAGAAAGTGATGTATTGGTCTGTGAGTCATATAAAATGTAATTTTGGCTTCAACATCTGAAACTTTTAGACACTTAAAAACCCTCTGCAGCTTTATGGTGGCATTTAACATGGCACAGGAACCTGAATGGGGACTTTCTGAGACATTGTTTCTCTAAACAGGCTAAAGATTCTGTGAGTGATTAAGGGAATATTGATCATGGCTCAAATCCTCAGTGGTATTTAGGTGCCACATCCCCATTAGGTAAGATTTAAGTAAAGAGGCTAAATACATCTGAAGACCTGAGATCATATTTTTGTAAAGGGAGCCCCAAGTTATACTCCCTGCTTCTACTCAAATTTTTAACCTTATTTTAATGTTTCTCTCTGTGTGAGAAAGCATTTCACAGTCACTTTGGTCTGCTTGGGGCAACATCACCTTTGCCATTTTATTTATTTGTATGTGTGCTTGCGGGGTTTCTTTAAGTCACGCAGAATACCAGAGTGGTCACAGGTATCTTGGTTAGAAACAGAAAACCAGACAAGCCTTGGTCCGCCTTTCCCAGTTTAGCAGTTCTGCATGTCCCAGAGACAGGGACAGAGTTCCCTTTGCATTTTCTTAGTCCCGCGCTGGGCTGCGTGGCTGCGGGACGGAGGGCAGCCTCTCAGGCTCAGCTCTGCTTGCTTCTCCCTGGGGAAGGCTGCCAGTGGGCAAACTCTGAATTTGTGAGTGTATTGCACTGCCAAACCAAGGGTCAAACTACAATTTTTAATCCAATGATGCACTACTTATGTCTGTGCTAATAGTGATCATTTTGATTAATTGTAATATTTTAACCCTCTGATATTAGCTCAGATTTAAGAAAACATATGGGAACAATGCAGGCAGAATACAGAAACAGGGAAAAGAAACAATGTGGATAAAACTTAGAAGAGAAGCAGAATAATGCTCTCAAGCTGATTCAGCAGGCATTTTGACTTCAGAACAAGTTTTGGTAGGCAGCTTGGGCACCTAATAATCCTAAAACAATTTGTCCTGTTTCATGGTTTAGTGGTGGACTTGGCAGTGCTAGGTTAACAGTTGGACTTGATGATCTTAAAGGTCTTTTCCAACCTAAATGATTCTATGATTAAGGGGTCCCTCATGTCATCAGAGACAGGGAATTTGCAATACTGAGCACTGGAGGAACTGAACTTTCACTTGGGAAACTGAACTTTGAAAAGTAGGAAACTCAGTCCTCAGCTGTACCAAGCCACAGAGCCAGTTTCTGCAGATGTGGGCTACAAATCCCTGCTTATTCAGGAAATATCTCATCCTGCTTGGTATATTCACTCAGAAACTCCTGAAATATTATTTCCTTTTCTAAGTCTTTGGAACAGCCAACAACAATAATCACTAGCTCTTTTTAGCCTTATCTCAGCACATTGACAATAGCTTTTCAACAATAAAATGTTAGTGGAAACTGCAACCGAAAATAATGTGCTCAAAACCATGTTCAGTTAGCTTTGTAATAAAAAGAGTCAGAAAACTTTGAAGTACATGACTTTTTTCATTCTCATTTAGTTACAGATGTGACTTCATCTGCTAATAAAAGAAAAATTTTATCTCCTCAAAATGCAACATAAAGTTTTCCAGTGTACAATATTTTCAGTCATCATTTTTTAACAATATAATATCTGCTATCTTTACTTAATGTACTTAATTATTTTTGTTTCTACAAAAAGCAGTATGAAAGTATGCATTCTTGTCAATAAGAACTGGTTGAAGAAAGTGTCAGTAAAAATGTTAACAAGGTAGAATTCCATTATAAATTTATGAAAATTGCAAAATGTTTGGGGGTTTTGTAAAGGATTGTTTTTCAATGACTAGCAATTGTGTGCAAAATGCTTGGCCATCCTCATAGTGTTCCTAATGATACAGTTGTATGCTGTTTTGAGATTCTCAAAGAAATATTTTGTATGCCACAAAGCATTTACAGTCAGTTTATCCCAAAATGAAACAAAACACCTGTTGGCAGAAGTAACAGTGGGATGGGGTGAGTCCAGTAGGTCTGTAAGTTTCTTAAGGAATACAAAAATAGTATTATCTCTGCATAGAACATCCTTAAAGTAAATTTTTGTAGGGAGGGACAAGACCATTTATTCATCTAGTTAAGAAAAAAATGACAAGGGCTTATGAACCCTTCTTCATGTCTGTAAAAGAACCAAGAAAATTCTTAGCTAAGTATAATCCTGAGGAATGTTTGTTTGTCTTTTTTCTCCCCTATTATATCTATTTGTCAAACCTCAGTCAAAGCTTCCTAAACTCTCTCATGTATTGGACCATCACAGCTATAAAAAAAGAAAAGGATTACTCCTGAAAATCCTGTACTATAACACATAAAAATAAGAGAGGACATACTCTTTGAACATAAATGAGAATAGAGAGGTGTTAGTTCTAAGCAAACAAGCATAGGACCAGTTTTGTTAAGGGAGTTTTAAAGGAGTAAATTTTCAAAGCTTAAAAAAAGGACTGTCATGGCCGAGACAGAAATTCTCCAGGTATCAGAAGCAGCATCAATGGAAGTACAAAGCTGTGAAAGGAGAAACCTGGTAGATCTGAATGTGCTTGTGGAGCTGGTAGGGATTGTGCTGGAGAAGAGCATGAAATAAAAAGACAAAGTAGAAAATGTCACCAAACCCACAGGAGCAAAAGGGAAGCTGAGCCTGCAGAAAGCCAGGTGAGGATCCAACTTAGGAAAGCACTTTATTCAGGGAACCAGGTCAGTATGAATATACATTTATGCACTATGTATAGTAAGTGGTAGACGTTTGCATTAAACTAAATGAAATACAGTCCAATGCCAGGTACTTTCCTAAATAGAGTTGTATTTAAAGCAAATGTCATGGACCAGCTAAGGCTGGGCTTTTCGCTGTGCTTGTGGATGCACTTCTGTTCCTAATTGCAACTGCACCAAATTAAGAGTCACTGTTCCCAACTCGCTTCCAGTGTTACCTAAACTTGAGTCAGTCAAAAGTAGTTTGAAGATGGACCTACTCTAGCAATTCAACAGCATGTGCAGTAAGAGGGTATGCAGTGCAGGTGTGCATCTCCGGGCAGGAGAAAACCAGAAGAGCACAACAGTGCAAGCACCAGGAGGGAGACACCTAAATCACTGGGCCAGAAGAAACACTGAGATCAAGAAATGCGAAAAACAGGAGCTTGCATACAGCTTGGGGGAAAACCAGAGTTCACATTTAGGGAAGCAGTAGGTCATAAAAACCATTTACCTTTCTCTTCGTAATCACTTCTTTGCTGGTATCATCTGCTCCCCTGCCTGTTTTCTGGTCTCAGGATGTGTCACTTGTCCTATGAGCAGAGTGCAGATATGGAGCAGGGACTATCTTTCTGTTTTCTGTCTGAGCAACAAAGTTGTCTTCCGGCACTTCCCAGTGTAAATGTTGTGATTGTAAATAATTGAAATTTCCCTAATGTTACAACAAGTTGTGAACACACCAGTACATTTTTTTTTCCATGTCACACAGAGAATGAATAATATGAAAAGAACAAGCTAAACTCTCTGGTTTTAGAGGGATACAAAAAGCAATGAGAACAAGACCTGAGTCAAACTATCATGGGGAGAAGACTAATAAATATATTCATAAAGTCTCCCCACTAAGTCATTGAAGAGGTAGCTCAATCTTACAACAACAGAATTATAAAACACAATAAAAAGTGTTGTAGTAAAACCCATCCTCATAACACTTCAGAGGAGAGGAACAAAGAGGCAGAACAAACATAAATGTCTTCATTATTAGATGTTGAGTGACTTGAGTCTGTTATTTAGAGAAACCTGTTTGGAGAAAGAGACAAATTTGAGTACGGAAATGCTTGTGATAACAATAAAAACAGTACGATGTTAATTCAGCTACAGCAAACAGAACTACCAAGCCAGCTGGGCAGGATCTGAAGTGTGAACTGACTGTGTTAATGTAAGAAGTGTATAATTTCTTTGATGTTTTACTCCTGGATGTTTTGGAAGCCAAGAAGCTTGTTGTGACTATTTTTCAGGCTAAAGAGAGCACTTGCATGCATAATACTGTCTTCACGTAAAAAAATAGAAGTGTTTTCATTTGTCTGTCCATTTTTTCAGCAGTGTTTTTGATACACAAAGATACAAATGTGTAAAGTCCTTCAAGTGTTAAATCCCAATTCTTCTGGACTACCTTTAACAGTTGAGATATTTGCTGCATTCAGGAGGTACTTCTGTGGCTCAGAAGAGAATTTTTCGAAGAGTAGTAACATTTGAAAGCTGATGCTTCATATCCTGGCTAATCAAAACTAGATTATATCATGAGAGTTAATGAAGCATTAAAGCATATTACTGAATAATGGAAAATTAAAACAAAACAAAAAAACCCAAAACATTTTATTCATTTTACATTTATTCATGTAATAACTGCAGCTATCACTGCTGGGTAGAAGAAAGGGGGTTTCTGTGGCTGGCTATTTTACTTAGGGAATTCAGTTAGCTATTCGAATAAGCCAGCATCACTTTTCATGGCCCTATCTTCCCCCTCCGCCCTAGTCTACTATTTTATTTTTCTTACAATTGTCTATCTTTGGTACACATATTTTTGTCTGTAATTCCAGTGACAGAAATTCTAACTGATTCTTTGAATGTTCAAATAAAACCAAAAATTATCACTAGACAAGCAAATAAAACAATACTTCCATTCTGTAGAAACTCTCTCTATGATCACAAATGAGCATATGATATGGGTATGATAAATGAGGACTGGTAAAAGGTGTTATCAATTTCCTTGCATCAGTTCTGTTAAAGAGGTCATTGGTACAAAAGGTTGTCATTCTGTCATATAACACTGCCCAGTATTTATTCATTTATCGAATAGATACTGTAACATTCTGCTTTCACTAAATGCTTACTTATAAATTATGGGAATGACATACAGGCAGATTCAGCTATTAATTCCCTGAACAAATCTGCCTCCATTTCTTTCCATCAAGCCTTTTTAACATTCTGCACAGGCTTCTCTAATCTTCTATGTTGTTAGTTTCTTAAAAATGGAGTCATATTTTTTGTAAGGCATTTATTGATCTTCAGAGGGGTTTATTGACCCTTCAGAGGGTCTTGGTGACTTAGGAAGGAAAAGAACAGTGAAAGAAAATAAAGCTAAGACCAAATGTCCCCAAATAAAACAGAGGAAAGAGAAAGAGAAATGGACAACCTCAGTGATTACAGATGTCAACAATAAAAATCTCTACTCTTTCACACTTGGGATTGGCTCCTCCTTTTCACTGATTTTGATAGGCAGAAGAGCCTTGATTTAAGATAAATCAGATTTGTTGTCCACCTAAAAACAAAGAACAAGAAATAAAAATAATAACAGAAAAGTGAAAAACAAGCAAATGAAAATAAAACAGTGGCACTAGCACTGCAGCATGATTTTTGTTTCCACAGGAGGTAGGAAAACGTTCATGTAAAACTTTCTCTCACGTTTGCCTTTGTACATTGGGATCCTCTAGAGACTGTGGGCACAGAGAACCAGGGAAAGCAGCAGGGAGTCAGCCACAGGAGCCTGCTTAAGTCAGTACAGATCACCCCATTACCAATTCAGCCTCCCCATCCTGAGGCCACTGATAAGAGAAAAGATGCTGCACTTGCCTTCTGGCATCTCTTTGGTGAGATGATCGAAACAGAAATGGATACAGATATATCTGAGGGAGGAAAATAAATACTTTTTTTCCACTTGTAAGGCCTATTTCCAGCCCAAAAGATCTAAAGAACAAGCTAGATAACTTCAGCTATTAACACAGAAAGTCAAATTTACATAGCCATTTAAACAAGAAATCTAAACCCTGAAATCTAAAACCGATTGTAGTAACACACTGAGAGGAATGCTTTTTTTCTCTGTTGGTTAATTTCTTATAAATTTTATTTTCTCTTTTGCTTTTTAATGTCATTATAGAACAGCAGATGAAACCACTAGAGAAGAGTTCCAGTACCATGAAAAATGCCGTGGAAACCAAAGGATAAAACAAAATTGCAGTGTATGGAGTTAATATCCTACTGGTATTTTTAAAAGCCATGTTCTTCACATAATGTCAATTTAACTCTTACAGATACAAAAATCGACGGTATCTTTTGGCATTTCTCACATTACAACTGCTATCAATTGTTCTCAGTCAGTTACTTTGAATAATTGTCTCTGGGCAGGAGTATTTATTTCCATAGCATTACATCATGTTGCAAACACCACCCTTCCAGTACAACAAACTGCAAAAGAGGAGAGCTGAGTTGCAAGCCTTTTCCCCAGCAGGCAAAACTTGCATTACAAATGTGGAGATCAGGTTTTCACAACTGCTGACCTATCCGGAAATTAAATTTTAAAAGCCTCAACACTCAGATTTTATCTGATCACTAGGGCTGAGACAGAGTCTTACTTCAAAATAAATGTTCCTCCTGCATTTGGTCTCTACTTCACATACTCCTCGGTTGCTTCCTCATTTTATCCTATGGAAGAAATATTTCTAGTCCTATGGAACTGAGGAAAAATTAACATATAAATGCTCAACTAATCATGAAAACCAAAGGCAAATGAAAGATTACCCTCTTAAATAAGAGGCACTTAAATATGTCTCGCACATCACCTAAAGACATTGTTCACTGTCAGGGGAAAGTATCAGATTCTTTAACCTTTAAGGCTAAAATATATATCCTCTTTTGATTTAGAGTCAAATAAGGACATGGGAATATAAAACATGATTTAGGAGAATGCCAGGAGTACTAAATCCAAAAAGAAGACCTAAAAACTTTGTTCACACTCACTTAAACCAGGCTGGCAATGGGCTGTCCTTGGAAGGGCAGGTATGGGAGGCTGAGGGACGACAGGGCAGTGCACACCCGAGAGCAGAGACAGGAGAAATCAGTGCCCTGGGTGTCCAAAGGCTCACAGAAAAGAAGAAAGGGAAATTTGAGCTCACAAGCTAGAGAACTCTTGGCCTAAGCTCACTCTGCCTCTGTTCTGGACTGAAAATTCACTACACACCCAGAGCACAGCACTGCAGCTAGGAAAATGCCTTGCCTAAAGAGCTGCATGGCCTGATCCTGCCCTGCCCCTGGAGGGAGTATCAGGGAAGCCTGGAGAGGGGTCAGTGCTGTGGACATGCTCTAATTACCCCAAGGAATCATCTCCAGACTCAGAATCCTCAGAAACACTTATTTTTTGAAACAAAGCCTATAAAATGGGTGGTGTTGCTGAATATATCTCTGACTTAATGTCAAGTTAGAGAAGAGTACACAAGAAATCAGGCCTCCCCGCCTTCATCTGGAGCCCAGAGGGGGTGTTCAAACCCACAGTTCTCATCTCTGAAGAGCAGCAAACCACTTCTCTTCAAAAACGTGTCTCCGCAGTGTGTAAAGCAAGATCCAGGAGATGAAGAATTGGGAGCACAGTGGTTAAAGCATACTTGTACGGTGGGGAATCCTGACATTCCTGCCTTCAGCACTGAAGCAGCTCTGCCGTGGAAATAAACCTTCCAACTTTATGGGAAAGGTGCTTTGGAGACCATGTAACACCAATCAGTACCACCTCCATTTTCACTTTTTCCTTTTCAAAACTCTACAAGATCACACTGAAAGAGCTTACAAATGTGGAAGTGTGTCGCTGCATCAGGATCTTACTTAAAGTACCTACAGGTATGACTAAACCCAGGAAAATGCACAATTCTAATGAATTCAGGGTCACGTTGTTGTTCTTTTCAATTAGAGACTTCATTTCTGATACATTTACCAGGTACAGTCAGAACACCTAAAAGCATGTACTAAATATAATGCCATAGTACTTACTAGGACCATGTCCAGTCTTTTTTCTTTTGTTTCACTGGTTTTTCATCAAATACCTGTGTCATTCACATGCAGTTCCTGCCATTTCTGACACTGTTCATATGTTGTACACTGACACAGGTGAGCAGATTTTCTTGTAATCCAGATGAAACTTCAGCCAAAGCCTGAGGTTCCCGGTGCTCTCTGAGCACACCAGCAGCTTCAAAACTGGACAAAAAGTTCAGAAACTACATAGCGCAAAGCTTGATTTCTATCAGCAACAATACTTGTATATTTTCACTTATTTCCTCCTCTGAAATACAAAAGCAGGTGCTCCAGTTCAGCAAATGGTGGCAAAGGTAGCTAATAACACACACTGCAAAATTGTCGTGACTCAGTGGTGAAAGGAGACCAGGTCCACAAATTCCAAGTTGTGAAGGTGTTACAGTGAAATTTAAGCTGCAAAAACAATATAACAACAGATAGTATAGTGATAAGAAAGCAATATCCTGGGATCTTCAGAGCTGGCTAAATTTATTAAAAAATAAAAAAAAAATTACAGTTCTTAGTCTGCATCTCTCTGTCATTAGATTAATTTGTAATTTGGCTTTCTGGGCATTAGTTTGAAGTATGTTTTTTAATGAGCCTACATCTATTCTAATACAGAGAAACAATTGTTTTGGAGTTTTTTAGACTGGTTTCTCTTGACAACAAAAGGCTATATTTCTTTACTGAAATCCAGCTTTGCTGAGCTATCTGGTGGTACAAGAGCTGAAACCAATCACAAGGGCCCAGCAGAGATCAGTCCCCTGCTCTAGGAGAGCAGTTGGTCCAGGATTGGAGACGCCCCCTTGAGTCTCTCTTTTTAGTTCCCTTAGAGAAAAAGATGGACATTAACAAGAACTAGCAATATTAGAGACATCACTCTGAGACAAAATTTAGGGTGACTAAAGCCCAGAGGAGCCCCTTCCCTCTCCTCACTGAGGATCAGACCCAGAGTCTACCTGAATCAATAAGCAATGATAAACTCATTGACACCGTGTGCTCCCTGTAGCAACCAAGCTTGCTAAGAATACTGCAAGGGGACAGAAAAGGTTTGGGGCTTTTTATAAATTTTCAGCTTTATGTTCACATCTTCTAAATCAATCAAAATTCTGAAGTACTTCCCATGTAGAAATTCAGTAAAAGTTTCAAATACTCTGTTTTCACTCTCATAAGCGCCAATATCACCTGGACTGTAAGCTCTAGGATGCCAATTTTTTCTGTATCTAGGTTGAAGTGAAGATTTTTGCTGAGCCATCAGAGTATCTTGTTATCCCATGCTTGTTACATGAATGCCTGAATTTTCAGGTTGTTAGAAAAGATACAACTAAAGCTCCATCAGTTGTCTTCATAAAAAACAATAAAAAAATTCTATTTTATTCCACCTTAAGTGAAACATTTCAGTTTCAATAACTTCTAAAGAAAATCTATAAACATTTACTATATATATATTTAGTTTAGAATGTTGATTCAAAACAAGAAATCAAAATACCTAGTTTATAAACTGCCAAAATGAACTGTTTCCTTTTAGAAAATAGTATTTATGGTGGGGTGGAGCTATTTGCCAAACTTGGCATAACATCACAAATAGCTGCAGTGAATCAAAAAATGCAATTTTGCATAAATAAGCTCTTTGTCTTTTTTTAAAAAAATGCACCCATTGCTGTTCTCTACATTGCTTAAGCCTAGGGGTTAGAGGGGGCATTACATTTATTTGGTTTGCTTTTTAGTGATGCCATTATCTGTCATATTGGCTCTTGGAATTGCTTTGGAGTCTGACGATCTGTATTGTGGGCAAGTTTTGCTTGAGCTTTGTACCCTATTTGTGCTTCAGAAGGTGGCAATGAAGGCATGTCCAAATGGAGAATTTTTGTTCAAAATAAATTTCCTGCCAAAAAGTTTAAACACAAAGGTTAATAGCTTTCGGTATGATTTTATACACTATACTTATTCTCAGAGAGTACATTTCCTATCCTATATGAATCACAGACTCCTGTTCCTCATTTAGATAGGCTTCTGCTCCCCTTAGAGTTCAAATCCCAGCATCCTTTGTGGTTGCTGCCCACAAGCTTACGCATATCATAATTATTGTAGACGGGATGAACCCAAATAAACCCCCTTTAAGTAGATCAACTATTAATGACTTCCTGGAGATTCCAAACACACTCCCATTAAATATTAATTATAAAACAACTTATTGCCCTACTGAGAGCAAGAATAATACCTCCTCGGTGACCTCATGGATTCTGACGATAGCTAATTCAAGACTGATGGGAAACAGGGGAGCTCAATGGAGAACAAAGGAACACAGTGAGGCCGTGTGATGCCTGTGGCAACACACAGAAATCCCCACAGCTGCAGTTTACCTTGCTGCTGGCATCTGAGACCACTCTTCACCTGTATATGTAAAGTCACCTATATGCAAAGTCAGCCGTACATGTAAAGTTAAGGACACAAACATCTCTAAAAGGCTGAACACTGGACTTCTGGATATTCAGTCAGTTATTCAGTATTTCAGTTGTCTCCCCTTCCCCTGTTCCCCAACCTTTACCACAACCCAGTCTTTTATTTTTCATATACAGGAGACAAATGCAGCCCTGGGTAGCTCATGCTGTACAGCTGGGCAGAGTCCAGATTTCACTGTTGAAATCTCCTTCTTTACCAACAAGCAAAAAAGGAATCGGCTGCCCACAAAATGGCAGTCTAAAAGCTTGGCCTGACCCCTGTCCTGGAGGCAAAGGCTGTGCTGCTGAGGGCACAGCCTTACACGCAAGCCCACCTTCCCCAGGTGAGGCTGTAGCCCTGAGCCCACGCACAAGGCTGGTCAGCCCCTCACCCCGTAGCATCTGCTGCATTTATTTTCCTCCTGGGGCTCAAGTCAAACCTCCCTCAGGCTTCTCCAGGTACAACAGCATCGGTGAATTTGATATCACAAGAATCTCAAGCTGTGATTAACACCTCCATGCCCCACTGCTTTTGTTTGATGTGATATCGATGCCTCTTGTACGCACCTCCTGGAGACAGCAGAGGGATCTGTAATGTTATGTTTGCTGTGCTGAGGAGAGTGTTTCCACTGCGGGAGGACACCAGGGCGCAGTGATTGCCGCTTGGCAAAAAAAAGGGACAAAGTGAAAATGAAAAATAGAAGAGGGGTGATAAATAAGCTTTAAGCCTGAAGCCACTTTAATGAGAGAAAATACAAAACTCATCCATGTAGGGATGGTCCTGTATTTTCCTTGTACCTTCACTGAATATATAGAGGGTGAAGTTAAGGGTTTGAGGAAGACAAAACTCCGCCAGCAACAAAATGATCTGCTATGACAACAAACTCCTCTCTGGGCTAACAGAGTTGGCCTAATGATAAATCCATCGTGACTACCTTAAGGGCTGCAGCACTACAGCTGAGAAAACAGTGCAGTTGGATATTTTAAGTTAATAAGCTTTTGCAGCACCTGGAGGTTGACTCCTCAGCAGTGATGCTAAATGCAGCAGCACTTAACAGTGGGTGCTTCCGACCTACTGGCACCAAGAGATTATGGTTAAAATTTTTATTGTGTGTTTTCCAAGCCTGCTATTTGAATAATGCACTGGCCTAGCAATACTGAATGAAGCTTTAAGTGAATTTAAGACCCACTATCTCAAACAGTAGAGTCAAGCTATTCCAAAGTTATTTCCTATAAATAAATAAATAAATAAATAGAAAGACCCAAAGATGTTTCCTCATCTTTGAAAGTCAGGACCAAGTTTTCCTTAGAGATTCTGAACCCAAGATTTTTATTTTTTTTTTACGTCACTCAAATTGGACCTAAAATTCTTAGTTTCCCAAGTATTAGCTGCATGACCCGGATACCTGGTTTATGTAAGATATAAGGAATATAGGATTGACCATAAGTATACATATCTAGAAGACTTTTAAAAAGACAGTCTTAAAACACTGCCAGATTAATTGACTTGTAAAGCAAGTGGGCTGTGTTAAACAATAGATTTATAGCGACCTGGTTGCAGAACCAATAGAAATGAATAAAAAGTTCTGCTTGACAAAAAACCTTCAGTCTATGCCTGGATAGGATCAGATTTGTTGCAAGTTCACTGAGATGCACTATTTGCTCTTCTGGTACAACATATCTCCCAGGCATATCAACCTGCAATGGCCATGCAGGTAGCTATGTCCAAACAAAGCAAAAGACTCTAGTCCTTATGTTTTAAAAAGACATACAGAAACAGTAATATAATATAACCTATGTTTAAAGTACACATAAGGAAAAAACTAAATAACAAGGATTATAGAAGCAACAAATTAAGAAACATCGCTAAGGAAAACTAGACGAATAGCAATGGTTGGTAAATTTTCTTATCAACAAGGAAGGGAAATCCATCTCTTACATGGCTGTGAAGGGCACAGAACATTCACCTCCTCTTACAATGAAGAAATGGAAGGCAAGTGCAGTAAAATGAAAGCTTTGCCAATCAAACTGAGCAGGAGAGAATAACCAAAATCCAATTGTCTTAGAGGAAGATGCTGAGAATCTTTCTCTGTGAGCATATCCATTACTGTTCATAATTAACAAACATTTGAAACCTATAGAAATTTCAAAGGACTGGAGGAATGCCAGGCTTCAAAACTGAATAAAAGCAGGGGCTGTGGGAATTGTAGAGGACTTAGATATCAATTCCTGGAAAAAATATGGAACCAATTTGAGACTGTCAATTAAATTTAGAGACTATGGAAATGTTCAGCATCAGTCAGCCTGATTTCATGGAAAGTAGGTCTTTTCAAATCAACTGTTCCCTTTATATGTCAGGATTTCAGGTCTAACTGATATAGTCAAGTTATATTGTTATATATTTAGATTTCTCCTAGACTCAGTACCATTCAGTTTCCGATTTTAGATCTCAAGATCCTGGATCTAAAGACAGTACAATGAATTAAAACTTGGTCCCTGATGGATCTCAAAATGCAGTTCATACTGAGAAAATAGTCAGGAATGGAGCTTTAGCCATAAGGCCACAGGGAATTGATTCTTGACCCCTATTTTTATCAGTAACTGAGATAAAGCTACAAAAATTTTACTAGCATAGTAACTGATAAGATCAAAGAGTATACTTAATAGTCAGGTTACTGTTACAGGAAGACCTGAATCACTTGGTAAATGATCACAAAGCAATGAAAGTACATTTTGTATGGTCAAACGTAACATAAGATAGCTGGGAACACAGAGTGCAGGTTGAACAAGTTTCTGTCTTGGAAATAAGTAATTCAGAAAGGGACTTAGAGGTCATCATAGGTAATTGCCTCAACATGAGTTCACAGCACAAAGCTGTGGCAAGAAGTTCTTGTACACTTAAAAAAGTAACTTCAAGGGGAGGAGGGAAACCTTGGATTTTTTCATCTTTCTGCACAGCACGGATCATGAATTTCCTGCTATGATCATCTGGGCATATCTCTCCTAATCAGTTCCCTGCCATTGCAGAGGCCTCAAGCACTGCTCGCACCTTGGTCTCTTTTGTCTCTTTGCCAGTGGCACACAACACTTAACTCTCCTGGTGCCTGAACTTCACATTATTTAGGCCAACCATCCAGCAGCTTTGGATTCAGTATAGAGGTTCCTAGGTGAAAATGTAATGAAAACATGGTATGGATAAGGGAGATCAAACCACATCAGCAGAAGCCAGTCCCTTCAGCCTTCCCAAGCTGGGTGGTAAGTCTTCATAAGGCCAACTGCACTAACACACCCAGAGTTTATCTTATCAAGGGCAGGGAGGACTCCTGGATACGTTTTTCCCCGTGATGCGGGGCTGCCGATGCATGGGGCCTCAGAATGTCTGCACCGTGGAGCCTTGCTGTGGGACATTCCCCTCCCAGGCCAGCCGAGTCTGAGCTGCATAAGGGTTGGATGCAACAAAGGGGCTACGGGTTGGCACCCCTCCGGCAAGATCAATCTTCCCAGCTTTAAACTCTAGAATCTGCTGATATATATTGTGCCAATATTTATTTCAGAAAATTATCTTTCTGCCTGGGATAGAAAACATCAGGCTGGCTGCTCTACTCTCAGCTTTCCAGAATTCGTGCATGGATTTCTATACTTGACTATAAGTCAAAATATTTGGGCAAACCCTTAAGACCATATTCCTTCTTTGTAGTACCCTGTTTTTTAATCATATTAACAATGAAAGCTCAGATTACTGTTACATTTTTAAGAGCTTTCCTTCAAGAGTTGGTCTTTCATGTATTCAAAAGGCATAGAAACAGAATTTTCAGAAGAATGCTTTTTTCAGATGTGTCTTCTCTCAAGTATTTGCAAAAAAAAGGTTTATAGAACAAAAGACACAGACTCATAGTTCTATGCCCAAATTGAAATTTCACTTAATGCTTACAGGAGCCCCAGCTGCTTCTGGGAGAGGATGTTGCCTGTCTTGTTCACAGCATATTCCTTCTGCTCTGCATTTCTGACCACTGAGAACACATCCCACCCTGTTTGTGAAGATTCCATTTAGCCTCATGCTAAAACTTGGGAAGAGCAAACTCCCAGCCTGATGGAGATAGAGGATATTTCCCCACAGGGGGCCCTCCTGTCTTTCAAGACTTGTGTCTGTTCCCTAGCTGTTTGCTTTATCCTTTAGTAGCTTATTTTGATGTAACTCCTTGAAGTCAGAAAGTATAATATGAAAAAGGGAATCTAAAAGCATGTAATTTAAAAAAAATAATTCCTGCAGTTCTCTCATTCCCTCCCTCTCCCTAAAAGGATTGCATTAAGTGTTTGATACTTGACATTTGTAGAAAGATCATGAGGTTGCTTTTTTTTTTCTTTTAATGTATGAGAAATTGAGAGAATACAGGGCGATGGGACAGATAACTTGGTTAAATCATTAGCACAGACCTCTAAAAATGTGGTTCAATACATAAATCATTTTTGTCTGATCTTTATTATTCTCCTAGGGCCTGGGTAAAGTAGAGATGATAAAACACCTGGAGTATTATGAAGATGAATTAATTGTTCTTCATGAAGGACTTATGCACTACAGCGATGAGGGTCTTAAAAGTCATGCCAGATGGACATTGCTTGAGCTGATGCAGAAACATCATAGGCATGATGAAAGGGAACCACTTGTTTCTTGCAGATTACACAGAAGCTAATTTTGCTAGAGGACAGAACCATTCAGGAAATCTGGAGTATTCAAGGATTTAGTGCTTCTGCCAGGACATGGGGCTGTGAAGAGAAGAATCTGGCTCCACTTCAATCCATGGGAAATATCTCCAAGATGATATTCTTAAGATCATCTTGGAAACAAAACAAAACACTTTTTCTTTCAAAAATTCCCCTTTCTGGATGTTGGTTCTTGACTAGCTGAGTTTCAAGGCATAAATCTTTATGTTTATTGAATGTGAAATTTACAACTTCAGTTCCTTAGCAGCAAGTTCGATTCCTCTGTTGTAAAGACTCTGAAGCAGGAGTAGCTATGGATTTATGGGTTTTTTTGTCCACTTTAAGAAAAATGCATTGAGAACAATAACTCAGTAGCTGATAAAGCAAGTCTGTTGCTAATTCTGCTTCACTGTGTAAAGTAAAAGAGGTTTGAGAATCCAAGGCTTGACCTTGCTTTTTTCCATGGGTATTTTGGTAAATCTGCACAGACTTCACCATCTCTACAGCCACAGGCAAACATCAACAGGAACTGACACTCAGTTTAAACTCCACAGTTAAAACCACCATCCACTTGAGACAGGCCAGGCCAGAAGCTAAGCAATCTGTTTCTCATCTGTAGAAATATTCTGAGCCAGGAAATGCTTGTGACTCTTCTCTCAATTTCTTCAATTTTCTCCATTTGTAGTGCAGCTCTGTGTTGTCTTTTGGGGAGCACTGTTAGTCATGATCAAGTAAGGATCTATGTTTAATCTGTGAAGATCAAACACCTGGGGGTCCTGGTCAAACAGCCAGCGGAATATGAGCCAGCAGTGTGCCCAGATGGCCAAGAAGGCCAACGGCATCCTGGCCTGTATCAGAAATAGTGTGGCCAGCAGGAGCAGGGAGGTGATTGTCCCCCTCTCTTCAGCACTCACGAGGCTGCACCTCAAATACTCTGTTCAGTTTCGGGCCCCTCAGGACAAGAAAGACATTGAGGTGCTGGAGCGTGTCCAGAGAAGAAAAACAAAACTGGTGAAGGGTCTAGAGAGCATGTTTTATAAGGAGTGGCTGAGGCAACTGGGGCTGTTTAGCCTGGAGAAAAGGAGGCTGAGGGGAGACCTTATCGCTCTCTACAACTACCTGAAGGGGGGTTGTAGTGAGGTGGGTGCTGGTCTCTTCTGTCAGGTGGCTGGAGATAGGACGAGAGGAAATGGCCTCAATGGTTGTGGCAGGGGAGGTTTAGATTGGATATGAGGAAAAATTTCTTTACTGAAAGGGTTGTCAGGCATTGGAACAGGCTGCCCAGGGGAGTGGTGGAGTCACCATCCCTGGAGGTATTCAAAAAGCACATAGACAAGGCACTTCAGGACATGGTTTAGTGGGCATGGTTGACAGTTGGACTCAATGATCTTAAAGGTCTTTTCCAACCAAAACGATTCTATCATTCTAAATTCTAAATTTTAGGAAACTGATAGCATTGAGGTCCACATGACTTCAAGCAGGGTTACTTCAGAAATAATGTCAAATTTAAAGACTACAGGTTATGCCCAGAACAGTCAATAAATTAGCAAGATGACTCAGAATGAACAATAACTAGATAATAATTCAAATCATGCTAATCCTAAGTTTAAAGTAAAGACAGAAGAATGCATGGAAGTTTAGAAAATTATAATGTTCTATAACATATACAAGTTGAAAGAAGGCAATTATATTCCATGACTTTATTAAATTGCACAGTAATTTAAAAATACAATTACTTTTAAAATGAACAATGGAAAAGAATAATTATATTTCATTATGTCAGCTGAGTTGCTCAGATGAACACTGTGTACTGCTGGATAGATACAGTGGCACGGAATCCCATAATGTGATAAGTTTAAGAAAATCATGATTATCAGCCCCATATGCTGGGAGATATTTTATTACTGCTGCTGGCAACTGACGTATTTAAAACTCATTAATTGGAAATGGGACAGAAATTGGGAAGAAAAAAGGAGGTGAAAAGGTAGCACTCATACCTCAAACAAGTTTTTTTCAACTTCAGTTCACCAAGAAATGAAACATTTTAGTGTTTGATTATATAGTTAAAGATTAGTCAAGCAGCTTTAAAATAACATCTTTTGCTAAAGCACCTGTTCTCCAGCTGTTTGATCATCTTCGTGGCCCTCTTTTGGCCCCTCTCTCGTCTGTCTGCATCTTTCTTGAGTTGTGGGGACACAGTTCTCCAGGTGCAGCCTGACAAGTGCTGAGTAGGGTGGGATGATCTCTATCTCTGATAGTAATGCCCCTGTGGATGCAGCCCAGGATCCAATTTGCCTTCGTTGCTGCAGCGGTGCACTGCTGACTCCTGTTCAGCTTGTTGTCCACCAGGACCCCCAGGGCCCTTTCAGCAAGGCTGCTCCCCAGCCACACAGGTCCTAGCCTGTACCAGGCTCTTTGGTTATGTCGTCCCAGGTGCAGGACTTTGCACTTGTCTTTCTTTGTTAAACTTCACACTGTTCTTGCTAGCCCACTCTTCCAGACTGTGCAGATCTCTCTGTAAGATGGCTCTCCCTTCTGATGTGTTCACCTCACCACCCATTTTGTGTCACGAGCAAACTTGGTGAGAGTGCTTTCAATCCCATCATCCAGATCATTTATGAAGATGTTGAACACCATGGGGCACAGTATTGGTCCCTGGGGGATCCCATTTGTGACTGGCTGCCAGCCTGAGTAAAAACTATTGATTACCACCCTTTGGGTGCAGCCTGTGAGCCAATTTCCTACCCAACTTGCAGAGCACCTACCCAACCTGTATCATACCAGTTTGTCCAGGAGAAGGTTGTTAGAAACAGTGTCGAATGCTTTGCTGAAGTCCAGGCAAACAACATCCACTGCTCTCCCCATGTTGACAGACAATAGTATTTTGTTGTAGAAGGTGATCAGATTAGTCTGGAGACTTCTGGATTTCAATTCTGTTCAAAACCAAGAAAGGCTTCACAGAGTACTAAAATGTGGGAAATCAAAGTTCCAAACAATATTTAATGCTTATAAAGATTTAAAGATTATAAAGAGTGGAAAGGTCTAAGGAAAGAGAAATGCACCCACACACGCTTCTAACTCAGTACTAGCCTGAAGATGGAAACTCAGAATTAGACAGCCAAGCCAGAATGAGGTGGGAAACCAGGTCTCCTGCATTTCTTTCTCAGGGTATTTTCTAATCTCTCATGGTCAGATCTCTTAATCAGACTTCAACAAGAAGTATCTACTGGTCTTCTGTTTGTTGCAGGGTTTGTAAGAAATCAGAACTGACTGCCTAGTAAGGGACACTTAGATTTTTGGTTTCCATGTGGTCCATTCAGTCAGTAGTTCATGTCACTTCACTAACAGGTTACAGCCCCTTTTCCAGGCTAACAATACTCCAATTTATACTTTTTCTGGTAGTGCAGACTTTACTGTTTGACTTCTTCTGTCACTCTCTAGCAACTGTATAGCACAGGATGCATGGCTGGAAGAAAGCAAGAAAGGTTATGACATTTCTCCATCCTGTATAGGATTTCTAGCTGCTGTTTCAATTCCATAGTCTGAATGGCAGCCAGAATAAAGCAGGCATATCTCATGCTGGCATGTAGGGAATAAGCAAAAAGAAAAGGCACATATGCACATACAGACTTGCACAGTTTCCTAAGATATGCCTCAGTCAGCTAGCATTTGGGAAGTTTCTTCCCTAGTAAATTTAATATCTATAGTAATCAACTCTTAGTTATACAACGCAAATTTAGGGCAAAGCTATCTGCAACTTCACCGAGTTAGACTGAAGTTGCATGAAGTAAAAATTAAGTGACCTTTCAAAAATGTTTGCAAATCCCATAAGTGCTGGCAGGAGCTGTTTTCTGGATACATTTCTTTTTGGAACTATCCCTTTTTATATTTGAAATCCTTCACAGTTAAATTAATTTACATCCATTATGCATCATAACGTTCTGGGATATTTTCTGTTTAAATGCTCATCATTCTTAAACTTCAGTCTTAAACCACTGTAATGTCTAGTTTATGCAAGGGTATTTTATTAATCACAACATACGCTATTGGTTAGAAAGTATGACCTATTAACTAAGCAATTGTGCAATTACATTTATGTCATACTTGTTAGTTTTAGGGTTCATGTTTTCTTTGGAACTTCCAGATGCCATTTGGTTTAATGAGTTAGACTTTCAGTCTGCCCAGTCTTCAAGAATTGCAAGTAGCATTAAAAATTCAAGCCATCTTCTATCAAAACTACATATTTATAAAAATAATATCATCTTATATTTGATGTAATACTAATGGAAAGAGCTTCAAATGTGCTCTGTAGAAATGACCCAAATATTAGAAGACAATAGAAATTATACATTACCTCCTTTGCACATTTAGAAAAAAAATCACTGGAAAGAGGAATTGAGCAAATAGATAAGAAATTCATATTGTAATATTTCAAATATGATCCAATTTAACCTCTAAATCAGTGCTTGTAGAATCATTCACATGCCCATAAATATCCACCTTGTTGAAAACAGACTGTGTAGAGAAAGAAGAAAATCCCACTCCTGAACACACGGTTAGAACTAAGGTCAACTTGCAGGTATTTCAACCTCATTAATGGACAAAAAGTGTGTAAGTTGTTTTTTAGTTTCTCAACTACACTGACAGAACTTGGGGAATGATCTTGTGGTTGTATAAATATCTGTATTTGCCATGTGAGACAAAATGAGGATGAATCTAGCTGCCTCTTACAAGTCTGAGCAATCTCTGTCTCTCTGCTTCTGACCCCTCACCTCGTGGTCTCTTCTGCCTGATCTATTTGCCCTCCAGCTTCCCAGTGATTCTGCTTTCCAGGGAGAAACAGAGATAATGGCACTGCCCAAGATAGACAAGGTTTTAAGACAGAAAGTTTCTGCTAAATAACACTCCCCTTTATGGAAATGCTGGTAGTCATTAAAAGCTTTGCATAACTTTTTAAGACTTCTGAGGGGCCTTTGAAGTAAATACTGTTTATTTACCATCCCAAAAGTTCTGAAACAGAAACAAATGTTTCCTGGAGATGGCTTTCAAATTTAAGGTATTAGGCCCAGATCTGTTCTGAGTAAAACAAGGAAAAATCCCCAAGGCTAACTTACTTCAGGTTTACACTATTACCAGGAACAGATTTGTCTGACATAAAGAAATCTGTCACCAATACTATGAAGTCATATTAGGCATAATTCAGAGCATACTTGACCTATACTTTCTGAAGTATGCTATTATGGTGCAATACACAGCCTAGCTACAGACCAGATGTGTGTGTTGTGACAGAGCCGGCATCCACTGAAGTAAACTTATCTCCTGTGGCATTTAACTTACGCCATCTGGATGTCAGTTAAGGATTCCCTCTCAAAAAGTGTACACTTTCAAGTGATTTTTGTTTCTAGTAGCTCTAGGAAGAGAGTGTTCCTAATCTAAATACATTTTTTTGTTCAGAATTTCACCGAAGTGGAGTGTTCAGCCTAATCTATTGTTCCTACTTATGCTTCATTTTAGCATTGTAAATAATTCTTCCTGATATTAATACATTTGTAGTTGCATTTCTACTTCTATGCTATTTTAAAACTCTTGGTTATCAATCTTCAATCCTAAACAAAAGCAATGGGCATATTTTCATTGTTCCAGATCAGTCGCTTTTTCTAACAGTGGACAGTAGCTGATGCTTGTGGAAGAATAAGGTACATATAGTATGACCCTTCCCTTGACAGATGACAGCAATCAGTAGTTTAGAGACTCCTCAAGCTGGAGGTTACCTCTGGGCCATTGTATTTCATACAGCTATTATTCATGAATTTGCCTAATACCTTTTTGAACCAATTTATAATTTTGACCTCCTCACAAATTGAGACTCATCATTTAAATTACATATAAAGGGAAAAAGTGCATTCATACATTTTAAATGTTGCTTTTATTATTTCAGTGAGTCTCCTTGCTCATGACTGTGTCACAGAACAAACCCTTCTTTATGCTATTCCTGTGCGTTACAAACCTTTATCATATACACTGCCTTTTTTCAAAATTAAAAAGTTCTAGTTGCAGGGAAGATTTTCATACTTTGACCATTTTGTTGCCTTCCTTTGCATCTTTTTAAGATGGGAGAGACAGAACACATACAGAAAATAAATAGATTCTGTTTTCCAAATTCTTTCCCAGTTCTACCCAGTTTGTTTTCTCAGAGCTTCAATGATGACTGCAATAATGCAGTAACAGTTACACACCCTGGAATTAAAATGCACCATGCAAAAGAAAGACAAGGAAACTTCAAGCTGAAGAAAGCACAGGAAAGTTGTCAAAACACTGAAAGCCTCTCAGTGCCAGGGACAGGAAAGTGACAACAACATGGAAATTACAATTATTCAGAGCCAGAGGTCCCCTCAGAAGCATTAAGCATGCATTACAGCTGTGAAGAGCTATGGACATGGTTTCTCAAGAACTGAGAGACAGAGCAAAGGGATAAATTAACAGTTTCCACACTCAGCTGGAAGAGAAATGTTACAAATAAACATTGAAAACCGTGAATCATGTGATTTTACAAAAATTACTAAGCCCCTAAGCCTGCAATTCTAAGGAAACTCGTTGACAGCAAACAGCTGCATTGCTTATAAAGTCCTGCTCATGGCACTACAGTTACTCACAAGCACAAATCTTTGCAGCATCAGGCCACAATTTCTAGATTACTGACCAATTTTAAGCAGTGAAGTATAAAAAGTATTTATCCTACTGCTGCAAGGTAGTGTACCGGCATTTGAGTCAGCCCACTGACATCACCACCAGGAGGACTTTGTTTCTACCCCATATTGAGTAACCTACAAGGTAATAGTTTATATATTCAGTTCAATGAGTGGGCTGGGACTTATATGCTTGGTCACATCCTGTTTTACTAATGCCACATGCAGTTATGTGGGATTATGGCTTGTGACGTATGCCTTGTGCCTGATGGAGAATGTGTCCCTTTTTGCCCAGCAACCCGCCACCCGTCACAGAGTGGAGCCCCGAAGGGTGCCCTGCCTTCCTTCCTTCCCCAACCACAATGTTCGCATACCTCCTCCATCAGGGGAAAGGGTGCCAATCTGTTGGAAACCTGTTTGTACACAAGATGTCTTTAAAGAGAAAACATTGTAAGAAAGTAGGAAAAACTAAAACCTCTTGCAAGGGTGAATGTGAAGACATTCACTACATTATCTGCCACAGAAGCATATTATACCGTGCCACTGACTGGGAGGAAAGGATGAGTCAGAAAAATAATTTCAAATTATGATATTTTACAGGAAGAAAAATGACAACAAACCCCACCTTAAATTAATGGAATTGGGCTGCAATATCATTATTCCCGGTGCTATTAGAATTTTGTCCCAAGTACATGATATTCTACGTTTTTCATAAAGCCCTCAGAATCTCAGAAAATTCTCCAGAAATCTTAATTTCCGTTGAATAAAAAAGAAAATAAATTCCCTTTTTCTAGGTCTTTCTGTCCAAAATGCTTGTAAATCTGATCAAAGGAAACCATCACCTATTTCTTTAAGTGATATTTTTAAGCCTCCTTCTCCCCAGTTCTGTTTTCTCCAGATTCCTGATCTTGTGACATTTGGCAAGGCAAAGCCTGAAAACTCTATTATTAGTCAGCGAGAAAATGCAGCAAATAGCTTAGCTTCCACATTCCCCTTCTCTCACAGAACAGTGTTATCCCGCAGCTCACCTCCTCGCGAGGTGGTGGAAGAAATCCTGTGTTTTGAAACTGGTGGTGAGATTACAATCAAGTAGGGAGGGAGGGAGTGCAAGTCAGTGTGGGGAAGGAGAGAAAAGGGTAGAGCAATATAGAGGATGCTCTGGAAGAAGCCCGACATAATTGCAGTCGGCTGGACTGAGGTTTTGCAAGCATCAGAAGATTTCTGAAAAATAACATCTAAAGTGTGCTTAGAGGCCTCCCACTAAAACTGCATTTCACGTGCTGTTTTTGTCTCTGATAGATCAGCTACAAAAAGTGCAATTGTGTTTCCTCTGACAAGTCACAGAGAGTGAGCCCTTCAGGGCTCACCTACTGACAGCTAGAGGAAAAACAAAGGCAGAAATACCTTTCTCAATACTATTGCAATAATCTTTATTGGTCTGTTTCTCATCAAGTCCTGTCTTTTATTTTTTCCTTCTCTTTTTTTCTTATTTGCTTGTACAGGTTTCACAGTTAAAAAGGAAACTGTTGCAGGAAATCCATCCTGTGAAAGTAAGTGCAGTGTAACATACGGTATTGTAAGAGGGAAGAGGAAAAGATGGCAGGTATGAAAAGTAAATATCACTACATAGAAGAAAAATACTTCTATGAGAAGTATACAAGAAGAAAAAATACTTCTACAAGAGCAGCCAAATAATAGGACATTTTCATTAACAACCTTTGTGCTTCATTGGAGAGAAGCATAAGCACCTCCAAAAAAACCCCAAACAAACCAGACAATGGATTTGGTTTTGATTTTATGTTAAAATGTATCAGAAAAGTCCTGTGGCAAAGCTCTGTCTCCACTGAAATAAATAAAGAAGTTGCTGTTGCCTCTGTGGAATTTAATTTAACTCTTCACATTTATGATTTTCTATGAATGCTGGGAAATCCTTGGTGCTGTTCTTCCGCTCCATAGAATTGAGATGTATGAGAAGATATTGCTCTCTGCCAATTCCCCACTTTGTCCAGGTCAGCACAAGCTCTCCTACATCATTTACTATCATTCACATGAGTAATCCCATTGTATCCAAGGAGACTACTTCCTTGTGCACCAGGTAAGCGCTGATATAAATGTTTGCTGCTTTAGAAGCTATTTTCACAGCAGAGTTGAATATAGAAAACATATTTCACTGTTAACACATTTGTACCATCATAATAATAGATAAAAAGGAATTCTATCCATTCAGGCATCATTTTCATCTCACTTGTTAATGGGAAATTTCACTTCAGAATTATAAATTAGCCATCTCACTATGCAAAGACTTCGGCTTTCATGATATAGGAACACAATGGCCACTTAAGTATCTGACTTAAATATTTTCCTTCATAAGAAGTCTGAAATATTGGAGCTTCCCTCTGCATTGAATTTCCACTGAACATCTATAAATTTAGCCCCTTACTGATAAGTCTTTTAAGGAATCTTCTTATTGTGATTATTTCAGAAGAGGAAGACAGATAATTGTAGGTGACATACCTGTCACAGGAACTGTATTTAAGCTACAGGGTTTTCTTCTATAAGAAATCACTGTTATGATTACTGCCACTTTCAGATTTAAATGTAAGAGTCATCCTTGACTTTCCTTTAGTTCATCAGAAACAAAGGCAAACAAATAAAATCCCCTAAAGCTGTTTCCCTCAAATTAGCAAAGAAAAGTCCCATTATTCCTATTCTAACCACTGAAGGTAAATTAAGACCCTATATACTTGAGACCTTATAACCAAAAGACATTTGTTGGAGGTGGAAGAAAAGGATGCATTTTATAGAAATACCAGTGAAAGTTTTAACAGATCCTGTTTTGAATCCAAGCCTTGATCTTAAAAACAAGCAGACAAGCACTGCCCCCCTTCCCTCCCTAAAAAACCCAACCAATCAACCAACCAACCAAAAAAAAACCCCAAAGTGCCAAATGCTTTTCTGTTTGCCTGGACAGGAGCTAGCATGAAGTTTAATGATTTGTCTGTTGTTTTTCAGCAACCTTTCTTGTCATAGTTCCCTGTCCTTCCCTTTTTTTCTTGGCAAAAGCTTTCAACAGCTCATAACATTTCCAAAACACTCTGAAATATCACTCAGGACTGTGACTTTTTCCAGTTCCTCACTCATTGCCAGTGATTATCTACCCCAAAGGAAAAATCTTTTGAAAAATATTGTCATTTGGAAACATATTCTCCAGTCTGAAGACTGTGTTAAACACCACATTCCTCTCCTTTCTTTGAATTTGCCAGATATAGAGCTGTTAAGGTTCAGAAGGAGCACTCACTTAAATTATTACTCTCTCATCATTGCTTCATTGTTAGAAGAAGGAATGATATGCATGACACTGGTGTCTTTTCAATCCCTGCATTTTAAAATTTTAAATTCCAAAAGCAAAGCAAATAAAATTTTAGTGCCAGTTTTAAAGCTAAAAGTGTCTCAAAACTGTTCATGTAGAACTAGGAAACCAAATAGGTATTACTACAGATAAAAGAATCATCCTAAAGATGAGGTTGCAGAAAGTAATAAAAAGGAAACAGGACATATTATTATCTTTGGATTACCTGTGATTCACTAATGTTTTACCACAGCGGATATCCTTGCAAACTTAATTTCCCTTCATACGACTTCAACAGAAACTACTGTGCATACAATGTTCATAAATCAGAGTGAAAATGCATTGTTAGAGCAGACAAAACTCTGCATTATAAAGATGATTCTGCAATAAGAATCCCAATTCAGCCTTGTTCTCTTTTATTTTTGTAAATACTTCTAAATATTCAAGTGGCTACTACAAAGCATTCACACTGAAGAAAACTGAAAATTAATGAAAAAGCATCAACATTAGAGTAAAAGCAAACAAAAGAAAATGAAGTAAAAATATTGAAAACATTTTAGAATTAATATTTTGCAGAACAAAAGAAATCTTAGCTGAATTTTCAGTGAAATCAAACATTTCAGTGAGAAAATTTTTCACAAATACATCAGCTATAGATTTTGAGAGTTTTTCCACTACAAATTAAAGCACAGACTGTTAGAAGGCTTTTTTTTTGTTTGTTTCCAGAAGACTAGACATAGTTACATGGATTGCTTTTAAGCCCCTAATATTTTCTACTCTCTCTGTCTCTTGATTCAAAACATCAGTAAGTCATAAAATTTCTTGAATTTCTTAATAAATGGCATAAGTATTAATAGTGCTAAACAAGACCCATTAATTTCAATAGCATTTGGAGGAGTATTTTCAGCTTGTAAGTGCTAGTGTTCTCCAGTTTACTGATATTGTGACATTTTAGTATTTTTGTTCCTTGATTTGGAAGAAAAACATTCATTCAAAATTTCTCCACAAAATGTAAATTTTAAATATCTCTTCTTGAAAATATGTGTATATTAAATGTCTTATGACAACTTTTTTTGAAAAACTTATTCTCCAAATGGAAAAAATCCCATGTGAAAATGTCATGAACATCTTAACTGAGCTCCAAAAAATTGTTAGTTTTCTCAAAACAGCATTTTCTGATGCAGGTCTGTACCAAATGGCACCTTCTGCACTTCTACAGTGTTTATCCTTGTTACAGCATGTCTTAGGACCTTCATTTACACAAGAACCTACTAAGGTCAATGCAGGACACACACATGCAAGTGTCTCTCACTGAAAGAGTTTATAAACTGAAGAATGTTTTGGAGGAAATGGTCTCATGCCAGTTTTACAGTTAAAAACAGAGACTAAGTTGTCAAAGATAATACAGGAAGTCTGAGGCAGGATCAGGACTGAAGCACACATTTTCTAAGTGCCAGTGCAGCAATTTTTATCACAAGAATAAGTTTCTGTCCCACAGACATACAGTCAGAGATGCTTATCCTGATACACAAACTTTGTTTAAAAATTCAACTAATCTTTAATATAGAATTAGATCTGCATTAAAGAACTTGCAATTTTTTACTGTATACAATCTTGCATTAAAGGGAGCCAAAGTCAAAAGTCTGTATTTTATTTAATGTAAATATAGATTTAAATTTCAACAAAAATAATTGCCCATAAGGATGACACTGTGTTTGTAACCAAATGACCTTCCTCTAGGAACGTGAAGAAAGATTCATACCAGACTTCAGCCCCTGCGTGCTATTCCATCTTTAACTCTCCTCCATGGCCCAACACAGAAGGTACTGAGTGCTTGTTTTATCTGTGATATGCTGACATTTCCAACCCAATGAAACCGTAGGTGTTATTTTCACACTGCGTTCTTCCAAACCTTCAGATTTCACTACAGGCAAACCTGCTCCAAGATGTTACCTGCAGCACTATGTGAACTTGCTGTCAGATCAATTTATTTATGGATGATAGTTGAGTTTTAGTCTCTTGAGGTCAGTATGTGCTACATGTACATGTATGGATAAAGATCTGCATACCTGAGCTGACACATTGCTAACATTTGACAGAATTTTTATACTTTTGAGAAATATTTTCTTCAGAATTACAAAGCCAAATCAGTTATTGGCTTTAAAAAAATACACACATGAAAACAGGGACAAATAGTAACAACTAAAGTTCCATTTTTTACTATTCAGACTTGTGTTTTTCACCACACTACGGAGCCTTAACCCATAGATGCCCATTTTGAATACAGTCATCCTTTGGTAGTGTTAGCCCCTGCATTAAACGCAAGAACAAACTAGTGGGTTAAAAGGCCTGGTTAAACCACTGTAATACCAGGACAGAGTCACTGGCCTAAATGCTGACTCAGCATGAAAGCTGCACAGTCCTTATAGGGCCTATACAGGAATATCCTAGTTTCATATAGCTGCGCAATAAGTGACCAGAGGGTCACATGATAGAGCACTAAATGACATCACATAACAATATGCAGCATTCTGACCTCAAGTATGAGTCACGGCGATTCAGGCAGTTTGCTGTGCTAAGGGAAGAAACTATGAAACGGTAAGTCCATGCAGAGATGGCCATAGCCTAAGTGGCAGTTCCCTGTCATGGCTTTCTCTCTGGCCACCCTGTCATCTGCCAGCCTGTCAACTGCTTGTATCTTCCTGTAATGGCCTGCAAATTTTGAAGCAGCTGGTCATTTGCTTTGCTTTTCTTTCCTATGGTTATTTTGTTTTGCCCTGGCTTGGTCTTCAACTGAAGTTCAGTAACAAACTGTGTTACCAGGAGGGTAGTCACAGTGGTGTGAGTCACCACAGTTATTTTAGCGATAACTTCTTCACTGCAGAACCTGAACTAGAGGCTGAACCACTGCCATGGGAAATAATGCCAAGTTCCAATAGATCATGTTCATTCACACAGGGGATACATTAAACCTTTTTAAGCCTCGACTCTATGACAATATTCCATGTGCAGACCACTATGCATGACAGTGTTCTCGCTTTGACTTCAGGGGGTCAGCATACTCACAACATAAGTATACATCATCCTACTCAGAGGGCTAACAATGTAATCACCATCTTTGGCAGAAGCCAAAGGTCCTGAAAAACTAACTAGAGAATACCTATCCGGGTACGCATTCATACAAAATTATCAAGAAGGTGCTGAGATTTTATGGTGTGTTGCACATTCTCTACAGACAAATAGACTTCAGCCATCAGAGCTGCAGAATTTTTTACATGTAAGCAACATATCAATTTGAAATACTGAATTAATTCATTTACTGTATTGTTCGCAGCAGTTAGCATCCCTTCAGATTTGTATTTAATACCATGTGTAAGCTTCGAACAAAGCAACAGTCCTGTTGAATGCCATGCTGCTTTCAATTTCTCACTGCTTGGGCTTCAAAAATGAAGTACCTATAAACCAAACCCTGGTGGGATTAGTGGGCACAGGGCAATGTTCTCCATAAATTTGAAACCTATAACAAGCTTGAATTTTCAATACTTACAGATAAATTAACAAAGTACAAATCAAAGAAAATCTGTAGTTTATATACACATTACATTTGATCGCTAGTAATGACAAAGAATACTTCATATGTTATCGTAGTCGACTTATACTGTACAATTCTGCAGTCTAGTAAGGAATTCATAAATGTTGCCAGCTAGAAAGATGAACTGATAAGGAAATGTGAATCGAAGCCTTTGTATAGTATCACAGAGATGTACGTAAAAGTCTGTCTCTATATTATTTGATCATTAGGGCTAAATAGATCCCAGAAACTCAATTTTTGTATTCCACAGGGCTATGGACTAGTTGCAACTACATTAGATCATTTTCTCACTCAGAGAAATGTTTCAATATTTCAAAAAATATTTTGATTTTTTCTTTTTAATGCTTTAGGACAAAATGAAAGTATTCAAACCAGAAAAAAACAACTCCTAAAAACAAACAAACAAATACAAAAAAGATCCATAATCCAAAATAACCAGTAGCCTGTTTGCTCGAATGCTGATATCGGAAAGCAAGGTTCATATTGCTACTGTATTTGACCCAGCTCAGAGATATCTCATAAAGATGATTGCACTAACACCAGGCTAACATGGATTTCAGGAAAGGTGATTTCCATTTTTCAGGGAAAGAGATGTTTTATCAGAACCTCCTAGACGGTTACAGTAAAATATTTTACATTTCTCTGTCACAAAACAAAAAGGCTACTTGGATTACTGTGCTTTCCTTGGTTTTTTTGTTTTGTTTAAATGAGGCCTTTGCTGTGCCCTAAATTAGCTTCACAGTAACTTTTATACAGGACGAAGATTTCTGCTGATCAGGACTCACAGTGACAGAGCAGATCACCATGCAGGAAACCAGCTGGGGGAAATCATCATTCTGAGGGATGTTTGTCTTGGTTTCCCTTTGTCTGTTCTGCTTCGGACTGCAGAACAGATTTCAGGGAAAAGTAGGTCGAGAGCTTTTTACACTGGGAGGTTTGAGAATTCCCATATACAGCGGGGAGCAAGACAAAGGCAACTATTCTCAATTTATCTGAATTAAAGTGTGTTCCTTGCTTGAAAATGGAACTTGGTGGAGAGGCATAAACTTCACAGCAGCTTGTGCCAAAATCATTACAGTAAATAGAGACAGGTATCCATAAACTTAATCCTACAATTCCTGTTACCATTGATTTCATTGAGGATAGGATCATGCAAAGGGATTTGAGGCTCCAGCAGGCTCTACTGACCATAAGGAAAGGGAACTTAGTAGTAATATTGTGTGTATCCCTAGCCTCTACAGAGGCATGTGGAGAACTGATTTATGCAATGACAGCAGAGAGGGCACCAGGCAGGAGGAGAGGTGAGGTGAGAAGACAAGAGGTCAGTAGGGAACTTCGGGGGGGGCTGTCAGAGCTAAGTGAGCTTTTGGGGATGAAGATGAGAGAGGAGACCAGGAGAGGAGAACAAGGCTTTAAGGAGGTAAAAGAGATGATACCCATGCAGAAATACAGGAAAGATTGCAGAATGAACAGCACAGTCTGTGCTATCAGACCAAAGGTCCATCCAGCCCAGTGTCCTGTTTCCAAAATTGGCAAAATCACATGTCTAGGATCTTCCTCTAGAACAGAGAGGGGAACATGTGATAATTCCTCAGACATTTGCACAGACACCAATACTTGTGGCTCAGGGAACTGAGGTAACTGTAAGACAGATTCTCTCATCTGAACTGCTCTCTTTCTGAGAACTACCCTCTTTGGGACAGGATTCACATTTTAGGTCTCTGAATTCCGCTATACATCTGCTTACAGCCACCTTCTCCCAGCCTCCTCTGCCTGTGCTTAAAGCTGCCCTTCTCCTTTATCATTTCTCTGAGGGACCCTGCCAAAAAACTTCTAACCTTTCTTTGCTAGCTGTAAGAAAATATAGACCCTTGTTTTGCTTGCCATGAACAGCTGAAGAATCATAGAATCATAGAATAAACATCAAAAGATCAATCATCTCATGATGCATTGTGGCATCGTGAAAAGAAGAGAGATCACAGTGCATCTCTGTGTAGTGAGAGCAGCCGTCACAGTACCAGCCATGGCACGCAACCCACAGTTCCCATGAGGTGCTGAGAGGTTATCAGAGCTGAGCTGGACCTTGTCACAGGCTTTTGTCCTCTTGCTGCATCTCCCCATGTCAGTGTAATCCCAAAGAACTTCACCTGCTTTGTCCTTCCTCTTTTGAGCAAGTGTGCAGTGACTAAGTACAGAGTGGGACAAAAACAGTATTGTACTGGCAATGAAAAGAAAAGGTTATGTCAAACCAGAATCAATAGCAGAACCATTAGAAATGTCACCTGCAGAGAGTAAGATGAATTTCTTGAACCATAATCTCCTCTTCTCCAGTAATAAAATAAGCATGTTAAGAGCAAACTTCAAGTCTTGTCTTGCAGTTTGTACTTCATGTAAAAATACAATGATATAGTAATGATAAACAGGTTCTATTTTGAAATCACCTCCAAGTTATCAACCCCAAAGAACCTTCTTCTAATAATAGTGCCATTACAATTATCATTACATACACAAGATTCAGAATCAATCTAATTGTACTAAAAGACTTTGGAAACACTTTAACAACTGAAAGCTCTATACTCCTGAATATATTTACAGCAAAGCAATTGGTTCTATGATAAAAACGTATAGTTTCATAAAATCCAGCCGCTACATTACAGGGCAAATAAGTATTGTTGTCCTGGTTTCGGCTGGGATAGAGTTAATTTTCTTTCTAGTAGCTGGTATAGTGTAATGTTTTCTATTCAGTATGAGAAGAATGTTGATAACACACTGATGTTTTCAGTTGTTGCTCGGTAGTATTTATACCAAGTCAAGGATTTTTCAGCTTCTCCTGCCCAGCCAGCAGGAAGGCTGGAGGGGCACAAGGAGTTGGGAGGGGACACAGCCAGGGCAGCTGACCCAAACTGGCCAAAGGGATATTCCATACCATGTGATGTCATGCCCAGTATATAAACTGCGGGGAGGTGGCCTGGGGGGGATCGCTGTTTGGGAATTAACTGGGCATCGTGCATTGTGCATCACTTGTTTTGAATATTCCAATCCTTTTATAATTATTATTGTCATTTTATTATTGTTATTATTATCATAATTAGTTTCTTCCTTTCTGTTCTATTAAACTGTTCTTATCTCAATCCATGAGTTTTACCTTTTTCCTCCTGATTGTCTCCTCCTTCCCACTGGGGGCTGGGGAGTGAGCAGCTGCATGGTGCTTAATTGCTGGCTGGGGTTAAATCACAACAATTGTTCAACATCTTTAGAAAGGTCCTTGGGATATTCTTTAAGTTGCTGGCCATAAAAATCACTTTTGTATGAGATAAAAGGGTGAAAAGGAAATTAAAAACAGTGTTTATAAAGTTCCTAGAGGAATATGCACTGTGACAAAAGGGACAAACTGGCACAACTTCTTCAAGAAAAATCAAGGATATTTAGTGGGGGTTTTGTTTTAGTCAACTTCTTTATGACATTGTTAAATGAGAACAGTGGCAAATAATGGACGTATTTTAGTCTTATTTCTAGGTTCCCTGTATAATTATGGCCAGCATAAAGCATTTTGTTTCATAAAAATCATTCAGTTCTCATTGGTGAATAGAGCCATGAAATATAATGCCTTACTTGAAGAACACAATGGAAATTATTTCAGGAAAAAATGATGGTGCTATTAAATTCATCAATTGTACAGCCCACAAGAAAAAGTAGGGGTTCAGACCCCTCCTCCACCTCAGACTCACTTTGTGCCTCCGGAAAAAATACTTGAAAGTAAATTCAATGAGGACTTGAGAGCACAGGATTTTGGCCACAGGGGCAGATCCCTGGCCCAGGTGAAGCCTTGAACCCACAGTAAGATACCTAGGCTCTTAACTGCAGATTTACACCCACGAGCCTAGCATTCCTAATGGTGCATTCTTTGCCTATAGCAGTCAATAGGAAAAGCCAGACATAGGACACAAAAATGCAAATGGTTTTAGTGTGTTTCTTAAGTACTATATACACTCTAGACTGTTTTTAAAAAAACGGCACGCAGAGAAAGTAGAACTAATAAATACCAAGAACAGAAAGTGCAGCCTGAACGGCCATGTCTTTCCAGACCCTGCCTGCTCTCATCCGTCCAACCAAAAGGTCAGAATCTGACTTTTAAAACAACAGCTATTCTTTGAAAGAAATGAAGATAGCTTTCCTTTTCCCTCTTTTAAAGTGCAGGTAGCACTTAAAAATGTATGCAGAAAAGAAAGGCTCTCCCCACTTCTTTGCTTTGCTTTTTTTAAAAAAAAATAAAATTGTCTAGTAGCTGATACACTTCTCCAAGAAGTAGGAAAACCCTAGCTCTAACCAACAACAGCACCAGTTTGGAGAGTGGAGCTATTCCTCTCTTCCACCTGCAGCACCACCACTATTTGCCGCTCTATACTGAACCAAGAGGAGAAAGACCCAGGGAGAGCACGCAGCTCTAGTACAGTAGCTAGGGTCCTCACCTAGGGGATGGGTCCTAGATTTCTCTCTCATTGTGAACTTTCTGTACGAGATGAATAAGCGGATGTGGGTGTGAGAAGAGAGTCCAGACTTCCTCTTCTGAAGTTAATTTCCTAACTTTTGGTACACAACCCAGTTTCCCCTTGCACTCTCTACTCCTGACTTCCCAAATCTGGTATTCCTTCCTGCGCAATGACACAACTCCACCAGAAAGTCAGGGGAGGTTCCCTCTCTTTCCCACACTCTATTACTAGCTTCAGAAGAAAACACTGTCTGAAAAGGTGAGTGCTGTAGACTTAGGCAGTGCCGACGCTGAGAAAGAAGATGTCAGCTCTAGATCTCTCCCTTGGTGAACTACTTCATATAATAAATTGAGTGGTGTCTCTATGGTGACTGGAAGCCTTAAAAAAAATAGAAAGCAGCCCAAAAACTTCCATTGTGGTGGTGGTTAGGGAACAGCTCCTGGCACATGTTAGGTATGCTCAGAGCACACTCATCAGTCCTTTCTGCTCTGACGAGTTGCAGGAATGCGTTGGTCTTCAGTGAAACACGTCAGGTAACTACTGGAGTTTCCCATCAAATACGGACTCACACAGTTAGAAAAGCTACATGGCAGCCAGCCAGTGTTTGCTTGCTTAATCACTGTGTTGGAATTTGACATCCTGTTCTAGATGCCTCAGGCCTTTTTGAATATAGTGGCTTTGTGGTATTTTAGCATGACTCTGAAGACTCAGGAGAGGTTTCTGAAGACTTTTCTCAGTCTACTCACCTATGAATTAAACTCCAGCTATATGGGCTGTGGAATCAGTAGAAAGCTGGTTGCTTCAGCAGCAACAGACTATTCAGATAACCTACCTCCTAGTGCAAGTATATCTTAATTTTTCCGATTTGAAGGGGCTTATTCAGCAGCTTGGAGGAACATTAACTACAGAGATTCAGACTTTCACATGAGCAAGGGTGAGACAAAAGAAGTTCAATCAAGAGGAGTTAATAAGAAGGAAGATGGCAAACAAGGTACACGGTAAATGATTGACAAAGAGCAAACTGGATGTTCATCATACATCCAGTCATACATCCTTGCAAGATATATGGCAAGAAAACTTGCAATGAAGTGGAGAAAAAAACCTTTCAAGGGCCTTTATATAGTAAATACATATATCTAAAAAGAAAACAGCAATCACTCTTTCCAAGATTAAAAAAATTAATAAAACCTGAAGACTTTTGCATTGTTTCCTGATTCTTTTTTCTGTTGGCTTGCACCTACAAAAAAAAAATAATTAATGAAACCTGAAGACATTTGCATTGTTTCCTGATTCTTTTTTCTGTTGGCTTCCACCTACACTGGAAGAGGTGGTTTTGGAGGTAGGAAATTCACTGTTATGGAATTCTTCCACAAACTGCAGCAACTTCTTAGGAAATTACAGGTCACATCTGGCCTCACTTTAATTGCAGAGCCAGCCCATTAAAAAGTTCATGTGTAATCTGTTATTTCCCAGAATTGCCTACCACCATTTTTAACAACTATATTTGCTAGTGGCTTATCAGTTTAAAAATTTTCTTCCCTTTTTTTTAATAAGACCTAAGGGATGAAGAAGAAATTCAGTGAAAACAAGAATAGCATTTAAAACAGTGAATCTAAACATCCAGAAAGCACATAAAGATATTCTGAAAAATTCTGTTAAGAGTGAAAATGTTTTACTTCCTGCACCAATGCATTCAGGCATGTTTCTGCATGTGTCATGTAGACATAAGTTTTGTAGAGATTTCAGGTTTTGCCTTGGATTCATCTTCTCCAGTCAGGCATACAATATTCATATCTTCCAAAAAGGTATTCCTGATCAATGACAAAAGAAGAAGGAGGAGGGAGAGGTTTAAAAAAAAAGACTTGAGTGGAGTTTGGTAATGTAAAACTTCATTAACAGTGTTAAATTCTACTAAATATAATTTTTCTTTGTTTCTCGTTTACATTATAATATAATGAAAACTACTAATAGCTTAGTATTTCAAAGTCAATTCAAAGTGTTCAAAGGGGAAGTGAAGTTTTTACATATATATACATATTTTTAATATTAGTTTTCAGCTCTAGTCATGGATGATGGACACCCACCTGTAAATGCAAAACCTGTTTTAGGATGACATGTTTGTATCAGGATCAAGAACATATATATTTGATTGCTTGGTCAATGAAGAAGTTTAGAGATACACTAGAAAACTTCTGCTTTAAATTGCAGGTAGATTGGCATGGTTTTGTCTGATTTAATATCTGCATCTTCATGTGAGGAGTGTTCATCCTCAGCATTTTGACCTTCACCCACTTCAAGGTGGATAACCACCTGTTAAAAATTTCCTGTTCTCTGTAGGTATCTGCAATCCTCCAAATGGTAAGGGAAAACTGTGATGCTGTAATGGCTGTGATGCTGGCAGTACTTCTTCATTTCTTCTTGGTATTTAGAGTCAATACAAAGAGCCAGTCTTTCCACAGCAGGCAAGATGGACTTGTTCTCCCAGCCCTGCAGCAAGGCAGGTCCATAATATGAATGTTTTAATGATAAATCTGAGTCTCAGTCCGCATCTTCACTCATACATCATTCACCTTTACCTCTTTCCATCTGAGATGGAATCTTCTTTCTAAACCATTTCACAGTTCCTTCCCTATGAGATGAGATTTTCTAGCACTGAGGTTCCGTGGGACTTTTTCAATAAGATATCATCTTTTCAACAGCAGTACTCCGACTGAAGACACATTTTTTCTAAAATGTAAACAAATAAATAAAACCTTTCACTTAAGCAATGTCACTAGCCAATTTTCAATTACCCTTAATCTTGAGATGAAGGTTTGGGGCAAAGTGATTCAGGAATTCATAATAAAAACAAAGCATACCTATTGCTCTGATTGTAAATGCATCTTTGCCTTAGTGCTGAAAAAGAAAAACAAAGGAAGGAAGATCACACACTGGAGACTGGAGCAGAGTTTTCTAAGAAAAAGAGTAAAATGCACTGAGATTTTATGATTACAAGATGGTATAAAGTCTGGCAACTCGATGTAATAAAAGATGACAAGACAGCAGATCTAGATGAATAATATCCCATCATTATGAAGTAAGTAGCAGGGGAAGTAGGAAAGCCTTTGGCAAATCTTATGGATAGCTCATATCAGACAGAGGAAGCACGAGAGGAATGGTGAATGTCTAATATAGTTCAAAAGTTTAAGAAGGATCAAAAGAATAAGTGTGATTCCAACTGTCAACTGGATGCTGAATGCACTCATGTGGGATGAATACTATATAACATTTACAAATGTATTATTTGGCAAAGGATGGTTTGTGCCTCTGACTTAGAGAGTACCATCCTGGACCAGCCTATCCCAAGTTAACACAAAATAGCAAACTAATGAATCACAAGACAAAGATGACAGAGATTCACTTGAAGGTATTTTATTAGAAATTATAAAACTTTTCTACAAAAGATTATTTTGTGTGATAGGGAAAAATATTGAAGCAAATTAGAAAATAGAAAAAGCAGAGGGAGAGAATTCTTTTAACAAAAGAAAAAAATGGCTTACACTGCAGCTAGAGAGGTACTTAGTCTGCTCAGCCCTACCTTTTTTCAGCTAATTTCAGCTAAATGGTATATACATATTTTAAATCATTATTTTTGTAATGACACAAAATTGAAGAGAAGTATAAAAGCCAGTGCAAGAGAAGACACATTAAAAATGACTAAAGATTAAGAATTCAGAACAAAAGAGACACCTATGTCATTCAGAGAAAAAAAATGAATTTAATGGGACTGCTGATAGCTTTGCAGTTTTAAGTAAGTGTCATCTAAAACTGAAGACAACAGAAAACACTGAAAAAGATCTAAAGATGAAACACATATGGAATCACAGACATGACTCAAAAGTTTTCCATTTGTTGGAGATGTGGAATATTAGGTGAAAAATCATCCTTTTTCTATTTGCCTGTACAAGTAACAGTAGTGCTCAGTCTCATAGTGTCATATACACAAAATAACTCAAATGCTTCCAAACTGTAGGTGTGCAAAGAGATGAGTGTACAGATGACATTCATTCAGACAGATATGTTCTTTTAATGCTATTCTCATAGCAAGCTATGTAAAGCAGAAACCTAATCCAAATCTCAGTGATATCTGAAGGAACATAATTTCAAAAGCAGCAATACACCAGTATTAATAGTTTTTTCTTGCAGGAAAACCTAGGTATTGGCTAATACTAGGTATTGGCTAATACTACTAACATATATGCTCACTCAGGTCATGAGGGATAACAGTAAAGTTTGCATTAAGCATCTCTGACTACTCAGCAAAATGTACCACATCTAAGTTCTTTGGGCCCTGAACTATCTTTCCCTGTGCCTTAGTTGGCTCCAGTACTGTTTCTTTCATGGTGCATTTCCTTATCTAATAATGGGACAGTTCATTAAATTTGAGACCCACAATTTAGATCTCTAGACTTTGTTTTGTTCTCACTCTCTAACTCCAGCAGGTTAAACTCACTTTTCTCCACAACTCAATACTGAAAGCACAAGCTTCTGGTAGATAATCTCCTTTTCCATGAAGCATGGGTAGGTGCAGATTGTCAGCTCTGCACAGGATTCATACACCATTGTATGCAACTTCCTAGCACAAAGAAACCTGTAAGAACCTCTTCAACATTTCCCTCACACTGTGATCCTTTGGGCTGATGGCATCCAAGGATCTTTCCTCCACAGCTCATTGCTTTTCTCCTGGCCTCTGCAGTCTTTACAACTCACCTTACTTTGCCATACCTTGTTCTGTACCAAAGCAAAACCAGGCCTCTAATTCTGTCATATGTCAGGGCATCTCACTAGTTAACAAGAAATTACATCTCTCTCACCTGTACACACACATCTTTCTCAATCATCTTGATCACCTAAGCTTTATTTCCAACATCTTTCAAAAATGTTCAATTCCTTCTGATTATGTCAAAAGCACTGCAAAATCAATCAAGTCGGTTGACTCTTTCACAATTTTCATAGGAAAAATGCAGGATTTGCCTCATTCTCCACTTTCAACTCTTGCTGTTCCCATTAAATAGTATGATGTTCTATATATTGGTACAATCACCTGGAGAGGTCTGATGTGCTACAGATACAAGCTCTGTACTTGTAATATGAGAGGACAATTTGAGTGGATGCACAGAATTATGACTTGAGAAATCACAACTTGGAAATACTGCCTTACTGCTCAATGTCTCCTGCTCCTACAAGTACAGGAGCCTGGAGCGATCACCAGAATGTGGTTCTGAATGCTGATCAGCTCCCAGTTAAAGAAAATAATTTCTGTAGTGATAAGAATTATCATAATTTAAGTCTTCAGTAGCTAGGGGCCTCTCTTCAAAGCAGGCAGATAAGGAGTGGGTCTTAGCTAGTAAAACTAAAATCTTAGAAATGACCTGCTTGTTTCAAAGAGAATGAAACCTGAATGCTTAGATATTCATCCAGATCTCAAAGGAGAGTTTTCTTATGCTGGCCCTGACATTTTGCCTTAGGAAAACAGCTTTTGGGGAGGCCTTTGTAGCAGTATTGAGAGCTTCTCATATGATAAGCCTGAATAGGAGATGATAATTTACACAAAACCACACCCTTAACTGCAAAACTTCCTAACTCAAAAAGTAAGCCTTACACTCGCTGTATGATGCTATATAAAGGTGAGACTCACAAATGACATCAAGCTTTACTCTTCTGTACTGGAATGAATATTAGTAGAAATACAGCTAATGCAAAATCTATAGGGATAGGTCTGATAAAATCTCTTATGTCATCCTTTTCATTGCTATTGTCCCTGACAGTTTCTGTCATTGGAGAACACAGCTCTTGCTGCTGCAGCTAGACTGGACTCTACAGCTTAAACATCCCCTTAAATCCAGTCTTGCTCACCACACCAAATGTCATAGCCCTTGAAAGTGTTAAATATCTGTCTGAATATCTCACAGCCCATCCAGTTCTTCTTCCAGACATTGCCAAGTCATTCAAGATGCAAATGAGGGCAGTTGTCTCAGTGGTAGGTCAAATACTTCTAAAAAAAAATCTTTTAACAATGGTAAATCAACAAGATGAATGAAATCTTAATAAAAATACAGACAATATACATATATGGAAACAATAATCAGACAAAAAGGAAAGCCTGTTAGCAGCCAGTGGCCAAAATTCTGTGATGTGAACATAAGAACTGTATGGTCCAATGAAAGAAAAAGGAAAACATTTACTGTGAATCTGGGGAAGGAGGTCCCCAAACCACTCACAAGAAAACAACCTAAAGTCATTCCAGGCTGCAGCTGATCCAGCATGGGAAGGCCAAACACACCTCCAGTCTATCGTCTCACTCATCTTTAAGCTTACCCTGAGACAAAGTAAGGTGGTGCGGTTTGGAGACAAAGTGCAAGTTGATATTTGAGGGACTCATGCTCTAACTCTGGCTTTGGTTTTGCTTCATTTCATTGGCTTCAGCTCCCATCTCTGTGCCTTCAATAAAATAAAGACACTGAATACCTTTGAAATCTGCTGATTAAAAGTGTTTTAAAACCCCAGTATTATTCTGTTAACCAAAACCTTTGCCTCACATGTGTCTTGCAGCTTCCCTTGACTGACAGCTTCTTTGCTCTCAGCTGCCAGGAAATCTTGACCCCTCTCATTGTAGCACACCCATTCTCTTGAGGACACTCAGCCTGATGTGAGCTATTCCAGTGCCTGCCAGCTCCCTTCCCTTCCAGCTCGGCAGAGTAAAGATACTACTCAAACATTCAATATTGCATGAAAACAAGTGCACAAGTCACGATGCAGACAATTCCACACAGGGAAAAAAGGCACATTTTGGGAGGGGCCCTCCCAGCAATAACATTCAGAGGTTGTTAGTAATATGCCTTGAGTTGAAAACACAGGAGTCCTTGTGTTATTAAAGAGACCAGATACTTCTAAGCAGCAGATGGGTGCAGAAAAACAGTACGGACTACACCTCACTGATACCTGCTTGGAAATAGCATCTTCTTTCCGTTGGAGTCTAGCTTTTTTCCTCACAGTTGTTTTCCTGATAATCATTCATCAGTAGTCTGGCAAATGAACATGAAAGTTTAGCATCTTACTTTCTCTTTCGAAATAGATTTGTCCACCAAAGTGCACAGAGGGGTAAAAGCAAAGTAAGGAGCAGCTCTTTGGCTTCTCTCTCTTCCATTCAAAGGCAAGTGGCAATGCATCTAAAAGAGGGCATAAATTGCAAATGTCATAACGATTACCACAAAGGGTAGAAATGAATGAGAGTAGAAACTGTATTTCTCCTGACCTGGCTTGACAGCTGCAGAGAAAAAAAAACCAAACCACTCTTTTTTTCAAGAGCAACCACTGCAGGAAAATCTTGCTGTGAATCCCAAGGTCTGTTAAGGTGTCTGGGCAACATGGCTATAGTATTCTCCCCATCCTTATTCCTAGAGTTCAAAAATGAACAGTAATTGGAAATAATCTAAAAGAGGAAGATCCCAGCCTATACACAATGCACAATGTTTTAATTAGCACTTTTGAATTCTGATCATGTTCAGTTATTAAGGAAGAGAAATCCTCATTTTGTTAGTGTTGGTGACTTCCTTTCAAAACTAATTGTGGACCAAATGCTGAGCCAGATATCTAGTTTTCACTGCCTTTTACATGCTATTTTAGTAGCCTTTCTGGATCTGATATGTGCAGTTCTGAAACTTTTTTTCATGTGAGTAACCTTTACCCCCCACCCCCAAGGCATTCATTTAATGAAACTGAACATCTGACTAAGACCATCTATGCTGGCCCGCTACGCAGAATTAAGTCTAAGCAAATTTTGTTATGCAGATAATAAGGCCTAATAAGGCCTGACTTCCTTCTGTGTTCAGAAGCCGAATTGCTCTTAACTCCAATTTCATTCAGCCAGTGCTTTCCTCAAAAGCTCACTTAATTTTAGATAAAGACATGCTAACGGTCTATTGGCTGAATCTGATACTTTCCTGTTTCCTGCTTCAGTTTCATATACATCTCTTCTTCTAAAAGAGTACCCTGCCAAACCCTTTCAACCATATGTTCCTTGAGTATTTCTTTACTTTAGGAAGTAACAGATGCCTGCCCTGGGGGGAAAAATCAATTTATTTCTGTTACTTGGTTCCAGTAAAGTAGCAGAGTTATTTTGCTTTAAGGAAAGGGCAACCAAGTCTGAAAGGACACTTCTTTTACCTTTAAGAAATATTACATAAGTGGTTTGTACTGAATAATTTATGAATTTATACAGAAGAGTTATTCAAAATAGCTCAAACTGTACATTCATCATAACCTTTTTCTTCAGCTTTCCACTAATTAATGCTTCTGAAAATTCCTGATTTTAAGTTTCAGGAAATATCCATGTTCAGAACAGTGTCTCATTTTATGTTTGCAATGAAATATACATGAACCATTTTATGAATTTTAATGAATCTTTATTAACTTTGGTCAGTTAACATTATTCATTAACAATTTATAAACACTTCAACCTAGCCCTATTATGCAGCATTATGAACTCTTATGAGAGCGTTTGATACAAAACAGGCATGATTACAGTTTTGAAATAGGGAACAAAAAAAAAAATCCATAGACTGTCTGCTAGTTCAAAAGCTTTTGCATATGCCAATAACACACTTTTCTCAAATTAAACTTTCAACAGGCTCATAGATACTATTTGAGTGGGTCTGCAAGGATCTAGTCATGTCTAACTTCAGACCCTAGACAGTGCTACTGTCTCTATCTGGAAACAGTCCTATCTAGGAGTTATTGAATTCACCTAAACCAGCCCCGCTCTAAAATGCAATCTGGGATTATGGCTCAATTATGTTCATTCGTTTATTTTGGAAAAAGTCATTTTCTGCATATCACTTAATGGCCTTGGATTTTTCTTGGTAAAACTGAGTCGGGATTTGCCTTGTAAAAGTACTCCTTACTAAAGGACTAAAGGAAAAAAAAAAGATAATTTATTCTTCTTTTACATTAGGTCTGCATAGAGTTTGCAGGCACAACCTATTCAGCCTTTAGAAGGTCTTTGTATGTTTTTCTGATAAACTGGCTGTATCCATGTCCCTCATGCTCATTATAGTTACCTCCTCAACACCTGCGGGAGTCAAACATGACTAGTTCTGTTCTAGAGAAGAAGGGCAAAGCTCTTTAAGGTCACTCATAAAGCAGGTACACATGCTGTGGATATGAAACAAATTTTCCTACAACTAAACATGAAACACCTGAGCTGCTAGACTACCTTTCCCCAGAGAGGAAAGGGCTGGCCTGACACAGGCATCTATGCTGTGTCTTAGCCTCCAAGTGCTCTCATTATGCTCTAGCTAACTTTCCTCTTCTCTCAGCACTTGGGATTTTGTGAACACCATTACTAGGGTCTAATTAACACCAGGCATTCTAGGGTTGGGACTTGCACTGCACTCCTGAGTCGGGCATTTCAACACAAAACATACGCTTTGCTGGGTTTCTACCTGTACGGTCCTCACCCCATTCAGTGGATGAAGCTGCAGCAGAAGGGGTTGAACCCAAATGCCCGGTTGCCTGAGCTCTACCACTGACCCTTCTCTAGGCAGAAGCGTGTACCAAACAGGAGCAGCTGAGCTATGCGCTGCCTATGAAATCTGTCACAGCAAGAAATTTCACCGAACACTTTTTATTGTCAGAGGAAAGAGAAATTGGGAGAAAGTGGCATTGTGCTGATAAGAGCATATGAAGTATATAAGAAAATACAATTTGTTGAGGATGCAGGTAGATGAAAAACATCCTCATTGACAGAATGAGTTCTGTGGGCACATTTTACTTTTTGTCAGGCCTCTCAATCTGTTTGATCAATAAAGTGCATGTTTTAAACCACTCCAATCCATTCTATACTCAACATCTTAAAATCAATTCATCGGTGTTTTCCATAGACAACACACCACAATTCACTCTCCTGTGCCTAATCCATCCACAAAATGCATTTTGTCAAACTATTCAATCCTCTCCCTTGAATGAAGCACATTCCATCAAACCAAGCCATCTGCTCTTACGACAGAACGAATTCTGTCTAACGTGATAAGCAGTGTATGAAAAGAGGCATTTAATCTAACATGTATGTTTAACAAAAGGGAACACTCCTTATTTGGCAAAACATATCTTATATTCTTTATGAATTTTAAAATACTGCACCAGTGCAAATGGATGGATGAATTCTGCATAGCTTGTGAACAGAACAACTGTTATTTACAAAATATTTCTAAAACCTTTTCTCTTCAGAAAATCTAGGAACAGGAGGCGGGGATATTAACTAACTTCATCCTTTGTAAACTTGAATGAAACTACTGAAAAATTGATCTGGTTTATACTCTTAAAAGGTTTATAGTGATTAACTGTTACAGAGGGAGCTGTGTAGAGGCAGCTATAGCAACAACTATGGTACTATACTGAGAATTCCTTAAAATATGCTTCTTGCATTCAGGCTGGTTATTATTGATTAATGGAAATCTCTTTATTCCCTCCCAAAATGCCAGAAACCAAACTCAATTCCTTTCAAAAAGAAAGAAAATGAAATATGACCTTAAAGACACTCATTAACATTCCTGACATCTGGTCCAGTAGTCTGTTTTTGCTTTATGCCAAGGATATTTCATGGATTGCAATAAACATTGAAATTGTAAGCGACATGTCATTTGTACTCTCCTCCTTCTGCCACGTGAATCATTCTTACCAGAGCTTTTCTATATGAAAAGTCTGGACAGGAGATATATGTACATACACAGCTCAGGTTAAAGGTTTTAGCAGCATGAGCTTGATCTGGCTGTATTAATTCACCATGACCATCACAAGTTATCCTAAACAAGAGTACGTAAAATGTTTATCCTGACACTATGTGACCTACTCCATGGTATATGACACATTCTACGTTACCATAACTATTTCAAGTGTTATTATTTGGGCTGAATGGGGGTTTTTTGTAATGTTTTTGTGAAACAGCTGCTTATACTTGCCCAAAAATATAAAAGCAACTGGACTCCCTTACAGAACCAAAGAGATGAAAGGATTGCAACCTTTACCAGAACAGAGGTTCATATATGGGCTTGGAGGGGACTCACTAAAAGCACTGTTTGATAATAAAAACTTAACACCTCAGAAAGAAAAAGAAGACAAACAACTGGAATGCTGAGAGGGAAGGAGCGGAAAATCAAGTCTGATCGAGTACAGGAAAATGACCTTGAGAAAAGCTGCGAAGGAATTTCTGAGCTGAACAGTATCTGAAAAGGAGCTGAGAACTATGAAAAAATAAACTTTCCCATTAGAAATCTCCTGTAAAGGAAAGCTGGTTTTCTACATTCTTGATTAACAAGAATAATTTTGTTTCTCTTCTTACTCAACTATATGGCCCTGGACTTTGGCTAAAGTCCTCAAGATTGTGGGTGAGTTTTATAATTCCATTTTTCTGGAGAATAAACCAAGGAACATTCTCCCCCTACCACCTGCAAATCCAGCTGCTTTAATTACTCTGACTAACTGCACATCTGGCAAAACCCAGCATGCTTTCCCCAGGTATGGCCAAAAGATTTTTCTAAAATATGGTATCTAATATCTTTTCACAGCAGAGAATCAGACTACAGTTATGTATATTTACACATGCATGTGTTTGTATATACACACATGTATATATTTGCAGGACAAATACCTGATACTGTAACATTGTTTGACATCTAAAAACAAGCTTAATGATATAGGGCAAAATCTTGCCTCAATTTTAAGATGATAGAAAAGCAATCCAATGGCAGGTAAGGCACACATAGGTGCTTGAGGCACAATGGGAGCAGCAGAACAGTTCTCTTGAGCATCCGCAGGCACCGTGAGCCTGACACCAGCACCCAGAAGCACAGGAGATGACGTGCAAAGCTGTGATTACAGCCACTTGCTTCAGAAGCCCCGTTTGTCTGAAGAAGCTCCATGCATCCCATGAAGCACCATCCACCTCTCTGCAGGATCAGCATTTTTGTGCGCATGTGTTTCACACAGAAGTGCTGAAATAAAATGTTCAGTTCACCTGCCTGATACTTAACTCAAAAGAAGGTCAGAAAGCTTAATTTGGGAAGTACTTTGAAAACCCTGGATGAAAGATGTGCTCTCTGATGAGTACAGTGAACTACTTTTTCCTCTACCATTTAATAGAAAGCTATGTTAAAAAGCTCTTCACTGCACGAATGAGTTTGAATTGCTGACAAATGCACACAAATTAGTGCTTCATTGATTGTATTTGCCATATTTCCAGCCTGCAGGATTTTGCATGACAAAGTTCCATCAACATAAACACTGAAAGGGAAGTGAAAATCACAAAAAAAAAGAGAGTTATCTGATCGTCCTCAACATCATTTTCCAAAGACATACTTCTTTTCTGGGGGAAGAAATTTAAGGATATGTTCACTGTGGTCAAAAAGATGTCCTTGAAAAGTTTTTTTTTAAAAAATAAAATAAAATCCCAATGTTCATAACTATTAGGCTCAGAAATGGAAGGTTCATGATTTTAGCTGTATGCTTCCAGTATAGTGGATTATTACTATTCAATGTAACCAGGTTTCACAGAAATTTACAATGCAGCCCTTGCTAGTAGCTTTTTATGAGTCAGATCTTTTTTAATCTCAACTGCAGCACAACCTCCTCTCCAGTTCATAAATACATAATCATTCTTTACATATGTCTCCATTTACTTAAAGATACTCTGCAAATGTATTGGATCTGTGGTGTCACTACTCGTTTGTAATGTAATTTTTGAAACAAAACTTAGCTGGAAGTCAGAAAGTGAATCAGAGACACATGCCTAGCCAGTCTTCGGTGAGCAATTGTTTAAGACATTCTGAGTCAAAGACCTCTGCTTTTGTTAAAGCAAAAGAAGATTTGAACCAAAAGATTCCCAAACAAGGACTGTATCTCAGATCTGACAGTGTCTTACAGGACTGAATATAACCTGTGCTCTGATACGCTTTTGACTCTGGTCAAAGGCAGAACTCCCACTGGCTTCAGGTTGTAAAATCTTGCTCTTTGCTGTCAGCAGTACAATTTTGTTAAAACAGGCACCTCAGCCATACCAAAGCAAGATTTATCCATGTGTAAAAGCAGTCTGATGTTGTCCAAAGAAAACACTGGTCTGCTATTTTGGGGGCTTTTTCTTTATTAAACTCAGAGCAGATATTGTTACTGCTGTGAAAGAAACCCAGATACATCCTCACTAAATTTAAGCAGTAAAATTATAGAAACAGGATGTCTTCAACTTTGCTAACTATTCTAGCATGGGGCCCTTGAATGAAAATTTAACAACAGAGCATCTGAACTATTAGTGACACTTGTTTTCAATAGATTGCTTTTGACTTCAGAAGTTGAGTGAAGCAGGTACATGAGTCTCATGGCTCCAAGGGGGATATTTTGACTCTTTTTACCACATACTTTGGATTTCTTCTGTTTCAGTCAAAATTTTAGTCATATGAAGCCAATGATCTCAAACGTCAAAAATTCCATCCAGCGCAAAACACTTATATGGTGACTAGAAAAAAATGGAAGTTAAAATATCAGATTCGGCCCTGTTCTGATATTCAGTTTAATTGCTTCCTTTCTGTTGCATTTGAATTTAGGAAATTTATTACCTTTTTAGTTTATTGACACTCACCAAATAGAAAAAAAAATCTCTATTTCCTTGACTTCAAAGACATCTGGTTCTGTGAAAAATTTAGTTCAGAAATACCAGAAAAACACCTATTTAACTTTGGATGGACATGAAAGTTACCTTTTGGGGGTTTGTCATATCCTGCAGAAATGTAGTGAGGCTTGTCTTTTCATTATTCTCTGCTTAGGGCTCCCCAGGACAGTGGTCAAACAATTATGCCATATATACTTTCAGGTAAGATCCTTCCAAGCTCTGCAGTATCAAAAATAAAGTATTGAAATGTGGCTTGAAAACAAAGTATCACACCCTTTTTACTGAGTCTCCAAATGACTAGGCTCTCAATCAGTCATATTTTCACATTTATTGTATCTCAAGAAACAGATAAACACTTCATTCAGTAAGAAATTGCATTAGCTGAGGAGCCGAAGGTGATCAACTCACAAAGCCTCACAATAACAACAACTGTCTAAGAAGGGAACTCAACTCTCATACCTGTACTGAGTTAGAAAAAGAGTAGATTTTAACTTTGATCTGTAGCTTCCCATTGGATGTTGTAACCACTGGACTATGAAAAAAAATATATTAAAACAAAGTTATAGAAGATAATTCCCCTCATATTTGCAAATGAATCCAAATTGTCTATCACTAGGACATAAAACCGGCGCATAAAATATCCAAGAAGATATTTTGCACAGATTTACATATGACAATACTTGACAACATAACTCTCAAATAATGGGGTTGGTGGTTTTTTTCAGCTTCTGAGGGGTTTAGGTGAGTATTTCTTCTGTTGTCATTTCTTTTCTCTTGAATAGTGTTTGTAATAAGAGCTGGTGAAAAATTGCAAAGGTTGGCTGCAAAATATTTGTTCCAAATATTAACTACTGAGTTTCTTTGCAAGCAGTCATTTTCCTTCTCAAGACACTGTCTGCAAGTACACATGAGAACATTGTAGAGAACATTTTTCATAATATAACCATTGTTTAGTTTCTGTGCAGATATAGTTAATAAAAAATATGAAAACCTTCTCTCCCACTTGGAACTCCACTAGCCTTTATTTCTTAAATAGTGCTTAGCTGAGATTATTACTATCATAGAGGACAGTAGACAGTATTAGACAACGTAGAGACACAATGGAGGGGTTGATCCTTTTCCACAGGTAGGTTGAGGCAGGACCAAGTAGATGGGTGCTTTGAACAGCAAGAGCAACAGGAGCAGCCTCAGCAATGGCTGGGTACCCTACCAGCACTATAAAGCAAACCATGGAGAGGAACAGCCCTTGATCTACCCCAAATGCCTGTGCTATTTAGAGCTGCATTAGGGACAGCTGATGCATAAGCAGGTAACATGGCTACACTCAGCCTTTGAGGCTGACTAATGTTTTGCCTAAACATATAGGAGGAAGAGGAAAGTTCTGTAGAGGCTTGAGGTGTTCTTATAAAAGGGCTTCCTGTCAGAAAGTCTTATTTTTAATCAAAAAGAGTTACCTCTCCAGAACTTTACACTAAAATTCAATAGTTCCATGTAGATGGCTTTTTTCTCGTCATAAACATGAAGAAGAATATAATCCAAAATCATAAGTATTACTGAGTCAAGGTAAGCCCATATAAATATTCCACTTTCCTTTCTTAAAAAGACAGAAGAAAAAGAATATCAAATGTTAATAACACTCATGAACTAGCTGAAGAGATACAGAAAGTAAAAGTTAGCTGTAAAATGGCTACTTCAGGGCTGTAGCACTTCCACTGTGCGAAATATAAAGGGCAATTACCAAACCTTTCTGAAAAAAAATAGTGGGAATAATTCTTTGAGATTGAAGGGTAAGTACATAACAGGCATTACAGGAGGATAGTGAAGATGAAATAGTTTTGTGATACAAGATTCTGATAGATTTTATTTCTGAATTTATCCACAGAAACTTGTGTGTAAGTAATTTTTCCCTTCTTTTGTAGGTTTTAAATACCTTTAATAAAAAGCAATTCTGAAAGGCTCTCCTCCCCTAACTCAATTATTTTAGAGTATCAAAATATAGAATTTAGCACACTGTATCAAATGTATCAAATTTATTTCAGCTTGTCTTCTTATTTTCTAATAAGGCTGTGGATGATACAGTTTACACAAAGTTAGGGCTTTAAAACTGTTTATCCACCTCATTTGTCCATACAGACAATTTTCCAAATCTCAACAGTACTGCATTATAATTTACAATGTATATTGCAGAATCACTTAACAGACTTCCTGTTAAACCAAATCCACACAATTCATGTTCAATACAAAAAAAATAATCCTTCTTTCCAGGAGTTTAATATATGGAAACGTGTTGGATGCATGAAACCTCTTACTCCTATTAAGAGAGCATTAATTCAGAAGAAAACTTACATACATTATATACATCAATTACGGCCTATATTTGTAGATTATATGTATTTAAAATGGTCCTCTAACACTGAAAAAAATATTGTAGCACTATTTTGTAAGCCATAGACTTTTCTTGTAAATTCCTCTGTTCTGAGACTGCAAGATGAATTTGGGTCAAATCACATCACATTATAGTCACCTTTTTCCAAGTTAGCAGGAGTGTGAAATTAAAAAGGCTAATACCATGTTTTTCACAAACACTCCAGAAAGTTCTTGGGATAAATTCACCATTCCTGCAACCTGATACAACAAGTTTTAAGTTAACCAATTTTAAGGCAATCAACTTGAAGTAGGATTTGCCAGAGCCAGGTTTGAACCTTTGTTTCCTCCTATCTTCAATATTTAATTGTTGATCTTGCCTTCACAAGTACAGCTGTATCTAGTGACTCACCTATGTTTGATACCATAAAGACAATAATAATCATGTTACCAATAACAATCACTCCCTTTTTTTCCAGCCTACAGGCAACGCAGTTTGTTTAAGCTATACGGGTTTGTTCAGTTTTTGTTTCTCTGGGTGTGGAAGAGACAATTGCTGTGTGTGAAAAGTGATTACTGAGGAAATGAACCCGAAGACACGGTATGCAGTTAGCTCTCAAATATTTAAGCCAGTAGTTTATCATTTACATTGCATGGGTCAGGAAGATCCATTGACTAATGCAGATTCTGGTGAAAGCATAAGCCTAAAGCTCCTCATGCTGCCTTCCAATCTGGCAGCAACCTTTCCTACAGATTTCATCAGAAAAAGAAAAAACAAACCTATGATGGAATTAATAGTTTTTCTTAGAAACTGCTTATCAATTGATACAAAGCATTTTTCAAAATATTCTGAAATATTGGGCAAAACTTCCTCCAAAGGTAGACCACCTTTGGAGTGAGTGAGAACTGGCTTCAGGAACTGATGTCTAGCACAGATGATCTCTTAAATAAATCGAAGATCAAGTTAAGAATTCATATTATTGCTCTTAGAAAAATTGTTCCCTTATTTTTATGGCTTATTTATAAAAACAGAATCTGTACATTTATTATCCATAAAATGACAGTTGCTCTTACACCACCCAGCATGCTTAGACAATGCAGATACTGTGATAACACCTTTATATGGTAGAAAGGAAGTGAATAATTACAACCTATCAGGCAGAATATAAGCATTCAAGTATCAGCTGTCAGGAAGTGGGACTGAACATTCATGTGATTAAGAGTAAATTGGATTAGAAATTTTAAAAAAAAGAAAGACAATTTTTTCCAGCTGGAACTTTATGGCTTATATATTAATACACATGTACGTACAAATGAAAAAAAAAAAGCTAGAAGGATTTGTAGAAGAAATAATGGTGGGAAGGCATGGGAGAAGAGTCCAGACACAGATGGTTACAGTTTGTATTTATTCTCAAGGAAATATCACAAGGCAGCCCATCTGATGCTGAGGAAATAGTGTATTTTGAAGCTGGCATATACCATGTTTAAAAAGATCATCCATCCTGTCAGAAACAGAAATATTCTACATAGGAAGTATGGAGGCTGCGATTTGTGTGCAACCTCTGCCACCTCAGCAGCTCTTCTCCCTTCCTTTGGCAGAAGTGCCAGGCAAAGATAATGGCCACCATTTCAGCTGCGGACAGATAGATGCAACCAGGACCTGAAGAGGATAAAATCCCCTTCTGTGCATTTCCAGCTACTTAACCTTCTTCCTAGCCCTTTCATTGGCGTCTTTGTGGTTTTGTACCAAGTTCCATCACTCAGTCTCTACTGTCAGACTGATGCCCCAACAGCGATGTACTTACATTGTTACCTGAACCACGGCAGCACTGGGGAGCTGTAATCGAGGAACTCGCTCCCTTTGCCACCCCGCACAGCAGGGAGGAAGGTTCCTGCTCTGGTTTACGACCTCTTTTTGTTTTCCCTTCTGCAAACGGTTGAACTCTGCATCAAAGCTACATGTCCCTTCTAAGTTCTTTTCATTTCTTTAATTTTGCTTGTTTCCAAACTGAGACTTACTCCTTTGATTTTTTTCTTCACACTTTCATTTCAGCTGACATAATGCATATATTCCTAATCAAATGCAGAAAGCAACGACAAAAATCTGGAAAAATATTGGAACTCTTTAATCTTTAGAAGCTTTTTTTTTCTTCAGTGAAAATGAATTAATAAATATTTTCCTCATTTTTTAAATTCAATTTTATCACTTTCCACTTCTCTTTCTTTCTTTTAAAAAACAGAAATAATACTTTTTAATTAAAACTAAGGAAACATTTGTGTGCACAAAGTCACTATTATTAGCTCTATAGCTCATGTGATTGATATCATAACTGATTTACTCCATTATGTTTATTTTGTACACTTTTAAGGATGAGATTGTCTTTCTAGCCATTTTAAGTAGACAGTATCTCTTCTGAAGAAAATTAGACTACTCACAGACTAACCAACTGAATTTATTTCTACAATGAATACTTCAGAAGCACACAGAAATTTTCCTGAACCTCGCCCCCACCCCCCTCCAAAAAAACAAAAAAAACAACTAACGAAAAATACCCTAACCGCAAGAAGTAAGCAATGTTATTTTAGAGGTGTGTAATTTAGTCTTGGTCAGTAATCCAAGGTATAGCAGAACATAATTTCAATAAGCAAATGAAAGGTACAGTTAAAATCATTACTTCCTTTGCCTTCATGTTTGTAAAATCAACCCAGAAGTTATTTTTTTTGCAACAGTTTTCAGTACATGCAATAGCTAAAGAACCTTATCACAGTTGTAAAGTACATAATACTAGCAATGTTCCAATGAAAATATCAGGCTTTCTGATCACTTAACATGTGATAATAAGGGTACATTTTGAATATGCCACTGTTATCCTGTGTATTTTAATAATGGCTTCCTCAACCGTGTAGTTTGTTAAAACTCCTTAATACTCTATCACAAAAGTCAGCAAAAAGCAGCAGTCTATTTTTGCCACAAAAATGGCAAAAAAAAAATTACACCTAGAAAATTTCATGGGAAATTACACATAAAAATTATTCAAAAAAATCTTAAAGTGGCTTTGTATTGAACAAAACCCACACTTATTCTGTGACACTAAACACACAGTCAAAGGTCATCTTGGAGTATTCATCTAAGAAAGATCTTTGGATCTAGTCCAAAACATTTTTGCAAGTGGCAGTGTATTCAGGAATTTGAGTTTTATGGATCTTAGATTGAAGAATAAGTTTGAACTATTTAGTATCGTACACTCCCCTTCCAAAATGATAGGTAGATCATATTTAGAGGTTGATGGCTCTGTTAACAGCATGGCAATAAAAAGCTTGCCTTTTATCTTAGGAGTAGAGTGCTTTGCATTAACATCTATAAATCTTAAGTTTAGCTTCAGTGCTGTCATAATATCACTCAAATTTTATATATATGTCTTTTTTATATACATCATCTACCTGTCTAAATGTGTAATGGATGGCTAGTTTATGATAAAGAGTATCTTCTTCAAGGTAACAACACAAAACTAGTTGCATCATTTCAAAAGTCTACTATTACTCTAGCTGGAGAAATAGTCAGTACCTGACCTCATGGTGGTCAGCTCTCTATATTGAAACTGCAGACTTGTCCCTCGCTTCACTATGTATGTGTTTAAGGGCCAGCATCCACTCAAGAGCTTTGTTGGGTCAAGGCCCAAGTACTCCGTATCATGAAGCATCAAACACCATGCTACACTATGAGATCACTTGCAGCAGCCCCATCGCTCTTCCCTGGCTGCGGAGTGAGTCCTTTCAACAAGAGTTGTTTCGCATTAACAGTTTCTGATGTTTACAGTCACATCTCTGTCTGTCTTTGTTTATTTTGCTAATCGAGTTTATTTGGCTTAGGAAGTGGTAAAAGCTATTCGCAAATAACTGAAGCTTGCCAATCTCTTTCCAGACATGAAACCATAAATTTTATGCTTTCTTCTTTTGATCGTGAGCATGAATTTAATATTTTAAATCAATACTTTAGGACTATCTGCAAACTAGATGCCTTATCCAAACTCTGCTTAATCTTTCCAAGGAGTGTCTACCCTTTTTTCGATAGCAACGAGCTCATTGGGTTCAAAGCTTTAATAATGAAAGGCATAATAGTTTGGTTTATTCAGCTTTATAATCCTCTAAGGCAGTGCTGACTGAAGGTTGAATAAACATTGGGTTTATGATATTGGTAAATTCTCAAGGAGATAAAAAAGTGGGGATAAAATCTTCCCAAAACTAATAAGATATTAATATGAAATAAAATTAAGCAAACACATTTTAAAATCCTTCAAAATCAAATTAGACTTCTGACATATTATTAACCCCTTAAATATAGGAAAATACAGAAATGATGCAAATGGGCAGTTCTGTTTCCTAGATAGTCACTAATTACTTAGTTCAAGGTAGTCTTAATAGTCTTACTGATAGTCTCAAGATATGACTGTGCTATGAGGTAATGGTGTATCACTGCAAGATGCGAACATTCAGAGCTCTTTGAAAATTGGTTATCCATAATGATTATGCAGCATCTAGGGTATTGCAGTATAAATTATTGGGTTCAATCATCTGAACTAAAGCACAGCTTTAAGTAATCGTTTTATACATAGCTGTGTGACACCAGCTGAGCCTAACTGCCTTCAGTCACCACTTTTGTCATTAGCAGTTAAGCCATCTTAAGGAAGCTAAGACATTCAGAAAATAAACTTTATCTGAACCCTCTGTTGCTCCCAGGAAAATGCCATTTGAATTTTAATGCTCTCATTCACAGACTGTCTAGATCCACCCAGTTTTATTTCACAGTTCTGTGGTCTGTATCAGACCTTTCTAGCAACCGCTATTTACTGCAAAAATGGAGTCTCAAGGCATCATACATGTATCTTAATAAAATTATTGATAACCAAACAAAATAAGCTGTTTTCCACAATTTCAAAAGCCTAGCAAAAACCTTCTGTCATGCCTTTTACACTTCTGTTATTATTGAGATACTTATATTGTTTTTGTTATTGAGAGACGTGGCCAATACACTGGCACAGGGAACCCTTATCAAAGCAGTCTGAACTTCCTTGCAGTTCTTCAGGCTCAGATATATCAGACAATCCTGTGTTTATCCTCATTCCTGAACAAGACAGAACTGGAGCTGTACTTAAAACCACTCCTGGCCCAGCATTTAGCATCTTGGATGTAAATTTTGAAATTTTTCTTGCAGCTCTTTCTATACATGATCATCAACATGTAATCTTTCTTCTTTGGACTTATTAAGTTAGCTTGAACCTTAGAAAATCATTCCATTATCATTAGTAACACATCTGTGCACCAACCTTGCCAGCCAGAAGTACCAATTTGGCACATTTATTTTACATTACTCATAGAACATGATAGAGTTTGTATCACCCTGATGTCTTTGTCATGTCTGTTATAGTTCAAGCTGCCATGACAAAGTAACTCCCAAACCCTTTAAAAAGTATTTGAGCATACAGACTGCATTTAGCATTGACATCTTGAATTGCAACAGATTTGATTCAATATTAAAATCTAGATATTTAAAATTTGTTCAACTGTGGCAGAAATAGGTTTACAGCTCAAGGTTACATTAAAAAGAATGTGTCTTCTATCTGCAATGTATAAAAATAAGAATCTTTCTGAGACTTTAACCTGAATATCTTCAATTCTGGAGTGTCCATTCAACACCAGTTCAGTACAGCAAAGTCTAAAGAAGAAAATGGACCCTGCAAGCAGCTGTAGGATGGAGGAACTATGACCTCTCAGGGCTCCGGTTTGCAATATGGGGTAGGAACTATCCAGAAAAACAGCTCCTCTTCACATCTTCAAATCCCTCAAAGCACTAGTAAAATTTTGTCGTGGTTTAGCCCCAGCCAGCAACTAATGTGTGACAGCAATCCTGTCACAAATTTTAATGAGATCTAGAAGTCTAACCTTTCTAGATCACCTTGAAAGTTCCCGCTTCCATCTTCAATGTTTTTCTTTCATTTCTTGTAACAAAATTCACCTTTCAAAGACGACAGATTCTCCTAAAGACCTACCATGAAGACTTTAAACTCACTGTCCACTTTCAAATCTGTCTGAAAGCTGCAGGCAGGTCACTTTGTAATGGTAAGCTTTACAATGGATCAACTGTAGTTGATCTGTACAGTTGTTGATCAACTGTAGTCTCTGCCACTCTGCACTGGAATAGGCACCATCATAATGCATCCAGTAGTCTAGTGATTTTGACAATACCAAAATAATGTGTTGAAGCCTGGATCCAAGTCTGCGCAGCCAAATGTTCCACCACTTCACAGATCCAGGCATAACCAGAGACTTTCAGATACCTTCTAAGGCACAAACGTGACCAGCAATATCTGGGTATTTCACCATTTGCTAAAATGACTGCTTCACTTTTGGTTTTATACTGTTTTTTGCTTTATGCACCTTTTTTTTTTTATAGTAAATAGTTTCTTGATCATATAAGTCTGACTTGGAGCACTCTTGTTGGTCTTCTGGTCTTGTTCCTATTCCTTGACTTCAGTGGTTAGCTCAGTCAGAAGTGAAAACCTTTTTGAGAGAGCAGAATTATTAAAATGCAGCAGAAGATAATACTGTTTCCCCATTATTTCCCCTTTTTGCTTGTTCAAGAACAAGTATCCTAATAAGATTCAACCTACAACTTGCTAAAGTCAACAGGCATCTTTCCACTAACTTTAGAAAGCTTTAGATGAGGTTTAGAAAAAACAGTAAGGCTCAGATGGTACGGATCAGCTTTCTTTTCTTCTGTTTGTATTAATCAGTACCAGAAAAAAAAAAATCATAAAAGTTATTGCAGTGTTATAGGGATAAACTGATACTTGATTTTACTGTTATGGAAGGCCAACCACAAAGCAGTAATTCTTGATTCTGCATATGAAAGATATGAATATTAACTGCCCATGAGAGCATCTGTTCTCCCTCTGTGATATTTTTGTTCCAATTGCTAGTGAACGCTATGTATCAAAAACCACACAATCTTTTAAAGCCTTGGTATATATACAAAGGTGATTTTTGAAAAATATTCACTGTTAATGATACTGGGATTAGCAAGGATGAAATCTTTTTAGAACTTTATCTTGCACAAGTCTTTAGAAACAGACCTGGAATCAATCCATGGCTTTGTTAGGCTGTTAGACTCTTAATATAGGTATTTTTTATTTTATTTTTTTAAATTAAAAAAATGCTTTTTCAGAATGTATGTGGTAAGAGTGGTATGCTATTAAAAGCAAAATTTTCATCCTTGGATCTCTGTGTTTAAAATAAAAGCAATGGGTAAATCAAGAAGAGGACGTAAATGTGAAACTGCGGGTATTTAAACTTTTTTTCTATTAAATGTTTCTCTTCTACACTTAAGAAGTATCCCAATATGTTTTTAGAAAGAGAATTGAATGCCCAGTGATATTAATAGTGTCTTTTTCTCTATAAGAAAGAATTCCACAGTTTCACTGTGCCAATGTTATTAAGATGCTATTTGATGTATACCTCTCAGCACAAACAAGTGGTGTGGCACCTATGAGAACAGAGTTCAGGAAATATCTGTGAGAACAGCTTATTTATCTGTGTCCATCCATACAGTAATAATAAGGAAACAGAGTTTGATCTGGATTTCACTGACTTTATTGTGAGTCTTCCATTGACATTAATGTACTTTGGAATAAGTCCATGATAACCGTTATAGTACATTAACAGATCAGCTTTCAGTGCAAAGGATGCCCAAGCATATTGCAAACAAACTTTAAGTGTAGGTATCCTTCAAACATATTCTAAAAAGCATATGATACTTTACAAGAACTGTAGAAAACGGACTACCTACTTGGAAATGCAGCGAGAAATACGTGTAGAGTGGATACTCAAACTGGAGCTGTCCAGGGCAGTGGAGTTAATGCAATTTTGATCTGCTCTTTGAATGCCAGAAATTTAAGGAATTTTAGTATCTAGTATTGGGCTCATCTTTTGTGAACAGTTAAATGTGCCAGTAGTGCCAGAGCAGCTTTTAAAGGAACAGAATGAAACAAGTCTAACTCCAGGTCTCAAGCCTTTCTACAAATTATAAGATACATAAATAAAGAAGGAAAATATTCTGTATGAGGTTTGGGTTTAGGGTTTTTCTTGTAGTTTGATGAAAAATTGCTGTATGTTTCATATATGTTCCATAAAAAAACAGAATTTGGGAGAAAATTCGGATGCGCTCTGATGAGGAAACCAGCACAACAGCATTCCTATGCAGACTGAGGAGTACTCTCCCCTTGGAGGTAGGTTGCCTGGGCAGAAAAAAATCAGTGCAAACTACATTCAGTCCTACGCATTTCTTGCCTGCTCAATTGCATGTGGCCTGTTTTATTACAAGGTGGTGGTGGTGTGGGGGAAATCTCATCCTGCAGTGTTCAAAAGACAGGAGATGTGAACCTGCTGGTGAATTCTACAGACAGAAATTAGGGACTTGAAATTAATGGGGAAGGATGTTAGAAACTAATGAATTCCCTCAGGCATTTACCACTCTCCCTCTGAGGTTGTCTGTAGCTGGCACTGTTACCCACATACTGACTCATGATCGCTGTATTTCCATGAGCTCCTGTTGGTGTTGTCATTTAAATACTGATATAACTAAGAGGACTACACCATATGGTGGCATTGCTGCACTGGGTACTGTTAAATACAGAAATGACGTGAATTGCACATATAAAGCCATATTTTTAGTATTCAGAACGACAACGTAGGCCAGATTTTTCCAAAAGTCTTACTTCTCATCAGGGTGTCAAAACAGGGGCCAGATTCTCAAATTTTCAACTTGGAGCTGCTTGTACTGGGGCACTAATTGTTAGATTTTTCAGAAGAGTTTTCCATCAAAAGTACTATGATCTTTTGATTATGTTAATCTGTTACGACAATGAGTGTTGAGATGCTGCAGTTTCCCCATGGACTGGCGATTTTTATTTCACATAAATCTAGTAACTCATGGAATCAGCTGGCCTTGCTCTTCCTCTCCTCACTTACAACAACATAACTCCATGGGCCTTCTGAAGTCTCTCCTGAATACATTGATCTAAGAGGAGAATGAATTCCATATGTGGACAACCTTCTAAGGGAACACAAAGACCAATACGATCCTAGTGTGAATGAGATTACAAATTCCTGGCTACTAGCTCTGGTTACTTCATGTAACTGAATGGTAATTTCTTCAGTAAATATTGTTAAAAATGGAATTCTGTTTGTCTATACATGGGATTACTACGTGTGATTATATCTAAACAAGAGAAAAAGGACATACATGAAATAAAAAATTTGCCTAGTTGGTACTTTTAAAGTATGTGATTTTACTTACAAATGTACATGCGGACTTAGTCCTCCCTAAATTATCAAAATAAGAATGTGACCAGTGCAGGTATTGTAACACTTAGGATAAACTCATGATCTTTAGCTAGAAAGTTAATTTCAGAATGTATCAATATTTTTCACATCTATCTGATTTCCTTTCTCATAACATCAGTAACCGGTTATACTACTCATAGTATTTGATCATAGTATGGCTGATGCTCATGTAACGTGGTGTTACCGGCTTCTGCTGAAACCTTTCTAATAAACAACTGGAATATTTTTATGTGTCACTCTGTGACATGCGACAGTCTATTTCTCCAGTCATCTTTTCTCATGCTAACTACTGTGACTTCCTTTTCTCTTGTGTCCTGGGCATATACATCAGCCCGCACCATTTTTAGAAAGATAGTCCTGGCATGCAACTTGGAATATCATAGAATCGTACAGAATGGTTTGGGTTGGAAGGGAAGTTTAAAGATCATCTAGTTCCAAGCCCCCTGCCATGGGCAGGGACATCTTCCACTGGATCAGGTTGTTCAAAGCCCCACCCAACCTGGCCTTGAACATTATCCTGCTCTTTGAGCCTGCTGCTGGCTCTGGTATTATGCCTTAGCTCTTATCTTGACTTAGCCCTTCTGTCCCCTAATACTGTCTGTTTTGTCTCCTCCCTTGTCAAACACTGTGGTTGGTTAATGATACCCATCTTGCATACATATGGCTTGTTTCCCCCTAAAGACATAGATGACTTCTTTAAATAGACATGCTTGCTTTTGCATTCACTTTTCAGGCATTTCTGTTGGGAGATTTCCAGGAATGTAGCCCAGAATGGAAGCCATCTTGTGTGATAGTAATTGAAGAGTATAATGAATTTTTTTCTGTAAATGACTCTGATTCTAAATACAAGATAGCTGAGACATGCTTAAATATGCTTATTTCCCTCCTTTCTTTCCTAATTCATATTTTTCTCTCAAGACAATATAGTATTTCTGACAAATGGAATTAATTTTGAAAATGTGATTGAGGAAAGTGTAACACTGAGGTAATGTTATACAAGATAAAAGATTTTATCAGCTATTCATAATAATTAGAACTGAAAGAAGAGTGTATATATTCAAAGCATGAGGGACAATTCTTGAGCAAATCTAAGAAGTATCACTGACTTCAACAGGACCTTGATACTCAGCATCTATTAGTCCAGTCTATACACTGTACCTAACAAGTGGTAATATTTGCAATCAGTATTCAAAGGATATTTTAATAGCAAATTCAAGTGTAATTCCAACTTCTCCCTTACAGAGTGTGAAGACAAAAACTGTAACTCTCCTCCCACTTCTAGGTGTTTCACAGTGATACAACACTTTAATGTCCAAGCAGCAGAAAACAAAGGAAAAGCACACCTTGCATCTTTTTATCATTTGAATGAAAACTTATGCAGATAGTAAGCAGTTTAATTTCTTCCAATGGTTCCTGAAAGCAATTTTCATAAACAGTAGTTATTGTTTTGTCTTCCTGAAACCACTGTTAGGAGCAAGTGCTATTCATTTTGGTATTAGTCTTTAATTTGTCCTGGGAACTTTAGGTTTCACAGAAATGGCATGTAGTCACCATGGAATAATAAGGTACACTTCTGGAAAACATTCTTCTCTTTAATCTGCAGATTGTGTGTGATTAAAGGCAAGAGAGGTAGTAAATAATTGCCTAGGGAGATTTTATGCATGTATAAATGTGCCTGGAAGAGTGGGAAGGGTTGGTTTAAGAAATAAGGCTGTCTTTGTCTAAATCCTATTCTGGGGTTCAGTGCAAAGGAAAAAGTAAAAGTCATGATTGTCTTCCATTGATATAAATCATGAGTTACTTCATTGGCATCCCTGCGAAACCAGTGAAATGAAAGGAAAATTGCAACATTTCATTTGCTAATATATTTGTGAAAGATGGTAATCGTACCTGTGCAGCTGAAGGTCATACCAGTCTGCCCTACTTCAAAACTTGTTTCCTGCTCTTTTCTCTTACATTATGAATCCAAATGATTAATAAGATTTAAGAAAATTATGCACAGAAGCAGTATAAAACATGGGAACTGGGCATATGTGTGCATGTAAAGAAACCAAAAATACAGCTAAGAGATTAAAGGTTTGCATATGCAAATATGCACAGGCCGTGAGTGAGTCTGTGCAGGCTTGCATTAAAGCACAGAGTAAAGTATTAGCCCACTTATCCTCTGAGAAAGGCTAACTAGAAATGCAGGCTGTGCAGCCTCTTCTGCTGTCCTGCAGACCTATGGATAAGGTTCTTAGCAGAGTGAATCATATTTAAAACCTCAAAGTTCCTCTCTGGCTGGCTGAGAGCAGGTACTCATAAGACACTTACTCTTTTAAGGTGTCACGTTGCAGCTATCTTTGTTGCCACATCCCTAGGTTTTTGTCCTACAAGGATTGTGGAAAAGCTTAAAGACCTAACCTGACCGGATTCAAAAACCCCAATGCCAAGACATAAGAACCATCACATCTACTTTCACTAAAAATCTCATGACCTTTTTAACTGGCTCATTATTTTTGAATATTTTTGAGCCTGGCTCAAAATGTACTTGAGCTTGCTAGTGGTGGGCTTACTTGCATTTTCGGATCTTTGTATTGTTATTATTCCTGCTGTAGAGGCAACTGAATGAGGAACTACTAAAACCTGTCTACACTGATCAGCCACAAAGACACACAGGCTCTCGTAACATGTGGAGGTTGGATGGAGACCTGCTGGCAGGAAGTGAGGACAGTTAAATGGGTAAACGTGCTTTTGGTACCATTTTACTGAACCTATTGAGAACATCGTGTTAAATAGCACAGATATTTACAGCATGATCAAATAACAGCAAAGCATGACTAATGCTCCCGAAATAGGTAGGAAGGTTTGCTTTCTTCCTTCCCTCCCATTCCATTCCGCCATTTTTCAGATGAATTCCAGTTCTCTTCTTTTAAATTTTTTTATTATGTGGAAATAATCTCTATTTTTGACTCAGGTTCTATTAGTGAAGGTTTGAAGTGGTTATTGAAAAGAAGGGGAAGATAGCTTAAAAGATCAAGAGTATTTTTTGAAAGAACCTTCACTTCAAACTGGGGTAAATTTACAAAAGTTAAAGACAGAAGAAATGCCATACTGAGTCAGACCATTACCCCATTCAGGCCAGTACTTTGTATCTAACAGAGGCAGTAAGAGGTGTTATTTTGGGAGAGTAATTGCGATTAGCTGCAGTCCCTTCCTCTTAGTACTTGAGCATCCGAAATCCCTGTATTAGTGAAGTTAGAGAGCATGTTCCTGCCTATTCCTTTTAGTATCTGTCTCTAGACAGATTTCCATAATTTTCCTTATGATTCATTTATGATCTTTCTGGTATTATTTGTATCCATAACATCCTGTTGCCAAGAGTTTCTGCAAGTCCTCTATCCACTGTGTAAAAAAGGTACTTTCTATTGTCTGGTTTAAACTTACCTTCTGTTGGTTTCAGTTACTGCTCACTCATCTAGTACGGTGGGGTTTGGTGAATAACAGTTCCACATATACCTTATACATCACCTTGTAGATTTTGCAAACCTTGGTTATACTCTGTTTTCTTCTCTCCAGACTCACGAGTCCCAGACTGCTTAGTGTCTCCTTGTAAGGCAATTGCTTTACCTCCTTATTCATTTAGTTGCCCTTCTCTGTACTTTCTCTAACTCCACTGACTTTTCTGAGATTGCAGAGACCAGAAATACACACAGTATTCAGGATACGGATGCATCAATGTTTCAAATAGCAGAACATAATACTTTTTATTTTGTTCTCTACTCTTCCTGATGATGCCATTCCTTGTTGAACAGATAATTGCAGGTAGCTGCCAATGATGAATGAAATTGCTCTCCTGAGTTGTACCTGCCATTTCTGAGCTCAGTAGCATGTAAACATGATTTGGATTCTTTTTCCTGCCTTAGAGGTGAAACTTATCCATTGCTTTTTTTCCTACTCACTCACTGAGTTCCTTTTGATGATCCTCACCACCAGCACGGTGTTTGACTTCCCCGAATACCTTAGTATCATCTGTGAAATTGGAGATTTCACAATTCACTCCCTTTTCCAGATTACTGATGAAGATCTTGAACAAAACTCGTCCCAATACAGATTCATTAGTGACCCCTCTACCAACTCTTGGCCTCTTCAAAAGCAACCATTGAACCCTACCAGTTGCTTTCTATCTAACCATCTTTCAATCCACAAAAGAACTTTTTATTCAACCTTAAAGCAGCTTAGTTTCCTCAAGAGCCTTTGCTTAAAAGCCCTGTCAGAAGCTTTTAGAAAATCCAGGTGTACTCAGGCCACTTGATCCCCTTTATCCACACATTCACTGGCACACCCAGTGAACCAGAGTGATGAGAACCTCACCAGGCCAGCGAGGCAGGACTTACCCCTACTGGAACATTCCCAATAAATCATCTTTATTCATGTGTTCAGTGACCTTTTGTTTATCACAGACTCTATGGCCTTGTCAGGGGTGGAGGGCAAATTCATCAGATTTTAGGTCCCGGGACCTGTCCATCCAGACCCCTCTTTGAGGATGGGATTGCTAAACCACCACTTCTTTGGTGCAATAGGCTACATGCCTTTATAAGATACTCTTAAAATTCTCTTATTCCTCTTAATTTTTTGTTTATTTTTCTACTTGCCATGTATTGCAGGCTTTTCTTTCTTCTCCTTTCTGCAGGCCTCCCATTTTTTAACTGCCATTCTTTTCCCTAAGATAGTAACCTTTTCCATTTCCCATCATTTGCTATGATAGCTTTTCCCTTCATCCTTGAAGAGATTTCATCTGATGACTTCATTTTCTCCTGGAATTGCAGTACATAGTTTAACTGGGCTTGCAATACATACTCCAGGCTCTTGCATGTTAAACTACTCCTTATAGGATTTTTTGGTTGGCTGGTTGAATTTTTTATTTTATTTTCTTTTTACTAACGGTCTTTTTTAATCTAGTGCTCTTTCTTGAAACTGAATATCTGACTGCTGCATTTATTTATTTATTCATTCATTCATTCTCTTTTTATCTCATGATACAAAAATTAACTTCAATTATATTGTGATCATGGTTACAGAGTGACTCATCCACTAGCAACTCTTGAGTGAGGTCCTGTGCACCCCTCGAGATGAAGTTCAGGGTAATGTCTGCTTTTTTTCCCCAAGTTCTGAGACAAGCTGATGTAGGAAGGAGATTTTTATTGCATTAAAAAATTTTCTTTCTACATCTCACCCTGATGAGGCACTGAACTATATCTAGATAGTTAAAATCTACTATCATTTTACCTATCTTAACTGCATTTTCTTCAGTTTCACTGAAGAAAATGCTACATGTATTTTTACTACTAAAGTGTTGGATTTCACCCACATAGATTCCTCAGTGCTCTTCTTTTCCCACAATACTATTCTGTATTTGAACCTAGCATTCTCTTTCCTGTATTGTGCCTCTCCCACACCCTAATATCCTTTCTGTACTTCCTATAAAATTGATGTCCTAGCATCATAGTAACCTTGTTTACCTCCCTTCAATCAGTCTCTGTGATGTGTCTTCTGTCAGGTTTGTCACCGGTGCCAACTATTCCAATTTTCCTCTCTTATTTTTTAGGCTTCTACTATTGCTGTAGAAGCATCTATAATTTTTGGCCTTGCTCAATATTGCACATGCTACTCAACTGATTTGTATTCTCCATTTATCGCAGTCCCTTATTTATGTTCATCCTGGCCTTTTTGGAGGTGCATTGAACATTAGCCACATCCTCTTTGAGGACTGCATCAGACTGAACCAAGTGCTTCTCAATGTCTGTCAGCTTTCCCTCTGCGTCTAGTTTAGATAATCCTCTATGATCATTGTAATTTTCAGTGCCAGCAGCCAGGCTCTTTTGGTTAAAGTACAGCCTATTTTTCTAGGCAAAACATTTACCAGTTCCTGGTACAAACAAATCCCTCTCTTCTACACCTTTGAGTCAACCGTGCCCTGAGGCTCTGGACTTCTGCCCATCTCGTGGGCCTTAGACTGGAATTTGCAGTATTTCAGAGCAGAGAGGTCACGGAGGCCAGTCTGCTGCCCAGCAGCTTGCATTTGCCATGAAGGCTGTTTCTCCTGCACTTCCTCCTGTTGGTGGTACCAACGTGGACCCAAGACCAGTGGCTCTTTCCCTGCTCCTCAAACCAAATCAAAGTAAACTAAGACCTCGTGAGGTCTGCTGGTTTTGCACCCCACAGGCAAAATACTGTGTGATCCTCTCCAGTGCTGCAAACTCAGCTATCCACATGCCTGTGAAACAAGTCCCCCGCTCCCACCACCTGCTTCTCCCAGCCCTGAAGACCCCCCAGTGCAGGAGCACCTCCAGCAGAGAAAGACATGGTGGCACCAGCTGGGTGCTGGATCTGATCCGAGAGCCCTCCTGCCCAGAGGCCTGCATCCTCCCCAGCAGCACGAGCCTCTGAGCGAAAGCCGGGATGTCCCCGTGGGCCTCATTTGTGAACGTCTCTGACTCTCCTAACTGCTCCTGTTCAGCTTCTCTCAGCCCAGGAGAGCAGACCTGTTCTCTCAGGGCCGGAAGGGCTGTGCGTCACATCCACGTGTAAAATTTGCCCCCTGGAAAGACACTCTCACCCGCGTACCCCGTGCAACGGAGCCCCCAGCCTACTGCCGGGCTTCTACTCACGCCTTGAGCTTGAAACATGGCTGTTATCTGAAAGAATACAGTAATTTAGCTTCTCTTCTGATTAGATAATGAGGATTATATTGTCCTTTTAATCTATTTTACCCTTATTAAGCTAGTTAGCAACAAAGTCAAATCTGGCCTAACTGCGACCTACCCTGCTTGCTTGCCTTCCAGGAGCCACCCTGACATGCCGTCAGCATTGCTGAAGGGACTGCCATTGCTCTTCTCACTTCACTGTCATTTACGGAGGCAAAAATAATGTAAAATGCCTCCTCATCCTGACGTGAAAAGGTGTTATTTCCATATACTTTGCATGGGTGTGTACAATTACTCAACATATAAAAAATTACTGAATTAGACCCAGGGTGTTTACATCCTTTTTCCTAATTTTTGCTCTAATCTTATTTCCTGCATGAATTTATTTTCCCAGCAGACTGATTCAAAGCAGAAAAATTCTGATTTAGTTTTAATACATATTAAGAGTATGGATTAGAAGAATCTGATGTTTTCATTCCATTTAATTAATTTAACATTTGATGTTACATGATTCCTGTGAATTTGCTTTGGTCTAACTCAAATGTAACATAACAGGTTTGGTTTTTTTTTTTTTTTAACTGTATGAATGGTTTATATGTTTCATTCAGGACTATAACCTCAACTGCAACAAACTGGTATCTTGTCATTACATGATTGCTACCCGCTGAGGATTTGGCTCTGTAAATTTAAATGAAAGGTTTCTTCACCAATGAGAGCAAGCCACTTCAGGACGTATATAAATCAGCTGCTGGTGAAGTCTTTTACCAGCCACAAGAATGTAGCTTGAGGCCTTCGCTTTCAGGTATACACAACGGCTCAGATATCTAAAAGTTAGGTGTCTAGTCAAAAAACAGGTATCTAACCTTACTTCATACTAATGGTGACAAATAGTCAGGATTAATTGTCTTCTGGAATTGCTTGGTGAAGATGCTTATCTCAGGAAAAAAAGGAAAAAGAAACTGGCAATGTTGGAGACGTGTTAGAGCAATATAAGAAATGAAGAGAACTAACAGCAACATGCTAGAGATGATATCTGTAAATAGAGAGAACTGCTGTGGTGAATTCAGACAATGAAAAAGTATAAGAAAGGATGGGGTACTGAAGATAAGCTTCAGATCATCAGATCATGGCTATAACAATTTTCTTTCTTAAAGGACCATGCCAGTCTACACCACACGACTAGAACAAAAAAAAAAGAAAAAAGGAAAAAAAAAGGTGGGGGGAACACACAAGGAAACAATAGAATTTTGTAATTATATGGCACAATTACAAATTTTCTGTTTCCAAGTGCCACCCCCAGGTGATAGTTATTCTGGATGAGTACATCCTGAGGTACATCCTATCAAGTTCCAAGCTCAGGTCAACAGCTTGAACAAAATAACATTAATATCTACCTTTCTTCTGCAAGCTGTGATTTTGGCTCTGTAATTTCTCTTAAAAAGCTCTTCAACAATAAAAGAAAGCCACTTCAGGACAATTACAAATCAGTTGCTGATGCACTCTTTTAGTAGCTGTATTTTCTTTCTCTGATGTTTCACATTTGCTCTGACTTAACAGCTCAACACTCTCAGAGGCAAATTGGGAATATATTTCAAGACTCAACACAGTGTGACTTTGAGTAGATGCAATTTCAGGCATGTAAGCGTGAGAACGAAGCAACAACATTTTTCATGACTAGCCTTTAGTAACTTAAAGCAGTTCCATAGGGATCAAAGACTGCAATGAAGACAGAGTCACTGGGGATGGCCAGCTCTCTGCAGATGGCACTAACCTCACTCTGCATTATCACAGGTCAGTACATTACAGACCAACAAAGCTTTGGGGGCTGGGGAGAATAACTTCAGGAATGCTGCACAGAAATTCAGTGAAGAAAACAGACAGGGGGAAGACAAAGGGAAATCAAGAAAATGAAAAGAACGTGGTTAAATATCTCCAAAGAGCAAAATCATCCCCTGGCACAGGGCTGAAAGGCCCTTGACATTTGCAGAACTGTCAATTCCTGTCCTTTGCTGATGTTCCTATTCCATTAGATGCAGTTTTTTCTCAAGAAAAAAAAGGATGAAGATTTTAGGAACTTCCATGTTCAGAAGATGTGGAATTACTTGATCCCATTGATACAGTCATTGCACAGAGGTCAATGAGAGAGAGAACAGTCATTGAAAGAGGACTTAAGGGCATATTTGTTAGTGCAAACAGAAAATAAGCATTTCTAAGTTAATTACAGCCATAGTGTGTTTTTATTGCTGTTGCAATGTAAAAATGCAGTTAAGACAACCTGCCATGATTTCCTGAGAATACATTTTCAAATATATATTTTGACTGCATGCTTTTAATTTTTAAGACACTATACGGCATCTGAGGTTACATTAAAAATACTGGAGAGATTTCCAGCATGAGGTTAAAAAGCTGGGCAAAGTACTCTATAAATGTAATCAGGCTCAAAACCGAGTGGGGATCAAAATAAACTTGCATCTGAACATTTCACATAAAGGTAAAGAAAATCAGTTTAAAACATTCCTTCCACTATTAATTCCTGAGAGTTACAAAAAAGCCTTGAAGTCTTTTAGCTAAAGATTCAATTAAGGACTGATGTAGTGTTGTCAGGGAATAAGCTCTCCTGCTCATTTACAAGTAGGTCTCCTCCATGGATGCTTCTTGCACTACCAGAGAACAAGGGAGGAAATATTGTCCCTCTACCTCACCTTTCTCCCTGAGAACATCAAGTACAAAGGGGGACAAGGTGAGAGCCATCACATGGGTAGGCATTGCCCAGCAGAAAAACCTTCCCTCCAGCACTACAGCAAAGCTGAAAGAAGCAGGTACACAGTGCCAATCCACCCTGAGGTCATGAAGGCAGGAGCTGCCCTTTACACAGGGCAAGAGCAAAAGTGTCACAGTTTTGCCTGGGAGGAGAGTTTCCAGGAGGAGCTGCATAAATCTGCAGTTTTAAAAAGGCTATAGTAAAGAACCTAGTTGTATTGCATTTGGAGGAAAGGGTTGTGGTTTTGTTTTTTTTTTAAAAAAAAAAAAGCTGTCTCTACAATTGAACTGGAAATTACAGCCACTTTGTTTTTCCTTTGAATAGTAGATCTCATGACACACATGACCGACCCAGGAGACCAACGTGTTGATCAAAGTCAGAGCACCAGTTTGTACAGTTGGGTAGAGCAAGGAGCTGGAAGAGAGAGACCCCCCTTTTGCTCAATTAAAAGTTCAGTCCAGTCTATATCTGCAAGATACTTGGGATTAGTTACACTAACACATTACTAGTTTATTTTCTTCTTAAAAGAGAAATCACAAGGCAGAAAGAAATCATATTCTCTGTAGAAAAGAGGTTCTTTCCCTTCCTTTCTCTTCAAACAAGGTGAGTAAATGGATTTAGGTTTTAAAATAATATAGAGGGAATAGAATGAGCATTTTCTAGGGCAAAGACTGTATCACTGAAAAGAGTTCACTGGCTAGAAGGAAAACGATGGGGGGTGGGGGGGAGCATGAGTTTCATTATCTAAACCTTGAATCAAAATGGGCCAGAATCTGGCATCCATCCACACACTGAATGGTTCCCTAAGGAACAGCCCTATAACTGAAGTAAGGTGAAATGAGGCAGCACCAGCTACTGAAATGGAGTTTGCACAATGAAATATTCTTAAGAAAACTGCTTGCTGTGGGGGAGGGAATGGTGTGTTCCTGGCATTAATTTTTTATAATAAATGGAAAAATTTGAAATAACACATTTTCCCTTCAAGAAAACTTTGCACATAATGCAAGAACTTATATGACTCAAATTATAGCAGAAAGGTAAGGTGAGATTTTTCCTACTTTAAGTTTTGGTGCCAAAATTATAGCTGAATGAGATAGTAATTTTTTTCCAAATTCCATGCAGAGTTTACACTGATGATTTTTGCTGGTGATCTCTAATAAGGAAACTACAGGAACAGTGAGCCTGGAATGATATATAATGAGGTAATAGTCCTTTATTATTCTTGACATAAACATGACGTTACTTTACATTGTTAATAGAACCAGTTTCTTTGGCCTGTTATGCTAAAATAAGCAAGAAGAGAATCAGGTAAATTTCTGAATACAAATAGGGAATTTTTGGTTAAGAAATTCCAGCAATTTGAAGACATGCATGAAGTTGCATCTGAGAATATTTAGACTGCTGGAGTTAAGCTAAAGCAAACCGAAAGCAAAAACTGAGGCAAATCCACTTTTACGCTAAGACCAATGAAAAGCAAAAAGGTCTCTGTGCAAATTCTCATTAATTCAAATGAGGATGAACTGGTGCCCTTTGATGGATAATGATCTGAACACACTACTATAAGAACAGAACAAAAGGAAATTAGTAAAAATATCAACCTTTGAAGTAATCAAAACACACACTCAAGACAAACATACTACCAAACCCAGCAAATGCTGAGCTAGTGGAAAATACAACCAAAGTTATAAGGTGATATCTCTTAGGACATCTGCTTTTTCTTCGAAGAAGAATAAGATTTTATCTGAACAGGAGTGGAAAAGCTTTGCAGGCAAGAGATAAAACACACTAGTAATCAGAGTTTAAAGTAGATTATGAAATGAAATGGATTAAAATTTGTGACAAAAGTAGTAATCAGCCTGGGAAATGATCAGTAGTAATCACTAAAAATGCCTAGACCTATATTCTTCTGAAACAAAAATTTCTTAACTCTGAAATTTGTTTCCACCTCACATTAAGCAAGTCCACTGAAATCCAAGGGCCCAATTTTCCTAAGGAGCAGTGTCATTTTGATTTATTCTTTTAGCACCATGGAAGGGAAAAAAAAACCCCTCTTTTTACCACCAAAAATGTAAATGGATCTGACTTGTGATTCTCATGCAAGTTTATCTGTATTCTCTTTCCAACATAAATCACTGATTTTGCATTTGGATTTTGGAATGGAGAAAAATAATGTACTCATTCATAACATTAAAATTCTATTTGGGAATTACTTGGAAATTTACTACTTAAAAGTGGCTGGTCTCAACTATTTTTCTATATAATTTTTCTTGGCCAAATTTGTATTTTAAAGGATACTCTCTTATTGATTTAATTTAAATTGGAATTAGCTCTATACCAAGAGTTTTTCCTCCATCAGTGACATAGTCCTTCTTGGCCATATTAAAATAAACACACACAAAGTTATGTTCAGAGCATGACAATTACATTTCCTTGATGCCTTCTCTTTTTTGAGGTGTCCTAGCCTGCCAGAATCCTGGACTAATTATTTAAATCTTTCTTTAAATATTTAAATATATCATGTAGTAACACTAGATCTATTAGACTGGCAAGCATGTGAAAATGTATTTATACAGATGAGAATAAATATTGGTACTTAAAACAAGAATGTTTACTACATCTAGTGCTAACAACTAATCAATATCTATTTAAAGGCTTAGCATAAAGAAAAGAAGAAGTTTACCATGTGAAAACAGATGCTGGTAATTAATTTGCAAATCTTTTGAAAGATTTGCAAGGAAATCAAACCCAACAACAACAAAAAATCACCTTTAATGTACATGAATTGTCCATGATATATCCTCACGAACTACTTCATACCAGTTTGTGATAGTTGGAACTTTACAGCTATTTCTGCCAAGATTTTGGTCCTATATTCAGAAAAGAAGCAATTCAGTGCAGAGATGACAAGATGACTTTAATCTGCACAACCTCTTAGTGATCCCAGAAGAAGAGCACTGTAGAACTGTACCTGAATGTAAAGACACCGTCCCCAAGGCTGCTGGTCTCAAGCTTTGTCCACTGAGTTCACTACAGTAAAATGGGAGATTTGGTGCAGCATCTGCCATACAAGTATTGTCCATATAAACAATTCTCCTGTGTTCAGACATGAAATTTAAGGCAGCAAAACCCAACCCTATATCTGATCCCACTGCCTCCCACGTTATTTTTCTCCTGTGTATAATTACTAGTAAGGCTGGATAGAGACTGACTTGGCTAGGCTTGAGCATGGCTGCTGAGCCCAGTCCTCAGTCCTGCTCACAGGTGCATTAGATCTGGTGCAAACTGTTCATTTGCAAACTTATTTGCATATGCAGTTTCTATATCTGTATGTGCATGTATTCTGAGCACAGTCAGGAAAACTTGTTGTAAACAGGTTCACAGATTTCAACCACAATATAAACAAATAGTTGGTGATAATTAATTTTAAATGTACAGCATATTCTGATAATGATACTGTATATGAAAAGAAGAAAGCAGTGTGCAGAAGAAAAAACACAGAAAATAATCCAAGTAATCCTGTATATTAGGTCAGAGTTGTAGGTTGCTGCATGTTGTAAATTCATGAGGGGGAGGAATTTAGTGACAGGCCCAAGTCTTTAGGCCTTAATTAATGTCATGGGGATGATAGATCTGCAGTGCACTCAGTTCATTTCATACAAATGACTATGCAAGTCACCTTTGTTATCTACTAACTGCTCTGTGGGAAGAAACAACACAGTCACAGACGTGGCATTATAATCCAAAAGAAAGGGTCTTCGACCATCATTTTCAAAGGTACCTAAAGTCATTAAAATGTTTAAATCCTAAAGGCTTTCAATATGGTTTAGGTAACTACATCTTTCAGTTGTCCTGAAAACCTCAGCTGCAATACTTGCTTTCTTCTATGCTACACTCTATCAGTTTCAGAAATAAAGGATAATATTAATGGTGTTAAAATTCCACTCCCATTTCTAATGGTCCTATTAAAATCACATTGGTATTTATTTTAAGAAATTGTGGGTAATATATGACCCTCTGCTGGCTTTAGCTGGCAGGTATCTTTCTCTTTCCATCACCCAGCTGAACACTTAGCCAAGAAACCACATCTCATTGGCTTTCATACTTGCAAATTATTTATATTGACAACACTTGTTTACAAAGAGACAAGTGATCTTTTTTTCAGTGAATAGTGCTCCATGGGGCATAACTGATATTTTCAACAGATTTTTGTATAAATTGTAAGAACTTGAGAAAGCCATGTGATTTCAGGACAGACTGAATAAGAACTCGAGCTCATCTTGAGATCAAAGATGGTATGCCAGACCTCCAAAGAAGCTGGATCTAGCAGGATTTAATTATCTGGAATAAGTCTATCATGTTCCCATATGCCCTGCTCTCACAAAAAAGCCACCAAAAACTAAACCGAGGGCTATCCCATTGTTCCAGTTGGGTAACATGTGGCTGTTTCAGGTACATGCTACTTGAAGCTTCTGTCTTTATCTGAATCCAGACTTTAAAATGAAACAGAGAGAGGCGCTTTCATTACTGCAGAGCTATTGCAGTGGAGTGAAGAGACCCAACTGGGCCAAGGCTAAGGCTGTCAAGCCATGCATGGTGGTGCGCAGCTGATGCCCCCACTCTCCTCTTCTGCTCTTCCTGTAGCTGCTGCTACCGGGCTACGTAGGAACGACCGAACTACCTCAGCAGATGCCTTGCTGGGTGCAAACTGTGGCAGTTCAGGAGCTGCTTCCCACCCCGTTCAGCAGCTGTGCTGCAGGAGCTGCTCCCTCCAGGAAAAGGGCAGGGCTGCAGCTGGGGCTGCCTGTGACATCTCTCCTCCCAAATCTGCCAGCACAGTCAGGTTGACCCCCTCACCCATGACAAACACTCATCCATGTTTGTCAGGAGCTTCAGAAAATAAACAATTACACCTGTTTAGATGTCAACATTATCACTTGCAATCTCCTGTTGAACGGCATAGGTTTTCTGTTTAATTACTTAGTCAATATGTTCATCCAGCACTAATCTGACTCAATGCGTAAGTCACTGATCATACTACTCATGGAAATGTATTTCACATATTCAGTATAGCTCAACATTAGTGATAAGCATTTAAAATTAGCTAATTCCACTTTGAAAACAAACCTTTGGAGAGAAAATTCATATTAGGTATCAGACCAGTGGATGGTAGTCAAAGGGGCAAGGGTGGTGGTTACAGCACCCGCCAGGAGGTTGAGAGGTTCAGAATCAGTAATTTTCCATGCTACGTATTTTTCAAGGGATCGTAGCTTTAGTGACCCACCTCATAACCCTTAGCTATCTTGTCTTTACTGAATGTTAATCTTATGGGAGGTGGAGATTTTGTTACAGTTTGTGTTCAGGATTTAAATCCAAGCTGGGGTCTCAAAAGTTTGCCACTTCAATGCAAACAGATAACAACAATTTTAAAATCAGGATCATAAATGTTTCATTCCTTTGTGTACATGCCACAAGGTGAGAACATATTGCATCATCGAGTATATAATGGAGGATCTGCCAGAAGGCTGTAAATTACCTTGAAATATCAGAACCACACGTTTATACTGCACACCAGTGCAGGAAGGAAATTCACAGTTTGCATCAAACCCATTAATTGATCAAGTTCACCAGCACATTACTATACCCCCTTCTCTAAAAAAGATCCCAATCACACAATCTCTTGACCTAACATTCAATGACAGTGGTATAAAAGCGGGGCCAGGTTTAGTAAGGTCATCCCTGTACTTACTGCTTAAATTACCATAATCTAGTGTAGTCACAGTTCTGCAACATTTCTCCCCATATCAGCTCTTTTTCACCCTGTGCAAAAACAGAACAGCATGTCCTATCTATAGGGGCTGACAGTTGTAGCCAAATACAGAAGATAAGAGAGGGTCAGATGACCGGGTACCAGGAGACAGGGAGATAACAGTGGTCAGCACGATAAGCAGTCCAGTCATAGCCAATTGTTCACAAGCTTTTAAGCATCACAGTTTTCCCTGCCGAAGAACACAAAGTGCTGAAGGAGTGATCTGAGAGATGATAAGGAGGTATTTTTCTCAATGCTCAAGGAGGGGGGAGGGTTGGCTGAGAAATGTAGGTTCATGCTTGAAAATACAACAAGTGAGCAAAGGAAACTGGCACCAGAGGTGGATTGCAAGCTGGGAGTCAATGGCTTGACATGGCCTGAGAACCAGAGGAAAGAAGGAAAGCAGGGAAAGGAAAACCAGCCCCTTCTGTTCAATACAGTGGAGGAGAGTACCCTGCTCGGGGGCTGAGAACTTACTCTTGTTATCACAGTATTTGAGGAAGGTGGAACTGATAAATTGAGGAGGATGTGATAGATTTAAAGAACAAAGGCCTGACACCAAGCGCTGTTCCAAGATGACAGCAGGTGTCTGTTTGTAACCACAACCTCTTTAAGGCTTTATAACACAGGAATGTGAGAGTATATTCCCCAGTCTCTTAAATCTTAAAAATTTAAAAGACCCAATGTGGAGCTGCTGCTGCCTTTCTAGTTGACAGAAGTCCCTTTACTGTAGGAAGATGTTTATTTCTAAAGCAAGGCACATAACCTTTTAAGTATGTAACATTCAATATGGAAAGTGCTTCAGCAGACAAGCCTTGATCCCACCCCATGGAAGTCGACTACAATTTCAAATGTAGTTGCAAGATGACACAAGGTACTTAGTTCAACAGTGCTTCATCTCTCTTGTGGGTGCCTCATCGCCTATGCCATATTTTCACTCTATTTTAAACCCAGAATTGAACTCTGTGCTTAAAATATGTTGTGGGCTCCAACTCAAGTTCAGAAAAGCCTAACTGAAGGTCACAGTGCCTCTAGCCTAGATACTGGTGTGGATAGCACCTGATGGAGTGGGATGCAGTTTGCATAAGAGGCAATCTGCACCACACAACCCAAAGCACTGCTCCAAAAAGATTTTCCTTAATGTCTCTGTAAGAGATTGAATTGTTATCTTGAGCCATTTGCCTCAAAGATTGTTAGGTGTGAGGGACTGGACTGTCATCTCAAGGAACTGTGAACTGTTTATCTTGAGCCCTTTGTCTCTGGGATGGCCTGTTTAAGCAGGACACTCCTCTGTCCATAAGGACGATTACCAAGCCATTGAGGCATCCAGGGGAGGAAACAGGGCTGGAGCTGATAAGATACTGGTTTCTGGCGTGATCACGTGAAGGTCGTGTGATAGACGAAACCTGCAGTGTGTGACATCATCAAAATATGCCCTATAAAAACCCGTAGAGACAAGCCATGGGGCTCCTCACCACCAAAGAATTGAAGATTGAGGACCAACAGGATGCCGCTGGATCCGTGGTGGTGACCATCCTTGCAACCCCCACCACCGACTGCTTGCCTGAGGACCAACAGGACACCGCTGGATATGTGGTGGTGACTATCCTAACAGTCCTGTTCCGACTGCTTGCTTAATTTCTGCCTTTTCTCCTATTCTTTCCTATCGCCACTATTTTCTACTTTTGACACTTTTGATAATAAAAGCTCTTCTGGGTATACAGCATTTGACCTCGTTTGTGTCTTAATCTCGCTCTTGGGATCATATCGAAACCTTCCCCGACATTGGATCGGGACAGTCCCTCTGACTGTGGTCAGATGCTGTGTTGTGACATGGTGGTCATCGCAGCAATATCTGCTTAAGGAAAGCCCTCCCTACCACCTCGCTCCTCCTCATATGCCTCATGGCAGCATGGGACCTCTCAACTCCACCAACTTGTTTGTGCAGCTGTGCTATGAACTAAACCACTGAGCCAGGTCTCTGAGCCTGTTCACAGCAGTTTTTGTAAGTAGCACTTAGAGGAGGTGTCCTGGTTTCAGGTGGGATAGAGTTAATTTTCTTTCTAGTAGCTGGTGCAGTGCTATGTTTTGGGTTCAGTATGAGATGAATGTTGATAACACACTGATGTTCTCACTTGTTGCTCAGTAGCATTTACACTAAGTCAAGGATCTTTCAGCTTCTCATGCCCAGTCAGCAGGAAGGCTGGAGGAGCACAAGAAGTTTGGAGGGGACACAGCCAGGACAGCTGACCCAAACTGGCCAAAGGGGTATTCCATACCATGTGACATCATGCCCAGTATATAAAGTGGGGGGAGTTGGCCTCGGGGGGATTGTTGCTCGGGAACTAACCAGGCATCGGTCAGCAAGTGGTGAGCAATTGCATTGTGCATCACTTGTTTTGTATATTCCAAACCTTTTATTATTATTATTGTAATTTTATTATTGTTATTATTACCATTATTAGTTTTTTCCTTTCTGTTCTATTAAACCATTCTTATCTCAACCCATGGGTTTTGCTTCTTTTCCCGACTTTCTCCCCCATCCCAGTGGGTGGGGGTGGGGGGAAGTGCGTGAGCAGCTGCGTGGTGCTGAGTTGCTGGCTGGGGTTAAGCCACAACGGAAGGGCACTTACTGAGGCACGTGGATGAGACCAAGCATAAAGAACAGGGGGACTGGCTGTGAAGAGGCCAGTATCACCACTCTGAAGACAAAGTCCTGTTAAACTACAGCCTCATCCTTTAATTAAGCTGATTCTGGAGCTGGGTAAAAGCAAGAATGCTTTCTTCCTCCCTTCCTAGGTAAATGACTTGGAGCAAAGTCAGGAACAGAAGGTGCAGGAGGGCCCTATATTATGAGGTGGTTTTTGCAGAGCTTCTCAGGGCCGTGCCTGACTATGGCTATGGCTGTAATATCTTCACCTTGCTACATGCAGTGACTGTGACTGTAACACCAATGGAGTTATCAGCCATGAAGGAGGTGCCAAGCGAGGTCTAAAACAGACCTTTATTACTTTACACCTTGGGTAGAATTCAGCTTTTGAATACAAGAGACACAGATGGTCTTACAAAGGAGCTAGATTTGAGCTGAAAACTTTTTACAGACCTACAGTTTTACCACTGACTTCAGCTAAAGTTGTCACCACCTAGACAGTGCTGAACTTGTAAGTGACTAAAGCTGTTTGCAACCTACACAGTCTCTTCACACCTAGGTTGCTACAGGCACCCAGTCCTGGAAGCATGTTCTGAGAATGGCTAACATGCCCCAGCAGCACCTAACTGCCAGACGCAGTCAACACAAGGGTGAAGGAGCCAGAGATGGGTCTCATTTCTTGCATAATTTCTTACTGCTGGAAAAGTCACATAGGAAGTTACAGTCCTAGATACAGAGCTCTCTGAATCAGAGGCTATCCAAATCTATTTAGCCTCTGCCACAAGGCTACAGACTTCTGAACAAAGGCCAGAATATTCCCAAGATGCTCTCAGACACAGCAAAAAAGTAGGGGACTCAGAAAATCCGTGCTATATTGTTTGTGTTTGAGCTAGCAGCAATATTGGATCAGTTGCCAGTCGCAAGTAAGAAAGCTCAAAACACCCTTTGACATTCAGTGATCAAAACACTGATGCATCCATGTAAATTGTGCTTCAGAAAAACTGCAAAATAGGACATCTAGAATGTCAAATGACAGGAAAAAATGTATCTATTTCTCAAAGATATATTGCAGACAGAATGGAGGCGCATGAAATTTCTGATATGTCCTAGTCAGAAATATTTCCTTTTGAGACATTTGGTATTTTGGAGAATAGGTAAATCTGAAAATAGGGAAAGATGCTGAAGAGGGAGAAGGACCTTTATATATCCATGGAGAGAGAGAGAAATATGTGTGTGTGCACACGCGCACATGTGTGTGTGTGTGTGCGCGCATGTATGTACACATATGATCATCAAATTCTATCCATCCCTGGCTGTGAAGGAAAAGAAGACATAGTTGTGGAACTCAAATCCCTGATTCAAAGGAGCAATGGATTTGTACCCCGGTACTACACCTGAACCAAGTGCCATATATAATAGAGAACATGGTACTTTTACAAGTTAATCTAGCAGCGGTAGAAACCCCACAGTCTCTCTAAAATGCAGCCAATTTGTTTTACTTCCTTTCACTTCTATTCAATTCCACAGAGCTATCTACTTCCTGACTCTAATTCTCTAAAAGTGTGCCAAGTGTGTTCCAGATTTTTACCTTAGCATATCACGATAGGATCTTTCCAGCCCATGAGAACATACAGTCAACAAAGCTCTTTCACCTTCATTTCCTGAGCTACTGGCAAAAGCAATTTCATTTTCAGGATGTTAGCATTATTATCTCTGGCTAAGAAAATAATAATTCATCATAAAAATGCAGATAATGTATCAGCAAAAAAATGTTTTGATTGTGGTTTCTATCTGCAAAGACAAATTTACACATAGCTTTTTGCAAATTAAGGCACACTTTTAAGGAGAACAACAATAAAATAATTGCTGAAAAAGGCTGTCAATAATAGCACAAAGTGCAGCCCAAATTAACCAGAAAACTATAGTTGAACCTAACACATCAAACTGACATGAAGATATCTCAATTTTACACCAAACTGTTGCTTTAGGGTTACATGCTGGAGTTTCCTTATATATATTTTTATATATATATATTTATATATATTATTGCATTGGCTGGCAGTTCAGTGGGGCACAGTGGAGCTGCTCAATGGACTGGAGAAAGTGTATGGACCCATATGGACACCCACCTACCCCAGATTCCTGCTTCCTTAATAATTCAGGTCAGAAGCCTGTTGGAGTGTACACATGAAGCAGACACCCAACTTTCCTTCTACAGAAACCATGAAGCAAAAAGTTTGCAGAAGGGTTTGTGTAGGTCTATGTCTCATACTCACCTGGAGTGAAGATACAGCTGAAGCTCACCTGAGGGCTGAGGGATCCAGCAACAGCTTGCAAAGGCTTTTAAACTCTTAAACACAGCATTCCTGGGAAAATCTACTCTTTCAAAACTTGTGAATAGCAAGAAACCTAAAAAATCAAGGTTTTTTTCAAGCAATGGTATTAGTGTTTCCATTCTTTCAATTCAGGCTAATCTTAATAACACAACTATTATCCAGCAGCTCTAATTACTTAACAAAAAAATCATTAGTCAGCCTTTAAATTTACCAACTCCTTGATAGAATGAACAGAAATTACAGTTGTTGGAGGTTTTTTTTCATATTATTTCTAAATCCTCAAATTCTATTTTACCCAGGGAATTTTCTGTTGTTTTTGTATTAACTAGCACCTCCTATCTTCTCACAAATGCTAAACAAAGTCTTTCTGATCATTTAATTATGCTCCTCTCAGTCCTGTCAGATAACTTCCTACAGAAATATTAGTGAGTTTTAATTACAGCAAGAAAAGTTGTAAACCTTCTGAAAGCTTATATATAAGCTGGACAGAGAGTTAAGCAATCGTGCTTTCTTTAGCAATTCAGCAAACCTTAACCTATCTTTCCATTTTTTCTGACTTATGGTGCTGGATATTCTTTCCATGCAACATAGAAATCAAAACACAACTGAATTAATGGATTTCCTATTTCTAGACCACTTCATGTTATATAAAGAAAAAAATATTTGTATTCTAGGGTATTCTTGTTTTGTTTTGACCTGAGGCAAACAAAGAAAGATCTTTTTTAACCTGAATCTAATATTATACAACTCTTTCAATGAATGACAGACCTTAACCTTATTGCTTGAAAGTTTTTGAATGCAAACTTTCTCTTCTCCTGTTCCATACTGTCTTCCTTCTCTTTTATTGATTCCAGCATCTGAGTAACTCGGCTTATTTCTGACTCTTTCAGAGCACGCTCAAAAATCACTGATAGCTCCTACAGTTGTTCCAGCAATAAATCAATAAGGAACTGACCAGATTGTCATGTTGAATAACACCAACCTAAGCAATCTCCAGTTCAAACCAAGTATTAGAGGGCAGATCCAAAGAAATATTTCTGCACCTAAGAGGTAGATGTTCCCAGCACTGAAACCCAAACCACGAGTTGCAGAGTCACATCCTCAACAGAGTCCATGGCATGAGCTGGATGTCTCAGAAAGAGGCCCAAAACAGTCACCGTCTCCAATGTCAAGATGGCTAATGATAGTACAAGCAGTGTACTGATGTTTAGAAGGGCCAACAAAGCATCTGTGTTTGAGCCATGATGTTTTAAAATTCTATGCTCTTTGACCTTTCATTCAGAGGCTTCTCCCCTCACTTGAGTGGAGCATGTGCTAAAAGAAGGCACGTACACATTTTCTTTCAAAAAAAAAGAGCTTGATTGCCAAATTCTCTTAAAACACAAAGTAATGAATTAAGATCCCCTTTTGCTACAACAATAGTGTAGTTAGAGCCATTAGCTAGAATATGGAAGACCATTTCATTTCTGTGCTAGATAAATTATTTCATTTGACTGAAAGCATTCAACTCACTAATTTTTGCTGCCTCAAAGACTGCACAGAACACCAAGTCACAAGACAATTCCTTTCAGTTAAAGTTTCAATAAGTGCATGCAAGGCTTTCAACTAACTGGAGTGAATTAATCTTATGTTAGTTTTTTGAAAGGAGAAAAAAGACTTACAGTAGGTGTGATTATATTACAAAGGCCAACTTCAAAAGGTGACTTAGAATTAACAGGTTGAACCACAGGAACACTATTTATGAGCTCTGACTGACTGGACATGCTTAATTCTTAGAGAACTTTCAGATTTATCAGAATGAAATCAGTATGATGGAATAAATGAAGAAAATCCATTAACTGAATAAATCTAACAATTGTTCTCATCAACCACCCTTTGGTTTTGCTCCTATTTAACAATTTATTGTACAAATGATCTTTTAGAGTAGTTTTTATATCAATATTTATGCATATATATGTAGAAATTTGTATTTCTAGGGAGGTGATACTGGAAAAAAGTGAGTCAATTGGACGATGTTTTCTGATGAATGCAATAGAAGTCTGGATGGCAAAAGGTGGAGACTCTCACTAGAAACAGTTACTGGGGGTTTATTTCAAGTTTTGATTGAAATTATTTTAGGATTTGGGGGAAAAAATGTAAAACAGAAGGAGTTATCTATTATTACAGACACTTTTTACATCCGAGCTATGAAGATATAATACCAGGGAGCTAACTGGTTGCATTACTGGTTAAAGTTTTACTGTAATTATTATGCCAAAAAATATCTTTAGTAGCAGTAAGTAAGATACCTTAATATCTTCCAAACTATGAATCCTAGAGATTTAAGAATACTAAAAACCAAATACTTAGAAACAGTCCAATTAATATGTTGTGAAATGCTATAAAATCTACAAACTTGCAAATGTTAACATGTCATAGTAGTATGAGCTGATGAAGTAACCAGAAAGAATCCACTGAGGTTTTTTGCCACTATATGTGTCAGAGAAGGAATGAAAATCCCCAAACCCAGCCAGCGAGGTCAGGAAGACAAAATAAATTCAAAGGCTCAGGGATTTTGTAGCCTTGCAAACAGAAACTAACCTGGGAAAAGCACATGTAACTTAGCATTAAGGATGAGTAAAATACTGGCTGATCAGCAGCTGAGCTAATGAAACAGCAAGTCCATGAAAGATGGAATAATGTTCTGAAAATTTAATTAAGGCATTAGAGGTGTAGACATAAACAATTACAAACTAAGACCAGAGCCACTGAGAAAACCTTGTTTAACTCTCCTTCCTCGATTGCCAGGTATGGAGCTAAAAAACCAAGCACTGCAGAGCTGCCACTGACAGTGGGTGACGTGATCCATGCCTGTTGGTGCAAAGCCAACTCATAACCAAATTAGGCAGAAAACCAAAATCAGGACAGTGTTGTAACCTGTTGTAGGTGTCACACTTGCCCTACTTGAAAAACAAGAGTGTCCAGTGAAGGAGGTGCAAACTAAGCCAAAAGCAAGAATATACAGCAAAAGTGAGTGTCTCAGAAGTGACAGCCAAGGCCAGGAAGGATTAGCAGATACCACTTAAAAGCAAAAGAACAAGGTGAAACAGAATCTAATTCATCACTTTAATACAATGTGGGAGGCACAGCAGCACAATGCACCGTCATCAGTAAAAATGCACTAAACAATACAGTCTTGTTAAAAACAGGTATCTGAGGGAGGATATAAAGAGAATCCTTGTGAAAAAGCAACATAAGTTTGCAATTATAAAAAGCTGCATAAATCCAAATTTTCAGCTGGTATAAACCAGCCCCTGTTCAGGGTTTTTAATTTACTTAGACCAGATGAGATTATAAAGTCATTACAAGCTGAGGATCAGGTCTTTTAAATTTTTTTTCACTTCTATCTCAACTCTGTCACATGGTACATTTTTCTGTAGAATTCGTACTATACAGATTGAACTGTATAAGACACTGGTGGTTAAAGCAAAGAATGGTAAGGTTTTACAGAGAGGAAATTTCACAACAAGAGAATTCTTGCAATCAAACCAATCTTGCTATTTAAATCTCATCATTAGAAGGATCTCAGAAAACCGTTTTGCTCACATTGCCCTAATAGGAAGAGCTTACAAATAAATAGAGTCCTTGTTGATGCTAAGCATCGATATATGTTGCAAAGTCCTGTGAGAACCTTATTCCCAGCTGTCCAGATCAGGGACTGAGTGAAAGTGAGCCATAGTCCCTTCTGGCATATGCATACACATTTCCTTTCCGTGGAAACAGGTTCACAGCACATCCCTGTTTGCACCTGGAATGAGGTCAGGATGTATACGTATGCCCTAACCAGCCCTTCAGGAACACTCCTAGGCCAAACAGATAGTGACAAAGTCATCCCAGATTTGCACTGATGTAACAGAAATCAGGATTTGTCTTTTGTTCAGTACCTTTCTCCATGATTAACATGAGCCCGAAATTTGCTACCTGCAAGAGAAGAGAGTATAGTCACACTATGCCTAGTTCCACACAATTACCTGGCCAGTCTGTAAAGTCTTATTTCACTGAGAGTTGACAGTCATTCAGCTCTGCCTTTGCACAGCACCTAGAAGAGTGGATCCCTTCTCTTAGTAAGAATTGCTGTAAGAAAAAGTGTGTTACGTTTATAGATATGCAGCCCCCCATACAGTTGAAAGGGGAATTTGCATCTTTCCCTTCTAACTCCTGCCCAGCACAGCCTTTTCCCTGTGCCAAGTGTCAACATCTTATTGCTCTGTGACTTTCAGCTGGCCTTATTCCTACTGTACTGGCATGAGTCCAGTAATCTGCTGATCTGACAAATAAAACTTGCAGCAGAATTTGACCCTGAACAGTTGTTCTCAGTATTTTCCAAACGTGGCTATTAACATTTATTTCTCCAATCATTCAACTCCCTTGTTGGTAAAGCACTTTGGAAGTTTCTCTACTTTTTCCTAAGGCATAACTTCCTTGTTCATCTGAATTCTTTCTACATGATTAAAGCCACAAGTATTACTTATTTACCTGGCTTTATTCACAGAGAACAATAGATTTGGTATTATCCACTTCCTGCTCAGAGCCAGGGAAACACATCCCAAGTATGAGGAACTCCCCTGCTCCAGTGAAGTCAACAAAAGAAAGAGAATTTATTCCATCCAAAGTTTTGCCGATGTGCAAATCTGAACCCAGCAGGTATGCACAGAAATGCATCATAAGAACAACTATAAGAGCAAACACTCCTTTCAAAGTTATTAAAAGTGCTGAAAATGTGTTTGTTAAATTATAACCTTTCGTGCTTTCTTTTTTTTTTCTCTGGTAGAACAGGCTGTAGTCAAAGAAGACTGGTGGGTGATTCATTTTGGTTGGTTTCAGTGAATTATAACATGGTAAAGTTCAGCCCTTGAATTAGTCACTCTCAGATAACTGATACAAAGGCTCACAGACTCACCACAATCCTTCCTACAAAGATAATAACACTCATTTATTAAGATGACCACTACAATCTGAGGCAGACAGAAGACAAAGATGCAGACCAGTTGCAGTTGTCTGTTCATGCCTTCTAAACTTTCAACGTTAACAGAAACCCAAAATCAAGAAACTACTATCCAGGGAAGTACGGGTTGCAGGTTTTCCTCCTAAAAATACATTTGTAACTGTTCTCAAATACACAGTTTCACTAATTTTATCTGCATACTAATTTCAAAAGCATGGCCTGTATTTAATCTTGCTGTGTGCAGTGCTCTGTAAATTAACTGTTACAGTAATTTACATCTCAGTCCATCTATGCCAATGAGTTGCTGAGGCATTGCTGTGGCATTATTGCAGTTGTACTATTTATTTATTATGGCTTGGCCTGCATGCAGTACTAATTCTACACCTTAAAATATGCCTACTTTGCTATAGCAGTTAGCATAGATCAATTGTATGACATATGGTATATTACTTATCTGCATACAGATTTGTATTACATAAAGCAGCAAGACAGCACTACAAAGTCTACATTTGCTAAGTCTCATGCCAGATTTTGGTTAGTTCTGGTGGCAAACTTAGCTTTTTCTTACCTGCATTACTGGGAAAAAAACCTCTAAAATGATAAAGTATGCAAACCTGTAGTATTTCTATACCTAAATTTCCCACAGCAAGATTGGGAGACTGAGGCAGAATCTGGCTCTAAACACAAAGAAGCAACTTTGTCATCTGCTCCAGTCTAAGCATACAGAAAATAAATAAGGCTATCGAAAAAAAATGAAAGAAGACTTGGAAAGATTTTCATTCAGTGATGCCACATTCTTACTTAGCCTCAAAGATCTGGGTCTTTTTGCACAGTTCCATGCAAAGACAAGGAGACTGGATTGTCCTGAGTGTGTCATCCAGGCTGCAGTCAGTGTCTTTTCATTGACTTCAACGGCAGGGAATGAGACCTCAGACCACATTGGTGTGAACCGAGAGTAACCCCATTAAAGTCAGTGGAAGATTTTGGAGTGCTTGTGGAAACAAGCTAACATTGGCATTCTGGGATCAAACCAGAAAATGACAGTCTGCTCACCAAGTGCTGATAGACCACAATTGCCTTCATTTACAGCGATACAAATGAGGTACAAACTTGGTGAAGTTGTTGGCAGGTTTGGCTCTAAGAGTTCTGTGCAGAGGTTTCTCCTCAGCTACCATCATCCACTTTGCAGAGGCTTTGTTGAACTGTGCCCATTAGCTGAAAAGGCTTACAAAGTACTTCTATTTGCACTGTGGCCAGTGCAGTGTCTATCAGCATGAAAAACCTGCAGATTTATTCATTTTTATCTCTGAAAAAGTTCTTTACTTCTTATATAACAAAAGGATTTGTTGTACACTGTAAGACTTTCAGAATTACAGAGAAAAAATTCTGGAAAACTGATAAAGACCTAAATACAAAGGAAATACACAAATATGTGTTATCATAAAAAATATTTATTCTTTGATTTTTCTGACAAATTATGACTAATGCACATTAAACATTGTGGCATGTAATATTTCAGTGTATCAAAAAAATGGAACATTTCACTATTTATATTACACCCACACAGAAACAATGGTAAAAAAATAAATCACTGGGGTAAGGCTGTACAGCCAAGTACTGTGACAAAAGGCAATTTGAGCATTTCACTAACTTCTTCATACCCTTTATGATAGTGTTTAGTGACATGATCACAGACTGTCTTCTAAAAGACCTGCTCCACACAAGAAGCACGAGAAAGCCTCTTTAGAGGGCTCGTGCTTCTTTGCCCATTCTGGTTTGCACAGCAATGGGCAAACACTCACCTTTCTTCTGGTGTTCATCATTGGGTAGGTGGGTATTGCCCTGTTCTTAACTGCAGTGAATGGAGAATTTTTATTTTCCTCCACAGCTTGTGCTATTGTCACCATATTTTAGACCTGTTTCTGAAGTGTAGTAAGAAAAAAAGTTCTGTTCTGCTCTAGGGATATAACACATACTGTCCAGTCACCATGCAGGAGTTACATGAGCTTAAAGTGTGCTCAGTCCAAGGGGAGTCTTCAAACTATCCCTCCGTCCCACTGTCCTGGACTCTGCTCAGCATGTAAGAAATCAAACTCATCAAATTAGATTCTTGGAAACTGGCAAAACCAAGATGATTTTTCACAGATGGTAAACACATCTGTCTACTATCATGACAAATATCCCAAATAATTAAAGTGATTGACAACACTCGAACTTCTCAGCAAACAAGTTCAGAGATGTTTTTGTCTGATGCAAAGAAGAAACAACACTATTTTTCCTTAACTTCATTCTTAGACATGGCCAAACAATTAAAAACATAATTTCCCAAGTCAAACACTCAACATGATGAATGTGTGCCCAAACACTAAATTTAGCAAAGTTATACACTGCTATAAACATGGTCTTGCAGAATAAATGTATTTCTTTTGATAAATATGTTTACACTGTCGTATCTAAAAGGGCTAAGATATGAATTAGATTTGGGATTATCTACAAACTGGTAAACAGCATTGAAAAGAAATAATTTTTTAATGTATGTTTATTATATAATGCCTAATCTCTTCTTATCATTTTACTCAGGGAAAATAGCCTATCTTGTGTCTATGACATGCATACCTGTGTGTTTTAAGGACTGACTTAACTTTTGTATGGGAGGGTACCCAACATCACACGGTCCCCTTCCCATGTTCTGCAGCCCCCCCACCCCTCTGTTAGTCTGTGACCAGGAAAAGAAAGGGACACAACTGACTGCAGTATTTCTCCTCAGAGCGGTGATGCTTACATCCGCTGTGACAGGTAGATGGTGTCTGATTCTTTCTAAAGAGAATATTTACTGATGGGCTGCGATGAAGAAGCATGAGGGAGGAGCTGCTCAAAGAAAAGGAAGGGATGCATAAAAGTAGAGCAGGGGATAGCAGTGGATAACCATTTTTTTCCCTGATAACCTTCTTTTTCTTAAATCAATACATCAAAATCTCCATTCAGGACAAATCTCTTATTATATATTAAAAATTCAACATGTAGTACTAATTTTGGAACTTACGTATTTGTAGACAAATGTCACTTCCTCACATTCCTTGAAGAGATATTGGTTTTCAATTATTTTGCCGTTTTATAATTCTGTGTGGATTTTTCTCACTCATACATTAGTAGGTTTTGAACTTGCAAAAAATTGCTTACAGTAGAAAAGAAGTCAAACTCCTGTAATTGCTAGATGGCTCCATCCTGCCCTTTTGAGGTTAAAGCAAGACAGCATGTGATTTTTTTCCTTACCCTCTTTCAACACATGAGCCAGGAACAGACAGTCAGTTGAAACAGTGATGATTACAAATGACAACTTGTAGCATGTGTTATCACAGCCACTGTATACAGAAATTCCACTAACAATGCGTTTTGCTAACAACCATATGGATTCAGGGAAAATTGTTTTTTTCTGGAGGAGATCAACTGCAGACACATTATTACAGTATGCCTTTCCCAGGATCTGTATCAGACAAGCAGACTAAATGCAACATTAGTTTAAAAGGCCATTGGGAGACATTGGGTGAAAACCTGGCCCCTTTAAAGTTAGTGACTAAATGTGCATAGATGTTAGTGAGGCTGAGGTTATTAGAATTACTCATATAACTATTGGACTGTCAAATATTCTAGGTTCAATTCGGTCTGATCACAATATGACTAAGAGAAATCTTTACTCTCAATGTCTTTCTGTTATTTTAATCAAATAAATTACATCACAGGCTCGCAGTCAGGCAGGGATGTGGCAGGTTCTTGAAGGTGTCAGATGTGAACCTTGCTGAGCTTGAAGTTTTCCTGAGGTAACTGTGAATTTTAAATTCATCTCTTGAAGGACACAGTTCCCCTGGATGACACTTCAGACATAATAGCTGAGGGTCATTAAGGAACTGCTGCACATGACAGACTTGTAGGAAGTAAGAGATTAGATGGAATTACCTAGTTTAAAGTATGCCTGGACAAAAGCTTTAGACGTCTCTGGACAAAGGCATGGCGCAACCACCTAAACTGAAATTTAAGGGATTGTAACTGGGTAACAACAACATTCCCATACAGAAAACTAAAGGATGAGGAAATGAGATCCCATGGGACAACTCTTCCTATGTCTTAGTGGCAGCTTTCTCCCAAGAGTGACAGACAGCTTAGCAAAGACCCTCCCTCAGCCTTCAGCAGCTACAGCAGCACGGTACAAATTAGCTGTCCTACAATCTGCTCTGACACCTTAATGACAATTTCAGCCAAATTACCATCCAGCCAAAATAGCCTAGGTTCACAGGTTAAGTGTGCTGGTGTCATTAAGCTAAAATGTGATCAATCTCCATAAATAACAAAGGCTGGGCAGGGAACAGCTTTTGAAAACCAGAAAATGGAAACACAGTGAAAAAAACAAAGAGGGGAATTATTTATGTTCCTGTGAAAGCTGAGGGCATAGCTCAGCAGAAAAGGTATACACTTACAGCTTGAAGACTTTTAACAATATTTTTACTAATTAAGGAAGCATTTTAAAAGCTTTGGGTCAGATTCCTCAGGTTCATTGATGTAAATCCTTTTGGAGCAGTTTGATCCTCCGTTTTTCATTATTGTTGTTTTCTGCAGTTATTTGAAAGCTATTCAACTAAGCAATCAAACATCCCTTTCCCAGCATTCTGGGTACCTCTCAACCCTGCAGAAGCAATGCCAAAGGCAAAAAGCATCGAAATCTTCAAAAGCACTATTTTTTCACTTCCAGTTGCTATTTTTGGTAAATATTTTCCTAAGTTTACCAGACTATGTGATATCAGCTCAAATGGAAACTTCACAAAAGATGGAGTCACAGCTGTCCCATCATGCCTCAGCTTGTGAAATAAATAAAAATCACTTTCAGTGGGTGACAGAAGAAAAATTCTCTATTATTCCAATGTCCAGAAGAATATTTGTCCATATACTTAAGACCGCAGCCTCATTTCAGTGGGATGTCCATTCATGTGAACAGAATGCCAGGAAGTGACAAATCCAACTGCTGCTTTGGATGACTGCGTTTAGCTGCAAATATTTTTATACAAAAAAATACTGCAATGAAATGTTACTGATATAATATTCTCAGCAATTGCAATTAGATAATTAATAGGAGAAGTTCACCTCTTTCATTCTAAGCCCCTCAGCCTGCAGACTGGGGAGTGTGTTTGCACTGTCAGGTTAATAGGAATGACCAGGGAGCCCCGAGAGCCTCTTTCGTTGGCTCCCTCCGTCTCTCTCACTTTCTCTGGCTGCACATAGAGTTGTGAAGCCATGAGGAGAAAAATCCTGACTCCTTGTAACTCCGCATATTCCTACTGCTTAGGCACTTCTCTCAGAGTCTTTCTAATGTCATTTGTCTGGGAAAATGGTATATTTCAGTATCATCCACCAAGACAGAGAGAACACAGAATATCCTGGGAACTGTCATTTATATTTTCTGATTCATAAGCAGTTTTCCTTGCAAATATTTTAAACAACCTCTAAAAATAGTGTTATGGAAACCCCATGAATCCACTTCTCCATCATGCAACACTTCTCAGTCATCTGTGAAGCTGTGGTCTTCTTGACACTGGCTGCTACATCTTCTCCCCCAAAATGGGGACACTAAAAAGAAATCTAAAGCCAGAAGGGTCAGAACTGGAGTCTCTGTTATGCTGACCTGGGCGGACTCACTCTAGGGAAATCAGGGCATGAGTGGTAGCCTTACCAAATCGGAACAATAGCACTTCACATCCCTTTGCAAAAGTGTTAATGACTGTGCAAGGTTGCAGGAGGAGAGGATAATCACGTCTAAAATTGGAAATTCTCTTCCTCACATTCAATTTTTTCCCTGATTCCCAGAGGAAGACCACTCTCATTTCCCTGAAATGCAAAAATGCATTTCTTATTTTTAACCTACCCATTGTCATCTAGGTCAGTATATAGTGATGATTATTCAAAAATTTCCTCTTACTTTAGTAACTGAAATGAATTTACCTCACTGTGCTGTGCACAAACTCAGAGTAGCACACCCAGTGACAGGACATTTTCAAACAACCTTAAGTCATATGATTCATTTCCCTACAGCCGTTTTACATGAGTACTAATGTACTCAGAACTTCCCTGCCAACAAGGATTGGCCTCTCGACTTACTTGTTTGGTGAGGGTATGTTCCCTTAGGCATTTACCTCATTGTATCCAATTAGCAGTTACCATTTTACTACCAGAGTTCACTACCCAACTGTGCCTTGCCAAGTGACATGTTCTCTCTTTCTTCCCTACACAGATATCACTGGCCTCTTCTGGCACAGCATCGCAAATTTGGTCCTCATATCAAGATCCTATGGACAGACTTGGTACATATACAGCAATACAGAGAAATACTTAACAAGCTTCATCATGCAAGTGCCAGAGACAACTGTACAATCCCCATGTGCCCGTGGTTTCCACAGTGCTTGTATCCAACACCAGTTTAGTTCTGAAGCCAAATATTTAAATGGCTGTAATAGTCCTCCTGATAACAGAAAGACCAACATAGGACAATTGCAGAAAGGACAAAGGTGAGCCAATACTGCCCATATACTGTGCAAGTTGACAAGTATATACACAAGACTGCAGTGCTCCTGTTCCAGTCCTCAGGGACATAAGAGCAGTCCCAGCCCAGGGAGATCTCATTTGAATTAGTGGCTTAGCAGTTAGCCTGCTCTTTGCAAACATCTCCTGAGACTGAAAGAGTTACACCACCGTTGGACACTTCTAGTTGAGAAATGAGCAGCTCAGAGCAGTGCTCCATATGTGCATTGACAGAGCTGGGAGATGACTTTACAGGTCAGCTGTTTTCCTCTGAACAGGTGGATACAAGTAAGAGCAAGATGATACCATCACAGAGCATCTGCTACGTGTCACTGATTAACACTGACCATAACTTGCCAGAAATGATTAGCACTGTAGAATGAGTAACTTTACCTTGAGGTATTCCAAGCATAAAGAAACCACACTTACCTAAAAGGTACCTAAGTCAGGTCTAAATGAGTTAGTTTAAGCTGCAGAACAAAGGTAGCCATGTTAGCACAGTGTGACACTTGCTTCTCAACAGAGCTAATTAATCTGTACAGAGTGCAGCGGTAATGCAGCTATATTGTTTCTGGCAGCAGCCCAGCGTGGGCCTTCCCACAGCTCTGTTGTTCTTTCCTTCAGGAACGTCAGCCCCACATCAGCAGCCACTTCCCAAGCATGCCAAGAACTAGTTAGATTAAAGCAAAGGCAAACTCTACAGCCAATTGGGAAATACAATTGATTTTTTTAAATTTGAAGTTCAGAAATATACCACTCCAGCACACTTCCCATGTAACAGTCCCTCTAACAAAAATCCTCATCAGAATCACAGGCTGACTATTGCAGGACAGAACAATGGGTGAAGAGGAGAGGTTAGCAGAAAGAGGTATTAGTCTCAAGACTGTTTAGCATCATCCATGGCAGGGGAAGAAGAGGATTCTTTGTAATCTATACCTTCCCCTGAACACCGAGACATCCATCTGACATCCATGGTGGCATTCCAGTGGATTTCCATAGGACTACTTCATATTATATCAGTCAATTTTCTTTACATGGGCAAAAAAAATATATAAATTTTATCAGTAAAATATCTGATTTGTTTCAGAAGCAGCTGCTTGATAAGCTCAGTGATTGATTTCATCAGTTTCTTTGCTAGGTAAGATAACAGTTCTCAAGTAATTGGATTTTGCTTCTGTTATTATTTTTCTGTTGTGCCTACTATTGTTGTTAAATTTCTGTTATTACTTCTAAAAGACTGCTGTGAATTCTGTGTTGATCAGAAGAACTATCTTTGGCTGGTTTCCTGCAAGAGGTGCCTGTTCTCCAGGCTAATTATTAATCTTCAGTTGATTCATTAATTACCCTAGAATAAAACAGAAAGCCCACGCATGACTTCACATCAGGGTATGTGCACAATTACTTACACACATATATATACACACCTTTTTTTTTATTTCAACTAAGGTATTAAAATATTTTACAAAAGCATTGACAGGTTTGTTTTATATCCATCCTTTGAGCAATAAGGCTAAGGGCAGACCTTGTTGTGCAACCAGTCAGTAGTAGCACCTCAGTTCTGAAGATACAGGAAGTTTCCCATCAGTTGTCACAGCACTGGATGGCGACTTTGGAAACGATGGCTTCAAGTTCAAAGACCTGAAAGCTCTTGTGAGGCATGCTGCCAACCTCCTGTGTCCCCTCCCTTTTATCACGGCTTGTTCATATGCAGCCAACTCATTGTAAGGCTTGATGCAACATTTGCAAAATGTATAGAGGTGCTCTGATAAAAAGCCATCCACAAATTCTATCATCATCATTATTTGCATTTATCTTCCTATTGTGCAGTGTAATAGACTTTACTGTCATACACCAACAGCAACCTATGAATCACTGCCGCCTAACTCAGTGGGGCATGAACTAGCTGTGGATAATTTTCACTGGAATGTAATTCAATTTCCTCAGAAGTATTTGGACAGAATTCACCTTTCAGCTGAAAAGGGACATCAGTTCCACAGAAATTCTTGATGAACCAGGTCCTTCAAGAGCTTGCTACTTGCATAAGCCAATAATACTCACAAGTGTAAAGAACTTTTTAAAATTTGTCCCAGGCACTTTGTCAAGACTTTGACAGGGTAAAAATAGCGTGGACAAGGTCATTATAAAAAACTCACCAGTAGGTGGCTTCATAGGTCTCAGAGACTGCAGTATTATCAGAAATGTCTCATGGAAGAAAAAGTAATGACAATTTTCTGCCTCTTCTGCAGGTTCCAGTGCACTTAGAGATATTTGAAACAGGCCTCTACTGAAGTAAAGTGATGCACATTCAGTACATTAAATGTAATCATGTCTACGCATACCAGCTGAAGCTCTGATCTTTAACTGAACATTTGGCATCTAGACCATGGCCACTTAATACAAGCTATTTTCTGTAATCAGGTGATTGGTATAGACTAAGGAGAGGTAAAATGATTTTGCTTAGTCATTTCCACAGCTAAATTGATCTGTAAAGGCTTTGTGCTATAGAAGGATTTTGTGTTGAGATTTAAAAAACATGCCAGTAGTACTGGATATTCGTTTGTAGGAGAGCTGCCTTTCATGCATATCTTGTCGCTTAATAGCCTCCATTCCTGAAAAGAATTACAAATTTTTTTTCAATTTACTTGAAAAGTTCAGGTATTTAGTGCACTCCAACAGCACATGACTCAAATCACCACAACAGTATGGTTTTTCAGCCATATCTTTAAGTCTAGCTGTAATTGGGTCTGGAGCTATGCAACTTAATAACAAAGCTAATGCATCTATTCAACAGAGGACCCATAAACTAAGTTGCTTTAAAAATACCACACACAACCCCCCCCCAAGCGTCCATGAAGGGAGCCTAGCAAATGATACCCCTGGAGCAGGATTAGCTACACATGGAAGGCATGACCCAGGAACTACACAGAGATCAATAACGAGTGGAAAATTCTGTGCAGAACACCCATTCCTCCGTGTTCATTTTTTCCCCTTTTGAGCTTCTGAAACATCTCAGAAAAAAGTTGCATTGGGTCTCCCATGCTGACTGGACACTCAAAAGCCTTAATAAAGCATAAGATATGCAGAAGATATTTATGCCACACATGCTTTTCTTTTGAGAGGCTTGACACAGAATTTTCTAGGCATGGCATTCAGAGAGTAGTTTCTATTGGCATTAAAAAGAAAAATCAGTAAATTGATTAACGCTCTGTTCCTTCTTCATAGTGAGACTTTTCGAGCTGACTGACTCTCTTGCTCCTCTTCAATGACACAAAGTCACACTGCATCTGACCATGACAATTACACTGACACAGGCAGTGCAGTCTTCTCTTATATAAATATACTTTTATGACAGCAGAGGAATTAATACAACTCAAGGACCTCATGAAGAGCTAAGTCCCAGGTATCCTGTAATAATACTGCTATCACTGTCAATAAAACTAGCCTTAACCATATCTTGAGCAAACAGAAGGATTTATTGCTTTTATTAGTTAATGTCTGAAGATGTTCCAGTGTTCATATTTTCTTAGAAAATTAATTGTTCACCTGAACACTTTTCCCTTATCAATCTCCATTTTAAAATGTCCTACAATTATTTTTAGAAGCACTGACCTTTCACAAACATAGGAAAAAGAAAAGGCAGCTCTAGAACAGAAGACAAACTCTTCACTTAGTGGCAATTTTGATGCATTTTCTTCTTGACAATAAGCCAGTAAAAAGAAACAGAGCAGATACTCACATAGCCACTGGAGCACTGATGATATAAGCCTAGGTCATGCATGCTATCTTTTCTATGTACATTTTCCTGAAGCAAAGGTTGAGAGCAAAAGATTTTGATGGCATGTGCACCTAATTTAAGATTAATATTGTGCCTAAGGAAAAAAAGTGGTATAGCCTGGGACCTAAAAACTACATTTCAAAACCCAGATTCCTTGGATAGTCTCCACCATTGATCACAGGCATTGGAAATTAATTTCACTGAGAAAACTAGTATTCTGAAATTTTTCCTAAGAATAGGTTTGTTTCAATTACATGTTTAAATAGGAAGAAGTTGAAAAAATAATCTCAGCTTTCTCAAAGCACTCCAGAAATGGGAAATGATTTTATTTTGACAATGTTAAAAACATTTCATGCTGATTTATGTTTATTATCATGTTGGTTTTGTTAATTTATATTAGGCTGTGTTGCATTCCATTGAAAATCATAGATAAGCAAATGAAAAAGTTGAACTGAAATACTTTAACCATATTAAAATGATAATAAATTATACCTTCTTGAAATGAAAGCAGGTGATAAACAAAAATTAAATCCTTCAGTGGTCCAAATCACAGTAATCAGATTTTTTTTTAAATTTAGGATTTCACTGAAAGATACTAAACTACCAGATCCTCTCTTTCCTGCAAACACAAATCCAGTTTCTGACCCGCTTTACTATATTCATTGCTTGTAAAGATTATTTTATTACCTCCCTATGAGCTAAATTGTTCCTGTTTGGCACAGGCTACTGGAAAAATCAATGCAGACCTGTACTACCATGGAAGGAGTAACAGGAAACACTGGGGTTTCTCAGAACTCCCTGACTGTCCTGGGAGATGTGTCAAACAATTTAAGGCACCCTTTTAGTGAGGTACAGTATATTCACCACTATTAATCTCACTGTGCTGGTAACAATAAAGCTCAATAGGTACTTTTATGGCTGATTATTTTTAGAAGTTGCAATGGAGGAAGGAATGGGAACGAGCACTGTAATACCCTGCATGAAAAACAGAGGAAGGCACAAGACTTACTGAAAGGAAGACTCCGAAAGATCAACAAGATGTCAGTAATAAGATCACTCCACAAAAACAACAACAAAAAAACAAACAAAAAAAAACCAAAAAAAAAAACCAAAAAACATGTGGTAGGAGTAGCTATGTAAGTATTTGTTTTAAGAGAGAGAAGAAAGTAGTTTGGTACCAAAAAAAAAAAAAAAAAAAGATGTGGTAGGAGTAGCTATGTAAGTATTTGTTTTAAGAGAAAGAAAGTAGTTTGGTACAAATGGAGTCTGCATGTTATTTCATGCAGTACGTGAGCCCACAGGTTGACGTGGAGTGTGAGCTGCCTTTGCGAGCAAATAGAGAACAGACCAAACACACAGAAGCAGAGAAAAGAAGGACAGAGGAAAAAAATACTCATGCCTCATTTAATTGGAGTACAGAAACTCTGTGCAAGTGTCACACATCTCAGGTGTATACAACTCTAGGGTTTCATGAATCATCACTACTAAGCAAATAGTATTCAACTTTACAATAGGAATCAATGTGCAATCTACAGTTTTCTTTTTCCTTCTCACACACTGCTCAAAAACTTAACTTGTCATATTCATTTAATGTTGCTGTTAGGTGTTAGTTTTCATTATTTCATAAGTGCCTGAAACTGCATCGCTTATAAAGCAAACAAATTGCTCTTTGTTCATGTGATGGTTATTCATTCAGTCGCCAGGTGAGATACTGGAAAATAAATACTGATAGTTTGGTTTTGAATGCTGTATTGCACAAACCATGTAAGGTGCCTCTTGGGAGAAGGGTGATGGTATACTGGTTTCTCTGTGATTAGTCATTCTGTACTACTGCACCTTTTTCATGAGGAGGATAGTATAATATATATGACTGCATAAAAATATCCATACTTCTCAATTCAAAAACTGAAATTAGCCTCCCTATGCTCATGCCCTACCTTGGCCTTTTGCCAGCATTTTTACGAATTCCATAGAAGAAAAATTAAATAAACAACTGACAAAATTTGTACTAAAAAGGTCTTAAACCTAATAAGTGTATGTCACTAATACAGTGTAATTTGTAGCACTTAGTAGTAGACAGCACTGATAGAGACTTTTAGACCAAGTGACTGCCAGCCAACCCTGACTACCTGGCAAGCTGCTGCAGCTAAACTGGTTTACATAGTCCTGCAATGAACTTGAGGAAATAAAGCTTCAAAGATGGTTTAGAAGGAAATGGGCAGTTTTAATGGCATAGACCATTATCCAGCTAGTGAATGAAAATGGTGGTTGTGTGATAGCTGTTGCTGTCCTACAGGCATGAAAGTGCATTCCCATGAGACAGGTATTCATAGTCCACCTGACTCCAGTATTGATCTAAAGCCTATAGGAAACTGGCCAGAATATTCATTGCCTTCCATTTACTCCTCTGCAAAGAGTATAAAATGTTGTCAGGGTGGGTAATGGTTCAAAAAAGGCAAGGCAGAGCACAGAGCTCACCCCTAACGCCTGAGTTGAAGGAAACTGAAGAGGCTACACTGGGAAGTTTTCTTCCTGTTCTCCATGCCCTCACAATCTATAAAAGATGCTACTTTGCAGAGCTCACAGTGGGAGTGTCACAGAGTTTTGCCAATGCTATATATTTAACTTGGAGAAAGCAAAAAACTCTGGTTTAAAGTCAAAGGGAGAAAAATCAATAGAACTCAGTTTGGCAACTCTTCATGTTTTGTTCCCAGGAAAAAAAATATTGGTTAAAATATAAATATTAACATGACTTTCCTTTTTGTATTCTAAATTTGCACAAATCTGTAGACCTAAGTTTTCCCTGTAGTAAAGATTTAATTTTTTTACAAGATTTCATACAAAAAGCCAGAAGTGCAATTAAACAATTAAATCCTGCAGTTACTTATATATTATAAAATTATCCGCAAGCAATCACAGTGAAATGCCAACATTTTCTGCATACACTGGATACACATGCAGATGTCAGATGTTTATCCCTGTAATGCTATATTTTATTCTTTGAATCCATAGTTATAGTGCAAGCAGACAAAGCAAGATATCGTGGCAATTCCATTAAAATTAACATGGCAAATAGTGACAGGCTACACAGAACAAGCCAAATTCATTCACAGTGTGAATCTGACAATGTCAGTGGAATTAGATCAAAAATTTATTTGAGCATGGACATCCGTTAACAGATACACCACTGGATTGTTTCACTGAGTAATTTTTTCTTCATTATGCAAGAAAGCCAGACTGAAATTTAGTGAAACTGTGTAGGCTAATCTGACTCAATGCAAGTGGGAAAGTTCACTGTATAATCAACACTCCTTAGCAATGTTGCATTATCTTTGCTTAAGGTGTACAGGAAATGATAAATGCCCGTGAACCCTGACGTGCATTGTATCTGTAAGTTTACATGAAAGGCAAGTTGAATAAATCTCTTCCTGGGACATGTGTGAAGTACCAGTGAAAAGCTTAAAGTAACTGCAGATGTGAAGGTGAGGCCACAGAGGGTTTAATTCACTCATGTACGCTGAAGCAGCCACCTTATTTGTTAGATACTTGATTGTTGCATAATGTTGGCTGGAGGAAAAGAAGGGGTGAAGAAATAGAACAGGAATGAACATGTTGTCCTGTGGTAGCTGAGTAATAGCAGGTGTTTTATCACAGAGCACCTGAAGAGAGATAATGTTACTTTCTAGATATACTGATTGTTTTACTTTTTAAAAGAGTGTTTTGTGCAAAAGCTTTACAATAAAATAAATCAATGTCTGATAACTTCAAAATTAGGCAAGGAACACAATTAAACCTTTGATTCAGTGATTTTGGGACAACAGTTTAAATACATTTATGACACTGTATTCCATAAAGTCACAGGTCTGTATAATAGTTGTCAGCACTCATGAACAATTCCTGTCATGTTGCTAGCACATACTAATACTGGCCAGCAAAGTCCTATCCATATGACCACAGCCAACAGACTTTTTTATTTTTCTACAGAACTCGAAGTTCTTCTGAGACAGAATTTCTGTGCAACATATTTATCCATTAGGCAATTAAGTTGAAAAGCTTCTATTTCTCTCTCTTTTTTTTTTTTTTCCGTAAATGCAAGAACACAAACTCTTGTCTGAAAGGAAAGCCCTCAGCTTCAAGAAGGGATAACAACAAATGAAAATCAGGTAGAAGGTTGGTAAATATGTATTGATTTCCTAGTAGTGGCTTTTCTTCTGAAGTAGAAAGAAAGAAGAAGAATGTGGGTTTTTTCTTATAACAAAGTTTATGTATCAACCATTACTTTCTCTCATTGTAATAATTCTTGGCCCAGTTCTTGCATCCTCACTCAGTGTTAGCTGCACTATATAAGAACATCCTTCATTGCCAGGGAGGTACTTGCACTGGGGGCTCTACAGATCAGAGTTTCCAAACAGAATAATTTATTTATTTACATTTATCCAATGTGATGCCCATGGCCAGATTCTCACCTGGCATGAATTAGGATAGTAACACAAAGTCACACCATTTTAAACAGTTGCTTTAAAGCTATAAACACAGGTGACCTGTTGATTGGCCCCAGATGTTCCAGCTGTTCTGTTTCCTGCTCAGCCACTTAAAGAAGCTGAAATGGCCTAACCAACAACCATACAGGTACACTCAATCAGAAGTGATCTCCTCATACTACAGGTCTGTTCCCTCAGTTCCCAAGTACCCACACCCTATAATCTTTCTCATAACTTCCCATCTTCAAAAATAATTAGATATTTTTGGCACCTATTATTCCAGGCTTTTCTTTCTCTGATGGTTACAAGCTTTTTTACCTACAGACTAAATGGCCATTCATGATCATTCAGACCCATTAGATTTAATGCCAAAATTTGCCCTTTAATTTAAGCAATTCAACTCCCTTCCTGCATTTACCTCCTCTCCTAATCCTGAAATATTTACTCTCATGTCCCCTTTCACCCTTAATTTTGCTGTCAAACCAGGCAATCTCTGCTAGTTCTTTCTCATCAGATTGTCTTCATAGACCATCTCCATACATGTTCTGGATTGCATTCACTTAATTGTCCCCCACATTTCTCCATAGCTGAGATGTGAACTGGCATAAGCAAGCCCCACACTGTTTCATAAAACATATATATAAAATAAATATGTAGCCATTTACATATGTACCTATATGCCTTTTGATTGGAAATATTTTTAGTCAGCTTACAAGCAAAACATTAAACTGCAAAATCCAAATTCTCACACAACGCAAGCTCATTACTTTGTCCTATTCTTTTTTTGACTATTTTAGGACAAACACTATGCAAATCCAAAAGATTCCCTGGACGCTTCTTAACAGTGCATTTAATTAGCCAGCTGAGCTCTTCTTCAGAGGTATTACTAGAGCCAGGTACCTAGTCTTAACAAAATATTGAAGAATTGGGCATTTGATTACATAATTAAATCACCCACAATTAAATCAGATGGGAAGAAAACAACAAAGGGATGAAAATGCTTCCACTTCAGGGAAAATCTTAACTGCTTGCTGTTAAGAAATTTCTTTTTAAGTGCATTACTTCCATGATGTTGACTCCAGTATTTCTTTTACATTCCAATCCATCATTTGAAGGAGTGGCTGCAGAAGACCAGAAATTTCAAATAAGGGTCCGGTTCTGTAACAGACTGTTGCCATGTGTCAGAACACTTCACAGACCATAGCAAATTTCTCACAGATCACTGTGAGGCTGTAATATCAGATTTTATTGAAAATGCAATATGAGAAACATGGTTAGGGTTTTTTGAGATATCTATAACTGACTCAAAGTCCACTCATGACTGAGGCACCACAGCTTAGGGACCTCTGAACTACCCATTTGATGTGATGTGTTGGTAGTTATCTTCCTTTCTTACAATCTGTGGCTCTCCCTTTCTCCTCACATCCTTTCTTGTTTAAGCATGTGGCAATAACGAGCTTCTGAGCCAAATCCTGACCCTTGCTCAAATCTGACTCACACAGGAGTGCAAACAAACATTTTCAAACACAGATTCACAATAGTGAAGTTTGAAACCACTACTAGAACAGGAACTGGTACTTACCACGAGATGATTTTTATTCATACTTTTGCTATCTATACTGCCATTAACAATATTTAGGTAATATTTTAACAACATGAATGATTGACTACATGGTGGGTAAATTATATTATCTACATTTTACAGGCAGCTCAGAGCTCAAACAGGATGCCAAAGTACTCTTGGATCACACTGTAAGACATTGGCAGGACCACATTAGAGCTGGCACGCTGGACTAGGACACAACTACATGACCCAGGGTAGGGTCTAAGTGCTGCCCAAAATAGCAGTCCTACTTTAGATGGGAAAACACTGTCTCCTGCTAAGATCAACTCATTAAAAGGAGGCAGTGACATGCAGCACAGTGACAGAGCTGTGCCTGGCATCAGTGTCTGCATCTCTGCAAGGAGTCATGCAAACTTACCTCCTGCCTGAAGGACTGTCTTTGTACTATGTGATGAGCCATGCAATCCTGCTTGATGATTTCTCAAGAAAGATGAAGACTTCTTTCTGCCTAGGTCTCATCCTCATTAAAAATGCTATTATAACCTGCTTCAAATACTGATGTGGAAGGTGCCCTTTCACTTGCTTTTGCTTCTCAATGAATACATTAATAAGTTTCCTCAAGTAGTGCAAACTGCTTTACCCTTGTCCTTCACTTCTGTGTTGTTAGGTGAGAAAAGCTCAAGAGCATTCTGCCTTCTCGTTTACTTTGATTATTTACAGTCCTACTCTTACCTGCGCTGCTATAATTGCTTATGAGTTACACAAAACCAGTCACTTGCCTTTTTTCATACTGAATAGCCCCATAGACTACAGTGAAGACACGCTGAGTGCAGCACACTTCCATTTATGACACCCATGAATCTCACCAGACTGAAGAACTTTAACAGGGGAAGTAATTCAGAGAGTAACTTCCAATGTCTCTGCAAAACAGGACATGGCTGCTACCTCACCCTTCCTCAGACTCTCTGTCACTAAAGTTAACCCATTTTGTGTTGGTTCCCAATGTGTCAGGATACTGTGTTGATTCCCAGTAAGCTGAATGACTCATGTATAAGAGTACCATAAATGTCAAGAAATGTATGCACCTTCCCTTCTAAATGTAATTTTAAGAAAACATGTACCTACAAAGAAACAACTATTCGTAAGTAAAGAACTTAGATCTGACATCATTCAGATCTCAGGATTAACACAAATTCAACTGAAAACCAAGATCCAAAGTCTACTCTCTAGTTCTGGCATAGTTATGAAACTTGGGCAAGCCTTATTACTGTGCAAATAAAACTTAAAACACAATAAACCTCAAAACCAAAACAAATAATAATAATTTAAAAAAAAAAAAACAAAAAAAAACAACAAAACAAACAAACAAACAAAAAAATAAACCACAAAAATGTACTGAGAACTATTCAGGAAAACCCACCAGAATCCAGTCAAACCCTTGAACTCCAACCTCAGCTCAGCCTTCTATTACAAGCCCATACACAACTCATCTTAAAATTAAGCTGAAGCCAAAGAAATTTGTATTCCAAAGACTTCACATTCTCAGTTTATCACAATTCTCTGTCCCTTCCCTTCTTCTTCTATTTTAAATGTGATCAGCGAAGTGTTTATCAGAAGAGGGATGCACTTATATTGAGAATGTAAACTGCAGTGAACCACAGACAATAAAACCAGTGAAAATTATTGCATGAAATTGTAGTTACTTTATAGCAGCCAAAAAAATCCTCTCCAGGTTCTAAACTTTTCTTAGATGAGCCTGTAACATTTCTGCCTACAAAAATTGTGATGTGAAAACTGTTAGATATGGAAGTAGCCAGATAACTATAATTCAGCATGATCATGACAGAGGAAGAAGGCTCTTCCTGGTCTTCTGATACCCTCATCTACTTCTTCAAGTATCAAACCAGAAGAAAAGGCCCCACCAAAGTGACAGCAGCAGCAGCCATAGAAGCATAGACTGCTAAAGCAATATTCAGCAATAGGCACAACCCAACCATTCCTCTACCCCTCCTACCTTGAACTGTGCCTTGGTGCACAATCTGGTCTTTTTTCAGTTCTGCTGCACAGCCAACAAAAGGCATATTGCTTGTGTTATTAACAAGACTGAAAATAAGCACTGAGCCTGTGAAAAATGTATTCATTCTTGGGACAAGTACTTATTGACACCCTAATGTGTTGGCTGCCTCGTCTATTTCATGAGCTCTAAGGAGCTTTATTATCAGGGAGTCACCTCATTCTCTCAGAAGAAAAGAAATTCAGGCGTGGGGTAAATTGTATATATTCTTTAATGTACTATAGACAAACTATGCTTATACTGTCTTCTGGTTTTGCTGCCTGAGAGATTCTTCCCCACAAACACAAGCAGTTGCATTTTTTTCCCCATTACTCTTTTAGTCTTTGCTCAGCTGCCACCGTGGCATTTGGGACTGCTCCATACAGTTTTCAAAGCACTGCATCTGATATTTATGAACCTATAAACTGGTGCTGTTTGTTTGAAGCAGCTCAGGCTGTTGGCAGGGCTTGTTGTCGGTTTTGATTGCAAACAAGTTCTGACTGCATTTCAGGTTCATTCAGAGTGAAACCTTGAAAAATCCAGTAAGAGCCACTAAGCAACTTCAGACATGTCTATTTTCTTATTAGCCTTGGGTGTCTTAAATACCTTCTGAGGAAGGGACAGATATGAACTTGTCCCCACTGTTCTTCTCCTTACATGTATCCTTTTCTTCCAGCATCATTAACAAATAGCCACCTCGGTTTCAAATGAATTTTTCCAGGCAAACCCTATTTCCCAGTCCTAAGTTTGCTGATATATACATTTATGGGGAAATAACAAAGACTAAAAGGTATACATTTCACATTGGCTCCACTCAGTGTGGTATGCAGACTAGATAATTTCAGTAATGGCTTGGCAGCTATATATCCTTCTAGCATCATCATTGTAACCACTCTATAATGGCTGTACTCCAGCTCCTGTTCACTCCAAGGATCTTATAAGCTAAAGAGTGGCAGAAACCTGGAAAACACTACAATTTTCTACCTGCTTTCCTCCTGTCTCCTCTTTCTGCATCATTGGTGCATTGTCATCCTGGAGTGATGGAAGCAGTAACACTGCACATCTTTCTGCTTATTTTTCCACTGTTTTAAAGACTCTCTTCACATTGTACAGTGGAAAAGCTCCCAGACTGCCAAGCACTACAAGCTATGGTTAATGACTCCTGGTGCTACAGTAAAGACTGAAGAAAGAGTTTCATCAATATCTTATCATTTAGATAATGCTCCTCTGTTTTATTTTGCAAATAAGAGGTTCACACAGCTCTACTTGCCAAGGCAAGTACAAACAAGCTCCTCTTATTAGAGTACTTACATGGTGCTCCATCACCACAGACAACCATTCCAATAAGCTCTAGCATGGTTTTGACCAGGGCCAACTAGCAGTCTCTCAAGTAATTCTCAGCAAAGATTGGGTGTTAACACAAACCAAGGACCTTTTCCAACAGGCAGTTTGTTACTTTAAGAGGGAAGGAGTTTAACCTTAAGATCATGGGCAGACAATATCACTTGGCGTCAAGGCTAAAAATATTCCCTGACATTGTCTCATTTTCTAGTAAAAATGTAGTAACAGTCTCTAAGTATCTCTGAATACTTAATCTACTGAGCTTCAGCTTGAGGTGGGAGGAAAGGAATAAATATTGTTACAAATTACATTTGGCAAAGGCACAAGGAGAATAATGCTTACTTTCTCAATAGCATTATGTATGCAATTCTCACAACTTCAAAGATCAAGGTAGGTCTAACTTTATTCACCAAGGACATCCATGGGCAGAAAGGGCTTTGAACGCACTGTAGGTTAGAATCCAAGCAAATGGAACAAATTTTCTTTTTGCAGACAAATCCTGTGGCTAGGATTAATGCCAAAACTGATCCTGTAGTTCTGCCACCAAGCCACAGTAAACATGACGCTTAAGCAACTTCAAATATAACTCATCCCATGCTAAGACAGCCTTCTAAAGTACATCAAGTTTCCCTTTAGTATAGGTCTTCTCTACTAATTATGAAGACAGCCTTGATGACTATTTTGGTATATATACCATAATTTTAGAAGGTTAAAATTATGTGAGATGAATCTCACATTTAATCCATCTTTGAGACTAAAACCATACCTGAATAGAGTGGACAGGGGGTAATATGTCTTAGGAGGGTTAGATTAAGTATTGGCTTAATACTTTGCAAGAAGAACTTGAAGCAAGAACTTGGAGAATTCACAATATAAGATGCAATCATCTTACTAACAGTTTTGCATGATTTCTAACCTTTTTTCCTCCTAATGGTAAATTTTAGGGGCAATTTTTTTCATTATCATAGACTTAGTGACCTCCAGATAAATCACACTCATTTTATAAAATTCTTATCAGTTCCTTTTATTTCTCACAACCAAAGGTAAATGTGTAACTGTAGTTAAAGGTTAAGAAGTCAGAAGGATTTATTACTGAAATGACACAGATAAAATCTGCTAAGGAACATCTGCTCTAAGAAATTTATTATTGTAATACTTTCTAAGCGCTCTCTTGATTATCTTGCAAAGGTCTGCATACTAACAAATCTGCTGAATATCAATTTACAGTGGATGTATACTTACTTCTTAACACATCAGAAAAGCATAAATGCATGAAAATTTCAGGCACAGTCTCTCATAGGATAACCTTGATTATAAAAGATTAGCTCCAGTGCCACATGCTTTGTCATATTCTCCATCCCAGATCTATATTTCCTGTTCTCAATCTTGAAGCAAACAGTGCAGGCAAACTGTTTGCTCAGATACATCTTGGCTCCCCAAACAAATGAGAATGAATGTCTTGTTTTCTTTTGGTGAAAACCGTCATTCTTTGCAATGGAGGGATATAAATAAATATACATCAAATTATATAATGTCACAGAGCAGACAGTCACAAGATGAATTTGTCTTTTTTTAAGGCACAGTCTGAGCATAGATGTTGAGAAAATGAAAACAGTACTGCTGTTATAATGTACAGCATGACTCCTTTGACCTGGAGATAAAGGAAGGCAAAGCAACAAAGACATGTCACTCTAAAGGATATAAAACCAGAAAAACTTGAGTGCCCTGGTTTTGTGTACAAGTTTTCTCAAAATACAAAAATATTTCCTTTAGATTCCTTTCTCTTTATCAATATTGCTATATTCCCAGAAAGCAGTACTGTAGGTCACTTACAGAGAAGTCACTCATTGTTAATGGAAAAACAAATCAACAATATATTTACTAGACTAATGCACTTCCCTAGGTCACATTATACAGGGAAGCTTTTAAAAATCATTTGTTTGACTGATCATATTATGATCTGAACTGTTAGCTACTCTGAGTAGGAGACCTTGTTTTAATGCAAGGACTTTAAAGGTACAATTCAGATGTGTTCACATGTGGAAGGAAGGAACTACTCTGCTGCAAAGAAAAACGTATGGCAGATGGAGGGTGTCTCAGGAAAACATGAACACTCACAGCATTGGCTCCCAGGAACTGCTGCTCATGACCCTGCTGTAAGAAGGGACAAACCCAGTCAGCTAGCAGAGCTCATAGAATCATAGAATCATAGAATCATAGAATGGTTTGGGTTGGAAGGGACCTTAAAGATCATCTAGTTCCAACCCCGCTGCCATGGATGGGGACATGTTCTACTAGACCAGGTTGCTCAAAGCCCCATCCAACCTGGTCTGGAACGTTTCCAGGGTTGTGGCATCCACAACTCCCCTGGGCAGCTCCTATTGGATTCCTGGGTTGGTGTGCCAGAAAGCTGAGATTTTTCTTGGGCATTTGGGTGAACTTAAAAGAACTGCCATGTTATGGGAGACTGAAGGGGGCATTTCATGGTATACAGTCTTTTCAAGCACAATTTACCACAGGAAATATGGCCACAGTAAACTCATTCACCTTTGTTTCTTGCAGCTCTCAAACCCAGATTTTTATAAAGACAGACAGGTACTTCCATACCTACATATGCACATGCACACACACATTACAAATGCAAATACGACTACTAATGATCTGTTAATTGCAATCACTCTTAAAAAGATAAGGTACAGAAATGGAGGTATATCCATCCTCACTGAGAGAAACAGGGTTTCTCTGGTCAGAAGATAGAGATACCTTTCAACTGGATCTACTTCCCTTTTAATTTTCCTATTCCCTTTTTTCTCCTCATCTCATTTCATCTCTTTTCATTTCCCTTTTTCTTCCCCCTTTACTCTTTGCTTTTCCTCTCTCCAACCATGGCAGTTTAAAAAGTAATCTTGCATCTTTTACTTCTTAGGTATGCATGGACAATACAGCCATACCAACATAGCCAAGGCAAAGCTAAGCAGTACCAATTCCTGCTACTTCTGTGCTTGCCATGTGAGACAAAGAGAACTGAAAAAATTGTCATAGATACCATAGCTACAAATGCTGGAACATCTACCTCCCTTAGCATTTCTGGAGATATTTCTGCAGGGTCTACTCAGTCACATTCTTGTTTCTCTATTTCATTCAATTAATTTGCTAGTATTCATGAACTACTCTTCATCTTCCATTGTCTCCATCTCTTCTCCATAAAAAAGATTAACTTCATAGTTGAGTGTACATTAGCAGTGGTTACATTTATGCACAGACTTTCTTCTATCTTTTTTCTGGCCTTCTGGACAGTCTACTCAGTCCCCTCTGTACTCGCACAACACTGTTGAAATCTGCAATTCCATCACTAGGTCTCACTGCTTCTCCTTAAGCAGCTGCTTTTTAGAGGATCATCCTGTAAAGCAACCCACAAAGACCTACAGCAGTTACTTTATTTCTGAGTACTAGATTTTCATCCACAGCTGGAGGCTCATCCATCTCAGGACATGGTCCCATGGCAGTTGGGAGATGGCATGTCTGCATGAAACTACTGCTTTTCCTCTGGCTATGCTGTACTGCCTGTATCTCACAGGCAGCTGAGATCAGGCTTGGTACAGGGAAAAACCCTACGTCACCTGTCTGTAAACCAGGGTGAATCCCTCCAGCCACAATCACTGCAAGGTGCTTGCTGCTCACTGGGCAGCTCCAATGCAATTAGGGCAAAGTGATCAAAGGAGCTCTTCCCAAGGCTGAACTGGATACAGCCCCAGAGAGGAAAAGCAGAGAGGCGTGGCAAGTATCCCAGGGAAGTGGAGACCGTCCTGGACTCTCCTGTCTCTCCCCATGACAACCTGCAGGGTAACCCCTCATCCTGCAGAGCACTGTCTACACAGTCCCATGAGAGGGCAGGGCAAGAAGCTTCCAGTGCTTCTCCAAATGGCCTTCCCTTCATGGGCCAGGCTGGGCTCCAGCCAGGGAGCAGCTGCCCCACAGCAAGGGTGGCTCAGAGCCTGGCGGAAAAGGACCTGGGGCTGTTGGTTGACAGCCAGCGGAATATGAGCCGGCAGCGTGCCCAGGCGAAAAGAAGGCCAATGGCAACCTGGCCTCTATCAGAAATAGTGTGGCCAGCAGGACAAGGGAAGTGATCATCCCCTTGTACTCAGCACTGGCGAGGCCAACCACACCTCAAGTACTGTGTTGTTTTGGGCCCCACACGACAAGAAAGACACTGAGGTGCTGGAACATGTCCAAAGGAGAACAACAAAACCGGTGAAGGGTCTAGAGAGCAAGTCTCATGAGGAGTGGCTGAGGGAACTGAGGTTGTTTAGCCTGGAGAAAAGGAGGCTCAGGGGAGACCTTATCACTCTCTACAACTGAAAGGAGGTTGTAGCGAAGTGGGTACTGGTCTCTTTTCCCAAGAAACAAGCCATAGGACCAGAGGAAGCAGCCTCGAGTTGCGCCAGGGGAGGTTTAGATTGGGTATTGGGAAAAATTTCTTCACTGAAAGGGTTGTCAGGCTCTGGAACAGGCTGCCCAGGGAAGTGGTTGAGTCACCATCCCTGGAGGCATTGAAAAGACGTGTAGACGTGGCGCTTAGGGACACGGTTCAGGGGTGGACTTGGCAGTGTTAGGTTTACGGTTGGACTCGATGATCTTAAAGGTCTTTGCCAACCTAAATGATTCTATGTTCCCTCCACTTGGGACCTCAGGTCCCCACCACCTCAACAAGAGAGACTTAACACAGAAAGGGACTTCAGGGCATGCTCCCACTTACTGACATCCCCTCCCTCTTTTTGCCTCTGGAAGGCTTTGGGCCGGAGGCGCATCGCATGTGTGGTTCTGCACGTGCTGAACCGACGGAAACATGGCACCCGTGCCAGTCTTGGCCCATACGCAGCGAGGCTCAAGCAAGCTGTGGACGCGTCTGGGTCTCCAGGCGTGCACTCATCGTGCAGCACAGGCCATGTTTCTGGGAGGCACGATCCACAGCGGAGCGCTCCAGTGCGACGCGCGTGGGGGGCTCTCCTGAACCGGGGAAACCTCAGGGGCTCAGAGAGACGTGGGCCGCGGCGTGGCCTCTCCAGACCCCTCGCTTGCCCTTGCAGGGGCCAACTTGGTAGCCAGAAGCAGGAGCCACAGGATCTTTTCCACTTGCACCAGGGACACGGTTTGCGTTTGGTTTGATCGTCAGGCTTTGCAGGGCTGAGTCCTGCGCCGGCAGGAGGACTCCGAGAGGAGAAGAGGGAGGAGGACTTTCGTCTCTGCCCGAGGCCTCGCAGCTCTTCCTTTCAAGAGAACTCGGAGTCAGACCACCTGGCCCAGAAAACTTTGCACCTCTCTCCCTAAGCCAGGGACACCCACCAACAGCCCCCCTCCGCATCTCAGTTACCGCTCTGGGGGGGTGTCTGCCCGCTGTCTCAAGAGAGACCCTGGGAGCTCGCTCGCTCGCTCCTGCCGGGCGTGAGCCGGGTTGTGCTCGGTGGGATGCCCAGGACCCGCCGAGCCGGGCGGCGGGGACGAAGGCTGCGGCTGGCCGGCTGGGTGATGCGGCTCTGGGGGCTGTGGCAGCACAGAGGACAGGTCACAATGGGACCTGTCCCTACGGACGTCAGCAGGCAGCTCCACGGCTGTTTGGCGTGGGCGATCGGTGAGTGCGGCACGCCGGGGGAAGGCTGGGCCGAACGGGGGACGGGGCAGATGGCCGGGGGGTTCTAACCCAGAGCGAGAGCCGAGCGCCTCCGGGCAGGGCACGGGACTGAAGGACGCGGCACTCCCAGAGGTGGCCGGCGCCCAGAGAGGCTCTGGGGGTGCGCTGGGCGCCCGTGGCTCCGCGGGACGCCGTGGGGTGGGGTGGCAGGGATGGGGCCTCGGGAGGCTCTACTCGCGTGTCCCTCGCCCTTTCACAGGGCACAGCCCAGCCCGGGGCTGGCCATCGGGGCGGCTTGGGCAGGATGGGCCCCACGCTGCCTCCAGCCGGGGCCTGCGGCCCCTTCCCTTCAAGCCTGTCGACGCCAGTGCCCAAACCCTTTCCGGGGACAGCCCGGGGCTCCCCTCCCATCCCTGCAGTGCTCACAAAGCCTGCCCTTGCTCCCTCCCACCTCCCTCAGCCCCCAGCTCCAGGCGGCTCCTGCCCCGCTCCCCCAGCCCCGTGCTCCCTCCCTCCCTCCCACCCAGCCCTGCTCAGCCCCCTCTTCTCCCACCCCCTCCAGGCCATGGTTCCGGCAGTCGCCCTCGTCCTGGCCGTGCTGGCCGCCCAGCACGGGCTGAAGCACGATCACCAGGCAGATGTGGTCGCGCAGCAGCGGATGCAGCAGCGCGAGGACTATCTGCGCCAGGAGATGACTCGCCTGCTGCAGGAGATGGAGGGGAGCGGGGGCACGGACAAAGCCACGCTCCTTTCCGTGTTGCGGCAGTGGCCCTTCTGGGCCGCTGCAGGAGCCCTCGTCCTACTGGCTGAGGTCCGCTGGCTGGCCAGGAAAATGAAGCTCGCCTCGGACAGCCGCAGCGAGCAGGACGGCTCCAGAAGTGAGGAGGAGGACGAGGACGAGGAGGAGGAAGACCTCTGCGGTGCGCACCACGGTGTCAGGTCTTGGGCTGTGTCTACGCCATCGCCGGTGCAGGGCCTGCCCGACACGTGCAAGGTGCTGAAGGAGCTGGTGGGTGACCTCCTCGGCGTCTGCCGCGTGCTTTGCAAAAGGACTTTCATGCCGCAGATGCACCCAGCCGTTGGGATGGACGGCGCCTACGAAGCCTGGCACGTCCACGAGAACAGCATCGCCTACCGCCTGCTGGTGTTCCTGCAGCCGCCCCCCGGGCACTCCTTCAGCCTGGAGCTGGGCACCACGGGGCAGCTGCCGGCAAGGCGCTCCGGCGTCAGCGTGGCGCTGGAGTGCCTGTGCTCGAGGGAGCAGCTGCTGGGGGATATGTTGTGCTTCCTCCACCACCAGCACGACGACAAGCTGCCGAGCTCGTACCTCCTACGCGCCCTCTGCACACACTCCCGCTTAGACGTGGAGAAAATCGCCTGCTGGGTCCAGCGGTTGGTGACATCGGCCTGGCTGCTTTTGCCTCAGTCGTACCACTGCCAGCTAACGGTGCTGCCCTCCTCCCAGTCCTGCAGGTTCCGGCTGACGAGCACCTCCAAGATCAACATCTGCACTGAGATGATCTTTGCAGTGCAGCAAAGCAGCTCAGACGCCTACCTGAGCCTTGAGGTCCCTCCGGGACCTTTACACGATGCAAAGATGGCAATAAATTAGCTTGTTTTAACTGACCCTCTGTCTGTGAGTGTCCGTGCAACACTTGGTTGGGGAATGCGGGCAGGCAGCAGGTTGCTACCCGTTCAGACGCAGAAGCAGCAGGGCGGCATTTTGAGGTACATAAGTAGTACCAAACCAGAATGCTTCCTCGGACCCCTTTTTCCTTTCTTTTCCAGTTTTCTGCCCTGCTTCCCTCCCAGGGGGAAGATGCCTCTGTGCCTGTATGCTGCACGGCAGGGAATGAGGGCAAGGGAGCCAGACCTTTCTCAGTAGTGACCACTGACAGGACAAGAACCAACGGGCACAAATGGAAACACATGAAATTCCATCTGAACTGGAACAAGCACATCCTGACGCCGAGGGTGCTCTAACACTCACACAGGCTGCCCAGGGAGGTTGCAGAGTCTCCAGCCTTCCAAAGTCACCTGGACTCAGTCCTGGGCAGCCTGCTCTAGGTGGCTGTGCTTGAGCAGGCGGGTTGCACCCAATGAACTCGGGCCAAACCAACCCGTGGAAGCCCAACAGCATTGCCCTGGGGTGAGCCCTGGGGAGGTGGACATCGTGGTCTCCAAGTGGTGAGCCCTCTGCACAGGGAGCAAGCACCACGCGTGCGGAGCGGGACTCTGGATGCTCTGCTTGCTGCACCGGTGGGAGGCTTGGGCACGAGCCAATGCAGAGCAGCAGTTGGAGAGCTGGAGGCACAGCTAGGGCAGGAGCAGGAGGGAGGAGTGTCCTGCAGCACAAGGCACCTCCCCTCCTGCGCCCCCTCATCACCATTCCGAAATAGCGTCTCTTTTGGAACGCTGATGTCTCACCAGCACAGCAGGGACAGAGGCCCTGCCACAGAGAGGCCCCATCCCACCACAGGGACAGACACCATCACCCCCCCATCAGTGTTACGAGGGCACCAAGAGCGCTGTCATGTCTACAAGAACAAAGGCTAGCACCAAGGGAGCTGACCCATCCACGGGCCACATCACCTTCTCTCACATGTGCACACATTGAATTCCTTTGGCTGGCCTGCCTAGTCACAGGCAGATAGAGCCCGACAGATGTCTAGGAGGCTCCTGGAGCGTGTGGAAGATAAATTCCTGACACAGGTGGTGCGTGAGCCAACTAGGGAAGGCGTTCCACTGGACCTGTTGTTTGCAAACAGAGAGGGACTTGCGGGTGATGTGATGGTTGGAGGCTGTCTTGGGCACAGCAATCATGAAATGATAGAGTTTTCGATTCTCGGAGAAGTAAGGAGGGGGGGTAGGAGAACTGCCACCTTGGGCTTCTGGAGGGCAGGCTTTGGCCTGTTCAGGGGCCTGGTTGACAGACTCCCTTGGGAGGGAGTCCTGAAGGGCAAAAGGGTCCAGGAAGGCTGGACATTCTTCAGGAAGGAAATCTCAAAGGCGCAGGAGCAGGCCGTCCCCATGTGCCAAAAGACGAGGTGGTGGGGAAGAAGACCGGCCTGGCCGAACAGAGAGCTTTGGTTGGATCTCAGGCGAAAAAGGAGAGTTTATGACCTTGGGAAGAAGGGGCAGGCAATGCACAAGGACTACAAAGATGTGGTGAGGTTACACAGGGAGGAAATCAGAAGGGCCAAAGCCCAAGTAGAACTTGATTCGGCTACTGCAGTAAAAGACAATTAAAAGGGTTTCTATAAATACATTAACAGCAAAAGGCAGGCTAAGGAGAATCTCTGTCCTTTATTGGACGTTGGGGGAAACATAGTGACAAAGGATGAGGAAAAGGCTGAGGGACTTAATGCCTTCTTTGCCTCAGCCTTTAAAAGGCAGGTTCTGCTTGACTAACCTGATCTCCTTCTATGACAAGGTGACCCGCTTGGTGGATGACAGAAAGGCTGTGGATGTTGTCTGCCTAGACTTTAGCAAAGCCTTTGACACCGTTTCCCACAGCATTCTCCTGCAGAAACTGGCTGGGGCACACTCTTTGCTGGGTAAAATAAGGGCTGGATGGCCGGGCCCACAGAGTTGTGGTGAACGGAGCTAAATCCAGTTGGCGGCCGGTCACAAGCGGTGCTCCCCAGGGCTCAGTATTAGGGCCAGTTCTGTTTAGTATCTTTATCAATGATCTGGACGAGGGGATCGAGGGCACCCTCAGTAAGTTTGCAGACCACCCCAAGCTGGGCGGGAGGGTTGACCTGCCTGAGGGTAGAAAGGCTCTACAGAGGGGTCTGGACAGCCTGGATCAATAGGCCGCGGCCAGTTTTATGAGGTTCAACAAGGCCAAGTGCCGGGTCCTGCACTTGGGCCACAACAACCCCATGCAGCGCTACAGGCGTGGGGAAGAGTGGCTGGAAAGCTGCCCGGCGGAAAAGGACCTGGGGGTGCTGGTTGACAGCTGGCGGAATATGAGCCGGCAGCGTGCCCAGGTGGCCAAGAAGGCCCGTAGCATCCTGGCCTGCGTCAGAAATAGTGTGGCCAGCAGGACGAGGGGAGCGATCGTCCCCCTCTACTCGGCACTGGTGAGACCACACCTCGAATACCGTGTTCAGTTTTGGGCCCCGCACGACAAGAAAGACAATGAGGTGCTGGAACATGTCCAAAGGAGAACAACAAAACCGGTGAAGGGTCTAGAGAGCAAGTCTGATGAGGAGCGGCTGAGGGAACTGGGGTTCTTCAGTCTGGAGAAAAGGAGGCTCGGGGGAGACCTTATTGTCCTCTACAGCTACCTGAAAGGAGGTTGTAGCGAGGTGCTGTCGGTCTCTTTTCCCAAGAAACAAGCCATAGGACCAGAGGAAGCAGCCTCGAGTTGCGCCAGGGGAGGTTTAGATTGGGTATTGGGAAAAATTTCTTCACTGAAAGGGTTGTCAGGCTCTGGAACAGGCTGCCCAGGGAAGTGGTTGAGTCACCATCCCTGGAGGCATTGAAAAGACGTGTAGACGTGGCGCTTAGGGACACGGTTCAGGGGTGGACTTGGCAGTGTTAGGTTTACGGTTGGACTCGATGATCTTAAAGGTCTTTGCCAACCTAAATGATTCTATGTTCCCTCCACTTGGGACCTCAGGTCCCCACCACCTCAACAAGAGAGACTTAACACAGAAAGGGACTTCAGGGCATGCTCCCACTTACTGACATCCCCTCCCTCTTTTTGCCTCTGGAAGGCTTTGGGCCGGAGGCGCATCGCATGTGTGGTTCTGCACGTGCTGAACCGACGGAAACATGGCACCCGTGCCAGTCTTGGCCCATACGCAGCGAGGCTCAAGCAAGCTGTGGACGCGTCTGGGTCTCCAGGCGTGCACTCATCGTGCAGCACAGGCCATGTTTCTGGGAGGCACGATCCACAGCGGAGCGCTCCAGTGCGACGCGCGTGGGGGGCTCTCCTGAACCGGGGAAACCTCAGGGGCTCAGAGAGACGTGGGCCGCGGCGTGGCCTCTCCAGACCCCTCGCTTGCCCTTGCAGGGGCCAACTTGGTAGCCAGAAGCAGGAGCCACAGGATCTTTTCCACTTGCACCAGGGACACGGTTTGCGTTTGGTTTGATCGTCAGGCTTTGCAGGGCTGAGTCCTGCGCCGGCAGGAGGACTCCGAGAGGAGAAGAGGGAGGAGGACTTTCGTCTCTGCCCGAGGCCTCGCAGCTCTTCCTTTCAAGAGAACTCGGAGTCAGACCACGTGGCCCAGAAAACTTTGCACCTCTCTCCCTAAGCCAGGGACACCCACCAACAGCCCCCCTCCGCATCTCAGTTACCGCTCTGGGGGGGTGTCTGCCCGCTGTCTCAAGAGAGACCCTGGGAGCTCGCTCGCTCGCTCCTGCCGGGCGTGAGCCGGGTTGTGCTCGGTGGGATGCCCAGGACCCGCCGAGCCGGGCGGCGGGGACGAAGGCTGCGGCTGGCCGGCTGGGTGATGCGGCTCTGGGGGCTGTGGCAGCACAGAGGACAGGTCACAATGGGACCTGTCCCTACGGACGTCAGCAGGCAGCTCCACGGCTGTTTGGCGTGGGCGATCGGTGAGTGCGGCACGCCGGGGGAAGGCTGGGCCGAACGGGGGACGGGGCAGATGGCCGGGGGGTTCTAACCCAGAGCGAGAGCCGAGCGCCTCCGGGCAGGGCACGGGACTGAAGGACGCGGCACTCCCAGAGGTGGCCGGCGCCCAGAGAGGCTCTGGGGGTGCGCTGGGCGCCCGTGGCTCCGCGGGACGCCGTGGGGTGGGGTGGCAGGGATGGGGCCTCGGGAGGCTCTACTCGCGTGTCCCTCGCCCTTTCACAGGGCACAGCCCAGCCCGGGGCTGGCCATCGGGGCGGCTTGGGCAGGATGGGCCCCACGCTGCCTCCAGCCGGGGCCTGCGGCCCCTTCCCTTCAAGCCTGTCGACGCCAGTGCCCAAACCCTTTCCGGGGACAGCCCGGGGCTCCCCTCCCATGCCTGCAGTGCTCACAAAGCCTGCCCTTGCTCCCTCCCACCTCCCTCAGCCCCCAGCTCCAGGCGGCTCCTGCCCCGCTCCCCCAGCCCCGTGCTCCCTCCCTCCCTCCCACCCAGCCCTGCTCAGCCCCCTCTTCTCCCACCCCCTCCAGGCCATGGTTCCGGCAGTCGCCCTCGTCCTGGCCGTGCTGGCCGCCCAGCACGGGCTGAAGCACGATCACCAGGCAGATGTGGTCGCGCAGCAGCGGATGCAGCAGCGCGAGGACTATCTGCGCCAGGAGATGACTCGCCTGCTGCAGGAGATGGAGGGGAGCGGGGGCACGGACAAAGCCACGCTCCTTTCCGTGTTGCGGCAGTGGCCCTTCTGGGCCGCTGCAGGAGCCCTCGTCCTACTGGCTGAGGTCCGCTGGCTGGCCAGGAAAATGAAGCTTGCCTCGGACAGCCGCAGCGAGCAGGACGGCTCCAGAAGTGAGGAGGAGGACGAGGACGAGGAGGAGGAAGACCTCTGCGGTGCGCACCACGGTGTCAGGTCTTGGGCTGTGTCTACGCCATCGCCGGTGCAGGGCCTGCCCGACACGTGCAAGGTGCTGAAGGAGCTGGTGGGTGACCTCCTCGGCGTCTGCCGCGTGCTTTGCAAAAGGACTTTCATGCCGCAGATGCACCCAGCCGTTGGGATGGACGGCGCCTACGAAGCCTGGCACGTCCACGAGAACAGCATCGCCTACCGCCTGCTGGTGTTCCTGCAGCCGCCCCCCGGGCACTCCTTCAGCCTGGAGCTGGGCACCACGGGGCAGCTGCCGGCAAGGCGCTCCGGCGTCAGCGTGGCGCTGGAGTGCCTGTGCTCGAGGGAGCAGCTGCTGGGGGATATGTTGTGCTTCCTCCACCACCAGCACGACGACAAGCTGCCGAGCTCGTACCTCCTACGCGCCCTCTGCACACACTCCCGCTTAGACGTGGAGAAAATCGCCTGCTGGGTCCAGCGGTTGGTGACATCGGCCTGGCTGCTTTTGCCTCAGTCGTACCACTGCCAGCTAACGGTGCTGCCCTCCTCCCAGTCCTGCAGGTTCCGGCTGACGAGCACCTCCAAGATCAACATCTGCACTGAGATGATCTTTGCAGTGCAGCAAAGCAGCTCAGACGCCTACCTGAGCCTTGAGGTCCCTCCGGGACCTTTACACGATGCAAAGATGGCAATAAATTAGCTTGTTTTAACCGACCCTCTGTCTGTGAGTGTCCATGCAACACTTGGTTGGGGAATGCGGGCAGGCAGCAGGTTGCTACCCGTTCAGACGCAGAAGCAGCAGGGCGGCATTTTGAGGTACATAAGTAGTACCAAACCAGAATGCTTCCTCTCACCCCTTTTTCCTTTCTTTTCCAGTTTTCTGCCCTGCTTCCCTCCCAGGGGGAAGATGCCTCTGTGCCTGTATGCTGCACGGCAGGGAATGAGGGCAAGGGAGCCAGACCTTTCTCAGTAGTGACCACTGACAGGACAAGAACCAACGGGCACAAATGGAAACACATGAAATTCCATCTGAACTGGAACAAGCACATCCTGACGCCGAGGGTGCTCTAACACTCACACAGGCTGCCCAGGGAGGTTGCAGAGTCTCCAGCCTTCCAAAGTCACCTGGACTCAGTCCTGGGCAGCCTGCTCTAGGTGGCTGTGCTTGAGCAGGCGGGTTGCACCCAATGAACTCGGGCCAAACCAACCCGTGGAAGCCCAACAGCACTGCCCTGGGGTGAGCCCTGGGGAGGTGGACATCGTGGTCTCCAAGTGGTGAGCCCTCTGCACAGGGAGCAAGCACCACGCGTGCGGAGCGGGACTCTGGATGCTCTGCTTGCTGCACCGGTGGGAGGCTTGGTGGGAGTTGCTGTCCTCACTGCAGCTGTGCGGCACATTCCTGAATTTGCCACACCTGCAGTGTATACCCAGTGATGGTATACTGCGGAAGAATTGCAGGCTTTCTTTGGGCGAAGCCTTACATATCCTTAGTCAAATTCAGAGACAGAAACTGAAACCTCTTTCTGAGGAAATCCATCCTGGCAGAAATTATCTGTAACTAATGCAAGTCCAAAAATAAAAGCAATATTATTTCCATTATTTCTCTATTTACATGTGACCTTTTTTAAAATATTTTTTTATGATTGTTTTTCAATCTAAATACCAGTTTCTGAATCCCTGTTTCCCCAAAGCCTCTAAGACAGATTTAGTTTCTCAAGGAACTTGGAGACAGTACATGCAAAGAAACACAGTTTGTCAAGGTTCTTCACCTGTTTCTACTAGAGAGTTATTTCCCTATTTACAACATTTTATACTTTAGAAACTCAATTTTCTTTAACAATTCAGTACCAAGAGCTGACTAAACTAGATAATTAATTAATTGTGTGGAATGCAAACACAAAAGAAAGATCTTCAATGCAAAATAACTGTTGGGCAGGAGAGAGGTCTATATATTAACCATAGGAATTATGCATTGCCCAGCCTTTTGCTGTATTCCTTTTCTGTCAGACTTGTTCATGTTCACCATTTAGTCTTAGGGTTTTTTTCAAGGGATGCTATTATTGTTATTTCACATCAATCAAAAGAAACTAATATAAGCTATATAAATACAGCAGTGTTACAGCGTAAGGAACTTTAAGTCATCAAATAAAATATTTTCTGACTCAAAAGTGGAAAAAAGAAAGTTTTTAACTTGAAGTGTCAAGGTCAGAATTAAATCTGGTTTAGTTATTCATTTTCATCCTTTACATTGACAAATACAAAAGACAATCTTCTGAGTCAAAGTAAATACAACGCTATTTATGTTCCAAAACAAAATGAAAGATAACAATCTTTGTGTCAGAACTTCTCTTATTTGAAAAATTATATCCTAACTCTGTATTCATTTACAAGCTGTAGTGCAATTTTTGGTAACGCTTTGTATTATGTGTCTGTTCTGAGTGGCTGAGAAATTATAACTCATCTAAATTTACCGTGATTATTGCTGGTACACTTCCTGGAAATCCTGTAGCATCTTTGTTTTGGAATGGCTGCAAGAGGGGAAGTTTATCACCATCTGCTTGCCCCATTCATATCTCTAGCATCCTAAATTGACCACTAGTGTACATGCACAGCAGTTTAAACAGACCTTTGGTTTGACTCATTACAGATGTTGTTATGTTCTCAGCATTTAAGATAATTGCTTTAGAGAAGGGAGTGTATGGCTTTCCTAATAAGTTTTGTGTTTTGTTTTGTTTCAAAAAGCAATGCCAGTGCCATTCTCTTTTTTAATCTGTTTTGCATTGCTTAGTGCTGGTATTTTGCACTCCCAGTGTAAACAGATTGCCCTTTGATGTCAGGACTAATTCCTTGCATGTAGATGGAGCAGAATATCAGAGACTAAATCAATCATATGGCTCTGAGACAAGAATCCATCTGTATCGTCATGCTAATTTGAGAACATATTTGGAGCCAAGATAAAATATAATACTGCATGGAGCTAAACATCATGCTGATCAGCAGAGACACAACTAAATGCCATTGAAGTCCAAGGAAAATAAAATTAGTGAGCAAATTGAATCAAGTTGTCCAGCTGTATTTCTTTACAGCAATACAAATATGTGTGGTGCATGTATACACACATATATTAGTAAATTAATAAACTGGGAAACGTACTTGCAGACATAGCATTTGGATTTGCTGTACCCTGGTGGAGTTTTAGCGCAAGTATTAAAGGACATTAGATTTTGGCACTGTTTCTTTGGATCAGACAATGGAACAACTCTCACCAACTTCAGCATAAAACAAGTCAAGCCTAAAAAGTTGCTCCTTGTGGCACCCTATAGGATAAGGGAGTAACTTACCCTTACATCAAGGGAAAACAACCTGTCAAGCCCTGTGAGAGTATCTTTGTGGAAAGCCTTTGAGATGGGCTGATTGTGAGCACCAGCACCAGCTAGTTTTTCGGTGTTGAGGGAATTTGAAGAAGCCAACCAAGAATTAAATTTTCTCTACACTGTTGGTGTCCAGAGTTACTCAAGAATGGAAAGGGACCTCACAGCCCTGTCCCATGACTATGTACCACACAGCTGGAACCACTACATTGACTCCCTTGTGACTTCTAGATTGCGTTGTCTCTCCCATGCAGCAGGGAAGTCATATAATTTGTAAAATTGCTTACATCTGTAATTAAAGTGTTTTGGCATCCAATCCATTTAGTCTCTGAACTGCCAGTATGGACTTAAATCACAACACTTCATCAACTATACCTATAGTTTCAGACAACACTTCAGGAAAGGGATTGTTATTACACAAACGCTTGTGATGTGAAGGTTAGATGTCATGAGTGACCTAGAATAGGAGTGTCCTGATTTCAGCTCGGATAGAGTTAATTTTCTTCTGAGTAGCTGGTATAGTGCTGTGTTTTGGATTTAGTATAAGAATGTTGATAACACACTGATGTTTTCAGTTGTTGCTAAGTAGCATTTATACTAAGTCAAGGACTTTTCAGCTTCTCATGCTGCCTGGTCAGTGAAGGAGGCTGGGGGTGCACAAGAAGCTGGGAGGGGACGCAGTCAAGACAGCTGACCCAAACTGGCCGCAGGGATATTCCATACCATATGATGTCATGCTCAGCATATGAACTATGGAGAAAGCTGGCCAGGGGGCCACTGCTCGGGAACAGGATGGGCATCGGTCAGTTGGTGGTGAGCAACTGTTTTTCATTTGCATCACTTGTTTTTCTTGGGTTTTATTTCTCTCTGTTTTTATTATTTTCCTTTTTGTTACAATTTATTATTTATTTTATTTTATTTATTTTATTTCACTTATTAAACTGTTCTTACCTCAAATCACAAGTTTTCTTACTTTTACCCTTCCGATTCTCTCCCCCATCCCACTGAGGGGGGAGTGAGCAAGTGGCTGTGTGGTGCTTAGTTGCCAGCTGGGGTTAAACCATGACAGGGGTGTCCAACTTTTCATGTTAATAAGGCTCTCATGAAGGTATGTGACTCCTGTACACTACGGTTCATTCCCATCATGTAAGCAAATATGCACCCATTCTGTGATCAAACTGCAGATGCCTGCTATCATCCACATCTGTTTGCAAGTATGTGCAAAGTCACATGAACAGTGTCTAATTTTAGGTACCTGTCACTTTGCCCAAAAGCATGTATTCCACTATCATGAGACAGACATGTCCCCATTCATATAATGGGGCACGCAAACAGCCTCAGGTCACCTAAACTTACACGCATGCACACGCAGAAGATATGCTTTGTCAAGTAAGTGTCATAACATTCTAATGATGCTATAGCTACACAGCTGGTTATATAGTGGAAAGGACTGGTTATACAGGGAAGAATGACAGGTCTCTGGAGAGAAAGGCTGGCATAGAAGAAGGCAGGCAGGAACAAATTGTTTGGATTGGCACATATGGCCTGTGGTGCCCAATTCCATAACCCACCTGACAGTGCTTTCTAGCCCTGACCAAGCCTTGGTAAGTCCTTCCAGAGACAGTTCTCACTGTCTAAAAAGCACATGCACTAATCCATTTTGCCCAAATCCGCCCATTAATGTGGGGACTGTTGAGGATGAAAACACACTTCTGCAACACCTGAGCAGATGTGATCTGTCTCCTCCTTCATGCAGCAGCAGCAGCACTGGGCACAGAGGGAGCACAGTTTATGTTCTCCTTCTCCAAAGTCTCCTTATTTCTCTGGTGAAGAGAGGGTGGTCCAGACATCAGCTGGTGGACCAGTGAGAGGACTCTCTCGGTCCCCTACTTAGACTAGGATCAGCCTGGACTAGGGAGACTAGACAAGAAGTGAGAAAAATCACAGCATGATGAATCTTAACAGAACCTGACTTTTAATGAATTGTTCAAATCCATAAAAGTGATGTCCCCCATCTGTTATAAAGAATGTGTAATATTCTTCATGTCACTTAACTGGTTCTGAACACTGTGTGGGAGAACACAGGAGAAAGATTAAACTAGGCTAAGAGAATTTCATAACATTTTGTGGCATCTCCTCTCAGTAAATTGCACTGTCTACTGCAACTCTTCACATACTTGCATTTTTATGCTGCATTCCTAAAAAGCCACAAGGAATGACATATGCCTTTGGGTCAAATTCATATTCATACAACAGTAGCACACATTCATACAGCTACCAGCAGAAATCGCAGCAAGCTTTTCCACTGGTATTCAAGGTAATCTGCATGAATTGGTAACTGGGGAAATAGGGCTGGAGAGCTCTAAGTCAAATACAGTCAGCTGAAAAAGAAGGACCTACATTTCTTCACTGATGAATCATATCAGTTCAGAAGTACAAATTTAATTGTTAGCTGGACATTGTGATTCCTTGATTCTAACTAAGGGGGTACAGGTAAAGAATGAGATCACTGAATTATGATTCAGATTAATTTTATCCTGATTTGGGCACTCTCCATCCTCCTGTATACAGTCAGCTAAACTTGCCCAGTAGAAGAAAGCTTAAGAGCTGAATTACTCCTTTTCTTCTTGAGCTGCAAGCCCAACGCTGTATTTCCTGCATCTTGCAGGCAGCTGAGAAGATCACTGGGTACAGGTAAAACCCACTTTGAATTCTTTTGGATGGCCTGCCTACAGCCACAAGTGGAGCACTCTCCATCCTCGGGTATGCAATCAGCTCAACTCATCCAGCATAGGGAGGGAATCTTAGGAGCAGAACAAAAGTAACGTCTTCTGTTAGGATCCAGTTTATCTACGCATAATTCCTGAAGGTTAGTCAGATTAAGACCGTACTATAGACTGCTTCTATAAGTTCCTTCTACAGCCAAAGGGCAATTCCTCTCTACAGTCACATGTCTATGGTGCAGAAAGAAGGGACCTGTCCTCCAGGAGAGTCTATTTTTGCACTGACTATTAGTGGCCTATACTAGGTACTCAACATTTAAATACTTAAGTTTAGGTGAGACTTAGCCAGTCTGTAAGGTCCCGCTTTCCCAGCTGCTCTAGAATGATTCTAGGGAGTGGAAACATGACAAACAGAGGGCTTTTACCACACAAATCTCTCCCATCACTGCATAAGCCCCTTGACCTTAACAGAGAACCTACAGACTGCCAGCCTCCTGCACCCCAAGTAGCTAACCAAGGGACTATATGAAATTGATTTCATATAGTCATGAATGCACAGAAGTGTATGAGTATATACAAGCCTGGAGTTGAGGGAGAACCATAAATGTGAAGATCACATATTAGGCCTCTCCTCTGTGATGTGGGTGTAACTTGGAAAACGGGAGCATTGGCAGGTATTTGTAGAAGAAAATGATTGCAATATTCTACTTAGTTATTTTCCCGTTCTTTAGAAAGGTATAAGAAAATGTTTCCTGCTTGTCCTTAGATGTGGGATGACTCAACAAAAGCTGAAACTCTGCTATCTTCAGCATTGTTTAAAGATGAAAAATGCAAGGAACATGCCAGCATGAGGGAGGCAGTAGATGAAGAGCATAAATTGAGCACAAAAAGACTGAAAACCGCATTTTTCCATGCCTCTTCCCACACGTAAGCAACGAAGTGCTTACAAGACACCCATTGTGGGGTGCCAGCAGGTCAAAGTATAGCCAGCAGGTCAAGGGAGATGATCCTTCCCCTCTACTCAGCACTGGTGAGGCGACATCTGGAGTGCTGTGTCCAGTTCTGGGCTCCCCAGAACAAGAGAGACATGGACAGACTGGAGAGAGTCCAGAAAGGGATTACTCACATGATGAAGGGGCTGGAGCATCTCTCCTATAAGGAAAGGCTGAGAGACCTGGGACTGTTCAGCCTGGAGAAGAGAAGGCTCAGGGGGATCTTACCAAAGTATATAAATACCTGGAGGGAGGGTGCAAAGATGGAGCCAGGTTCTTTTCAGTGGTGCCCAGTGACAAGACAAGAGGCAATGGGCACAAACTGAAACACGGGAGGTTCCCTCTGAACATCAGGAAACACTTTTTCACTGTGGGGGTGACCAAGCACCAGTACAGGTTGCCTAGAGACATTGTGGAGTCTCCATCCTTGGAGATACTCAAAAGCCATTTGGACATGGTCCTGGGCAATTGGCTGTATGAGGCTCTGCTTGAGCAGGGGAGGTGGACCAGATGACCTCCAGAGGTCCCTTCGAACCTCAAGTATTCTGTGATTCTGTGACAAATTAGAAAGAAAACTATGTTTCTTAATTCTGCACTTGAAAATCTTGGCTTGGTGGAGCAAGTTAGAAATAATTCCACTGCAGTCAATGAACTACATGGGCAAAAGAGACCAGAACTGGGCTATAGGTTGATGTTCGGTTATGCTAGAGTGATAGCCAAGTTGAAAAAAAAAATTTGTAAAGCAATTGCTTGAGTAAATGACCAGTGATATTTGCAGGATATTTGCATGTTTTCAAGTCTACAGATATCACTAATTAATAAAATTGGTTTCTTCCTCTATGATTCATGACAGTGTTGAAAGTGTACTGGGAGACTTTCTACCCCTCCAACAAAAATACGGTATCTTCTCTGGTGCTGTTCCTCTCCTGTGTGTATTTCATAACAAAGGAGCTGAATTCCACTAGAACTAGAAAAGGTACAGATCTGAGTGAACAGATCAACCTTTTCTGCACAGCAGGTTACTTCTGCTCCACTCCAGGAGTGATTGAGCAATGCTGCCCAGAGACCACTGACATCCCAAGAGGACAGATGGGATATTTAGCCTATGCACTGAGACAAGGATTTAGTCCAAAATGCTGATTTTCTTTTCTCGACTTTTAACTAGACTTGTTTGACCTTCTGTGTCTGAAGAATTTGAATAAACATCTTTTCTGTAGTAGCTATATCCCCTCTGCACATCTGACAGCCCAGAGGTTTACTGCAAATGTTTCCACCTCCTTTTAAAAACAGGTCATTTGTCTAGTTGAATCAGACTTACATAAGACACAGCTTACCGGGGTAGCCAATGTGCATTAGCACTCTTTTATTAATGAGTTCTACACAATGAAACTGAACAATTCTTTCTGCTGTTCTCCCAAAGAACTGAAAACAGGCAAGGGGTTTAAAGTGACTTTCTAATCAAGCTGCACCTCATTAATGGAGGCTTTTTTCTGATAGCTTTTTATAGTGAGATGGCTTAAAAATACACTTTAATTAACACCAGTTCATTTTTGCTTACTTTTCTCTTAATTTGATTTCGAACAAAGACTGTGTGAGCTGATAGTCACAAACAGGGAGAATTCTTTCATGACAACTTTTTAAACAAATGTGATTTAATCTTTTAATTCAAAAAAACATGCCTTTCTAGTCATATTATTCACTATGTGCCTATTTACATAAAAACTAAATATTTATATGTATAATTATTTATATATAGATATATTAGCCAGGCACATTTTAGTAATGAAATATACTCCAGTACATACCAGTACACGTGGACAGAAACACCAATCTAGAAAATGTGAATACTAGAATATATTCTTATTAGAAAGCAGAAATAAGTAATTAGATTTATTTTTTAGAAAATCTCAGTGGGATTTCTGAGTGGGAAATGGAAGTAGGTTTTAGCTCTGTGGGTAAAGATTTACCAGTCCTAATAATGAACATTTTAAGCATAAAAGACTTTTCTGCTGAAAAATGTCTAAACAGGATTTTAAGAAAGAAACATGGCAGACTAATGTGACAGAAATGTTTCCTATAATAAAGGAAGATAAGAAAGGAGGATCCTATAATAAAGGCTAGCAATATGTGAAGCCATGGCTGAGAACTGACTACACCTGAAAAAATTTCAATGGAGAGGAAATCGCAGAAAACAAGGAGGTGATACAATGCCAAATAAGTTAAGGCTGACAAAGCACAGTCTGCCCAAGAGATTTGCACTGACTAGATATCTGGAAATTGTATGCAAACAACTAAACATGCAAGAATTAGCGGAAGAACATGTCAGTTGACCATGCTCTGACTTTGGGCAGGCTGGACTAGATGACCTAAGATTCCTCCCAACCTGAACTACCCTATGATCTAGGCAGGAATTCATGTTAATGATGATGCCCTAAAAAATAAAGTATTTGTAAAAAGGTGATTGCTAAATAAAATTGTAATTCTCTTTATTTTACAGTCCCTTTCACCAACACATTTTGTGATTAGGAGGATGAGTTACAAGGAGGTAGAAGCTCGTATTCTCAATAGTAGTAAGATTTGGATAACTCAAGGCAGATCTCTGCTGAAAGGATTGGTCCCTCAGCATCCCTGAGCATGCCCACACTCTTCTTGCACTGTCTTCTTCCAGCACCTCTGAGCTGGGCTACCTCCTGCTCATTCCACAGCTCTGAAACTCAGCCTCTCCTTTTCAGAGGTAATAGTAGCAGAAGCAGCAATTCACAATGTCTGGGTATTTTTACTTCATTTGTCACCGTTCCTTTATTATGGCTTTGCTGCAACATAAGGACAAAATTAGTTTCTTTTGACTGCAAAACTGGAGTAAAAAGGCAGGTGAAACAATTATTCTAACACAGAAATTTTTCAAACTGTAGGTCTGTAACTGTGTTGAGAGATAGAACAGTTAGTCAGCCACAGATACCTTTAATTGCTGGTAGCTGCTAAGGCAGGCTCATGATGAGTCTGTGCCACTGGTCACCTCTTTTCCTGAACTAGGTGAATTGAGATGCTGCTATCTTACCTGTAATGGAAAAACTGGGTGGAAGGAGAGGTTACAAGGTGTTTACAGAGAGGCACAAGAGCCTAAAAAGGGGGCTAAATTTTAAACCTGCCAGTTTTTATGAAACACTGTCTTGGAGCAAACTGGTTACTATCGTATACACACAGCTATTTGAGAAGCCTATCTTACAATAAATGCAATATATCTTACCCCTCTTTCATTAAGAGAGAGAAGTTGGGAGGAAGAAAAGATAGAGAGAGATACAAAACAATCCATTTTTCCTTTGAAAAACCTTTTGTCCAAAAAACCACTCAAATCCCTGAATTAAAATGCATTTCCCCCCTTTTTCTGTACTGATCATCAAATTGAGACGTATCCCTACCAGAAAAGCCAGGACAATAACTGCAGGGGAGGAGGAGAGTTTTCAATAAAAGCTGCAGGTTATTCTTGTACTAAATGCCTTTTTTTTTTAAGATTTTTTTTCTTTTTAATCAGTAAGACACTACTTTAAATTTGTAATTTCCATTAAAAGGAAAACCAAACATGTTACATTTTCTCTTTAAGGATGAAGTGGGGATCAACCTTTTCTGTCATTGAAAGAATTGAACCAGCTCATATGATACAGCTTTTCCAGGAATGTAGGGACATCTCCAATGAGGATCTGAGGATCCTTATACAGCCAATGTGCATGCCGAGGGTACTACCACCTGTAACAACCCGAACCGCATTGAAATTGGTGCCAATAGGAATCAGATCAAGACTGGAATTAGGCCAGAATGATGAAGTGTTACTCTAAGAGTGAGCATCAAACAAACAGTAGTGGGTTTGGGTTCCTCTCCCACTCCGTTAAGGAATTCTGCCATGACACTATTCCTAAGGATATAATAAAACTTCTTTCACTCAGTCCAGTATCGCTGCCTTTCAGTCAGGATAGCCCTATGAAAGACATCTGCTCCACGGGTAGGCAGATAAGGGTCACTCAATTTTTATGATTATTTTGATATTTCAAAATGGGGGTTCTGCCAACTACAGTTCAGCATTTAACAGTTCTGAGGGCTGGATTCCTGGCTAATGGACACTCCTGCAATCAGGGAGCCAGGATGATCTAGGAACCTCACAAATGCAGCCAGCCCCCAGGATGCTGAGTAACTGGGGAAAAAAATCAATCCCAGAAACCAGGAAGGTCTAGGCAGGATTTCACAAACAAATTAATTTCCTTCAATCTCCAGCAAAACCCACTCTTAGTTGAAATACCGACTCGACCATATGATTTGGGTAAGTATTTCAGCTGAATCTATCTAACCAGTTTTCATCTGTACCTTCTTAAAAGGCCCATAGACAACTGGTGTCCGTCCTGTCCCCCAATGTCTAGGCAACGTGATTCCATCTCTATACAACTCAAACAACCAGACTCAGAAAGGTAATGAGTTTCATTAAAGTGGTATTTTCTAGTAAACAGATAAAAGATTTGCTTTTCGTTCTTTCTAACAAGTGAAATAGGGAATAAATGTTCTTCCCCTGTAGCTAAAGAAATTTGAAACAAGTCCAAACAGCTTCTCTATTGAATTTATACAAACAGCAGCTCTAAGCTCATAAAAATATATCATTGTGAAGCCTACAAATATGGCTTCATTTTATTACTCTTACAACGATAATTTGGAGCAATAAATATTTTACACTGAACTTGTATTCTGTCTGCAACATGGGTCATCTAATTTCCTTGGACTTCACTCTGTATCTGGAACTCAGGTTTCATAACCCAGCTGGTCTGTGCCTAGAAATCCTAATGATGTTAGTGGCAGCTAGTTACATGCAACAAAGACAAACACAGACCAGCCCATGTTACACATGAGTGGTATTTAATGAAAGCCTGGATCAAGCTTTCTTTTTCTCTGTTAAATGTACCTTTCTCTGCAAGGTCAGTTGATTGTCATGGAATCACTTGCAAACTTAGGTAATGCTTTGAATCAGAGTGACAGAGTTGAGCCTTAAGGGTTAGAGGCCATCACAAGAAAAAAAAAAGAAAAAAAAAAACCAACAAAAAAAGTCTTTTAAAAGCAACAGTGCCCTTAAAGGAACAGAGTTATGCTGGATATCATCTGGTAGGTGAAAGCACTCAACCTTGAAGACTGAGTCTAATAAAGACTACAAAACATCTGTGTGCCTGGACATGTTCTTTTCATCTAAGGTAACCATACCCCTACTGTGGCTATCACAAACACCTTAAACCTTTTTTAGCATTAAGAGCAATCACAGCTTGTTTTAGGCTTCCAGTCCATTCAGTGATGTTACGTTCTATTTGAAATAAGCAAAGGCCCCACAATCAAAAGAAATTTTTCCTGTAGTGTAAACCCAGGCGACAGATGGCCACACAGTGGGTCCCAGTCTTGGCCCTGAGCAGGTAAACACATCACACTCTCTAGGGGAAGAATGGCTCAAAAGTGTCCCATCGCTCCCCAGTGCTTCTGAAAACACACAGCGTGTTTCACCTCCTGCTGACTGTGTGAAAGGAAAGTGGGCCATGGCCTTACCTACTTTTAATCCCTCTAAAGACAGCTGACATCCCAGACGATTCAGCTGGGAGCAAAGTACCTCTCACTGCAATGCTATCAGGCTCTGCCTAGGAGTGTGCTGTGTATGGCACACATTTCAGTCCTCTGTCCACTGCCCATGTCACACACTAAAGGATGGGGAAAGGCTAGCCCTCAACAATATACTGCAGTACTAGAAGAAACAGGTCTGTATTTATTGCCTCATGCAGGTTTGTATTTGAGATGCAGAGTATAAATGCAACAGAAATTCTTTCCTCCACCTAAGCAAGAAAGCCAGTAGAGCACACTTCAATTAGAGTATGCAGATTAGTTCTTGCCTATTACTATTAAGTTCTCACAGACGATGTAGCATTGGCATGACAGGGACTTGCTTCTAAAAAAAGCAATAATGATACACACACACAAAAAAATCTACTATAATATATTCCATCAGGTGTCAGGTGCAGGAAAACAAAGCAGGGCAGAACAAATGCAGAACAGTACCCTCAATCACAGTGATGCCCTCTAAAAACTGAGATGGAAACTGTCATTCTGAAGAGCATGAATTTCTTTCTCGTAAAATAATCTGAGGCCAGGCATTCCTAATTTAGAGTAGCCAGAAGACTGAGCAAAGAATTAACTCGTCTTATGGAGACCTTCTGGCTATTTCCTTACATTTGTACATGGCTGTGAGTAGAAAAAAAATCTTCTAGCTCTCAGGCTGAACGTATAATAAACCTAAATAACACAAGAGGCTTTTTGACATTGAGAGATGTCTGAAATTACAAGTCTGGAAGCATAATAACGCTTGAATGGGAAGGCGACTCCAGTCAGTTGTTTACCCTGCCTCCTTTCCCCATCTTCAGGGTTTTTTTCTGGATTTGAAACTGCATAGTAGGGCTGAGATGCCTGCATCGCTGTCACCTACCCTGAGTGAAAGGGTCTGTGAGCTGCAAGCAACTTCCAAGGGATATAATAACATTTCACTTTTTTTCCTCCCATTTCAAGTGGCTAGGTACCACTGAAAACAGGGATCCTAACCTTTTCTCACCAGCTCTCAGCCACACACTCTAGTGCTGGGGCAAAGCCTCAGTGAGGCAGCTCGCATGAAACCAAGAGGAAACAGTTCTCTTTGCTGGTGGCACCAGTGGTTTTCTGCTGGTTTAGCAAACTCAGCTGCCCAGTGAATGAGTCTGGCAGCAGGAAGGTGGGGATGGGGAATGACAGACCTGCCTTTTCAGCACCTGCAAGCTCTGCTGTCCTTGCGAGGCCCTGCTAGCCTTAGGTTGTCACCCTGAGCAGAAGGGTGGGAAAACCTGTGCAGCAGCAACTACTCTGGACTCACCTCTGCCTCTTGCCCCGAGCTCTTGTCACCCACACAGCTGTTCAGGAAGATTACACTGCAACAATTATTACTTTGTACCTATCCCCTTCCCTTCATATAGCAATACCTTACCTGAAAGAGGTACTCTACATTCACAAAGGAAAAGGCTTAATTACTTGCAAAGTTATAATGAGTCTGACGCATCTTCTGGAACTTGGATCTCATCCATTGTCAATTTACTACTAATCTTTTTTTTCCTTTACTTTGTTAAACCCAACATTCTTCAGATCAGGTAAAAGCCATCATCCTGAGTCTTGCATCACTAAGTAATAATCTCTGTTTCTTATTACAAACAGCACTTCAGTTAGGGAAAGGAAAAGTCTTAAATGTTTACACTGAACTACAGGATTTTGACAGGCCTCTTACTTACAGCAGTATAAACCTCAGTGCTCCTCAACGCTCGACTCCTGGAGCTTAAAGTGCCAACCTGAGAATGTTTGCCTAAAGAAAACATATTAGAAGGCCATGGCATTACTGCATGCTTCATAGAGATCATTTTAAATAAAAATCTAAACTGTGCTATGAGGTAGGGCTGTGAGGAATCTTCAGATTAATCCTTTATTTATTTCTCTGGAAAAGTTCAATATTATTACTTAGTTAACATTCATCCTCCTTTTTCACTGTAAGGTTCCCTCCTGCATGCCTGACTTCCACCTAGCTTTCATAAGCTCACCTATACAGCAAGCCCTCACTTATTCTCTGTAGATAAAACTTCCCCGAAAGTTTTTTTATGAGATTGGGCTTTTTAGATTTTCCTTGCACATCCTTCAGTATTGTTCCTACACCAGTCTGGTCCCTCTCACATAGTTCCTCTCCATCTGCTGCGTTTTGTTTGTTTTCCTTGCATTTTACTGCTTAATCTAAGATGTGACTTTAATTTAAAAATGCTGGACCATAGAGAGAATATATGGTAAAGGTGGGTCCCAGCCTGGACAGTAATATTACATCTGAATACTGCAATTACTAAATGCATCATCACTGCTTCTGAGAAGGTTTGATAGTAGACCTTGTTATCAGCAGCACTGGACACTTGACAGAAGCAAACTCAACTTTCAAAAGGTTTACAGTTTAGCCTTTTGTATATTTGTTCAAATCTGCTACCCGTTTGGAATTACTGCCTCATTCCCACAGTTTGTTTCCCTATTTCAGCTATACCTTCTACCATGAACAACCAAGCTGCTGTCTTCCACCTCAGGGACAGCTCTTCTTGGGACAGCTCTTCTCTGGACAGTCCAGAAAGCCTTCTCTTCCAGAGAAGAACCTTTCCCAGGCCGGAGACGCACAGCCTCTTCTGCCAATACTAATCTAACTCTACCTGTGGACTGCAAAATCCCAAGACCTTCTTTCAAATCTGACAGCTCACGCATTTTGTACTCTACAAGGTTTTACCACCCAAGAGTTCATGTTGGACCATTTCTGTTAAGCCACAGCTCTATCAACAGTGATTATCAAGCCCAACAGGCAGCATTGCCTTACTCCACAGGTGTGGAAGTAAACTGCTTACAAAGTGAAAGGATGGCTCCCTGAATTTATATTGACTTATTATTTCTATCAAGAGCCACATTGTCTCGTGGCCATGCTGTCATATCCAACCTGAACAACTCATAAGTGCTTGCCTTTGGGGATAAAGGAAAAACACAATGTGTAGGAAAGGGGAAAACTTTAAATGTATTTCACCAGAGCAAAGACCAGCTTATAGCCTCACACTCCCAATCATATACATCTTTCCATACTTTCCTTCCCTTTTCACTTCCTTTGCCTTTCACATCAAAATGGTGAATTTCTCATGTCTTTACATTCTAGCCCCAAATTAGATCCGTCTTCTTTACATTTTAGACCTGAAGTAACATACCTATTATTTCCTGAATTTTAAATAACATTATAATATATACCTATTTAAATGTATTTTATAACTCAACCCCTGAATTCCCTTAGCTGACTGGATTACAACACTACTTCCTCCCTGCCTTCCATTCAGTATTTCCTAGTGACAAATCTAGAAATCTGTGAGGGTGAATTGTCCTGAATTGCTTAAGTCATAAACGCATTACTTCAACCAGACAAATGTAAACTTTGTTGTGTAACAGGGAGCTCCAACAGAGACCATACAGAGAAAGCTCCAAGTATTTCCTCAATTAAGTAATTTTCATGTCTTTTCTCTTTCAGCTATCTTCCACCTCTGCATTTCCAAAAGACCTACTGTGAGAAACAGTGGAATGGTGGCACAGGGTTTGAAAGAAAGTTTTCAAATCCCGCTGAGAAGGAGTTCCCTCCTTGATGCTTATGGCAGCATGAAACCAGTGCTCTGCAGGCTGTGCTGGAAACAGTTTCAGCCGGCTCCAGGAACAAGCCAGCAGCAAAGCCCATCTCCAGCGCCAGCTGAGCTGCACCGTGGTCCGTCCCAGGAGCCACACTGCCTCCGGTGAGTCCCCACCTCCTCCCTCCCTGCCCGGCAGGCATCCCACCTCTGCTGCCCTCCTATCTCCAACACAGGCCCTGTCCCCAAATTATCCGACCCAGGCTCCAAATCAGTTGGCATCTCCTCCGGCAGGATTGTTTCGTCTGAGCGGGCTCCCACTTAATTTACTGTATGGGCAGAACACCCCTCTCTTTTGAGTGTATGACACACGCCAGTCATCCAGGATATGCCGGGATTTTGGTAAAATAAGACATCACAGTTTTCACGCCCTCCTTTTCAGACTAACAAGGGAAGTGTAAATGAATATTGGCAACATTGCATTGATAATTTTAATTTCCTTTCTCATTCTTTTGGCTTTAAGAATTCTCATTTTCTTTTTCTAAATTAGTCATTGCTCAATTAACCGAATAAAAATATAGCAAGTGTACAGTTAGTGTCACTCTCTCTTACCAGTTTTCCCACAGTTGAATAGACACTACCACCGTCATGTCAAACAAATCTGCTCTGAGGAAATTACAAATTTGCTTGATAAAGAGAAGCATGCAGGCAAAACAGACCTAGACTTTCATAAGGCATCAGATGTAGTAGCTCAGAACATTTGAATTTAAAAAGTAATGACTGCATGTCAATGAAATGTACTTGAAATAGCTTAAGAACTGAGTAACCGATAGATCTTGAAACCTTATTGTCAATTGGGATTCAATATCAAAGCCTTGTGAAAATGTTTCCATTGTGAATGTTAAGCATCAGTATTGCACTCACTGACGTAAATTTGTGAAAAGTGAAGAAATAATAATAATTCAACTTAAACTTCCTTGAGTCTATAGAAACTGCCTTTCAGTGAGACACTGCAAGAAATCACTTTGTTTAGCTTATCCAAAAAAAAGAATACTGAGAAGTGACTTAATTAAAATAAGAAAGTATGGTTTTGGGCAAAATGTATCTTTAATCTACCTGGGAAGGTGACAATACAAAGCAAGGGCTTGGAGCTACAGTTAGATACCTTCAGATTAAAAGGTGCACAGACACTTTCTGTTATTATTTTGATACCAAAGATGGTTCATGACTGGAACAAACTACTTGAAGAAATGGTGAATTTTTCATCTTTTGATTCTTTTATATCAAGGCTGGATATTAAATATGAAATGGGTATTACAGTATCTGCTCTAGAGATCACATGGAAGAAACAGTGATCCCTTACGACTGAATTGTGGGGGTCTGTAGCAGCTGAACAACATGTAAGCTTTTCAGTTTTAATCTGTTTGCAAGAAAACCAAAAGCCATTGTCATGCCATAAATAGCAGGGTTAAACATCAAGGCTAATCTCGAACAAACATATTTCTTTACTAGATGATCAGGTTTATAATAAAACATACAGGAAAGTATTAAAATATGTGTGAATATACAAGTAAAATACTTGCAAAATGTTCTCTTTTTATCTTAAAAAAAGTAAAGTATTTGCATGTGTCTACTGGTGCTAATGAAATTACACTGAAATGATTTAGTAAACTTAAATACAGGAAACATCTTAAATTCTAAATATGCAAAACCATAAAATAAAAGACATTTAGAGTTATACCATCCTATTTTTCCTTAAGTAGTTGCAATTGTTTCTTGAAAACCTTTGACAAGATTCTATTTAGTGATACTGCTTTTAAAACCTGAGTCCTTTTCATTCTTTAGTTTTTCTATTACATATTTATTTTAGTAATTAATTTAGCCAAGCAAAAGTATGCCTGTTCAAGGCTGGAGGCAGACAAACAGTTGTAAACAAAATAACTCCCCACACACACCTACTTCCTGTAATCCATTTGAAATTGCTGGTGGTACTTAAATAAACATAGCATCTTTGTTCTGCATCATAGAAGTCATGATTAGAAAACAGAGTTTCATAATTGATTGCTGTGGCTCCTGTTATGATATCAGCGCAGGCCAAGGCTGAAGGAAGAGGATTTAAGAAAATATACATCATGAGAATTTTTGCGTAGCATTAGTGCCCTAAGCTGGTTTTTGGTGCAGGAAGCAGGTGTGACCTGACATTCCCACAGACTAGCACTCGAGGGCTGAACAGAACAGTAAGTGGCAGCCAATGGTCATAGTATCCTGCAAACCTCTCACTAGTTCCCTTTCAGAGGGAATATTAACCACCGTCCCGTCAAAGCTTGGAGAGGTGATTTAAGCCTTTCTCATCCACCGCTTATTTAAAGAGACCACTCTCAAATGCTTAGGTCCAGCTCATGCCAACCTCCCGGTCCTCACACGGCAGCAACAGTTTCCAGCAGAAGGATGGAAAAAACCTGGCTGATGTACAGGTACAGTGAGAACCTGGTCCTGCAATGCTTGTGCAAACAGCTCCACCAACGTGGATGGAAGTTTAAACATCAAACCCTAAATCAATATAATCACGTGCCATTGGAGAACAGCAGTTCTCAAAGCAAGCTGATGAACAAGCAACTATTCTTTGCACGCAAACGTACAGAAGCAAAACTACAGAAACGAAGTGCAAGTTTGGAACAGAAAACATAAGAAAAAATTCAGGAAGTCTAAAACTGCGAGGTTCCTGGCTGCCACCTGGCCCCAGTCAGTGGAGTGCTGATCTACCGTTCGTCGAGTTACCTCTTCAGGCAGGTGGTACTAAAACCTGTGCACGAACAGTGCTAGTGCACCTTCTTTGGGAATATCCCACCTCCTTCGGGCCTGTCGGACTGCACGAAGTGCCTCAGAGAGGAGCGGAGATAAACTGATCAAAATCAGCTGAGAAATGAGTTCCCCCACCGGCCTCTTTTTTTTATTTTTGAGTTGTTTGGGCCTGCTTTTTACTCCCAGTAAATTTCAAGAGAGTTTGGCTGTTGGAGTAATGGACGAAGATGTAGTATGTTAATGCTGCTTTTAATGCATTTTATCTTGAAAAAAACATAGATCAGTTCTCAGCAAATACAGACCTATTTCAATAAATTAAACCTATGACTTAAAATAAATCCCCAGAAAGCCTTTCCCCCGCTGCTTTTAGGAAGCAGCGTTTCTGTCATTCTGGACATCCATCCTGCTTTAAATTCTTCTGGCTGAATAAAAAGCGTTTCGGAGGAAAAAATAAATTAAAAAAAAAAAAATCAAAGCCACCTTGTAAAGTCCAGGAGACATAAACAAGAAGTAAACGCCACTACAAGCGCTATCAGTCTTTCATCCACGCGACCTCGCGCGGGTGTTATTTTTGGGGGTACGGGAAGGAGGCGGTTGGCGGGGGGGGGGGGGGGGGGGCGGTTCTCCGTAGCCGGCGATTTCTTCCCCCATCCCCGGGAGATGATTTGGGTGAAGTGTTGTTTGGGTACCGACGTGGGGGTGCCACTGCGGGTGGGTGTGCGGCGTCCCCGTGGGCGAACACCCCGCCGGGCCGCCGCTCCGCCTCAGGGGCCGCTCCCCCCCCCCCACCCCCTCCGCCCTCACCTCAGGGGGGGAGAGGGGGCGGGGCCTCTGCGTGACGTACCGCGGGGCGGGGCGGGGCCGTACAAACAAGCCGGCGCCGGGCGCCGCCTGCGCCGCTTCCAGGCGGGCGAGGCGGGCGGCGGCGGGCGCTGGCTCGCTTCACGCACCCCCCCCCCCCACCGCCAACCCCGCCGCTGCCGCCGGCCCCCGCGGGCGCCCATGGAACAGCGGGGCGGGCGCTGCCCCACGGCCCCGCGCCCCGGCGGTGAGTGGATGCGCGGGGCGGGGGGAACGTTCCTCGGAGGACAGCAGGGGAGCGCGAGAAGTTTGGGGTGGAAGCGGGGGCCGGAGCCGGGGCGACCGTGGAGTGGTGGGTGGGTGGGTGGGTGTCTGCCTGCCTGCCGCCCGCCCCGGGGGGGTGCACAGCCGCTGTCACCCCGCGCTGCCGCCCGCCCCTCCGCCCGGCACCTGCTCCCGGCAGGTGGGAGCTCCGCGCCCGCGGGAGGCGAGCGCCGCGCCGCTGCGGGGCTGAGCAGCGCGTCCGACCGACCGACCGACCGGGGGAAACCTCTCAGCCCCGGCCACGGGGAGGGGGGGACGCGTGGGCGGCAGCTGCCCCCCGCCCTCCTTATTCACCGAGTCAGGCTGCGGGAGGCATCGCCGGCGGGGCGGGGGGGGGGGGGTCTGCCCAGATTTTTTTTCCCCGGGTACTTTATTTCTTTCCCCCCTTGCTTCCCTTGGGGCTAAATGACAAGGGCACGGAACGGCTGGGGTGTGGAAGCAGGGCGGCAGAGCGCAGGGCTCCTACCTGACAGCGGAACAACTTGCAAAAAGCTCCTCTGAGCATCTCTGATCCGTTCCCACGCCGAGCGCTGGAGCCGGCTGGATGCGGCGTGCTGAACTGGAACCCGGCAAGCGGCGTAGGGCTGGAGGGCAAAGTGGTCTTTGGGGGTGGCAGGAGAGCACAAAGCCTTAACTCAAGCTCGCTTCTGTTTTGAAGGACTGGCTCCCTAGAATAGTACAGGGAAGGCTCGGTTACTGCAGTTCTCGGGGTGCTTTCCGGGGATAAGGGTGCAAGAGGTGGAAATCTTCGGGGGGGGGGGGGGGGGGCAAAAAGGATGTCGGGAGGGAGGGAGGGGTGGCAGTCCTCAGCTGGAAGAGGTCTGCTTTGGTCTTGTTTTCCAGCCATCCCAAAGATCAGGAAAGGGCACCCACCTAAGTACAGGCAATTCAATTGCCTCAGTTGACTGGGAATTAAAGCATATGACTCCCCTTCCTCTCTACCTTAGTGCAATAGGTTGAGGGCTTCCCCTGTTCCAAGACTGTTCCTCTTTCGATGCTGGGGAGGAAAAAAGAATATCTGGGAAGTCCTACAAATACCAGGCTTGAATGGCGTGGGGATGGAGTGTCTGCAGAGATCATCATTCCAGCACGAGAGACCCATTCATTGCCCACTCCCACTGACAGCCTCTGCAGTGTATATGGCAAGTGGAACGTTTAGTAGAACAGGTTCAGTTCCATGTATGCCCGTGTATTGTCTGGCTATCAATATGTAAATATATATATAAATACAATAACTATTACAATTTACATCTGCCAGCATTTCATGCACTCTTGAAGAAGTGCATTGCCACACTGCTCGAAAATGAGCACCTATCAGTAAGAGTGCAGTTACTGACATCAGCTTTAGCTAGCTCTTGCACATCCACCCCTTCAGTACTCACCCTGTGCTTTTGTGGTTTTTTTTAATCTTTTTTGGAAAATGCAGAGGTTTTTGATATTACATAGCCAAACAAATGCCTCCAGTAGGTCAGCAGCAAGATTATGCATCTGAAGCAAAGCCAGCTGCTGCAGTGGAAAGGCACTAATTTGACAGAACAAATTCCAACCCCAGCATTGCCAGGTTCCAGTCTGTGTCCCCTCCTTGTCAGGATACTACCTTGATTGTTCTGAAGTAGCCATATGCCTCCACAGACATTACAGAAAAACAGAGTGGGTGGAAAACGGTTTTCCAATACACAAGAATACTTGCATGTATAGATACATATAACTCTTCTGCTTTTCATTAGAGGAAATGAGAAAAGTTTTTATTAGCCTGACTAGCATGAGATCTCCTCCTTCCCTCTTCTAGAAATGCCACCCAGAGCCAAGAAGCTATCAGAGCCCAAAAATATGTCGAAGGTGATGGATTTCCATCAAAAGTTTTGATCATTAAAAAAAAGAAAACTAAAAATATGCCTGGGCAGTCCAAAATGGAAGATCCTGCTAGGTCATCTCACTTCTCACTCCAGAGCATGAGGGTTCCCTCCAGGTCACCATGTAGGGCTTCGCTTAGTAAATTGATTGGTTTAGCTAAGTCTAATGCAGTGACGACCTCACCAGTACGCACTCTGCTCCAGTATTATTCTGAAGGCAAGAGATCAGAAGACACAGAAATCAGCTTGGAATATGAACTAAATGATTATTTGGAGGTTTGGGGTTTTTTTTATTTTATTCTTTTAAATGTCTTACTGGTATTTGAAATGGGGCCCACAGCTACAGAGTGGTAAGAAATTGCTTGGCAGAGGAAATGAGAATGGGATTGCTTAATCTGCTGCATTCCCTTTTTCAATACATCCAGTTAAGGTGAGCCTTTGTACAGAAAGGGAGCAAGACAGGACAGAGCCATCCTTTCACACAGGTTGTTTTCTTGAGGACAGCTTTGATGAATTAGGAAGCAACTCTATTAACTGTGCAATAGATTTCTGCTTCCTAATTAGAATGTGACCCATTTTGCTTGGGAAGTGGGGTGGGGAGTAATTTCTGGATTTTGAATTGAACATTTGGGTTTACGGGGGGATAGAGAAGGCAGTGGTACAGTGTACCCTTTCTCTTTATGGAAAAAAAAAATTGAGTCCTGACAGGTATTAAAAAATTGCTAGAAGGTGGTACGGGGATTCCATATTAGCATTCAGTACAAAAATTTCTGTGCATCCTGAGCTTTTCAAGTTTATTTTTATTCTTCTGCAATGTCCCATTTTATTTTTACCTGCATGAGGTTCTCTGAAATCTAGGGTATTCTCTCTTCTAAAAATTTTTATGATCTCTTGGCATGAAAGATTGGAATGGTCCCTTCTGACCTTAAGAAAGAGAGTGCATGTTATATATAACTACAGTCTATTATGGATTTGCTACTTTTATTGCTCACACTGGAGTTGAGCTCCTTCTTTAAAAGTCATGAACTGGTGACCTAGCTAATTTGTATAAACTGTATTTATCACAGCAGGTACAGAAATACGGCAGATTTCAGCCAAAAATACTTCCTACCAAGTCAGCCTTTCTCAGCTGGTTAAGTTCCCCTGATCAAAATTCGGAGACTTTAAAAAGTATATTTCTGAAGTCTTAGAGCTGATAGACAATACATCATCTTAACAGCACTGAAATTATGATTAGATTTCTTAACATGCTGACTATAAAAGTTAAAGCCATGGTTTAATCTCTACAGGTTGTGCAGCATTTTTTAACGTAATTTGGGAAATGTACCTAGACAATATCATTTAGGCACTGTAATATAGGTTCATACAGTTATTTATCTTTTCACCTCCCCTCTTAATGCACAGATGGCTTTTTTTATATATCATGAGGTGATCAATAGTTTATGCCCCTAGAGATCTATGGCTTCAGTACTATATAGTTCTATTTAATTTAATACACTCGTCTCTGTAGCACTCACTGAAGTAGGCAATTACTTGTAGTTAATTACTGGAAACTAGAATTTGAGCATTTCATTGGCACATGTTGTTTAAAACTTTTGTTAAAATGTGATTAAAAACAGTGGTGGGGGGGGGAAGTGTGGGAACCATTTCTTCATGAAGAGGGCATTGTGAGACAGTTTAATATTAAAAATAGTAAAATGCAGAATACATTTCCAAGGAAAAAAGTTTCATAAACTAGATTATATTTAAAAAAGTAAAAATTTGTTCCCTTTACTTTCCTGCTCTTGACTGAGCTTTAAGTGATAGCTGTACTACCTAGTTTTATGCTAACTGGACACAAAGTGTCCCTTGAAAGTGCTCATATAAACAACTAAAGAATACATCCTATGGCAGATACCATCTATTCTTAGAGGATAGGAATATATACTGTTCATATCAATGAGTTCTTGAAGAATTTCAAGTACACTACAATTGATCTAAGTTCAGTTTTTTAAACACATGACTGAATACAAATGTTCAGATCACTGACTTTTCATCAGTTTAGAAAGTTGTTTGTAGAGTTGGTTAGCTCAGTTACGGATTTATTTTTTTTTCCAACATGAGAAGCCAGCATAGCAGATGTGTGGGCTGTACTGCACAGCTAGTTTTAACCAGCAATGTTAGTCTTACATTTTGCAGTAATGAGTGCCCAAATATGTGCAAAGGAAAATACAGTCAACAAACCGTCCTGAGGTTCTATCACATCTGCAAAACTAAATATACTTTATAAGAACAGAATGTCTCCCTCAGATTTTCAGCTCTAATCTCCCTCTAGAGACAAACTTTAGCAACTGATCTATGGTTCTTGTTCAGGCGAGACTGTGCTTTTTTTAGATGCCTGGGCAAAGATCTCTCCAGTGAAAGGCTTCAGTTCTGCAAGGAGAGAAAGTGAGGGCATCTGAAACTTAACCTGTTCATCCTCAGTCCCTCGAGAACCATAAAAACAGAGCTTCCCTTTAAGGAAGGTGAAGTCACCTGCGTGTTCATGGAAAGTATGTAGTCTCCCCTCTCCTAGTCACCTTCCTGGTGGTAACTGTGTCCCATTAGCTCTGCTAAACCTCTCGGTATATTGCTGTGGGCTTTTTTGTGAAGTATTCCCCTGTCAGATTTGCTAGCAGACTCTACCTGATGCTTACTGACTGCCCTACAGACTCCCCCTCCTACCTGCTTCAGCAGCTAACTTGATGGTTCTTAGGAAAGTTCAGAGCTAAATCCAGCGCCATCCCACCCCCAGCAAAAATTAAGTTATCAGTTCAGGTAAAAACTACCTTGTTTTGTTAATGCTAATTAAACTAAAAATTATATATAATCTAGGTAGTTTAGGCCGTGCCATTGAGTGAGTATAAACATACCAAGGCATTAAGATACCTTGGTAATGTGGTAAAAGATAGTCAGAAGTCATAAAATGGTGACACGTGTTTAAAGAGCACTGTAATATGTTTAAAAGCCAATGAAATATGGCAGCTGTGGCCCTCATACTGCATTTGCTGAGAAAAGCTTCCATTTATTTCCAAGTTACTATTACTTTTGCAGAAGTTTTAATCATGAAAGCTGATTTGATTGGCAATGTCCACATTGAATCTTGTTGAATAAACAGTATGGCACATTTTGCTAATTAATTGGAGAAAGCAGAAGAAAAGATTAAGCAAAAGCAATCAGACTTTTTGAAAAGTCTTGGTGTAATCTTCAAAGCACCATTTAACATAAACTGTGTTTCTTTTACCAACTTGCTCGTTTACTTGTAGCAAATACAATAGTAATGACTGTCAGTTAAATTTTTGTACTAATCTGGAATACAAAGTCATTGAGTGAAGTCACGTATGCTCTGCATGACTTGCAGAGGCAGTGAAGAGAATTCTTAAAGCAGAAAAGTAATTTGGCAGAGTGGCTGCTACAAACTTTTCAGTGCATGCTTGTTATTTGTGGGTCCAAAAAAACGGTTTCAACAATTATAAAGCTACACAATACAGGTTTGCATCATTTTATATAAACTGCTGTAATTCTAGCCACCAAACTGCAGATCTGCATAAAGTGTTAAAGAGGACATAAGAAAAGAAAGCTGAATGACAACCAATTTATATGCCGTTTTATTCCTGGACACCAATTTGCCCACACAACATATGTTTTGTGCTGAATTTAGAGGCACACTCATGTCCATTGTGTTGCATTAGTCTAACACAACAAAAAAATTGATCCCGATATCAAACCTATATAGTTTGAGAGAAACAAAAGAGAATAGAAAGAAAAGGCAGACAAAGCTTTATTACTTGCAAGCAAAACAACAATAGCATATAGGTACTTTGAATAGCATAATTATTGATGTGGTTCATTGCGTGTGCATAAAGACAGTAAATGCTGCAGACACTGTAGCAGTGTTCTGCAGTGTAACACCTGATGCGCACCTGAAGAAACAGTTGGGGAGGATCAATGAAATTCTGTATGTCTCAAACAGAAGATACTCCCGTGTTATTCTGAGGTCACATGTTGCAACAGAAAACAGTTGCTTTTTATTTATAAAAAGCTATCCCCCAGAAAGTATTTAAGAATGGGAAGACATTGAGGCAGAGCTCCACTGAGGCTCAGAAAGCTATCTGAGGTGAGGCCCTTTGCACCACACCTGTAATGTCCTACAAGTCTGATTTCAAAGACCAATGCTAGCCAAAACAAGAGTAGAGCTACATCTAAGAGACATCTTGCTGTGTCTTTTATTTCCTCCAAATATTCCCATGTTATACTTGGCCACAGGAAGGCTTGAATAACAAAAGTTGGCAACTGAGTAGTATGCAAACTATGAATTAAAAATGAACAGACCCAATGGATTGGTATACATAGTTCATTTTTTAAAAAACCCAAAACTTAAAAATCCCAGCAGTGTGTTGTCACTAATATCTGAGACCAGCAGCTAAAAGTTAATCTTTCCAGAGACAGACAGCCTATGGCAGACCTTGGCTATTAGCGTAGCATATTTCAGTCTAACTACAAATAAATAAGGGTTCCTACCATTAGGCTTTAACTTAACTCCTTTCAACAACAGTTCAACCTGTTCCTCACTGGAATCCTATTATGCTTTTCCAGTAAGGTGTTAAGACAAGTCAGACTTACTATTTATGGGGCTAGTGACTCTTAAAATATACTCTGAAGTAAGTGGCTATTCCTTTAATCTGTGACCTTAAAATTCAGCAAGAGTTGATGTTTTGTTGCTCTTAGGTACTGCCCATCAGTCACTGATCCCGTCTGGCTTGTGCTGTACCATTTGCTCCCATTGCTGCTGAATATGGTGGCAGCGTATCTCAGTGGGGACATCCACCATGAATTTACCTATATTGAATTGTCTGTCACCTAGTGTCCTGCCACCAACATCCTCAGTGTGGGGCTAATAATTAAGATTATTTCTTGTTAAAACTGAAGTAGATTAAGCTGAGAAAGATTAACAGGAATGGTGAAGACAGGGAAAGAGAGCAGAAGATTAATGATGACACCCAAAATGGAGCTCTTTCAGCCAGATAAAACCTAACAGTGACCAAAAATGGAAGAACAACAAATTCCTCTGCAAAGTTGCCTCACGTCAGACATCACAGAACAGCCCAGGGCATGACCTTCTACCCAAGCAAGACGTGGCATACCCGTGAGCTCAAAGCCTGCAGGCATACAGGGAAGCATACATGCTTTTGACTTCACATTTATCATGACACTTTGCTTCCCTCTCCTCCCAGCCTTGATTTCTGCTTCCTAACAATATAGCTGCCTTGTAACCCTTTAAAAGTGATTAGAAAAAGGGAAAGCATAAAAGTAATAAGCAGTAGCAAACATCAGGAAGCAGACCTGCTCCATTCAGGATGGAGTCACAACCTCTGTAAATGCAAAGCTATCAAACAGAACTTTCTAGATCACTTAGAAACACATCATTAGTCTTTGTCACACTGGGACTTAGCTTATTGTGGAAAAGTCATTAGTTTCTTTTCAGATTCTCTGGAGAATTTCCAAAACCTAGCCCTTGCATTTCCTCAGGTTGTTCATACATAATTTCATATTTCAGCCCTTGTTAGCCGGTACGGTATGCACCGTTCCAAGATTAAATTCATAATTACAGTAGCCTACTAAGGCAAAGCAGTCAGGTGCTCCGCCATTGTGGCTTCCACTTATAAATGGAGTTAGACAATACCAAAATCATACTTACACCAGCCCTCCACTGAGGTTATAAAGTCTTTGGAAGGCATCTTAATTCAGGGAGCTTGTATACACAGCCTGCTCAGAACATGACAATCTATCAGCTATGCTATGTGGGAGGCCATTAATATTTCACTTCAAACATTGCATTAAAAACACCCTGACCTTTAAATGGAGTTCAGTGGTGGTATTTAGTAGTCTTTTGATAAAGTTAGTTGTTCACCTCACAGCAGCTTGCTGGCTAACTCTCAAAATGAACTTCAGAAGTATCCATTGTGTATTTTCTTTCCTGAGTATCATGACTGGAACCACAGCTCTTTTAGCGTTTTGTTGATGCAGTCATACTCTAGTCTATGGTTTCATTACCTTACCTTTTTGCAGGGCCGGAGTGCATACCACCTGACTCTATCCTTAGAAACCCTAAGCACAAAGCAAATGTGAACTTTGCTGGATGACACAAAAATTCAACTTTTCCTTGGTCTACCACACACCCAGAGCTGCTCTTAACTTCTTCCTAGAAGAACGTTACCTTCCTGTGGTTGGACAGCTCTATCTATATTGCATGAGCCTTTTTCCCAGGAGGCTTTACTTGTAAGGTTCCTGTCACATGGTCCTTTAGGGGCTATAATTCCCAGACTTCCTACAAGACCCTCAGCTTTTAGGAAGGCTCTTTTGGTCCAGCCCACACCTTTTCTTTTTTATGTTTTGTTTCCAAGATAAACCTATTCTTGCAGACAAAAAAAGCACTTAATTCTCTTGTGATTGTTGTTCAACTCCAATGAAATTAGATTTAAAAAAAAAATAATAAAAAATAATACTCCGGGTGAATCTTGGGTGCAAGAGAAAGATTCAGAATGTTCATGTCTCCTGATGGCTGCAAATAATTTTCTCATGGCATTATTTTATATGCCTGCCTTTAAAAGAATTTAATCATACCAAATGATCTATGAGGCTAGAGCTGGGAAAGCTAAAGAAGTTTGTTCAGTTGTGAAAAGCAAAAGATACTCGCAGTGTGGCTTTAGTAGTGATATGTCTGAGTATAAAATAATGTGCTGCTTTTCTTTTTCTTTTCCCTCTTTCAGCAAAGTTTCCGTTTGAGAAATACGCATTCACTCAGCAAACCAAAAACAACTTTTAAAGGTTGTTCTCGGTGGAAATCACTCTATGCCCCATTACCTGCTTGAGTGAAACCAGACTAAGAACTTCTGTCATGGCAGCTTTTCTGCTGGGAGCTGTGTTGCTTATTGTTCAACCTCAGATAGTGCCTTCCAGACCGGCTATAAATTCGAAGGCTGAGACTTCTTCTCAGTCTGTTCAGAGAGAGCTTTTAAAGAAGACGTCTCAAAAAAATGACTTCAAGGAAAACATTCATTCTAATGGATCATGCCGGCAGCTGCCACAGACTATCATTATTGGAGTGAGAAAAGGTGGAACAAGAGCTTTGTTAGAGATGTTGAGTCTCCATCCAGATATTGCGGCAGCAGAAAGTGAAGTTCACTTCTTTGACTGGGAAGATCATTACAAAAATGGATTGCAGTGGTATATTAATCAAATGCCATTCTCTTATCCCCATCAGATCACCGTGGAAAAAACTCCAGCATATTTCACGTCACCTAAAGTGCCTGAAAGAGTTTATAACATGAACCAATCAATGAGACTACTCCTCATTTTAAGAGACCCAAGTGAGAGAGTACTATCAGATTACACCCAAGTGTTCTATAATCATATGCAGAAGCACAAGCCCTATCCATCCATTGAACAATTCCTGATTAAAGATGGTGAACTCAATGTGGACTACAAGGCAATAAACAGAAGCTTATACTACATTCACATGCAAAACTGGCTGAAGTATTTTCCTCTTGATCGTATCCACATTGTAGATGGGGATAAACTAATCAAAGATCCCTTCCCAGAAATAGAGAAGGTAGAGAGATTTTTGAAGTTATCGCCACAGATAAACGCTTCAAACTTTTATTTCAATAAAACTAAAGGCTTCTACTGCCTAAGGGACAGTGGTAGAGAGCGTTGTTTACATGAGTCAAAAGGACGAGCACACCCACAAGTAGATACCCGGTTACTCGAGAAACTGCATGAATATTTCCATGAACCCAACAAGAAATTTTTTGAGCTTGTGGGCAGAACATTTGACTGGCACTCATTTGTGGCAAGTTAGTGGTAAACTTCAGAACCTATGTTCCAGTGTACATTCAGAAATTTTAAAAAGGGCATTTAAGCTATAATTTATTTGTAAAATCCATAAATACTTCTGTACAGTATTAGATTCACAATTGCCATATATACTAGTTATATTTTTCTACTTGTTAAATTTGAAAGCATTTTGTATTGTTTTTCATGGTTGTTAACATTGTGTATGATGTGTCTATATGAAGAAACTAAATTATTTCACTGCAGAAGATGTTCTCTTGAGAATGCGTTGTCTTTTTAATAAATAAGAAATTCATTTCAGCAGAACCTTTCAGAATTATTTGAATACTTTGGCCTTTCTGGACTATTCTGGACTTTCTCCTCTAATTGCTAATGAATATGCTAAACTTTACATTTTCATTTTTCTTGCTTTAAAATGTGGTTTAATAATTTCTTTTTCATTTGAAAATATTGTAGTTAGCAAATTGTTCCATCGTGCTTTATAAAATTATTCCCAATAAAGTGGTGGTACTTATACATGTTGGGACATGCACACCCAAAGGACAATGGAAGTCTCTGTGTAGTATGACGTATTAACTGCTGTACTTACCTTTGTATTTACTGTTATAACAAGTGCTACTCAAATTCTTTGGCAGTACAGTGCAGGTTTCATGGCAGATTTTTAAAGATCCTGTGGGGACCTGCTCATAAAATCCAGAGTTAGCTGCAGAAATACGGTCAACCTGAAAGCTTCCTACAGTCTCTGAATGTATATATGCTTCATAAAGAAGGAGAGTTGAGAGAAGAATTTAAGCAATATAGGGACATTTTCAAGGTTACTTATGACTGTTCCTACATTTTATAGCACATTTATGCTTTGCCATCACTGAAAATGAACACTTACACCAGAAGAATTAGTTGGTCTACATTCCAATAAGCAGCAACTTCATTCATATAAATATTACCACACTTGTACCCCATTTAAGGCTGTTTTCCATGAGTTGAACAGGTGCTTTGTGCAACTGAAAATTGCCCATTGACTACTGTTTATTTAATCTCTTTCCAAGAACCATGATGCCAAGTCTTGATTAGACTTGCGTGCTGTGGGATTAACTCAAATTCCAGGAACTTTTATGGCCTTCCGTCTGCTAAAAATGGAAGTTAGATGTTAGTACGTTGGTAAAACTTACAGCTCTCCTTGTCTACAGTAGTTATGTCTTGTCAGCCATCAATTTCTGGAGTTAGAGTTAATCCTGTTTCCACACAAGGCTTGCTATGGTACTTTCATTCTGAGCTCCTAATTTTCATTTTATGATCTTGAGTTTAGCCGTTGAATGTGCAGTGGCAACACCCTGTAAATTTGAACTTGTAACCAATTGTTACAATCCTTTATAAAATTCAAATGTAGATTCATTAATTTTTTTTCTGGTGAGATGGTGCAAACTTGGGCACTATGACAAGGTACTGTCTGGATGCAAATATCCCATATTATGCTGTTTGCATGAAAATTTGCAGATGCTGCCCCTCTCTCTCCTGCTCCTTGTGCACCTGCCCAAGCTGTATTCAACCTCAGAGAGGTTGGTGGTGTTTTATAAAGTAGACCTTTGACGAAAGCCTACAATGAAACGGTATTGTACTCAATAAAATATTTTCTGAATTGCATCTTTCCTTTCTCTTTTGTTCATCACTTTCTAGTTTGGAAGACCAGAATTTAGGACTCAACTCCAGTTCAGATTGCAGTTAAATGTTACTTAAGACTTTAGGTGTAGCCTAGTGGATTGATTGGAAAGCAGTTGTTTGCTACTGGGTTGTGCCTGCATGGTCCATTGCTGACCCAGAATATACAACAAGGAGGGAAAGTTTCTGGTGGCAATAATGTCACATCTTACATGAGGCAGAGGCCAAAAATAGCAGGATTATAGCACCATCATGCTCCTATTAAAGTTTTACAAAAGAGAAAATTGGGGGAGGCGGGTTGTAAGGTAGGACAGTATTTTTTATCCCATTTCCTTATCCCATATCCCATTATTATCTCATTTCCTTGCTAATGTGATCTCTTGCAGGAACCATCTGGACCTAAGAGATTTTGGCCAGACGAAAGGCTTCCCACCTTAATATAGTCCCATCTTCACTAGTGCCTTCCCACAGTCTCAGACTAAGCTCACCACATTCACCAACTTTTTGCTGGGAAAGGAAAAATACTACCAGGGTATGTGACCAGGAGCCAGAGGAAGGCAGGGTTGCATCAAGTTCACCTGCAGCAGGTCATACAGGGCAGTATAGGGCATAAGTGTTGAATTGTGAATGCCAGAGCAATATTAACAACCAATGCTGGTACTGAGAATACTTTTAGGTGTATAATGCTCCTTGATACCAGTATCTTGCCTGTCACTAAACAGGATGCATACACATGTTCCCTCCTGCCCAATACAGCTTGTCTCTGTAGAAAGAGAAGTAGAGCATGAACCATTGGGTCACTATTACTGTGTTAGTGCTAGGACCTCCTAGCATGTTCTCTGTAGGATCAGGAGGTGAAGTGACCACTTCAGGGGGATATCCTGAAGCAGAAGCTCACATGACTTATGCCCTAGACCCTAAGTTCAAAGGGGTCGACAGACAGTATGTCATACTGAATGTTTACACCTTGTGCAGGGGTGGCATGATTGTATAATACCTTATCCTGGAGGTTGCACAGCTAGCTGTGTGGTAGCTATGATGGTGATGAACAACAAATCACACCCACACTAATAAAAATGGTAATATTTACCTGCCATAGATGCCCTAAGTTCAAGAGTTACAATACTTAAAACTAGGATTCCAAGTGTGAATTTTCAGTTTAACAAGAGCAATATTCACTTTCCACACATGCATTACTGTATTTAAATATATTTGCTAGACTATGTCTAAAGAAGTGCTAAACAACAACAAAAGCCAAGAGAAGAAAGGAAAGAGAGAATGAGAGAAAGAGGCTGAAGCACATTCTGATTGGGACTGTAGAAACACCAACAGTGAGCTTTGAAGTCATGCTATATCTATTCATAAAAGAAAAAAAAAAAATCCCTGAAAATACCTTTCCAGTGTTATGCAACACAGGTATTTATTTCTGTAAAAGTCCACCGTCTCAGGTTTAAAGTACAACCACTTGTGTGTTGCTCCAAAGGCCTGTTTCCTCAGGGCAGCTAGCCAAGTCTGTAATCACTCTTGCAAATATAAAACAAATAAAACATTTTATTCAAAGCCTACCACTCCCCTTGAGTACAAGAAAAAATGTCAATCAAGTCATTAACCAGGGTAGCACTGCAGGACTAAGTCTTGCCCTTTGCTTCACAACACAGACTAGTGCAAGTCTTTGAAAGCCAGATATTGTACCTGCAGAGGACAAAGTTTAAACTATGATTATCCCATGAACACTGCTGAAAGAGTATGGAAAGGGAAAGAAGTCTCCTAGGAAAAAAACCCACAAGTTATTACTTCATCAAGAATATTGCTACATCTACTGTTGGTGCTGCATGAGCCTTTTACATGTGCTTTGCTGTTCCTTGTGCCTTTCAGATATTGTAGGTGAAATTACATCTACTCTGCTTGAATAAATCATGTTGTTTTGGAATGTCTCAGAAAAAAATCCATCCTTTTTTTAATCTTGCTTGAGCCTATTTGCATTGGGAATATGGTAGTGCTACACTCATTGATGAGTGTGTGAGACTTACCACCACAGAATACTTTAGATGAAAACTTTGTTACTTTGCAGCTCAAAGATGATCATTTCTTGTTTCCTTATCTACATGCATTTTCAGACCCAGTTTCTGCAGAAAGCCAGGATTCTCTATTCCCTGTTGTCATCCACACAGATTTCAAATCTCTAAAGAGAAATAAGATGGGGTAAGGCATACTTCCATGTATCTTTCTTCTGCTTTATCTAGTATGGCTGACCAGACATTTAAGAAAGTTCACACGTGCACCCAAGTAAGAGTCTGTACATCAAAACTACTTCTCAGAGGAATATCCCTTCTTCTTTCTCTTTTTCAAAGTCTGTGACTTGAAAGTCCAGCTCACATTGTAAATGAAATTTTGCAGAAGTATATTAGTAATGTTCTCTAATATAGTAAAATACAGTAATAAAGTAATAAAAAGTACAATAAGGCAAAAGTATTAAATTAAACTAACATATGTTAACGAAGTGTGTTGAACTTGCTACTAGGTATATACCAGCTGAAATAGTTGCAAGTATGCACCCTACAGCTGCAACATTATTCTTTTCTCATTCTTAACCCAGTAACTTTTATTTTTATATGATTCTGCCTAAAGTGCCCAGTTATGCTGGAAACTTTGTATGTTCAATGTTAATAATGCCTTCATTTTGCAATTGCATTGGAAAGGCCAGTTACAGATGGAAGCCATGCAAATACCTTATGAATGAAAAAAACTTTTATTAATATTTTGCTTACCAATATTAAAATGAAATAGCATTTATGTCTCCTAGAATATTAAGGGAAGGAGAGCAGTACTCTCTTTTCTTGCAACAATAACCCATCTACAGTAAATTTTCTACTTAACTACCACACAACAGTTGATGCAGTTTTTAAGTTAATAGTGCAATAAAGTCAACAGTGATGCTGCAGATTTTAAATGCCTTCTGGGATACATAAAATATGCAAGTCAGGGTGGGGAGCAGCTGGATACATAGGAACAGCTGGTCTTGTTGGTCTGAGAACACTTTTTTTAAATGATAAGGGATGTGAAATTTTTGGCTTGGATATCACTTTGTGTTGTCTATGAAAGCAGTGTCTTCAGTTAACTTCCAAGTCAATAATCCTATCATAATGATATCATCTTTTTACTTGCTATTGACATTATTCTCTGTCAAAACACAGTTTAAGAGCCAAACCCCAAACAGCAGGTGCATGAGGGATCCCTTAGTATAAAAAAAATAGTCATACATGGGTGGTTACAGCAATGGAAGAAGAGCAACTGGCAGCACAGAGGTAAACCCATTTGGGCTGCTGCACTGTGGCAAGATATTGCGTCCCGGCTAGAGAATCTGGTTGTAAAAGTACGTCATGTAGATGCTCACGTACCCAAGGGTCGGGCCACTGAAGAACATCAAAATAACCAACAGGTGGATCAGGCTGCCAAGATTGAAGTGGCTCAGGTGGACCTGGACTGGCAACAGAAGGGTGAGCTGTTTATGGCTCGGTGGGCCCATGGCACCTCAGGCCATCAGGGAAGAGATGCAACATATAGATGAGCTCGAGATCGAGGGGTGGACCTGACCATGGACACTATCACGCACGTTATCCATGAATGTGAAACATGTGCTGCAATTAAGCAAGCCAAGCGGTTAAAGCCCCTGTGGTATGGAGGGCGATGGCTGAAATATAAATATGGGGAAGCCTGGCAGATTGACTATATCACACTCCCACAAACTCGCCAAGGCAAGCGCTATGTGCTGACAATGGTGGAAGCAACCACCGGATGGCTGGAAACATATACTGTGCCCCATATCACCACCTGGAACACCATCCTGGGCCTTGAGAAGCAGGTCTTGTGGCGACATGGCACCCCAGAAAGAATTGAGTCAAACAAAGGGACTCATTTCTGAAACCACCTCATAGACACCTGGGCCAAAGAGCATGGCATTGAGTGGGTGTATCATATCCCCTACCATGCACCAGCCTCTGGGAAAATTGAGCGATACAATGGACTGTTAAAGACTACACTGAAAGCAATGGGGGGGCGTAACTTTCAAACATTGGGATACACATTTAGCAAAAGCCACCGGGTTAGTTAACACCAGACTATCTGCCAATCGGGGTGGCCCTGTCCAGTCAGAATTTTTATGTACTGTACAAGGGGATAAAGTCCCTGTAGTGCACATGAAAAATATGTTAGGGAAAACAGTCTGGGTTACTCCTGCCTCAGGCAAAGGTAAACCCATTCGTGGGATTGCTTTTGCTCAAGGGCCTGGGTGCACTTGGTGGGTGATGCGAAAAGATGGAGAAGTCCGATGTGTGCCTCAAGGGGATTTGATTTTAGGTTAAAATAGCCAGAATTAAACTGTATTATATTAGTTGCTATATAACCCTGCTACTGTGTGTTATCATTATGATTATTGTTATATGCTATATCCATAGTACTATAGCAAGAATCACTTAGATCAAGCAAGAAAGAACGGTGATAAAACTGAGCAAAGTGCAGTAGTGATGGAACCAGAACTGGCTCCAGCATGCAACAATCCAACAGTGCACACCAGCCTCCTGCTGCGTCAAAAGTCATCTGCTCGTCACACCACACTGAAGCCCAATTCTGCTCTACCGACTGAGAGGACTTTGCACCATCCCTCCTGCCCAGACAGACTGGTATGACAGATGGAGCCCAGAGTCGGGAACTAAATGAACTCAACGAACATTTAATGAACATAACCCACAAACTAAAGGAATGATATCTCTGTGTGTGTATACATATATATATTCGATCATATGTCTCAAAGGGAGGGAAAAGGTGATGATGATTGACCGGGATGTAATTCAAGGTATGGGAACTGAGCATGACATCAATGGCATAGAATAAGGGGTGGATACTGTTCCGGTTTCAGCTGGGATGGAGTTAACTGTCTTCCTAGTAGCTGGTACAGTGCTATGTTTTGAGTTCAGTATGCGAAGAGTGTTGATAACACTGATGTTGTTGCTCAGTAGTGTTTAGTCTAAAGTCAAGGATTTTTCAGCTTCTCATGCCCAGCCAGCGAGAAAGCTGGAGGGGCACAAGAAGTTGGCACAGGACACAGCCAGGGCACCTGACCCAAACTGGCCAACGGTGTATTCCATACCATGGGACGTCCCATCTAGTTTAGGAACTGGGAAGTGGGAATCGCCACTCAGGGACTAGCTGGGTGTCGGTCGGTGGGTGGTGAGCAATTGCCCTGCGCATCATTTGTACATTCCAACCCTTTCATTATTACTGTTGTCATTTTATTAGTGTTATCATTATCATTATTAGTTTCTTCTTCTCTGTTCTATTAAACCGTTCTTATCTCAACCCGCGGGTTTTGCTTCTTTTTTCCTGATTTTCTCCCCCATCCCACTGGGGGGTGGGGGGAGTGAGTGAGCGGCTGCGTGGTGCTTAGATGCTGGCTGGGGTTAAACCACAACAACAACTCAGACACATAGCTTTAATTATGAAGGCACACTGGCTTGAACAAAGGACTGTTCTGAAGTGAATGGCAAAATTCTTCTTTGCTTTATTTGGATGAGGGTTACAGGAACAGGAACATGTGTGCATTCACAGCACAGCAGAACAACTAACATGCCCTCCTCTCCTTCGTTTTCAATCAATCAGTCAGCAATATTTCTACAATAATGATCAGGCCAGCTTCCAGGACTCAACACAGTTCAGTCCAGATAACAGTTACAAAAGGAAGAGTTCTTACAGTATTTCTTATACCAGACAGACTTCTCAGGGCATCTGAAATTTGTGAAATTCCTCTTTCCTCTCCAATATGCTTCTGTATCACACCTGTCCTATAATTAACTATTATATTATCACTCTGTAAGAAAATAGATCCATGATCTGATGGTATTTTTATAGAATACTGTTCAAAAGAATGGGAAAACACAACATTATGGGGGTCCAAAACATACTTTGTGTATGTTTGCTCCATATATTTTAAACTTTAATTGAATAAAATTCAGCTTATTTGGTGTTGTGGTTTAACCCCAGCCAGCAACTAAGCACCACGCAGCCGTTCACTCACTTCTCCCTGCCCCCTCAGTGGGATGGGGGAGAAAATAGGGAAAAAAGTAAAACTCACAGGTTGAGATAAGAACAGTCTAATAGAATAGAAAGGAAGAAAATAATAATTATTATAATAACAATAATAAAAGGACAATAATAAAAGGACAATAATAAAAGAATTGGAATATACAAAATAAGTGATGCACAATGCAATTGCTCACCACTTGTCAACCGATGCCCAGTTAGTTCCCGAGCAGTGATCCCCCCCAGCCCCACTCCCCCCGGTTTATATACTGGGCATGACATCACATGGTATGGAATACCCCTTTGGCCAGCGTGGGTCAGCTGCCCTGGCTGTGTCCCGTCCTGACTTCTTATGCCCCTCCAACCTTCTTGCTGGCTGGGCATGAGAAGCTGAAAAATCCTTGACCTTAGTCTAAACACTACTTGGCAACAACTGAAAACATCAGTGTGTTATCAACATTCTTCTCATACTGAATGCAAAACATAACACTATACCAGCTACTAGAAAGAAAAGTAACTCTACCCCAGCTGAAACCAGGACATTTGGTTTGCATCATTGCATGACAGGAGGAACTACTGTCACACCATCACATGCGAGTAGTTGTCTAATGCATTTGCTAAATAGAAATGTATAATCAAAGGAACATATTTTTCTTGTTGCTAGAGTAGCAGTTATGTTATTGGCAATATTATGAGACTTTTACCCATACTACATATCATAGCAGTATTTCTTTTGAAGTAACGGAAATAATAGTCTGAGAACCATTCTCTTGATCCATGTAGGAATGGGGTCTTTTTTCCCCTTGTGACTCTGTGTAAAGTACAAAAAGCAGGAATGCAATTTATGTTATATAGTCAGTTAACAAAAGTTTACTGAAATGTAGCTAAACCAAAGGTAATATAAGTGTGCATGTGCTGGAAGAAAAGGAATTGGAACCATACCGTGTCTTGTTTATTTTAGTGTCTTACCATTTTCTTGCCTGAACATGTGTGCTCCTGTGCAAGGGGAATAATAGAGGGGAAAAAAGGACACACTCTGCAGAAACAGAGCACCTAGTCTGTTTTGACTGTCATACTGGCTGGGACCAGGACTAGGCAGCCACATGAATAGACAAGGACACTGGAAGTGGATACTAAGGGAACACTGGATACAGGGGAACTTCTTATCATAGCCTCATTCCGTGTGTTCACATCCTTACATATGATGACCAAGCACTCTTAAGAAAAACATCTTGCCTGGTTCTTGTCCGTGACACCCAAACAGAGAAAAGGCATCCAAATCCATTTGAGTATCAGTCGATTCCCATGGCTTAAGGCCTTTTTAAAAAGTCAGTGCAGTATAATGCAATTAGACTTATAATTCACCTAAGTGTCTAATCTTCCCCTTTTTTGTTTTTAAATTTGTACTAAGTTTTCCATCTGCTACAAATAAAAGGGTTTGATGAATAAATGATTTACAGCCTGCAGGAGGAGAAGAGTTCATATTAAACATTTTGCAGACAAGAGACTTGCAAAAGAGGATATTTTCTCATAGAAAAAAAGAGCATCTGTGGACCAGTTGGTTTCTTGCTGACGAAGCCAACTGGATATGATACTACTTTTGGCAGCTTCCTTATTCTTGTGTGGGCTTTAGTTGTATGAATTCCTGTCCTGGTTTCAGCTGGAATAAAGTTAATTTTCTTCCTAGTAGTTGGTATAGTGCTATATTTTGGATTTAGGATGAGAATAATGTTGATAACACACTGATGTTTTGGTTGTGCTAAGCAGTGTTTATATCAAGTCAAGGACTTTCCAGCTTCTCATACTGCCCTGCCAGCAGAGGCTGGGCATGCCCAAGAAGCTGGGAGGGGGCACAGCCAGGACAGCTGACCCAAACTGGCCAAAGCAGTATTCCATACTATATTATGTCATGCCCAGTATATAAACCGGCAGGATTTGGCCAAGGGACACCACGGCTTGGGGATTGGCTGGGCACCAGTCAGCAGGTGGTGAGCAATTGTATTGTGTATCACTTGTTTTGTATATTACTTTTTTTTCCCCTTCCTTTCTGTCCTATTGAGCTGTCTTTATCTCAACCCACAAGTTTTAATTATTTTTTTTTAATTCCCTCCCCCATCCCACTGAGGGGGAGGGGAGTGAGCAAGCAGCTGCGTGCTGCTTAGTTGCTGGCTGGGGTTAAAACGTGACAATTCCATAATATATTTATTATTGAATATAGCTGTATATTGAATATCATGCATATGAAGTTTTACGATGTTGGCATTAGTCTTCTAAGTTAATTATTTAACATCAAATGATGTTAAAATCCTAGTGCCGATTTTTCATACTTAATAAACTTGAGTCAGCTAATGCTCAGACACTCATAAACTGAAAAGAAAATAATGTAAAAGTTGAACTGCCTCAAATGCTCCTTTCTGTGACTCATACAAGAACTTTTCTTCTGCAGCCTTATGGAAGAAAGTTAAATTTCAAGCGCGGTAAATAAAGGAAAGGATTTAATATCCCTTACAAATAGGCCAATGCATGAAAAATGGATTTTAGCAAGTAAATTAACTGCTCATGAAGTTGAACAGGGATTGACAGCTCAGGGAAGTGAAAAGGAAAGCCTCTCCTGTTCTCAGAGCAAGGGTAAGAAAGATGGGTGTCACAGCCTCTGTGGGGACTGCAGAGTTCTGGTATGTTCCCTCCACCTTATCACAAGCATGAGAGTTTTACTGTCTCTCATCTGTCACCAAAAGATGCTTTTTCTTCTCCTGTGCCCCAGGTTACTAGCCTTGAATTGGTCTGTTTAGCTGTGAGTATACTGGCAATAACAATTTAAACATAAAGGAGAAAGTGGCTTAGTAGAATCAGCTCTCTTCTCCACCTACATAACTGCTTGCCTTATAAACAGTTATGCTGAACCAGCTGGGAGGACAATGTGCCCAGTGCAGACAGCAGGAATACATTACACTGATATTGCTGCTAAACTCTTCATTACCTTATTCAGGAGACAGCTTTGGCATTGTTCCTGCTAACCGAAGGACCTCAGCTCTTTAAAATTGCAGCCATTTCTTTGGCAGACAGGCCATCATCTCTTGTGTTTGATTGTCTAGTAATAACGACTTGCTGGGGGATGATGCCCCTAAATTTCTTTTTCCCCAAACCAGTGATTTAGAATGTCATTTCAGCAGATACAAGCCATGGCTGAACACTCAGAGACACTGCTTAATCTGGCCAAAGCTGGTGAGTGCTGTGCCAGAACAGGAGTGGATTCAGCTGAAAAAGAACCCAAACAAAAACTATTTTTTCAGCTGCATCAGGTCCCTGGTTCAGGTCATCACACAGTTCTGCAAACACAAGTGACCCTGAGCAGACCTGAGTGTGAGACAGCCTTTCATTCCAACACTGCCACCAAAAATTAGCCAATTAAACTACAGAAGTCTTCAGGTATTACAGCACCTTGAGATACTCCTGCCCTCTATTTGTACTGCCTTAGGACTGGTACAACTTTGTAGGCAGTTATCCTGTGAATCGGATCAGGGAAGCGATGGGGTTTTTCATATATTTGCTTTAAAGCACTGGTCATGCAGAGACAACTAGAGAAGTGGTATGTTGTGGCCATTGTGGGGGTTGATACGAATTTTGCCACTGAATGCTTTGTGCTGTGACACTGCAGCACTGGTGTGTACAATGCAGCATGACCTGTCTTCACTCTTTGAATCTTCTAGTTCAGACCAACCTGTGAATTGACAAATGTTCTTGATAAAAATATTTAAATGCAATGAATGCCCAGAGGTCATTTTTACCTCTTGACTGATGTTAGACATAATAGCATTCAAGCAGTCCAGGTGAGGAGGAGTGGGTGGTAAATGACCCCCAAACCTGTCTGTGAGGACACTGCAACAGTGAAAGTGCAGAATTCCTCACAGCTCTCAAAATGTTCATCTCTCAATATTCACTTTTCCATTCAATCCTTAACTTCCTTTGTTGTCAAAAAAAGGGTAGAGGGTCTAAGATAATTCCTGTTTCTGAAGGAGACACCTTTAGTACCACCCTTGGCCTAATTCACAAGGGATCTGTGCCACAGCTTCATATTTGTAGTTAAATATGTGATGGGTGCAATCAACCCAAAAAAGAATGACCAAAAAATCTTTCCTAATCTAAAAGGATATACAATTCTTGATCATGTTTAACCAAAATTTTAATAACTGGGTAAATCTTTTTCTAACAAGCAGAACTGTTACCTCGTTCTTCTCTCAGATACATTGATTAAAGCTAGTGCCCTCCATACAATCATCTGAGGAAAAGGAGACAATACTATAGGTCCACAGACACAAACTATAGTATGCAATCAATATCTCCTGAAGTACTAAGAGAGCAGGAAGGCTACTTTTCCTCTTGCTGGTGAACATGTAGTTTCTACTATATTTAATGTCAAGCTTGCTTTATACCTCTGAGAGGAGGATTCTACTTAGAATATTTTAAAAACCATCAATAACCCTTAGACTATTTTAAATACCATCAATAACCCTAATAAATTTCTCTTTCTTATCTGTAAAATCAATTTCTGAAAACTTGTTCTTAACTTCGCAACTGGGGAATGTATCTAAAAAACTCTATAGACAAATGTATCTGGACAACTCTGGTTTCTGCTACAAACAGAGTGATACTGACAATTCTACAAAACTGGTAGAGTCAGTGGATTCAGTGTTAAAGTCAGAAATTCCCAGTCTCACTGAAGTCACCATAATGGAATAACACCTAGGTGCTCAAGTCAATTCCTCTATGTCCCATCAGTGCCATACATCACTCAAGTATTCTAAGGAATCAGATTTGCTTTTATGCATTATTCAGTTAATGGCTACATTCAGCACATTTGGTTTTTGAATACAGGATACTAATTTCTCATGCTATGGCAGATATGTCATTACTTGACTAAACATCTTTCAAAGTAACAGTGTCACAATAACTACCATGAAATAGCTACAGTTCAGTGATAATAATTTATACTTACACAATTCCTTCCAAGTATTTTATAAGACCCTTGAAATGCAACCAGTGTTACAGTGGAGAATGACGTTCAAGTTATGTTTAAAAGTCATAGAAAAAGGAAATCAAATGCAAACTTCTATCCTTAATAAGGACAATGAAAACTTTAATGTGTAGGTAAAACAGGAACTTATTTTTAAGCAAATCCACCAGAGCCCTAGATGGTAAACCATGCAGTATCAATTTACCTTGCTCTGAAAATGGAAATGCTGAGGAATGAATCAACGGTCCCAAAAAGAAAGAAAAAGTATTTTAAATCAATGCTTTTCAACAGTATATTCAGCCAGAAATAGATATATTGTAAATTTGCCTAGTGAGAAGTTGGTAGGTAAGAGGCATATTTTTAAAGGTATTTATGTATCTGGAAGTAAGGAAAGGTAACCATTGGGATTTTCAAAAGTACCTTTGTAAGTACCAGATTCTTTGTATTGGCTTGAATATTGTGGCTCTGCTATCCTCCTGAAGGCTTTGTGAATATTGTTATAGGGAAATGGGCTCTACCTTCTGAAAAAAAAAATCAAACACAAACATGGAGTCCACAACTGGAGAAAAAATGCTACATATAAAATATCTACAAACCGAAGTGATGAAAAGAAAATCTTCTAATCTTTAAAGATGCCTAACACTTAAAGGAAGATCATTTCAATGTAGAGAGTACCATTTTCCTGTCTATGCCATCTCCAGTGATAAGCTCTCTGTAGCTTAGCTGAATCTTTTCTGAAGTCTTGCTTTCTCCTTAGGCAAAAGTTAAAAGGAAAACCAACCAGAGGGCAGGGGGACCTCCCTCAGCTCTACTTTCTATGGAACAATTGCAATGATATCACAGGAATTTAGCATTGTAGGAGGTGAAATAATGGAAGAAACCCAAATCATCAAATAAAATACACAGACATTAGACATACACTAGACTTTTCTAGATGGTAAACCAAACTCTCAACTTATTTAAATCAACACAGGTTCATTAAAGCCAATACATTTTGTTATCATACACTTTTCATCACTGGAAAGGGGATTTTAAGAAAACAAAAATTATCTGAAGTTGTTCCATAATCCCTCTGCACTTCTGAAATGGTGTAAAGGACTTTATTAAAATGAGACTAAAGTCCTCCCTCCCTGGTCCCAGAAAAGAATATCAAGGTTATTTAGCCATCCTTCTTAAACTAGCCAAACTGGATGACAGCAAAAAAAAGTCTTTATAATTCCATAGCAGAGTTGGGTAGAGCCAGATATCTTTCAAAGAACAAGAAATGATGTAGAAATTAGCTAGACTCCAAGTGCTCATGAAAACAACTCGTGTCTCATAAAATCCCTTCCACCCAAATAAGCACATTTCAGGTTTTAGTTACTGCCTGTCAGCCCAATGCATGCTATGTAAACTTGCCTTGCACAGATTTGACTTGTTCACTCTTTTACAGAGCTAATTTAAAACCATGCCTGCTCTATAAATTTTCCAGCAGGACAGTCAATAATCTGCTAACTTGATATGTCATTTTACAGTTTATCACAAAAAAGACAATGACGTTAAATGCAGTAGGTGGACGCAGACAGTCCCTGTAGTCATGGTTCATTGATAGTGTGTTCTGCAGCCCAAACTAAAGATTTGTAGTGGATCAAGTTATTTTTCTTTTGTATCCCTAGAAAAGTCTACTAAATTACCCATATTTTGACACCTGTAACTCAAGCATAAGGGAGAGACAGCTAACGAATGAAAACAGATTTTTCTTCAGGCTTTCCTGGAGCTTGTCTACCACTAAAGAAGTTACCAGGGGTTTTTTTGCCTTTTCTAGTATATTAAGTGAATGTCTCATGCAAAGGAAAGGCCAGTTTCCTTCTCTCCATTTCACACTTCAAAACAAAACAAAAAGAATATGCAGGAATTGTTACTGAGGCAAATGCCAATTTGCTCATGCAGGCAAGCAATTCAGCAATAGGACAAAGCAGACAATTGCAGGTTGGTTTATGAGAGGTGGACCATAAGAACAGTCATCAATCCTTTGAAAGGCACCTATTAATCACCTCCTAACAACTTTTTAGCCTCCATGGACAATCTCTCAGAAAAAACAATGACTTCTAATCTGACTGTCCAGGTTAAAATGCTAGTTTGAAAAGCAAAAGCAACCACAGCCACTGCTCTTTATTGAATGAAATGTGTCTGAAGGATCATGCTGATCTGATAAGAGAGGTCTCTCACATGATGGACACGGTGAACAGAGAAAGACTTTCATAAGCTGCAGAGCAAGGCCATGACTATGCTCAGATGCCAGCTGTAGTTTAGGTAAGAGGACACAGAAGCGTGGAGCTGCTAAGCATTTTAGGTCTTTTTTCTTATTATATAATTCATATAGATGTTCATGGAAGAAAGAGAACCAGCTCTGTCTATAGCATCCCCAGAGGAATACTGTGGAATCTCTAACTGTTTTCCCTCAGTTTGGTCTAGATGAAGAGGTGTCCTCAAAAGGGCTCTCTCCTGACACACGGTGATACCATCAAATGTAGGTTAGCTCAAGGGGAAAAGGTGAAAGTTATCACAAACTTCAGAACTGGTCATCAGTAGCTATGCCACAACAAACCGACATTTTAATTCATTCGTTTCATGAGATAGCTTTATTTACTGCATACCCCAATAGACGTTTTCTCTCAAAATCATGGGGATACGGTCTCACTGAGTTGTGCTGTTCTTACTGAGTGTGTGCTGAGGCCACTTGTCTTGATTGTCAACTGGAAAAAAAAAATGATTCAGGAAAGCAAAATGGAACTTTAGGTGAACCTTGATGTAAGGACAAAAGGGGCTATACCGCCCTGCTTCTGCCTGCTTCTGTAGAAATCAAGAAGAGAAGAAAATAGCAGGTGGGAAGAAAATGGTGCTGCAGCAGTGAGGTCAATGATTATTTTTATTAGATCTACAGGTTTAGCTAAGTTAAGCTAAAGATAGCACTACATTCTTTTCTAAAAAAGCCAACAAAGAAAGCAAACAGATATGTAAAATATAGCAATATAAAATCTTTTCAAATAAAATAATAAACTGCTGAAAGGATCAAACTTTTCAATATTTTTGAAGTGCTTATATTGATATTTCATTTGCAGGAGGTAACAATGTCCCTTTAAAACATTGAGAGTAATTGAACAGATCTGGCTGTAGATTGTTTGCTGTTCTGAGGATTAAATATAGGAAAAGTAAGTCGCCATTCTATAGTTAATGGTCCCATAAAATAAACAAAGTCTTATTCTGCTTGACTTTTGTGGGTCAGTATCAGAATGAAAATTAATTTTTCACCTAAATAAACTGGCATCAAATCATTTAAAAGCTTATACACTTGCTAGCAAGATGTACCTCATGTCTTCTTACAAAAAGTAAGCAATGCAACGTGTCATACCCTTTTCAGTACTGTTTGCAAAAATTACGTTCCATTGCTATTCTCCCTGATTGGCTGTAAAAAACCTGTACGGGGTTTAAACATCCAAAAGGCCTTGACAACATTACTTCAGATGTCCAGGTGATGTATAACAAAAATCTTTACAGCTTTACTTGCAAAACCAGTCATGCAATGCTGAATTTTTTTGTGCTATACTTTCTGCTAAGCGTAATTTAGAACATGCTTGCATTAATGTTGTCAGGCAAGATTCCAAAATAGAATAAAAAACCTACAGGTAACTCACCATCATTCTTTAAAATTGCATGAGTACTTAAGTATGAAATCAGATTGGGATTCTGGAAAGGAGACATAATAGGATTTCCCCTAAGGGTCCCTATGAAGATCTTTTGGGAAGCAAACAGCTTTTCTCCAGGTCTTGTAAATTAGACCCCTTAAATCATATCATTCTGACATTTATCACTACTTCAATTTGCCCCCAACTCCCAATGCCTTTTAAATCAGTGATTTTTGAAGCAGTATAACTGGAGTTAAAAAGCCCAGATGAGCTGCTTGCTAGAGATATAAGAGTCTCCACTCAAATGCTAAAACTCATATTTAATGGTTTATCTATTCTGAATTCCTCAAATATTCTACAGTTTGCCTATAATGCCTACAGTTTCAAGGACACTGAAATTATTTTGAAGAACAAAGAGACTAGGGTAGCACATATTAAGCAAAACGAATATTGGCTTAGTAGAGTTAATATAACCTATTTTATTCTGACTATACTTTTCTGAATGTAGCAAGCTGGTTCAACATCTACTGCCCCTTCAACTCTTGTTCTACCCAAAATTAAGGGATCCAAAAAAAGCCACAGATGTTCACCCCAAGGCATTTGCACCTTCTGGAAGCTGATCAGCATTAGATGTAATACAATACTATTAATACACTGTAAACAGAGTTCAAAGTTAATCCTTTATGCACTTGTGAATACAAAGCAGCAAAGGATGCAGAGGAATAGCTTTGCAAGAAACCCTCTTTTACTGGATAAAGAATAGATACAAAATAAAATTAATAGAGAATAGATAACAAAGGTTAAATGATGTAATGTTTTAGTTTTCTGTTACCCAACATGGATAACACCTGTACAAGGTCACTCTGGACAAAACAGACACAATCTAAATTGTCTATAATTACCTTGCCAGTCCTCAGTCTACCTTTTTTGAGTCTGAACCCTAGAAGAATCCAGATTTATATGTATTTTTTTTAATGTAATGATAGAGAAGCAATTATGAATGTCAGTGTCATAGTTAATAGATATCTGAAACTCTCTTTCTTTTGGATCTTCCTGAATATACATCAAAGTTGCTAGACCTTAATTCCATCTCTCTTGGGTGGGATTCCACAGCTTAACCTCTCCCAGGCTTGATCTGAGTCACAATAAGACGTTTGTCATGGCTATTTTCTCAAACATATCTACAGATTTATAGCTATATGATGACACAGTGATCACACCTGCAAAACAAGAAGCAAAGCATGAATTCTTGAAAGGTAGGAACATCTACAGAACTGTGTGAAAGCTTTGATTTTCCCCTGAACTGAGCTAACCTCATTCCTGGAGGTAAAGCAAAACAAAACCAAGAAAAACCCAACACCCCACTCAGATCACCATACATGATGTTTCCCCATGTCTCTTGCAGTCTGACTGTCAGCTTTCCATTGATTTATCCCTCATAGCCTTTCCTAATCTATTCATGCCCCCTCCTCTTTTCTAAAGTCTTTGAAGTTTCAGATCTCTGCTGAACCCAGGCATAGCCCTAGGAAGAGTACCCCATTCCAGCCTACACAGAGCCAGTTTGTCTCCCAATAGCCCAGCAGCCACTCATATCTAAAATTCTTTGAAGTTATATACCTTAGGCTGCCTTATCTGTGTCATTGTTCTACCTTCTTACTCACTTCTCTAACAACCTTGTTCCCATTTCCCATGATTTAACTCTATGCATTCAGGTTGGCAGAAGAGCAAAACTGAACTGAGAAAGAGTCATAGATAGTCAACACTAAATTCATAACAAATTTTCAACATATATATTCCCAGCTTTATAGCTTGAATAGAAGAAAATGCATTCTGTAAATAGCAATTAATATTTTTTTTTTCAATTCTAAGTAGAAAGTGTAATCCAATGGAGCACAGCAACATTGATTTTAAATACAAGATGCTTCGTGACTCAAATTCATTGACACCAATAAGATGCTTATAGCACTAAGAATATTTTCTGGAAGATGTGAAAAGCCAGGCCTACTTAGGATGTAGATGCTTACCTCGCTTCCCTGAATGGAACTCACACCAGAATTTGGGCCCTTACGTTTCCTGTCTAATGCACAAGAAGACTTAGATCTCTCTAGAAGGGCTCTCCTGCACTGTTAATAGAAAGTTGCTTAGAGTAGCCACCAGAAAACACTGCACTATGGAGTGCTCACTTCTGTGACTCTGGGGATGGTCCTTCCAGCTCTCCTGCAAGCAGGGTCCAGCATCTCCTCCTGAAGACAAGGGCATAGCTTTCCCACAACTGAGGAGGACTTATTTTCTCTTAGAACAAAGCTGTGTCGTGGTGGTTGTCCTATGAATACCAGCAGGCAGCATTCATTTCATACAGCTTTAAATGGCTCTGACTGAGCTAATTAAGTCAGGGTCCCTTTCCAACCGATGGAAAGAAGGAAATGTGCGGAGGGGTTAGCTGACCTGACATTCTTTAGACATTTATTCTTGGATAAGATGAATCACATCCTGAATGTGCTATCCATTTACTGCTAAAGTAGTTGAGCTAGTTTCCACCTCAAAAGTAGGCACCTAGAGTTCAATTAAACTAATGCTCCTCTCCCCCACCTCCCAGTGACTAGAATCCTTTGTGAAGAAGTAGAGGACCCTCTCTAGCCTGACTGTGTTCAAAACCCTACATTACTTCTCCAGATAGAGAGCCCTTATCAGAAGGCTGTGTGCCCCCCATGCCTCTGAGAGAAGCTGCACTGTCGTGTAGAAAAGCACACAATGCACAGGCCAGTCATCTGAAAGACTCTAGGGAAAGCAGGTTTGTACTACACTCTGATCTAAGCATTTGCTTTTCTTTTGTTTCTCTTGGTCCTTCCCCCCTCCCCACTCCCACCACTGCCCCTTACTGAATAGCCCTAGAATCAAGAATCAAACCCAGGACTCCTTTTCTCTTAAGTAAGCATCACCTCCCAGGTAAGTGTACTAGCCCCAAGCCTGTAAAATAAAAGATGGTCAGACTGCCAACAGTTCTCCAGCAGCTCGTTATTTAATGAAAATAGCTAGAAAGCAGTGCTGACAGGGACCCAGTTCAGTAGCTCTGTGCTGGAATGACATTCAGCAAGAAGTTCCTCCTCCTCTGCTAAGCCAAAGACTTTGGCGTTACTCTGCTTCACTTCCGACTTCCCAGCGTAGGTGGGAACTAGCTTGTCCATTCTGGGCCTGCACAAATGACAGGACTTTATGAATCGCACCCGAGGAACTATCAAGTGATGAGAAAACATCTAAACGCCTCTTCGTTTAAGCAGCTATTGTGTGAGCAGAATTTGGATCACAATTTAGATTTAGGTGTCAGATTCCTGTCCAGAGCCCATTTTAGATGACTGCGACTTTTTTCCTAATGTTTCCTAATGACAAACCAATATTTCAAATTAAAGTTGAAAAGTTTTTAAAAGCCTGATTAACTATAAAATTACAGTCTATACATCCTTTAGGATACGTTTTCTAGTAAATCTCTTCAGAAGATGCTTCTAGCTTAATTTATATAAAACTATCATATGAAAATGGTGGGGCTTGATGTGCAGCAATCAAATTATTAAACAGAGATATTTTCACCTATTTGTTTTATTAGCATTTTGATTATAGAACTGTAAAGGGAGCTGAAAGTTATCTGAAATAGCACTGTTAAAAGCAAAATTTGGATCAGATTTTCAACAAACTTATTAAGGTGCAAGCATCAAGCAAATTTGGGTCATGCAGTAAATTTTGGTAAGAAACTCTTCAGAAGTTTACTGTATGATTTCAATATGGCAATCTACGCTAGTAAGAAAGTAAGATTAATTCTCACTTTGATATTTAGCCTAACCAAATTTGGCGAGGAAAAAAATCACAATGTGACCAAACATAAAACTCGATACATGTAAAGGATGGAAGCCCCATTTCTAATCTCTGGGGAAAAATCAGTTAGGCATTGCCTAAGAAGTTATTTGGCAGAACTGTTTTCCATTTATTTTTCGTCCAAAATGAAAAAACTCCACAGACTTTGTTTACATACCTCCATCGGCCATGCTTCACAAGTAAATGAGACTGGTAAAAGTCTTATGTCTGCCAAGAAAGAACCCCCCCTTGATTATTGGCATTTCAATGCAATTACAGAATTCAGGTTTAAAAATTAGACTGAATGATAAAAAGCACATTCTTCATAAATATTTAACCTTCTTCAGTATGACAGTAATTATAGTGTGGAGCTCAGTAGCTGCATATTCCATTTAAAAGATCTGTCATGCCTTCCATTCGAAATGCTTCTTTTCAAAGATTTGCAATACCAAGATAAAAAGAAAACTCCCCCAAGGTAGAAACTTGGAATAAAGTCTCGGCTTCAAAAAATTATTATTAATGGTAGATTCTGAGGATGAGAGAGACTGTTTGAAATACAGTGAGATTTTACAACTACTGCTTTCTTTTCCTGAGCAAAATATTTAATAACATTGGATAGTCATTGAATTTTTACATTCTAAACATATCTGGAAAAACTGCAAAATATTTTCAAAATGAAAACACTGATTTTCATGAAAAAAAATTTGTTTTGAAATGCCCTTTGTTCCTACTGATAACATTTCATCATTTAAAAAATACCTGAAGTAAAGTATTTGGTGTTGAACACAATTGTTTTAGATCAAATGAAATGTTTCTTTTCCAGAAATTCCAGATAACTAAAAAAACCTATTATTCAATCAGTTTTAGATAGTTGTAACTACATTTTGATAGGTAAAACCATGGTTTCATATTATGGAAAGCTAGTGAATAACTTTGAAGAAGGTTTTAATAATGCTTAACTCAAAATTCTAAGCTGTTTAACTAGGGGAAGCTAATTCATCCATTTTGAAGTCTGATGGTCTGGGAGTGGGGATAAGGTGGGAAGAGGGAAAGTGCTAAACCTCAGCTATGCTCATTAGTTAAGTGAAGATAACAAGTCTTGTCAGGAGAGGGTGATATTGGGGGCTGTGCTGGCACCCAGGCATTTGACCTTGGTTTTCACTTGCGATAGAAGCAGGATGCGTAAGTCTCTTGCCAGGGCAGAGTCTGGTTTTGCTACTCAGCAGTTGCAGTCAGAACACCTTAGGAACAATCGAGACTTCCCCCTTTCTTGCAAGGAGAGAGCAGGAGCAGCTCCCAGGAGCTATTTTCCCATTCTCTGCCCACACAGTGTGGATAAGAAACTAGGCTAGTTTGTGTGGGGGCAGTTGGGGGGAGGAGGTAAATAAAGACACATATGTTTATATGGCACTTCATCTCTACTGGAAATCAGTGAGCTTTGGAGCCCAGCTGCTGCTTATGAAGCTTTGCAAAGCTGCTTGCTGTCCTTGAAGCTGAACTATTATTAGAGGCAAAATTTCTCTCCAGCTTCATGGCTGTATCAGTGAAGAGCAACTGACAATAACTCTATAAGATGCTGCATACTCCTCTTTAAGATTAGTCAACGAAATGCAGCCAAAACTCAAGTTTCACTTCAGATTCTCTTAAGGGCTGAAAGATTTAATGAGAAGTTCTTTGTGCTTCACTTCTTTCCTCTTCTAGGCTTTTTCTAAAAAATTAAGAACTTTTCTCCTTCTCAGGTGTTCATAACAGCTTTAGCCCTAATTACCTGATAATATAATGGACTATTTTTATTCGCTTACATTACTTGCATTTATGACAGTGAATTTCACTGTGGTTTTGTCACTCTATCAGTTAGTCAGCATGAGGATTTCACTGAAGTTGCTCACATTTATGTGAGCATAATCATGTGAGAATGAACATATATGAGTCCATAATTTATTTTTTGCTGTTCATAGTCTGAGCTGCTCTATAACTCTTGCAGTGAACTGACTGTCTCAGTGTCCATTATGGGATGGTATTGGAAGACCATAAGCACTTGATTGTCTTTGTCCTCATTCAGTAGTAAACACATCATCAAAGGTAAAATTTACATAACAGCTCAGGCTTAAGCACCAAACAGAACTGAAAGGCTTTATGTGTGAATGTCAGAAGACTCTGGAATGATACCAACTGTGAGCGTTCTGACACAAGAGGATACTCTAGAAAAGGCCACCTCCTTCCTTTCTGATGCAGATGATGGTATTAATTAGTTTCATCCTGGAAATCAAGCACTTGAATCATAATAAGAGACACGAATCCAGATATGCTACTTATGCAGTAAGTTCTATTCTGTCATGTGCACTAAAATAATTTCTCAATTTCTGTAGATAGGAAGTTCTGCCCCTTTTCCTCTCAGGACAAGACAGGAATCCTGCCGCAGCAGACAGCTCTCCAGGGTCATGACTATGCAACCTACTCCCTGCCTTTCAGTGCCCCTGGAGTAGTGATCCTTGCCTTCTCCTGAGCACAGCCTTCAAAGGAAGTCATGAACTTGGATGATCCACCTCTTGGACCTCACTGCTGCCATGCAGTCTGGATATGCATGATGGTGTCCTAAGGTACCCAGAACGCTTGAGCATGCCAATCACCACATGCTCTAGAGGGTACAGCCATGCTAGGAGTATGTTTACAGGTTCAGGATATGTTTACATTCTGTGTTGAAAATGATGCAAACTTAAGAAATTTCCACGCCTATGTCCCCCTGCCACTTAAACCTCTTGTCCTTACCTCTGCACTGGAGTTTATTCTCCTTTCAGGGACCTTCTTCTTTATCCTCGTATAGTATGTGCCAATAAAATTGGTTGCAGGCCTTTTCCATTAATTAGATCACTAATATGTTCTAAAATTTTTATCTGCCCTTGGAAATATTTTTTTCTATCATGTTTTTTAAACCCAGCACATTTTCATGAAGCAGGTGACAGTTCAGTGCCCTAGATAAGACTGTCTTAGCCAAAGCCTTACAGAGATCCTGTTCTTCACTACCTTTAGAAAACTGCTTATATTAAACACCATTATTATAATTAGCCAACTATTAATCTTTAAAATCTCAAAGAACTACAAGAATTCAGCAGATAAAATGGAATTTCATTATTAAACCCCAGTTTTAAAGGCAGAAAGGGTCCACACGTAGATAGCAAACTGAATAATAAATTCTTCATTAATTTATAGCTGTATAATAAATAAAAAATATACCTTTGATAATCAGTTATCAGTGAAATGCCTGACCTATTTAAAGCAAACACTTCTAACTGGGTATGCATAAGTTGAAGGAAGATTTAATTCTTATCAACAAGCTATTCTAAATCTTTATGGCAAAGATGGATGGAGAGAGGGTAGAAGGGAGGGGACAGAAATGGAAATATCTTAAATGACTAGATGCAATTCTAGGTGATAGATATTCTCAGAAAGATTCAGGTAGCAAGATAATAACTAGAAATAAAATCTCTAATCATACAGCAGCAAAGTAGAGAATGTGGTTGCTGGTAAGATTCCTGAAACAGAATCAGAGAAAGAAGAAAATAAAGAAAATGGAAAATTTGAATAGGAGTACAAGAGACTGCACACTAGAAATAGAGGTATGATGGGGAAAACTATATGAAGGTTGGAGACAAAAGATGAAGGAAAGAGACACCACCTCCTTTCTAAAAGATTTGCTGATTTTTTAAAAACTGTATCGGGCTAGAATAGAAATGGGAGGTTATACTTTGCGATGAAAGCCACAGAAAAGGATACATGATAAGAGCTCTAATGTTAGCACACAAAGCATCTCAGCCCAAGTCTATAAAACTTCACAAATGGTATTTCCAACTCAGCATAACCAATGCCTGTGTGTCAAAAGAAAAATGAAAGGTTGAGTCCTCTGTTATCAGGAAATAATTTAGTGCCATTGACTTCAAATAGAGATGGAACAATTAACACCAGCACAGAACCTGGCTTGATCCATTAGTTTCCATACTAACAAGGGGGAGCACAATTCCCTGTTAATTTGTGACAAACTTAAAATAATTCTGACTGTTGCAGCTCAGAAAGTGGAATATAAAACAAGGACTGCAGAGCAGTTGGAGGAAGTTCATTTTATGAGAAACAGCTCTTCATTCTCCTTGCAAAAGCAATACTCCTGCTAATAATCTCACTAACATTTCTACATGCATACAATGAGCATATATACACTGAGGAAGGACCAGTCCTGTCCTGGTATCTGAGAAACACAAACATACTCAGGAAGGATGAAATTTTCTTTAAGTTGTTAACACAACACACATATTCCTCAAGTCTCAGCTAACTCCCACTGGCTGAACACTCGTGCGGACTGATGCAGTGGTTCTGGTACCTTGAAACTCCAGATGTGAGAGATTTAAACTCTGTTTCAGCCTGAAAGTGGCCATACACTAGGACACATACTGTCCAGAAGTTTTGCTACTTTCCTTTTGGTTTGGCCAAAGGAGAAACCCTGACTTAGTGTCTATCCCGGCAAATTAATGGAAGAGTGAGCTGAGTTGAAGCTCTGCCCATCCCACTGAGAAAACACAGCTTTTAGTGATCTTCCCATGCCTGGTAAAGTTAGCCAGAAATGTTTCCATTGGACTGTTATGCCAGTGTAGAAGTGTTCTACAAGAGCAGGATGTGATGAGCCATTTGACAGAAGCAGGTAGGTTTCCTACAGAAACCTCTTTCCTGCCAGAAAACTCTTTACTGGCAGGTCACCTGGCTTCACAGAACTGTTCAGACAAGCTAAACATAGCCATGATTCTGGCAACTGCAGAATAACAACTAAAGCCACAAGTGGTAGGGCTTTAGGGCTCCCTGCCAGGGAGTTGGAAACCTTTCGGTCATGGGACTTGTGTGAAGCCAAGACTGCCATGCTGGCTGGACGTGACCAGGGATCTGTAAACCACCACCACTGTGGTGTCCAGGGAGCTTAAGGAAGTTCATCAACATCTTACTTTTGAGAAAACTATATAAATGATTCTTTGTGGTTCCATTTCTTCATACAGACGAAAGTTCAATACATTCCTTTCTAACAGAAATGTCATTATTTTTTTCAAATGCAGAAACATCCTTTAAACCTTCTGAATCTTCTATTGAATGTAATTATATACCGCAATGAGCCTCGGTACATGGCGACGCAACCATATCATTAGGCATCCTGAGAATCTGTGAGGCTTCAATGTCTTTGATGGTCTGGGCCTTAAAATACCTTCAAAAAATTAATCTTTTATTGGAGAAAGGTCTATAGAAAACATAGAAAGTGCAAGCAGGCAAATTATTAACCTGTAGAAGTTAATACATATATTCAACTTTGCTGTTTCAATGGAAACTTTTGTACAACAAAGTTCTAGGATCAAAATGTTGGGACTGCAGATGATGCAGAGCATCAGCCTCTCCCATTAACATCTATGTCTCCTGCAGTCCATGGATGGCTAGGAAGAGCAAGCCCTTGAAAAAAAATCCTGGAAAAAAAGAGGAAAACCCCCAAACCTCTGAATAAAATAAACTCATGAAATTGAACAAGAGTTGTTTAGAACTGCTTAGACCATTAAAGCTAGGGGGCCTAATCAGGATAGAAAGATTTCATTCCAAGCACATGATCTGCTTATTCTTCCTTTCATGTGTGGAACAACTGTCTCCTTCCAACTCCCTGGGAACTGGCATTTCATGAGTGGTTATCTCTCACCACCTCCACATGAAGATCTTCTACTTTATATAACAATTAAATATTTATTGTACATTGGACTAAATAGTTCAGCATGTAGATCACACACTTGAGAATACAGAAGGCCAAGTGTTTGACTTTTTAATACAAAATTTTATCCTGGAGCATAAAAATATTTGGGGGGGGAGTTGGAGGGGGGAAGTTGCTTAAAGTTGTACGCTTCCTTCAAGAACTGTCATTGCAGTAAGTTGTCATTCTCCCAGAGAAAAGGCTTGTTGCAGATATTCAAGTAATTCCACTACTAAGATCTCCATCTCACATCAGTCCAGCTAGCGGACAGCTCAGGGACTTGTACTGCTGTATTGGCTTTGCGTGGCAAGGTTTTGGTAGCGGGGGGGGGGTTACAGGGGTGGCTTCTGTAAGAAGCTGCTGGAAGCTTCCTCTGTGTCCAACAGAGCCCATACCAGCCGGCTCCAAGACAGACCCGCCGCTGGCCAAGGCCAAGCCCATCAGTGATAGTGGTAACGCCTCTGTGATAACATTTTTAAGAAGGAAAAAAAGTTGTGGGACAGACAGAAATGGCAGCCAGAGAGAGAGTGAGAACATGTAAGAGAAACAGCCCTGCGGACCCCCACGTCAGTGCAGAAGCAGGGGGAGGAGATGCTCCAGGAGACAGAGCAGAGATTCCCCTGCAGCCCGTGGGGAAGACCCTGGTGAGGCAGGCTGTCCCCCTGCAGCCCAGGGAGGTCCACGGTGGAGCAGATCTCCACCTGCAGCCCGGGGAGGACCCCATGCCGGAGCAGGTGGGTGCCTGAAGGAGGCTGTGACCCCGTGGGAACCCCGCGCTGGAGCAGGTTTCTGGCAGGACCTGCGGATCTGTGGAGAGAGGAGCCCGTGGAGCAGGTTTTCTGGCAGGACTTGTGACCCCGTGGGGGACCTGCGCTGGAGCAGTCTGTGCCTGAAGGACTGCAGCCCGTGGAAGGGACCCAGGCTGGAGCATTTCATGAAGAACTGCAGCCCGTGGGAAGGACCCACGTTGGAGAAGTTGGTGGAGGACTGTCTCCCATGGGACGGACCCCACGCTGGGGCAGGGGAAGAGTGTGAGGAGTCCTGCCCCTGAGGAGGATGAAGCGGTAGAAATAACGTGTGATGAACTGACCATAAACCCCATTCCTCGTCCCCCTGCGCCACTGCAGGGGGGGTAGGTAAAGAATCCGGGAGTGAAGTTGTGCCTGGGAAGAAGGGAGGGGTGGAGGGAAGGTGTTTTGAGATTTGGTTTTATTTCTCATTACCCTGCTCTGGTTGATTTGTAATAAATTGAGTTAATTTTCCCCAAGCTGAGTCTGTTTTGCCCGTGACGGTAATTGGTGAGTGATCTCTCCTGTCCTTATCTCGACCCACGAGCCCTTTGTTATATTTTCTCTCCCCTGTCCAGCTGAGGAGAGGGGAGTGATAGAATGGCTTTGGTGGGCACCTGGCACCCAGCCAGGGTCAACCCACCACAACCGCCAGGTTGTCACTTCCCTATTCCTTTGGCAGCCCACCAAAAAACCAGAGCTCTCCTAACTCTTGATTTATGTGCACATTTGCCTGGGCTGCCAGGCCTCCCTGCCAGGCTCCCTGTGTCTCCAGTGGGAGCTGCCCGCACATGCCAGCCACCTAACAGAGAGACCCATAACAAGGCTGAGAGAGTGGTCAGAAATAGTTTAGGAGCTCCATGTTGGAGTTCCCTAAAATACAATGTTTCAAATACTTGCACTGTACAGGAAATCTCATATTTCTTACTTTCTGCTCAAGTTAGAGAGAACATTAAAAAAAAGAGAACAGTCCTGGGAGAAAGATCTATATAATCTCCTGCACTGATTTACTTTTAAACTTCATTTCTAGCTCTGAAACCCTTTCCCTACAAACAGATACTCAAGCTCTGCCATTACCTAAATAGGTCCAAAAATTGTTCTACTGATGTCTTCCATTATAAACAAAAAACCCCATACTTAAAAGGTGCTTACTTCTCACAGCTTACTTTTTGTCATAGGATTCCTCTGGGGGCCTAATATTAGGAAAGTTCTTTCAAATCTAAAATTACAGTTCCTAAAGTGTTCATGGTGAATGTATCGGTGATACTTTAAAAGATATTTTACCTTATTTGCTGTCTTCTACCAACAATTCATCAAAAAACAGAGAAGAGTCTGCTGAAATGCATAGGCTTTTGTAAGCCAGCAACCCCACCTAAGGAGAAATTAGCAAATAAACCACACAACAGTAACAGATGCTGAGCACAGCAAATCTACCAACAACTCGGCAAGCTGAGTGAACCCAAAAGCACTGAACAAGAAGAGAATCTGCACCACAGTATGATAATGGAACAAGAGATTTAACACCCATATGGAAAAGCAGACACGGGATTGCCTATGCTGATGATGTTGCACGGAGGGTTTGGTTTTGGTCAGAATTTTGAAGACATACACCCATTTTTCACTAAATTTTGACAACTTCTAGTACTAAAACAAGGACAGTTTCATTTAAATTATGAAGAATTTACCAAAAAAAGTTATTCTGGAACTGTAAAGTCATACAAGAGGCACTTGGGCATAGAAGGAAGCCAATCTTCAGTACTCGTAGGAGTTTTCTAAAACAGCTGGAGACCAAAAAGTTCAATAATACAAGAAGCTGTTCCTGTTTGATTAGGTAACAGCATTCACAAGAAGCCTTCTAGAGCCAATGCTCTGCATCCCAACATATTTCCTTTGTTCAATGTGATCTGTGTGCACAACGTAAACACAACATGCGCATAGTATTAATAAAAAGGGGACATTATATCTGGCAGCGTCACTGGATGCCCTTACAATAGCAGCAATTTACTTAGAAGGCCCGTACAACAACCACAGCATGCTCACTGTGCAACAAATCTAAATCCAACCTGCAGATACTCAGTGTCTTTGTAATTTAACCTCAATTCCAGCATCCCATTTCCTGCTTGTCTTTTTTGAGTATTTACATCTGCCTGCCAAATAGTCTCACTGGGAAATAGTTCGCAAGTAAGGAAGAAACTGGGCATATGTAAAACATTTAACATCCTTAGGATGAAAAATACTCACTGCTGAAATTCCTCTTCATAGCAAAAGGTGCCCCTTTAACAAAGAAAAAAAGCTGAAGTGGTGTTTGCAACCCCTCCTTCCCCGTGACTTTAGAGGAAGCAGTACACATATTTTGCTGTTAGGTCACAGTGCATTGTATGAGATGTCTAAACATCGGCTGTATGTTGGTGTGGAACTTCACGTAACTGTACCCTGATCCTCAAGTAGGGTTCAGTCACCACAGAAAAATAAAAATCACAGTCATCATAACAGTAAGGCAGCTTTGCTTGCTGATACAATAGCACGATACAATTTGGGTTCTTTCTTTCTGACTGTTTGATGACGAAAAGTCCCTTCTGCTCCTACCATTTCCATAGCACTGAATGAGGTCATCCTTTGCAAACACAAGGGATCTGAAATAACATTTGTAATGAGGTATTAACTGTAGTATAATGGAAAAGAACCTTCTGAACTTTACAAAACTGCCCATGATTTATAATGATTGTATATCAAAGGATGTCAGGGGAGGCAGCGCAAATGAGACTATAATAACTGAAACAAAGACAGAAGAATAAAGAAATAAAGATAAAAAGAGGCAACCACACTGATAGAGTTGCTAGGGCATTAGAAGAAAAACAGCACTTGCAATTTATCAAGTGATTAAGCTCAGATACTACTCATTAGGAAGACTCCAGCTTTTTGTACAATAACATTTGGCACTTGCTAAAAGTAGAGGTGTATTTTCCATTAACAGTTAGCATCAAGAATCGAGGTGCATCCTCTTAAGACTCAGTGAAAAAAATCCAAACTTGAGCACCTGTGTAACTGAACACGAACTGTCCCTTTTAATGTCAATGAAACTACTTGGGGTTTCAAAGCTTGGCATGTAGATAGTGATGAGCTTTTGACAAGCTTGTTCATGTTTTATACTAAAATCTTGTTATCAGAAAAAAAGGGAAGACACCTTAGATACATAGTTAAGAATTTACTGTTAGTCCAATTAATATTTTAGCGTGTAATCAAAATACAACATACAGATATTTTTTGCCCAGGTACAATTATACAAATGCATATGTCTTGAACTGTCTAAGTATTACAGAAGAATCTTCTTAATCCTACAGGAAATTGTATATTATCTTCCTAGTACCTACCCCTTTAATGCTACTTGCACTCTTTTAATATCTTCTAGGTCCTAAAGTCAACAGCTCCAGGCTTCTGTAAGAATAAGGGGGAGGAGAGCCTTACTCGAAAGGACTTGAAAGCAACCTTATTTCTTTGTCTCAATTAAGAGAAAAGGCTGATGTTTGTTACTAACTATATCTACACACTTTTAAAACAAGCTAAAATCAGCTCAGGCTAAGACAAGCCCAGACAAGTTCCAAGACCCTGCATTCCTAGGTCAATAAAAAGCCTGTGGCTTTTTACTAGTAATGGCAAAAATTATTTTTACTGGGCTAGATATATGCTTAAGACATGTAGATGCTTGTGTATAGTGCAGAAGAGAAGGGCAGGTACACAAATGTGCCTTGCTACAAAAAGAGGCCAACCTACTGACTATTACTGTGAATAAACGAACCCTAAATGTAATGGAATTAAAAGTGATGCATGCAAACCTGCTATCAGAGTTATGTTTTGAAAATATGTTACCACATCAGAGTGCCAAAACATAGGTATAGTCGCATTTCTCTCACATGTGACATGTGGCTGATTTCTAGAATTACAGAACTGTGTCTGTTACTTCAGTATTGTATAAATATTTGACATCATGTTTCTACGTATTAAGTATGTAGAATAAGATAACTTCTCCTGAAGTCAGATGGCTTTGCTAGTGGAAACTAATGTCCCTCTTAATTATTTAGAACTTTTGAAGAATTATCAGCTGAAAGTACAAAAAGGAATGGAGAAAAAATCTACTTGTATTTTTGAAAAGTCTAGGAGAAAATATTCAGGAAATTAAACTGCCTTGACTAATGGATACAGCTTTCTCATGGGACAGTAATGACACATTATGTGCAGAAAGGGTTAGTGGTTAGCACAGCAGGTATTAACACAGTTGGAAAGATTCAGTGATGTAGTTTATTTACAAATAGTCTAAAAAGAGAGTGAATAACAAAGCTTGCAGAAGACAAAAATTTGCATGAATTGGATTTAGACAAGTTAAAACTGAAGAAAATTTAGATGGCTTTAACAAAGGTAGCCAAAAAGATGATAGGGATTCAGGGTCAAATTACCACAAAATTTGATAGCATAATATATGATCCTTGATACTATAAAAACTTTCTTTTAGTTTCCTGCCCAGATTTAGGAGAAAAAATTGCCCAGAACAATATCCTGTATAACTGATCTTTACACCTCTCAGTGTATTATATAGTCACTTAGAGAAAAGATACTTGATGACATGGACTTCTGGTCTGATCTGATGAATACATTCCAGAGTAAACATTGCAAATATAAGACATAAAGAAATGTTCAGAGAAAATGTACAGCTTGTTACTCAAATAATTTTAATATTTTTTTTTGTTATTAGGAAAATTAATGGGAAGTTGCCAAGGGGGAATTAGGGTTATACTGTCTCCTGGACTTGTCTCTTGGACAAATTCTAAATAATAAACAAAAAGAGGCCAAGAATGTAGTCACAGGGTAGTTATGTAAAGAGTACACTAGAGTAGCCATGTGAATCAGGTATCTGTGATAAAAAGCTGGCGAGCTATTCTAAATGTTATTTGTATTGGAAGTTGAGCAGTTAATTCTAAGGTTGTTAAAATACTCAATTTAAACATATTAGTTACAGATAGGCATTCTATAAACTGAATTTATTGTGGGTTGCTGAATTCCTTGAGTTATGTCAAGACCAACTCTCAGCTTCAGGCTTGACTTAATACTTGACATTTTTGAGTCGTAACTGCTTGAGCAGTACTATAAAATACAGGGCTAAAAATGTTCGTGTGGTGTTGTGGCATCTCAGGTTTTCTGTTTCAGATTGCATCTCAAAAGTGAACTTGTTAGTGCTGTGGTCAGGAATAGAATAACATGTTGGACTGACTAACCCAGAGATTTTGATTCAGCTATTCTTAAGTAGTTGACATGAACAAGCAGATGACATTTTCTCTTGAGATTACCAACACATGAAACATGAAACACAGCCTCTCAGTTACATCAAATTTCATCTGACATTTTTAAAACACACCATCTACTTCCCACTCCTCTCAAATGGTCTGCAAATAGCAAGATATCATGTAATCCCTATACCGTAGCCACACTGCAGTCTAGGGCTTATCAAAGATTGGGGTGCGGGGTTGTTGGGTTTTGGGGGGGGGGGGGTGTTGAGTTTATGCTGAAATAAATGGGCCGTTTATGGGAGTTTGGCTCTTTAAGCTTCAGTTCTGTAACACCAACATGAACATGAAAATGGAACAACAATTCGCCCTTGCAGAGAAGTCCAGCCGCATACCAGATTGTGTTATCAAGAGTGTAGACAACAGGTCATGGGAGGTGACAATTCTCATTTACTTAACACTTGTGAGACCACAACTGCAGTACTGCAATCCAGTTTTGAGTTCCCTGAGATAAGAAAGATGTTGACATGCTGCAACAAGTTCAGGAGATGAGCCACTAAAACAGACAGGGAGTTGGAGCACATGGTTTATGAGAAGAAGCTGAAAAAGCTGGGTTTGTTCAGCGTTGGGAAGAGAAGGCTTAGGGGAGATCTGATTGCTATGCACAACTACCTAATGCAAGGATGTAAAGATGGAGGCACAGTCCCTTCGCAAAGGCACACAGTGAAAGGACAAGAGGCAACGGATACTTTCTTACCTCAGTGACAGTCGTGTATTCTCAGACACTGTCATAACAGGGCCAAAAAAAAGACTCTAAAATCCTGAACTGTTTTTTAATATTAAAAAAAATTAATTATGAACTAGCTTACTGTTTTTACTATTTTACATTCTTCTAGAATTCTCATTTTCACACTGAGAGATACATACTCCACACTTTATCCCAGAGAACTACCTATGTGGAGATGAGGTATTTTGAGGAGTTGAAAGTGTTCAATTATTGTTGAGGAGCATCAATTTTCAAGTGTATCAATAAGACAAACAAGGACATAAGATCCAACAGTGAAGAAGTTGCAAAAGCCTCGCTTGGAAGCAATAAGCCTGTCCTAGGAGGAAAGAATTTCCTCACTAAAAGCTGCACAAATTGAGGTCTGGAGAATCAGATGCCAAATAAGAACAGTCTTCAGTCTAACACTAATAACAAATTTGTATTGCTGGGGACTCAGGGAGGATGAAATCCCTTTGCTTTTAAAGAACCATCTTACTGAGTGAGCATTTTATCAAGCTTTGCTTGATAATACAAAAAAATACTAAAAACTGCATGCAAGACTCAGTAACAATACTAAACTCATGAATAGCTTGCTTTCTCTCATGGATCAAAAGAACTTTACAAGATAAACAGTATTATTTCCCTCTTTGAAACAGAAGAAACTGAGATACCAATGCTAAAACTTGACAAGACACCAACTTATCTTGGATTTAGACCTGGATTCTCCAAGTATCAGTGCGTTGCCCAAGCCGCTAAACCAACACTGTTTCAAATTGCCTGGCAGTATGTTGTGAGCATGCCAGTATAATTGCATATAGTTTGTTTGTAAAATAATAGGCTTTTTAGTCTTTTATTCTTGGGAAAAAACAAACAGATATGGCCAGTTTGTGTTCTAAGGTGTATGCAAATTGGCCGATCATGTCTCTATTAAGTCCTTTAACATTTATATAATCCTTAAGAGTCTCAAGACTTTTCTATTTATAAAAGCAATCACTGCATTTCACAGTTTGTCCTGTCAGCTTCCTTGAGGCCTGCCACATATCTTGGCAAGAGTTACTATATCCCCAAAGGAATCACTGATTACTCTTTCAAATGGAGCTGCCACTACATTGGAGAAAGTCTTCATAACAATGGGTTATTTTTGCTGTAGATGGACTTCTTTGTTCCCCTTTATAATTAATTTGAAACTAGAACATTCAGCAAAACTGTAAATGCAGTATGTCTCATTTCTCAATGGGAAGGCATCTGCAGTAAGTGTACTCCATATTGAATTAGTTTCTCTATTCAGTAAATGAATGCAGTATACAGTATCATTCAAGTAGGGTTCACATTCAATATCATCTGCATAAAGAAAATACATTGTATTAGTATTCAGTTTTTATGTCTTTTTATGAGAAATTTAATAACTTGTTACCACAGTTAACATAATTTGATGTAGCTTAAAAGGACACTATCACGTGATGGAAATCTTGTGATAAATTTAACTAGGGTTTTATGTTTTGCCATTGTGAATGATGACATCAGCACTGACTGAAGTTATCACAACAGTAATGTGTAAAATAGAAGAGACTGCCAGGTGTTACATTTGACTCCTCTTTGAAGAATTGTGCTTTAAGTCCAGATCTATCCAAAAGTAAACTTAATTAGTAAAGTACCTTGCACGGCTGGAATCACAGTAATATTAGAATATGCTGATTTTGATGGATTCTTGTGGGAATTTAAATATCTGAGACACATCTTCAAATTTATTTTCTACACAGAAAGACAGACAAGATGCAGAAGATGTAAAATGACCACCTACCTACTATAGATAGCATTATCATTAGCAACAATAATGAAGAAACATACAGTAGATCAAAAAGCATCCCTTGCATACACCCTAAAAGGATTAAATTCACCTTGCTGCAGAGGATAAGAACAAAGTTAATGTACCGTATAATCCCCACATAAGTCCAAAAAACTGTGTTATTTCAGTTGCTTTTCAGTCAGGAAGGCAAAAGCAAGGTACCACTTTTGGAACAAATAATTTCAATCTTTGAATTGATTTAGCACGCATACTTAGATTCAGGGAAAGCACACAGCATTCATCCTAGTAATTGTTTTGCAATGCATAACAGACCCAGATGAGACATAGAAGACCCCTTAAAAGGTCAATCTCTTCCACTGACTCTATCTCTTAAGTCCAAATAAACAGACAGCATTTAGTCAGCTATGTATGTGCTTTGCACAGTTAACAACGTGCATGCTTAAGATCATGACTGTTCGCTTAAAACCATTCGTGAGTAAGCTTTTGTCATCAATACTGGGGTTGACCGTGAAATCCTAACTTACGAAAATCCAGCTAGTGCCACTTTGTGATCCTACTGCTGAACCAGAACCCAAGCTAGACAGGCCATTGGTTTTGTGCAGTATACAGGGAAGAGATGTCAGGAAAAGCCTTCCTACAGTTATGTGGTAGGACAACAAGGCAGGACAACAGAGACACGCTCCCTTAATTCTGAGAATAACATTCCTTAAAGGGGAGAAATAGTGTGGGATGAGTTACAATCCTCTCCATGCCAGACAGTCAAAATGGTCAGTTGGCCATGGAGAGGGCATAGCAGTCCAGGGCTCAAAGATTATTCACGCTAGTTGCTTCCCACTGGCTCTTTATAGTTTCTGAAAGAACAGACCTTCCCCCAGGAATCCAGAAAATCACTGCATCCAGCGTTTATGATTAATGAACTACCTGCTCTTCACTAAGCAACTTTCATTAATACTTTTTTCCAGTAAAAGAGCTTCTCCACAGTCTGCATAAATAACCTCACAGAAGATTTTGCAGCCATTCCCACAGTTTTCTAGGATGTTTTTTGTGACCATGTTATTGTGGCTGGTTTAGCAATGTACCTGCTGTCTGTCACTCTCCTCCCTTTACCCCAAAGAAGCCAGTTCATATAAACAACAGCTCCTTGCTTCTCTCCCCATCCTTCAAAGGCACAAGAAATACAGTAAACACAATGGTCAAAACCCACCCTTTGCTGTTGTTCCACTGGGCAAAGACAGTTCTGACAGCACTAGAAGACAAGTAGTCCCTTCTCCATTACTCAGAATAAGATCTCACAAGCTTTGTACGACCTCTATCAGTTTAAGTCTTCTTGCTGGGCTCCAATTTGGTCTCATCACCTGCTACAGCTCAACTGCAGTCCTTCTCAACCACCAGCGTTATAACCACAGATTCTTAACCATTGCCCCTCTGAGCTAACAGCGACAGTATGATTTCCCGAATCCCAGTCTCCTGCTCAGGGTTGTCTGTCTGTCCTAGGCAGAGCTTTGGTCTGTTCTTCTGCTCAAATTTATTCCCAATCTATCTCTTCCTTTCTCAGACTCAACCCCCTTATGTCTTCTTTGATGGCCAGCTTTCTCTAGGAAGCAGGTGACATTTTTTCTCTCTTTTTTTCCCCTCAAAAATATTGGGTTGTGGAGCTTTTCAGTTGAATTTAAAACACATTAAAAATGGGGAGGGGTGGGGGTGTTATAATCTGCTGTTCCAGGAACAATGAATGTCCTCTCCGTGGCAAAACCTGAAATATTATATGCCTATTCTTACAGGTCAATGAAAATAGGGGAAAAGACCTTTTTCTTAGTGTAAAAAAAAGTAACACCTGAAAGGATAACCACTAGCAGGTGTATCTGCTGAAGCCATGTGCCTGTTGCCTGAATTTCACTTTTTCACTTTTCACTAGATTTCAAGAGCAAATACTTGGATGAGAAAAATAACTATAGGTAATAACTCTAGGTACATTATGCCTGAATTATCTGCCTTCTGCAGAACTGTTGAGAAATTGCAATGCCAAAAATGCATATCTTTGTGAAATGCTTAACGAAATTAATCTGTTGAAGTACTCACCTTCCAAAAGCTTTATGAGTAGCAACATTTCATGTTATACTGAAATAGGATGGGTTTTAGCATGCCACAATCAGAGGTCTGTTTCTATACTCTGCTAGTGATGTCGACTAGGAGCAAATCCTAAATAACCTGAACTTGCTGGGAGTCTTTCCTTTGATTTCATCAGTCTTGATGAAGGCCCACATCTGGTCAAAAAAGCATAGGCTCTTTCTGTGGTAGGTATCTGTTACACACTTGAACAAATAACTGTAGCTTAAGCTATTGGTCACAATATCCTGAGGAGTAGTTTTTCCTCTAATGCATACAATTCCCAGAGTGACTGCATGGAATACTACTGTTTAACGATGTAAGTGGAAGATGATGGAACAGTTTACAATTAAGTGAGAATCAGTCCTTAGAGTTAATTTACAATAATGCAGTTCTGTGTCAGTTTCTGTACAATTTTGCCAGCTAGTTATGCTTTACTCTATGGTTGTATGTTGATCTTTTTTGGTAACTGGCTGAGAGAAATTCAAAGAAATTCCTTGTGTGTGTGAGAGAGAAAAGATGTGATAAACTGTTAGATGGTATCTTTATTTCAGACTATATACTGATTGAATTAATGACCCAAGATAACTAGGAACCTGGTGTTGATAGAGGTGCTATCTTTTAAATAAAAACAGAAATGGGGACCAAAACACATTAGATGCTAAATTTTCATAAATATATGTGTAACAGAGGTGAAGAGAACCATGACAGGTGCATACACAAAAACACATGCACAATTGCACAGTTAGTTTATGCAAGCCATTATTATGATTGCAGATGCAAATGGTAAGTCAGATGTTTAACTGTTCATTTACTCATGTAAGTACTGTTTTCCTAAGCAATGACATTGTATATATGTAAATTGAGAAGCCATCTGATTTGTTAGTGTTATACTCACTTTGCACAGGGGTAAATAACTACCAAAGATGAAAGGAAATAGAAAATCATGGCTGCAAAGTTGAATGGCATTAATTATTGGTGGCACTGCAGCTCATTATATTGCAAAATCTCTTCCTGATTAGATGCACATTCAATAGGAGACACGACTAGAGAGAAAAAAAAAAAAAGACGACTGCAACAAGAAATATTTCAAAGCTTCTGCAAAGATGATAAATGTCCATTACCATGGTCTGGAATCTCTCAGACAGAAAGACCTCTTCTGGGATATAAACTGCTTCCATTACATTGATTATTTTTCTGTCAGGAACATATGTATTGATACACACCCTGTTTGTTTCAGTAAGAGACTGCTAGTGAGACAGGAATATCTTGCAGTCAAAGACAACATAAGCAGGGATGCCTCTTACATTTAAGATACATCTTTCAGTCAAAATACTATGCATATTCAGCTACACAAAAAATCATGCTATATGCAAATGCAAACCCCAATGCCTGGGGTACAAATAACTATAAAGATTTCAGTAAAATTTCTATCTCCATGTTTTTCATACATTTCCTGAATCCCTCCATGTGCCTGTCCTCAGAAAGCTCCTTCATACTGTAACTTCGGCTGCTGCTCTGGGCTTTGCTTCTCTCAAAATGCCAACCCTAATCCAAACCCCAACCTTAACATGAATCCTAAACCTAAACCCAGAGCTGAGGCTGGGGCTTAGCCCAAGACCCTACCCATGGCAAGATGAAAACGTTCTCAGGAGAGAACTCTGAAGCCCAGCACTCGTTTTGGCAGCCCCTTCCTAGCCCCATTCAAGTTACAGCTCTAGGCTTTTTCATTCTCCCAACAATAAATACAAAACCAACCCTAACTTCAGCTCAGGAGTTGCGACAGAGGCAGAACCTAGAGCGGCAGCTGGAATGAGGAAGGGATTGGTGACATGGGCTCAAAATAATCCAAGGCAGTGTCCTAGGTATAGTGTTAATGCGTAATGCTGAGGTTGGCAAAGAGAAAAAGAATAAAACCGCAGTGGGAGCACGGAAGAAGTGAAAGAAGCAATGGATTCCAAAAGCAACTCTTCCCTGAGAACTTCTTCCTGTGTGTGGCTGGGAACCCTGGTCTCAAGGCTCAGTGTGCCTCTGGTGTTAGGGTTAGGGTTCGGGTTGGCAGAGAGTCGAAGCATAGACCTGCAGTTGGTGTGGGGCTAGAAAGGGGCTCTAAGAGGAAGGTGCAGGCTCCAGAAGGCCTCTCTCCTGACAACTTCTTCATATCAGACATTGGGCTGAGCTTTTGGAAAGGCTCTGCTGTTGTACCCACTGGTTCTGTGCTTTTGATCGCTCTTGGTGTTGTGTTGAGCAGACTTTGGGGAAAGCAGAATAGCATTATAATTTCTAATCGCACAATCCCAATAACAATTTCCAGTCTAGTTTAGGAAGGCATTTCAACATGAAAAGTATGTAATGAGGATGAATAGGAATTATTTAGCATAATAACACAGGAAATATGTAAAGTGATGGGCTTGGGGGATATGAGGAGAGAGAAGAAGCAGTACAAAGAAAGTTTAGGCTGAGTCTCAAGGAAAACTCTTTCACATTAAGATCCATTAATCAACTACACAGGTGAAAGTGCTCCTACTTAGGATAATGAGTGAAGGATGGGATGCTAAAAATTAAGCATTTGACAGGGAATATTGGACATGGCTTAATAAGTCTCTCCATCAATCATGACTCTTTAAAGAAATGCAATGTTTTCACACTTCATTTAACATTTTGAAAATAATATCTTTGGATATTTAGGCAAAAACCACAGATACTATTTTGTAGGGAATAAAATTCTTTCTCTGTATGTTTTCCACTGCCTTTAATGGGTGCCATAGACTACTCTCCTGATCAATAATTCAATATTTTTATTTTTCTCTGATTTCCTATCCACAATTTTTGAGACTTTTATGGTAGTAAGGACATTTCTAACTGGTTGAACAAATTTAAAGATCGAAATGCTTAAAATATCAGGGACTAGAAGTTGTAAACAAATTCAGTTCTCAGAAGAGAAGGAAGGGATCAGTCTCAAAGGAAATTTAAGTAGAAATTTAATGCCATCAGGACTATTGGAAGTATTGTTTTCACAATTAGTTTATAAAGAAAAGCTATACTTCCTGCCTAATTTATCACTGTTTTTCAGGTACATTTATGGTAATAACTATGGGTACCTTTCTTTGCATTCACATGGCTTTAAGTACTTGCTCCTGTTTATGATGTCATCATTCAGCATCATTTAATTCTACATGCCAAAACCTGACAAAGTTTAGTGGTTGCCTGTACCTTGTCCACCTGCTGCTTATCTGGACTCATCTGGAGAGGATTCAGTACTATTTCTGCAAAAGAGGCCTTGCATGGCATGCATGGGATACATTAATTGTGTGTGTGTAATGAGGCCAAAAGACCATGATTCCTTTAGAGACCCCTAAACGGCAGTTTTGCCTAAGTTCTAGTGACTGTTCAAGACAAATTATCTACTGCAGAACTTTGCAGGTGTCTGGAGTCAATACAGCCAGCAATCTGGAGTCTAACTCTGCAGCCTAGTGTTTAGATCCCTCAGCCAGGAAGAGAACTTGTCCAGCTGCCACTGGCTGAGAATCACCTCTTCTTCCTCCCCCTTTTCCTACCTTTTCATTATAGCTTTTGGTTCGCACTAGGGGACCCAGTACTTTGCCTGCACAACCCTTAACTATTAACCAACATGCAGCAGTTGCTCTTATCAAAGCATGCTCCAATCAACACTAACAGCATCACAAGCAGGCACTACCAAAAGGGAGTCAGTGTGTTATAATGATAACTACTTAGTTACTATGGGGAAAGCATTATGCGGGGACTCTGCTGCACTATAAAGGACACCCAGGAGAGGATGCGTATCTGGGAAGAGCTCCCTCTCCCTCTTTGTCTTATGCTAAATGGGCTAGGACTGAACGGGAAGCTTTATTCTCTCTTTGTCCTCTTTTTTATTTTTGTTTTCTTTTTCTCCATAAAGTTACTTTCACCACTTTAGTCAATGTATGTCATCAGCTATGGACTCTACTAACAAATCTTTGTGCAAGTGAATCTATCTAAGCATCCTTTGTGGAACAGATTCTTTCCTTGGCCAGGGCCAAGCACTGATTTATGAGTCCCAATATGCCCAGAACAATACTATATTATGTCAGTGTTCCCCACTTCAACAGCTTAGAGTCGGGCTTCTCCTAACCTCCTTCTCTAACCTCTGAAACTTGCTGCTTGGAGGACTGCTTGGAGTTTCAGTTCAGGCACCCTGAGTCTGAGGCAGGCTCAAAACACACGTCCCCACCAGGTGATTATTCTAAAGATTCTCTTTGTTCTTTTTGAACTCCTAATGTTCTTAGAAACTGATGACCACAGGTTAGGAGTACCTCCTTATGGATTCAAACCTGTTTCATGTTGCATAGGCACTTTGATGCTTAGCTCAGCCAAGACCCTGTTAACCTGTGGACATCATCAGAAGCTTAAATGCCTGCAGTGCATTAGGTACAGGGAACAGGGAAAGAAGGAAGGAGTTTTGGACAATATTCTGAACCCATCGTGTAACTTCTGCTTAAACTGTACATCAGGACTTGTACCTCTTATCCCTGTCAGTAAATGGGGACAGGCATTAATCTTTTCTTTCAAATCTTATTTATCTTGGCATTTTAGATTTTTCTAGAAGGCTTTTTCCTTCATTGCAGTGACTTATTGAATGGTATCCCATTGGAGGATGGAGCAAGGGTCTTCTAAAAGCTATTGCACTAGGAATAGTAACAATAATTTATACCATCAACTAGTTCTTAAGGCACACCATCTTCACACACAGAACTGCATTTGTGTGCTATTTAATCTGAAAAGACTCAGTTGCAAAACTCTAGATATTTGGTTTTGGGAATCACACAGTTAAAAAAAAAAAAAAAGAAGAAGAAATTACATTCATATTCATTGTAAACCCCATACATTCCGTTACTAAGTAATTCAAGAATTGCAGTCTAATTTTTCTTCTCTCCCATCACCATGGCAGAATTATATCACTGAAAGTACACAAGAGAAGAGGTTATTTCTTCTGTTGCTTTGAAGCAATGAATGGAAAAGGGAGCTGAAAACTGAAGCAGCTGCTGCCAAAGTCGTGCATAAGTCTGCAGAGAATCCTTCTGCCAATTACTTTTTTATCCTGCCTATATGGCATAAGTTCCCAAAGTGTCCTGTTGCAGACTGCAACGTTTGTCAGGGAGTCACTCACATGATAAGGACTAGCAAACATCACAAAAGTATTTACATGAATTTTCACCTGGTTTGGGAAACAAATTTGCTTTGGCTGTGGTTTGCTCCCCAGTTCCAGTCTATGAAAATTCTGAATGGACACCAGGTCAGAGAATACTCTTGGGGGTATGAGGGGGGAAAAAATTTTCTATTTAGCCCAAAAGGTTCCATATTTGTGCCAGAAGTAGCTGCAGTTATTCAGTTACAGGACAGAAAAAATATCCTTTGAGTGACATGACTAATCCCAATAAAGATTCCTGATTTATAAGGCAGAATTAGAGGTTACACTTGTCATTGGAGTCCAAGGGATGTGTAAGCCCCACTTTTTGTTTGTAACTAACTCAGGTAGGTCAGCTTTGCATTAATTCAGTCCTATACTGATAGCATTGTAGCTTTGTAAGGTAAATTTCCACCACCAAATATTTCCCAGGGCTCCAAACAGGATCATGATACCTATGCTGCCACCACAGATTTTTGCTGCAAACAGAGTGGTTATTCCACTTCTAACACATCCTACCAGCTGCAATCATGTTCTCTGGTACAGCAAAACCTTTAAATATATTTTGAATGTTATCAATGTATTAAAACTATGTATGCTTATTAACATGAGGAAAAATGAAGCAATACCATTAATTAACTTATCTAGTATTCCAGAAAGACCATAGTAAAAAAAGGTTTCAAAGCTCTAATCTTATAAACTGAATTGTTTCATACCAATAAAATGGCATGAGGTAGAGTCAGGGCAGCAGTTTCTACAATATTGATGAAGAATAAGAAGAATCATGAACCTAATAGCCCAGCAGCTATTCTGTTTCTTTTGATATTATGTAAGGTACATCATATAAATGAACTAATTCTTGTTCAGAAAACACTATTAGAGCTTACAGCTTTTGTTGTTTTCTCTTTATGCAGCTTTTTGCTCTGAGTGCTGGCAGCAAAGTGAAATTTACTCAAGTCCTGATGGCCGTGTGGAGCTGGTGCTTCAGTGAACAGAATTTGGGTAAATTCTTCTTTGCTGCCAGCACTCGAAGCAGAACATACAGGATTTCCAGTGAGAACACCACATTTGGGAATGCAAGAAAATACAGATGGCCAAAGGCAACCTAAAAGCTGGGTTATGAGAGGGAAGAAATGGAGCAGGAAGAGGAAAGAAGAAAATTGGAGCCCAGAGAAAGAAAGGAGAGAGGCAAGGAAGAAACAGCCAGGACACAGGAAAGGGGAAGTGTAGTGAACTTCAGCCAGTGCAAATAAGGACAGTTCTGCATATCACAATATGGTTACATTTCTATCAACTACAGCTGAGCATCCAACTTGTAAACACAGAAGGGAAAGGATAATTATTTTTTAAAGTGTCAAATTTTCAATTTGACATCTTGGGTCATCACTGTATCTCACTTCCTTTCTATCTCTTTTTGTAAATGTAGCAATTGCTTTTTCTCATGTTGACAGTCTCTGAAGAAGACACAGCAGAAGAGAGGCCCTTCCTTTTAAGTGAATTCTTGAAGTCTCCTTGGAGTATCCATGTAGGAAAGGTACACTTAATAACTAGCCACCCACATAGTTGTGCTGCTAGAACATTCTAAGAAAATAAAAAGCTGACAAATCTGTTTCAACAAAGTTGTCAGCTGTAAGTTTCTGTGATCCAAGGTCTGTGAAGAGTGAACAAGACAAAAACTGACCTGCCTCATGAGAAGAAAAGAAAAGAAAAGAGAAAAAAAATTATTAAATGCTATTTCCCTCTCAAAAAAATTGAAAGGTTTTGAGTTGATTCTAACATTGAATGAAACCAAATTTTGAAACCTAATGAGCTGCTACAAAACAGCATTGTTGTCCCCTAGCCACCTCTCACATTCTTTGGGCTAGTTACAAAACTCTTTCATTTTAGCAGGTTCACTGTATAATTTTTCCCCCCAGTACGGTGAGAGGAGAGACGCTTTCCTATTCCTTTGGTACAGAGATGCTTTCAGTTTATAAAATTAATTGATTGCTTGCCAACATGCATCTAAATCCAAATATTTCTGCAATCCAACATAAATTCACCACCGCACCTTGCTGTGTGTCACTGAGCTCTGTGGTCCAATTTTAATGGAATACTTGATGAAGCCGATGTGCATATTTTCATCCCACAAATACAAATTCATCATGAGAATGATTGCCTTCAGCAAACAGAATACCACATGTGCCATTACAAATTTAGATGTACCTTCTTGAAAATATAGTAGGAAAAAAAATGAAAGAGATAACGACCAGCAAAAAATCTGCCTGAAATTCAAGCCTCTGAGAAATGTCCTACCTTTGTCAAAACTAGAATGAAGACTGGAGGAAAAAGAAAGAAAATAATAGAATTATTAGCATTATACATAAAATAACTCAATCTGATAATCTGAAAACACAAAACACTATTCAGCTGGTAGACTTCTACCTAGCTAACGGATTAACACCGTTCAGTTGTATGCTTTTCATTCTCATCTATTTGAAAAGTTGGATCTAATTTGCAACCCATTCCCTTTTCAAGTTAGTTGAGGATCACTGTTTCTTAATTTTTTTCAATTTTCTTTCACTGACTAAATATATTCCCATACGTCCCTGGAAGTTTCAGCCACCAGTGTCCCAGATGAATCTTACTCTAGAAGAAGGACTACTTCTTTGTGCTCTTTCTCCTGTCACTTTTAATTTATTCCCTGGATGTTTCATTAAGAGGCTGCAAGTTCCCAAAACATTAAGAGAGGTTTAAATAAGACTAGTCTCCTTCCATTGATCTCTCATGTCTCAGCCATTCAATCTTTTCACCTAACTTGATACATAGTTGTAAATGTCCTTTTCATGCATGCTGCTTTTCTCGATTTTTTTTTTCTAGTGAGATTGCACACCACAGACGCAAACACGCACACAAACAAAAGGGACAATTCCTCATCTACAGTAAATCAGCAAAACTTACTGAAGTTGACAGATAAGACCATTCCCAACACATAGTAATTTTGTAAACAGCAAAACATCATTTATAATGGAATAAGTCAAGACTGATTCTATTCTCTCTTTCTCCCATGTCTTCATACTCTCCCTTCCTACCAGCTTTTAAGGCTCAGCTGTAGTATACAGTGATACCATTCGGGATAAGAAGTAGCACAAAGCCACACTCTTCCTTTGACTTTTATCCTGGAAAGTGACTGAACTTGGAAAGAGTTCCAGTTTGGTACAGCATATGCTACACAGCATGCTACCACAGCCAGCCCCGCTCGGCGGAGGGGCAAGCCCCGTCTCTCACGCCAGCAAAGCAGCAGCAGTTCTGTTCAGTTCTCAACCCAGAGCTGTCAGCTGTGATGTGAGCAGGCCCAACAAAAAAGTCATGTCATAGCAAACAGCCCGTTCTAGCAAGGGTGCTGGATTTGGGGGCAGGGAGTGGGGGAAGGGGAGGCTCTTCTTTCACTTGGAGGTATTTCTAATGCATTAGTAGATGTGCAGGAACATCTATCAGGAACAGAGCCAGTCTTTATTAGATCCAAATGATGAAGAAACCTCTCTAATTCAAAATAAGTTGCCCAATGATATATTACTCACCCTGTTAAAAAAAAGAGTCACAAGTTTGTTGTTTGAATTTATCTCACTTCAGTGCCCAACAATTTGCTTTGTCTGCTAAATTAAAAAAAAGCATCTGCTATCAGACTTTTTCTTCCTTATGTAGGTACTTTCACAGCAAGACATCTCTTGAACTCCTTGTTCCCAAGTCAAACAGAGTGAGTTTTAATCTCCTGTGATAAGCAGAATATTTCAGACCTTGACTAATTTGTATAGCTCTTTTCTGAACTCCTTCAGGTTTGTCAACCTCCCTTTAAAGGTGCAAATATTAGCTTTGAAGACAGTGTTCCGTTAGTTCATGGTAGCTGGCAATGTTCTGAATCAATGGTTTTCCTTTGGAGAATGCCAATTTGCTGAAATTGAACAACTGTAGTAATGCATCTGGTGTGTCAAATCTTTCAGAAACTGCTTTTCCCTCAGCTAGGCTGTTTTGCTGGCTGCTGCAGAATTAGAACCTATGGGGTTCTGATACCACTACCTCAAACCTCTACGATTTCTTAATGGCAGAATGAATTGTAGCCTCAAATTCAGTCAGAACTTCCTGCTTAGTGATAACAAGTGAGACAGCTCTGTCTCATTTCCTGGAAGGAAATGGGGCTGTTAAGTTTTCCAGACTACTTGGTCCCAGCTGGACCTAAGTGCCAGAAGTTCTGAGATGTGTACCTTGGTTTATTGACCTGCATGATCAGGTTTGCCATCTCTGCTGTACTGGTTATTGGTGATTACTGAAAGATACTTCATTCTCTCCTAACATCTGTGATACCAGCTTTTAAAACTGCACATACAGTTTTTATGCATTCTCCTGAGGACAAACTGGGCCAACGTGCTGAAGAGATGAGCAGTTTGTTCAGAAGTCCAAATACATCCTACTGATCTAAATCTATCTAATCAAAGGTTACACTTACCTTGGACTTAAACAGAAGATAATTTTGAATTTCCCCTATTAAATAAGGACTGTGTCAACTCTTTGGATAGGAAAGGTGATATCTCCAGTACCTCACCAGCTGGTAACAGCTCCTTCTCATGATGACAAGTAAAAGTTACTTTGACGACAAAAGGTGTGGCTCCACAGGAATTCATCCTGATAACATCTGGTCGAGAGCTTTCCTCCTCCTCCCTTGCATGACTACACCATGAGCCACCATAATAAGCTCATGCCACAAGCTAGGTCAGAGTGCTTTGATGTTAAGGAAAAGCTAGGACCATGCAAGCTCAGCTTTAGTGTGGTTTAAAGTGCCCTGGAACCATGTTTACAGGCTGTTGCTCAACCAGCTTTTTTCTGTAACAGTCCTTCAGCTCTAATGGCTTCACCTTTTTCCCCCTCTGATGACTTGCTCATACCTTATCTGCCCTGCCCACTCAGTTGTATCAGTATCTGTTTGTGCAGCTGAGCAGTGAATCAGAGAACTGGCCAGGTTAAAAATAACTCAGCAAAAAGAAAATGGTTTTAATCTGATCAGTCCTCTGATCCGGTTCACTCTGCAGCTGCACAAATAAGGGTAGGAGCAAAATTGGGAAGAGAAGAAAGAGTGACAAGAATAATCAACCTGAAGAAGGACAGCAGACCATGACACCACTGAATGAGGTGCTGTCAACCTACAGCCTCTGTGAGAACAACCTTGTATGATGTTCCTCCAGCCACTGAACTCTGTGTTTTATTTTATTCCTGTAATCAATATATATTACTAATTAAAATTACTATTTCTGACATGTATACTAACCAAGCTATTTTGCATAGGTTTCCTGTGGTTCAGGTTGAGAATGACTTTGAGTCAAAATGTCACTGGATATTTGAAGGTAAATTCCTTCTGGGTAGGTTATGTTACCTGCTTTGTCAACAAGGTTGGAAGCAGCAAAAAAACTAAATTGGTTCTCAGTTACCTCAATCTCTGTCTCAAGATCTAGCAAGTACAGAAAAGCTTAAGTTTGTCCAAGGTAATGATGTGGGCCCTACACACGATATGAGCATTTTGTATAGCTATATCATCTCCACTAACCCACTGCCTCCCCAGCTTGGTGATTCATGGAGAGTTATATGCCCATCCCATCAGTAACTTATCTTCCTTAATCAGTCTGAGCAACATTCTCCATTTACCACAGCTGGAACTGCTTTTAGGCAAATCCTCAGCTGGAGAGTTTGATGCTTCTTCATTACACTTAATGCAATTTTAGACCCACTCTGAAATTAGAGGAAGTGTACTTTGTGATTTAAGTATCTACTGGATTGAACTTTTTGATGTTTATCCCACAATTTGCAGAGTTATCTCAGCTCCTGTCAAAATCAGTAGGAGTTAAGAGCACTTAGCACTTGAAGATAGCTCATAAAATCAGCCCGAGTGATATGCCATTTCCCTTTGTTACACTATTTGTGTGAGCTTTGGTGCAACTAATAATTATCATAATCACAGAATCATTCAGGTGGAAGGGACCTCAGAAGGTCTCCACTTCAGCCTCCTGCTCAAAGAAGGGTCAGCCATCAGATCTGATCTGATCTGATCAGATCATAATACTGAATACCAAATAAGCTCTGATATTTTCTTGTTTCTTATAGTGTTTTCCAGAATTTTTTACAAATGGAATGTAAGGTGGTTCCATAACCAGTGCCTGGGTTGTGGAACGCTCCATTACACGTACTCTCAATATCTAAGTGTAACCTTAATGTAGTGAGAAAATCAAGCAAATCAGGCATAGATTATTTTTCTCTTGAGCACGTTGAGAATCAAGATTACTCTGCCTGACATGTGCATGATTTTCCATGAAGTTGTGCTGAAATACAAAAACAATGTAACCTAATGGCTAACAGGCCAATAGCAGGGAAAGAAATTGTAGCTGAAACCAATAAATCCCTTGGAACATGAAATCTTCCACATTTTCAAGTGTTTCCATCACTCCTTTGCTTGCCTCCTGCCCAGTTTAAAAACAATTTTCTGGTGGAAAAAAATGGACATTAAAAGAAGCTTAAAGAAATATTTATATGTTTCTCTTCAAAGTATACTTTTCTGGTCTTACCCATTCAATTTCACTCTTAACTCCCACATGCTCCAGTTCACTACCCTCTTTCAATGCATTTTCAGCAGAGATTTCTGACACTGGACTGAAGCTACCTTGAGTTGCTGTAGCAGAGTCAAGTCTAGAGTTAATCCTTGCCAACAAATTAATTGTATGTGGGACCATTCACGAGCACTGAGGCCAACTGGCATAGAACAGTCCATGTTCCTGTTACTAAACCCTACTCTAAGCTGGGTAATGATATCTTAACTAGCTGCTGATAATGGTCCCTGATCTAAGCTAACTTCTGAACAGTTAGTTCATGGCAAATATTTGGGAGCATGAAGGTTGATCTGGGCCAAAAGCTTGCCAGGGAGTGTTCTGGCAGTATAACAGTACATACATTTAAGTTGTGTTTCTGGGAACAGACCTCAGGCATGTCTATATTATTAAATTAAACAGTGCCAAGTAAATGTCATAACAGCAAAGAAAAGGGCTGAGGAATAGACTTCTGTTCATGTTCCTGTTTACTGCTTTGAGTTTTGGCTGAAAATTACCTCTGCTACACTTTTAGGAAAAGTTGACTTCAGGACAGACCTGGTAGCTTGGGCTGTATTGTACTCAGTCCTTCTCACACCTTATCTATCCAGACCCCATGAACCTGGACTAAGACCTACAATAAGTATGAGGAAAGGCTGAAAGAACTGGGTTTGTTCAGCCTTAGAAGGCTAAATGGAGCTCTTAACTGCCAGCAAATACTGAATAGGAGGATACAGAAAGGATGAAGCCAAATTCTTCTCTAAGTACCCAGTGACAGGAAAAGACACAAAGGAAACAGGCTGGAAAACAGGAAATTATATTAACATGTAATGAACTTTTCCACCAGATGTGTGGTCAAATACTGCACCAGGTTCCCCACAGAGGATACATAATCTCCATCCTTGGAGATACTCAGAAAAAGGATGGACAAGCCTTGAGAAGTCTGACCTAGATCAATCTGCTTCCAACAGAGCTAGATGACTGCCAGGGATCCTTTTCAGCCTGAATTATTCAATTATTCTACAATTCTAAGAAAAGAAACATATCTTTCCAGGTCCTTTCTTAAGGAAGACCTGGAGCTTGGGAGAAAGTAGCTCTTAGCATGTGCTTGAGGGTTTATAACAACAGGTATTCTGTTTTGAGAGTGAGCAAGAAAGCACAGTCCCATACCTTAAATGGCTTCACTGGTTTGGTAGGGTTTTGGGGGTTTGGTGAGGTTTTTGCCCCCATGAAAACACAATGAAGACAACAGCAAACTAAACTGCAATGAGTGCAAACCCACTCGCTAGCTGTGATACAGCCTATGCATGAAAAATAATGTTCTATGACATTTCACTGAAACAGATATTTTTATTTCTTTAGCTTATTCACTTGCCTCTTCAGTTCTCTTCTTCCATAAGATTTCACTGATGTGTACATAAGCTTAGTCTCCTCTCTTGTTTGGACTGTTAGAACTCTCTGAGGCCCCTTTTAGGATTACAGCTCTATCATGTACATCACATTTCCAAACTACCCTTCATATCTTTCCATCTCACCAACTCTCCAGCTATTTCCAAATCTCATTTAGAATCAGGCATCTTTCCTTCTTTAAAACTTTGTTTGTTTCCCTGCCTGCACCCACAAATATTTGGGAAACATGTTTTTGTTTGCTTGTTTGCTCTCCATGATAGCCTCTAAAATAAAGCATGGATTCTGTGGTTCATGAAATTGCCCCAATAATAGCCCAAGTAGGCCCTTTTTCCCCAAAACAAGAATCTACAGAATGAACCCCATTGTACACATCCCAATGCCCATCCCTCCTCCAGCCCTCCCTCGAAAAGTCCTGATTTGGAACTCATTCCTTTTAGGAAATTCTTTAGTTTAACTGCCATGAAACTGGCATCAAATCAGATTCTAGTCTTTGAGCCACAAAGACAGATAAACACTAACTCTGGACTCACTTTTTTCATGGGCATTCATTAAAAACATTTTTAAGATGCCAGCACTGAAATTACTCCCCACTTACAGGTATTGCAGTAATTATGCAGCACTCTGGTGCCAGTACACACAACAGAGGCTCTCCCCCAGGTCTACGTTTTGTGCCACTTAGCTGTACATTTTTCATTATCTGTTATTTTTATTAGCAAACCTAGCCCTGACTGCCAGTCAGTCAGCCTGCATGTAGACAATGTGCTGCTCCCACAGACAAGAAAGGCAGAAGAAGAATTTTAAATGAACTGTTTCAAAAGTGTTTACCATCTAAACCTACTTCCCAAAGTGGTACTGCAGATAGAGTGCATGCACCTACCTGATTTGCTACCTGGGAGTGAATTTCCACCAAGCACAAGCATCTGTCCAGTGGGGATAAACAGCCTTGCCATTCATTTCCATGCATTCCTTATTCATTCAGATCCACATAACAGATTTTTTTGTCTCCAGTTTGGAACATGGCTTGACTGAAAAAGCTTTGTTCACATGCATCTCTAAACATCTGTTCAAGTTTTTCTCATTCCCAGTCCCCATCTATTAGAAATTCTATGTACAGTCTATGGAAAGTTTACTGTATCTTTATCAAATAGGAAAGAAAAAAGCCCAAACAAAACAACATCAAAAACCAAAAACCCCACCAACTTTCTTCACATCAAGCAAATTCAGCCCCATATAAAGGAATCAACTTATGGCCAGCAGTTGAGTCAAATGCTGCTTAAGTCTGGAAAGACAGAATTTAAGAAGGATATAGGTGGTGTTCAGGCCTCAGTGCAAAAGTGAACATCATCCATTATGAAAATTTGTCTTGGATCCTTATGAAGTTTGTCTATTAGTAGGCATATCTAGGTCAAATGTTCCCAAGAGCTGGGCTGCTAATGAAACAGGTTGAAATCTAGTTGTGTTTTTATTATACATTTCCATACATTTTTTATGAAAGTTTGTACATGACCAGTAGAAAATGCAGCACAGCCTTCTTAATAGAAGTACTCATCCAACTGAGATTAAAATGTAGGAGTAAGTTAGTTTGGCTTTAATATATCAATGAACTTTTTGGTTTTGTTGATATTTTTTTCCCCCCGTTTGAATAAAGCTCACAGTGTGAGGATATATTGTATTATTTCTAAGATATTTATGTCTTCATTGAGGTCAACTCTCCATTCCACCACAACTTTCAGGTGCTTCTGAGAGAAATATCAATCTGTCCCTCTTGCTAGCTTATTCTACTGCTGGTTATTCTATTTCAAGGTGCTGCAGAATGGTACTTCAGGAAGCTAAAAAGATCTCAGCCTCTAGTTTTGCCAAGGGGAAAAAAAAATAAAAAAGACAGCCACCTATTTATCACATCACAGTATTTGAGTGCCTCATATTTAATGTATTTATACAACAGGCCAGTAAGGGGGGCAGATGTGATACTGCTACACAAGCTGGGAACTGAAGTACAGACTTATTTTTCAGTGTTGAGGAACTTAGCAGAAAAAAAAAAAATCAAAAAGAAATGTTCTGCCACTGAGCTCTTCTCCCATTGCCCTGAAATTGTCTACATTGCTCATGATGTTTTATATAGTACCTCATGCAAGAGGAATCATCAGGTCTCAATACCGTTATGCTAGCTGAACTGTTCTGGAAAACATTAAAATATCTTCATCCTAAAAGGATGCAACACATCCTAGATGCCACATAATTCTCACTTTGCTCCTGCTACCTTAGGTAATAAAAACCAGAGAACAGGACCCAAACTGTCAACACGCTGCATGGAACAATGGTAACTGGATGAAAGAGGCTCCTACTCTAAGTACACGTATACATCTGACATAAAACTGTTACATACCTAAATACTGGGGGAAGAACTAAGCCAAGAGAGGTTCCTGAACTTGCCATTAGCAGCTGGCCGAGGGACCCCTGCTATGCCATCTTCCTATTTCACAGTGGAGCTCAGAGACAAGTTGGGAGCTATTATCATGCTCTCCCCTCTGTTTTCCAAAGTGTGTAGTATCTATTTTATGGTTTTAACCATATAATTATTTTGGTATTCATATATTGCTACCGTTTCAATTAGCGTTGTTCCTATTTATGTAATGGATAGATTTTTTTATAAACTGACCACTCTAAAACAGAACCATGTATGCAACAGGAAAAGTGACAGCTCATACTACAACGGCAAAACCTACTGGTGCAAAAAATCCATTCCCTAGCCTTCTGCAATAAGCGCCCAAGGTGTGACATTTCAGGAGAAATGATGGGGAGGAGGGGAAGTGTACTAAGTACAGTTAGTCCATATGTGAAATCTGGCAAGTTGTATGATACCATAATACAGAGTAAGATAAGCTATTGAAAACAGGACAGCAAGGTGAGTCAGAGAGAAGTGAAGATGTTTTCTGCTACCTGCCCTCCATTCCAATGGTGAGATTTTCTGTTTGCTACATCCATACCCTTCAATCAAGAGAGAATTTCTTTAAAATCTTGGAGGTTGATGTTATTTTTGAAAGCCAGTTCAAATGAACAGAATTTGAACTTGCTATCAGCATTAGAAACTGCTTTCTTTGCCTTCTCTTTCTTTTCAGTTACCACTCTGATCATATCTGTGGCCATTGGCCCCTACTTGGTAACTCATCTGGCTTGGATGTTGCTATGGCAGCCAATACTATTTTCATTAAAGTATATGACTTTCCCAGTATGTTTCACAGATATTTCCCAAAGTGTTACCTGAGCCAATCATAAAACTCTTTCATAACTGATAAAAATAAAGCATATCTTAGACTGCCCAAGCTGCAACTGATGGATAAATCTGATGTGCACCTGTTATACTCATTTGCTAACTCTGGCCACTGTAGATCTCTTTCTTACTCTATGGAGGTGTTCCTACATGCTGGGAGAAAAAAAAATTGAGAGATAATCCAGTCTCTGTGAGACCTGACAGTTCTTCCAAAAGCATGGAATTCTCCCCTGGATGGAGGTAACACTAACTTCAAAGTCACCTCACCAGAGAAAAAAATGAAATGAAAGAATCCAGTCTTACAGTATGCTGTTCACTGAGTACAGTGGACTTGCTTCATAATGAGCAAGGAATTAAATGAAAGAATACGAAATACTCAAGAGGAAAGCATACAAGTATAACAAAGCTGCTCACACATTTTCAATGTGTCAAAAATGTTCTTTCTCTGGCCCCCACAAAACACAGAAGGTTCTAGACTACTTTCAGGGATGTGACAAAAAGCCATCAAACAGAGGAACAGACAAAGTCACAAGCAAACCCCTACAGAATAATGATCCGAATATCATTCTCTTTATTTTTTTTATTGGGTTTAATTTATCTAGCTTTCTACTTTTTTCACCCATGAAGCACTGTGCTAGGTAAAAAGACTGGACCAGAGAGTCCCATTTTCTTTTAAAGAAACCACAATAGCTTTTGATAACACAGTTTTGACCTTATCCCATTTTTTACAGCCTATTTGCTATTTCTAAGGTATTATTCATTGCCCATTATTATACTAATAAACTTTATTATCTTTTATAAAGCTGCCAATGGTTACATGCTTGAATGGCCCTCACAAAAGAAAGCTATAATGACAGAACAAGGTAAACCTAATAAACCATTCTTTGTTCTCAAAGTGTATTTGTGATAATGGGTCATTACCTTTTATTTATTATTCACATAAATGTATGATGGGATTTGTACCCTCTCCAGTATTAACTGTCTCAACTTGCAGAGACCATCCAAGTTTTTTTGTTAACTGTGCAGTGAATTTTTGGTCTCTTTAGTAAGAAGATAAAGAATGTGCTGAAAAAAATGAATTTATTCAAAATTTTCCCTTAATAACCATTTTATAGTCTCAGCAACTGTATGCATGTACTCTCATCTACATGCTAAACTCACTTTTCCTAGTTTCACACTGAGCTAATACTACCAGCTTAAGTCACTTAGACACGTAATAAACAGGCGGAAGATTTTAGCAGGTGAAAAATGGTACTGTTTGGACCTTTAAAATACTGCTGAAATTTAGCAGAATGTTGCCAACTCTACAGTTTTATATTAGAAACCAATATTAGAGCCTGTATGCATGCAACACAGGCAAAAAAAAGAGCATAACTAAAAAACTGATAATAAACATCCATGGTGCATTTAGTTCCCATATCATAATGTCAAGTACTGTCTTGATACATGTCTATATACAATTTATTAGCTTCCTATAGATGTTTTTCCTATAGCTATATGAGAACAGACAACCTCTTTCTTTGTCATATAACTACTTAAAACTGTTTATTTTAATTATGTTCAAAGTCCTTTTCTACTTAAGTCTGTTAAGTATCTCTGTATTAGCAAGATCTAAACTGTTTCTTCAGTTGAGTCAAACAGATATGAAATACTGGACTGAAGTTTCATCCAAACCACAAGATCTTCACTCTTCAAATTCCACTGGAGAAAAATACAAAACAACACCAAAACCATACCAAAACAAACCCATAACAACAAAATCACCCAAACCAGACATACAGCTCAAAAGAGACTTTGTATTTCATAAAGGTCTCTTTCTCAGTGGTGTGAAAAATCAGAAAGTAGATTTTTTAATCCAAAATCTAACCCAAACCTGTAAATAACACCTGGGACAACAGCCAGAGCTATCAGACTAGACATATGCTTGGGCTGCTTCTCAGCAAACCATGAGATCCTCCGTAACTTCAATACACTCCAGGAGACATCACAAATGCAATAAAACTGAGCTCCAAGGTGCACATAATCATATTTATCCTGACCTCCTTTTCTCCTACACCTCTTCATGCTTTCCCTGTCAAAGTAGTGGTACAGGATGAGCTCGTAAACAAGAAAATAATGGCTCAAAAATACTCTGTGCTAGGTACATTTTGCCATAGAGCTCACCATTATCAGTTTTATTTTTGTGACATCAGCATCTGCACACCATTTCCATCAGCTGTCATACTGAAAACCAGCGTTAAAGACGGGTAACTCATGTCTTAATTTGAACCAACACTTTTCAGCAGCATCTTGTACAACACAGGCCCAGTGCTAAAGACTTCTGATGTAAATTCAAGTGGAACACTCATCAAATGCAAGACAACCATTTTTTGCAATCAGAATACTGATACAACAGAAGTAGGCTCAGACCATAGCTTCATATAATATACATTAGTCAGCCAAGTAACACATTGTAAATTATTCTTGGCCTAAGCTTATAAAAATCTTGTGAAGATTCAGACTATCTCCTTTTTGAAAAGCACATGGTATTTCTCTGGCTAAAGTAGCATCTGTTAGCTGGAAAGAAGTTGGCAGGGGTTATGACGCTTCAGTAATATTTTCTTAGTCATGTTAACTCCGTGTGTGCTTGTTCTCCCTTTAGAGGTAGCCATGGGAAATACCCCATTGTACAATTCATTTCTATTGAACATTGCAGTAGTGCATTTATTTTTCATAAGTATTTCTGATGCACAGTACAAAGGATAGAAGGCAATATATTGTCTTTCTGATCAGACAGCATAACACACCCCACAGAACCTTAGCCATTCTCTCCTTGGATCTGGTTGTGCCACAGAATACATTTTAGATTATCTTCTTATTTTGTAGGTCTTGGAATAACAGACAATCTGCCTCATACTCTTGTAAATTTTTCCATTAGTTAAGTACCCTAGCTATTAAAAGTTCACCCCCTAGACACACACATCACAGTCGAATTCTCTCCTAAGCAGGTAGATAACCTAAATTAAATAAATACTTCAGTCTCTCACTATTATTTTCTTTTTAGATTCACATCAGTGTTCCTCTTAATTATTGTAAGTTATTCTACCGTATGCTAAGTAACCTCTAACAGGATCTGAGACACACATAAATATGCTCATTATTATAGAAAAGCAATATTATTTTTAAATGATTCAGGCTGGTAAGGACAGAAAGAGCTTTCCATTGTTCTTATCTGGGGAACACAAAATAGCAATGAATATTATCAAATCAATATTCTTCGAAACAACATGGTTCTGCTTCTCATTCAACTCTAATTACAGGTAGACAGCAGGGAACACATAGCTGCTCTGCCATTTTTTGTCAGTAACTGCTTACCCAAATGATGGTACAGTGTCATAATTTGCATGTGAATTATCTAGGTTTCTATTACTAAGCCAGCTCTGCAAACATTCAGAAAGAGACGCTGACTGGCAAGGCTCTCAGAGATGCTATGTGTCCTTTGCATAGGCCAAAAAAACTGCCCACACTTATTAACAAAAACAGTAATTTAAAGACATATAGTTGTCAGCATTTGTAAATCATTTCACATAAACTCCCTATTCATCACAATCAATCCCAACTGTAATACAATTTTTAAAAATAAAAAAATCAATTAAAGCAACTTACCAAAGCTGTAAGTTCAGTGCAGGACTATACCTGACTGCGTCCTCGACTCCCTAGATGTCCCTTCTAACATCACAGAATTCTGCTTAGGAAATCTGTTAGGAAATTACAATCAGTAAGTTTCAGTTTCTCAGGTTGAAGGTCTCATTCTGCATCATCCTGAGCAGTAACTGTGAAGTACTGTGTGAGCTCAACAGCTCACAACACTGCTGGTTTCCCTTCATAGAGCTATAATCAACATCCTTTGGGGAAAATGCCACTGGTATCCCAGAACCATTCAGGCTGGAAAGGACCCTGGAATGCCCTGTTCAAAGCAAGATAAACACTGAATTCAGACCAGGCTCAGGGCTTTGTCTAGTCTGGTCCTGAAATGCTGTATCCTTGGATATCCAGTATCCAGGCCACTTGTTCCAATACTTAATTATTTTTATGGAGATTTTTTTTCCTTATATCCAGCTTGAACCTCCCCTGATTCAATGTATGACCACTGTCTCTTGTTCCCCTGCTGTGCACTCTAGGTGCCTCAGACATTAAGCCTTAACATCAGCGCACCAACGATAAACCTTACAGAGTAATAGAAGTAATTCTTTCCAAGCCTTAACTTTCAGTCTACCTCTTGTGTGGATTTCTGTAAAGGAGCTCTTTGCTCTGCAGGGTAAATGGGACATTTACGGGTGTTTAAGATAGAGTGTTTTAAATTAGTTGTAGAGATATGTTTATACTCATAGCACTTTATATAGTTATTTCTTTGCGTGGAATTGTTCATAACAATAGAAGCCAACTCGTCATAGGGAGGGGAGAGATGTAGGGTTCGGCGTTCGGAAGATCTCGCGATGTCACGGAAAGTTAGAGGGTTAGTCGCAGCCTTGTGATGTACCTGTAACCCCACCTCCCCTTGTTAGTATAAAAGGAATTAACTGCGCAATAAAAGCGGGAAGTTGGCGCTCACACTGCGTGTGTTATCTGTCTCTTTCCCTGGTCCGGGCCGACCAGTGATCTAAGTGTGGCACCTTGATATGTAGCGAACGCTAAAGTGCACCTCCATAAACATCCTGGCTCTGTCTTCTCAGTAACCTCCTCAAAGGCAGCGTGCCCTCCAGCATATGAACTGCACCCTCTGTTTTGGTGTCATCAGCAAACTCGATGGGACTGCATTCTGTTTCCAGGTCATTTATAAAGACATTAAACAACCTATGTCCCAGAGTAGATCCTGGGGAACTTCACTTGTAACCAGCCTTCAGGTAGAGTAGAAACTATTGACTACCAGCTTTTGAGCTCAGTTTTTAACCCATTCATTCTTTGTAGCCTTTTATTTTGCAGAATGCTAACCAAGGTTAGATTTAACATTATTTAAGTCAAGAGAAAAAACTGTAGGGCTGTCAATGGAGAGTTTATTTCCTCCAAATGACCATGTACTGTGAAATTGTTCTAATTTACGATGCAGACTGAAGTGGTACCTAGCTCCTCTGAGGACTGAATAAGTATGAAAATGGCCCTAAGAAGACCTAAATTCATTCAAATGAATGTTTAGGAAAATGAAGGTTTCTGATTTTTCATCAGCTTATTACTTCAAAATATTTTCCCTATTATTTAGCTAACTGCAATATGCAAAGATCTTATTCAGTAGATGGGTATGCAGGGTACGTAAAGACTTTGGGGCCCACTGTGAAAACAGGCAAAGAATAGCTTGAAACTGAGTCAATAAGACTGAAGAAAAGACATTGGAAGGAGTGAAACTGGTGACCTTGCCTCTGAATACCTGCTGTTTTGGACAGCTTCACCTCTCCTTCAACACCAAAAGCTTATGCATCAATAAGCTTTAATAGCCTTGACCAGCCTCACCTGAGACTCCCACCCACACCCCCTCTGCCTGTTGGCTCAAGATGGTTTTTTATGCTGAGGCCTGGGCACCTACTCCTCGCCTGAAGATATGTTGTAGGTAGGTATATGCCTGGACATGTCTGCTACTGAGCTTCCTTAATGACTGGACTGACTTATCATCTTGCTTTTGTTAGGCGATCCTTGAATTATTGTTTAAAACCTGTTGCAGTCCATCAATCCTGCTCTGCTCACCCTGCTTGGAGATGTGGAACTGCACCTGGATTGGTGATGGTGCTGTCCCTGGCCAAGCTGCCCTGCTTTGACCCCTGGCTGGTCTTCCCTTCTGAAGCAGCCCCACTTTCCCTGCTCCTTGACAAAGAGTACAGCCAGTGTCCTGGTGGTCTATACTGCATGACCACTGTCCATAAAACTAGGAGGGAGTTAACAGCAGAAATTTACTCAAATTCTGATAGCTGTGTGGAGCTGGTGCTTCAGTGAGCAAAATCTGAGTAAATTCTTCTTTGCTGCAAACACCCGGAGCAGAGCATACAGGATTTCCACAGATGGCTGAAGGCTACCTAGAAGATAGGTTATGAGGTAGAAGAAGGGGAGTGGAAAGAAAAAAGAAGAATTAGGATACAGAGAAAGAAAGGAGAGAGACAAGACAGACACAGACAGCATTCAGGAAGGGCAAAGTAGTGTGGTGAACTTCAGCCACTTTCCCAGGCTTTTTCTCCTATCTGTAAGTGAATCATGGCAATTTCTTTCTTTCTTTCCCCCCCTGGTTTCTGTCTCACTGTGGAAACTCCTGTATTTTGGCTCTTACTGCCAGCCTGTAATTTCCGTTTTTTTCTTGAGAATCAGCACAGCTCCCACTGATGGGCTGGACCCAGGATATGCTTGACAAAGACTACTTTCCAGGGCCAAAACAGGCACTGTGACTTCAAGTATTTCCCTCTGCATTGTCTTGGAAGGGTAGCTCCAAGACCAGCTTTCCATCAGCTTAACACCCAGCACTCCTGCACAGCAAAGTTTATGGAATCAAGCTCTTGGGATAGCAGTAGAGAAATTCTCTTCTGCCCAGATTAGTAGAGATGTTTGGCTTCTTCTTCTAGGTTAACATGCTAAATGCCCGACAGATCCATTGAACTAACATTTGCTTTTACCTCCCATCTATACAGGCAGAATAATCAAAAGTGATGGAAAATAGCAAGGAATAGAAGCCCCTAAACATATCACCACTCTTGGAGACTATGCAATATTCCATCTCACATTTCACAATCTAATAAAGGAAAGAAAAAAATAATTCTAAATAGCACATCAGCAAGTCCAGGAAATCTTATCCCAAACCCGAGAAATACCAGAGACTCCATGGGCCACTCAGGACTTTGCTCATGTGGAAGGCAATGCCAGCACCTGTCTAAAAGAACAGTTTCCAGAGGAGCCTGTGAGCGAACTCTGTTCTCCTCACTTGCTACCAGTGGTGTGGTGGTATCATAGCCTGCTTGGGTGGTACAGTGGTGTTTGGGACTTTACTGCTCAGAGAATAGCTGGGAATCATTCGGAAGGGGTCTTCTGGCCAAGGCTAAGCCTTTCTTCTAGGTCACTGTCTGAATGGCCTGAAATTGGCTACTGGGGGAAGCCTGAGGCCTTGCTAATAAAAGTAGACTTAGGCAGTGATTTCACAGTTATTCAAAATTTACTGTGATGAATGACAGCATGAAAGCTGAAGAGAGACATATAAACCCCACATTTTTTACTAACAACACTTTTCATCACAACCAAAATCAACTGAGTTCCACACTGACCCAAAAACGCATCTTCTCTGGTACCAGTCAGAACTTCAGCATATCTTTATTCAAAGCAGGATGGGGATGAGCTTCCCCATTTCTGTGTATGCATAAGGACCTGCTTTCCAATAAGAATTCTAAGTTCCAGGAACAGTATAAATCTTGACACACACATAAACCTTGGTGCAGAATATTTGCCTTCTGTTTAACAGGTTTTTCACTGGAAGATATGTAACCTAATCACCACAACAGTGAGAAAGCATGAGTCTTATTTAACCACTACATGGGTTGCAGGATGAAGTAAAGCTAAGTAATGAACCACCACTTGCGGCTTAGGCTTTCTTTCCTCTGCAGTTCCAGTCACAGCAGGACCATACCAACTCCTAAACACCACAACCAGAGCAGTGGGGCAACAACTACAAAACAGCACAGAAATGCATACAATTCTTTCAGTGCCATCTAAAACCAGAAGCAATGATCCAAGTCCTTACATGTAGGAAAATGCTCACCTGTCTGTCAATGCTAATAGATTAATATTTCTCCAGCTTTCTATTAAAACAAGGGAAAACTCATGCTTGGATCTTCATTTATCCCTCCACGTTATCTTCCCAGAAGATGTCTTGGAGGAACATTTACTAATCAATATGCACAGTCTGTCTCCTCATTTCCTTTTAGTGCACTTAATATGAAAGAAAAAAAGATTTTGTTCTTCATTTCATTTTTCTATACTACATGAAATGAAGAGGACACAGAAGTCAGCTTGTAAAGACTGATGCAAACCTCTGAGTAAACTCAAGAGCACGAACTCAGTAGGTAGACAAAGGGTGATCCTTCCCAAACAAGTAGTTGTAGAATTTGGTGGTCGAGGGAATAATGCCGTTTCTGTATTCATTATTTATATGTCTCCAAAAACATTAATTTACCTATCTCTGAAATATTTTTAGTGCTTTCTCACTGGAACTTAAAGCAATATATGACTCTCTGGAAAAGGAGGGTAAGTACTCCTTATGCCTTAAGTAACTTGATACCACCCTCACCCAGCCACCCACTCTTCCTACATCTCCAGTCATCTGAGGGACAATTCTTAGCTCTATGCAATCTCCTTGGCCATTCCTCAGTTCCCTGGTGAGCTCTACCCGCTCCTGTCACCACGTTGCATTGAGCACAACCACCAACAGCATGTAAGGGCCATAAAACAGTCAACAAAAGACAGCTTTTAGAGAGAGCTTAGGTAGAGAGACAATGTCTTCAAGAACCAGTTCAGAAAGAAGCATCTGTCAAAGTTAAGCTTACTCTTTCCTGCTTTCCATGACACTTGTTTGACCTTACGAAGGTTTCCAGTACTTCGGTAGACAGTATAAGCACAACACAGCAGCACAAAGAAAAGTCAGCTAGGCAGTCTCAGAAGCTGCATGTATTCCAGCACATATTTTACACACAGCCAAGTGGACTGGTCTTCCCCTTTGAGGTGAAATATTTTTCACTTGGCTACAAGTAAATTCTGTCTTAAAGTCCACTCAGGTGAGACAACTGGTTTAATAATGTAGCACACATACATGCTTGTATCAGCAAGACATAAAAGAGCAAGATGAATTATTTCTGCAACGTGAAAACTGCACATGACAAAGGCCATGCAATGCCAGGATGCAAGAAGAGAGGTGAGCAGTTTGGGGGTTTTTATTACTATTATTATTATTTTTAATGACTCAGAAAAATAAACAGAAAATGCCATGGACATTTTCCGAGTCGAGCTAGTTCTTGTTACTTTGTTCGCCTAGAGTGGTAGTATTAAACAGCTATTCACAGCTGCTTCACATTCACACTGTGCTGTCATTTAGCACCGTTACTGGGCTTCTGGGAACTCTTGGAGATAATGACACATGCTTTCATTTTAGATAGAATAATCTGCATGTTCTTGAAATCCACAAGAGAATACATCAATTAACATATCCCAGATATTAATTCATAAAACATGCCTGCATTTTGGGGGGTTGATTTATTGTTTTTAAACAGTCTTATTCTTTGTGCTTGCATTAAATCATTGCTTATTTAATCAAAGATCTGCTGGTTTATTTAAAATAAAAAAAACCCAAACAGGGACAAATTCCAAAACTCCTGAGGAACAGAGGAAATTTTACTGGGGAGAGGCAGAAAAGTGAAAAGAGAGAGGTTTTGCACAGCTTCTATTTAAATATGCTATACAGAGTAGAGATGCAACAAATTCTTTTTTTTTCTTTAATCATCAGATGCTTTGATATTAAATTTGTCAGCTACTACATATGATAGAGGGTAAAAAATGCATCTTACTTGTACAAAATGGTATTTTTGATATGTGTTTCTGAATTCAAGTTTTTTTGACACACTACATCACCCTACAAGGACCAAATTGTATTTGGGTCCTAAAGCGAAACATGGAAATGGAAGTTGAAGAAGCCTGTCCCCATATACCTGTGTCCTTCTAGTCCTTTTGCTAGGGATGGATGGGTACAAACCAGTGTCAGTAGTGGCACAAGTCTAAATAATTTTGATGTTTGCAGGTAGCTCTCCAATTCATCTCCTCTCTGTCAAACAGTACCAGAACTTCCATCACAAAGAAAATATCTTCCACCCTCCCAAAAGAGGGAGCCATGGCACAACCCTCAGAAATATCCCCTGCAATTTCTACCTTTCACAGATAAAAGCATTTTAGGAACTAACAGATGTTGTGGGCATTCAGCTTCACTAAAGATATTGAGATAAGTCATACTGAGTCCCAGAGGTGACAGAAACCGAGTGCTGCAAAATCCTGACTTATTGGGTTGTTTTGCAGGATTTTGCAAACCTTTTGGAAAGCTTTCTTGGATTTAGCATGAATTTCTGATCAGAAAAAGCAAGAGCATTAGCCTGACAAGTAGACCTCTTACCTAGAATGAAAGAGGTTGATGCTCATGTCCTTGCTCTGACTGCGTAAGACTAAGAACTTCCTGTGCAATGCTACCTGCGTTCTTATAGCCCAGCTACAGGTTATGGTAGTGGTATGTGGGTAACATATATCCAGTAAAGGAGCTCAGACATTCTTGGGTTTGACTTAGTATGGAATTGGGGAAAGTGTATATATTTAAAATGTTCCGTTAGGAGAACATCCTTTTGACTATTGAACAGGTGCTGAATAGAAGACAAGTTTAGTTCATAAGTTTGAAGCTTGTTTTTTTTACAAGATCAATATAGATTATATTGTAAGTATAATGGCTGGCCTTAAAAGTGCCCAACAAGCATTTTAAAAACAAGATTGTGATATTTCAATTATGTTCTTAAGAATGCATAAAAATATTTTGTGAGAAGTCTGTGAGAATGATATGCATTAGCCATTATAAAAAATAATTTAAGGAAAAAGCAACCAACAACAAATAACCAACAAAAGACTTTCTGCATTTCCGGGCAGCAGTTTGTCAGATGTTTCATCTTCAGCACAATTAAGGGGGCTTTAAAGAGAAAGGATCATTCACACAGGGGCAGGTTGTCAGCACATGAAATCTTGATTTTTATGCCAATACCACTAGCCACTAGGGTCTATAGACCTTGTGACCAAAGACTCAGTGAAACACAAGGTTCACGCAGCTGAAAAATCTGATAAAAAAATTCAAAACATCTCCATTCAACTTTTTTTCATAGCCATATCATCGGATTGTAAAGACTGTAACTGAACATTGAGACAGGCTCTATAAAATGTACTAGATAATCACAAGATAAGGACCAAACAATCTCAGAATATTCTTTTCCAATAGCTGTGTGTTCGGTGCCTCCTTCAGTAGGATTTTAGTCTGATTCTGCAGGTCCTACATGCCAAAGCCTGCAGTTTGGATGCCTCTGAGAAGAATTAATGAGAAAAAGAGCAAGAATAAGGGTGTCTCCTGGCATGCCAAAGTCATCCTGCAATATCTGGGTAAGTACCTACAGTCCTTCAATAAGAAATGTTTTCATGTGTACAGTTAGTTATTGTACTTTGGACATAGAAAAGCATTTTCAGTCCTAAATAATCACACCATCTCTATACCAAGATGTCTAAATGAATGTGTAAACTGAGTATATACTGGCAATAGGCATATGAAATGGAATAATACTGAAATAACACATTTTTTCTGGGAAAGAACTCAAAAAACCAGTCTTGCCCACGTCATAATGACAAAAAATTGTGACGCAGGGAGCAGAATTTAGATTTTTCACAGGCTAAATGATTCTCCTACTAGAAAGATTTCTCTCATTACTGAAACCAGGAACACACAAAATGAAGAAAAAACAGAGGAAAGCTCATGGATCTAAAAGACTTCTCAGAAATCATTCTAAAAATCTACAGAATTTAACAGAAGGCAATAACTATGCTATTATTTTGAAATTGTGCCATAAAATTCTACTCAAGATATTAAAAGGCTCTTAAAATTTAAATGATAATTTTAAAAATCCAAAGAGAATTTGTCAGCCTTGATTATATTCTAGGAAAGTTTTCTACAAGTATGTCTAAAGTGTACAGAATGGGAAAGCTGGACTAATATATCAGTTTACCTCTGATCCAGGAAACCACAGAAATGGATAGAAAACAGACAGACTGAAAGACAGATGTTGATTCAGATTCAACAAAATCTGGACATACATGATATGGCCAGTCATTATTAAGGACTTCATTTAATGCATTAGATTCTCAGCCTAGTTATTTTCAAGATATAGAGGATCACCTGAAAAGTCCATTCAGGATTGTGATTCCTCATTTTTCTCAAATACATAGACAACATGCACAGCGTGTGATGCAGCTGTCCAATGACTTACCAGTTTAGAACTTATGCTGTTTTGGTAAAAAATGATCTAAAATTAATTTCCTAAAGATTTTTCTTCAGCCAAAGCTTTGTTATTTCCAGAGATGCAGGAAGCAGCAGATTTATCAATGATAGGGTACAGAATGTTGATGGTCACTATGTATTCTAAATTGCAAAGTTACTGGAATTTACTCCTTGAATAATCTACATCCTCCAAAGCATCTAAGCACCAATTCTAGTCACTGAAATTCTTGTGCTATCTACTCAATACTTATAACACTCTAAGGAGTAATAGACAGCTTGCTCCCTCTTGAACATCCAGTGTGCCTCTTTTTCATATAATAAAGGAATTATTGGAGATAATTTTCACTTCTCATGAATTGCTACTGAGACTCCTTCAGAGGTCTCTGGTGTGTCTAAAGGCTGGTTCAGTCCCCAACTGAATCTCAAAGATGCCATTGATTGGTGATGAAATGGAAGGGAGTTTCAGGGCTTGACATTCTAATGCATATGAGGTATGAATTTCCATTTGGCTTGTTGATGTTACCAGAATTTGCTGCAGGCTTATTTTATTTCTCTAGCCCAGAGTGCAATGGTTAGGAGTCTGTCAGTTTGAAGAAACTTGTTCACTCCAGTCTGAATTTCAGGAAAACTGATGTAGAAATCTTTGAGGGGAAAAAAAAAAAAAAAATCCTTAGATGTCTTGAACAAATATTTTCCTTTTTAATCTCTGCAAAAAAAATGTGCAGGATAGCACTAAAATTCCTTCAACTTGCAAAAGGCTACCAAGTTGGGAAAAATTAAACATACTTTAGCTCAGCAAGTCTTGCCTTCCTCTTTCACCACAAGGATAATTCTGGAGTCCCTAGATAGTGACCAAGGTAGATCTCATAGAATTAATGGCAACTGTTATGGCAATTATAATACCCTGCAACCACATTTTTCATGTAGTGAATATCAGAAGTACTGCAGTAGTGTGGAAACCAATCGTGACCTGATCAGCATTGATATAAAATGGGAATAGATTTAGTCACACTGATGAAAATATGCCAAAGTGTACCTAATGTTAGTGACATCAGCAACAGGCTCATGATGAATGGCATGTTGTGATGCTGTCAGTCCCCTTCTCCCCACCCCAATCAGTATGTATGCTCCAGAAAGTACAGCAATGACAGGAGCAAAGCACCAACTCATGGAGAGATTTTGTTGAACTAGACCTGTAAGTCACATTCTTACAGTGTTTAAATGTGTTCACATTTGATATTACTAAATAATATCATGATAGGGACAGAGGTCTAAAGCTCAACTTGTACTACATTTTATTACCTTATTATTATATGGTAGGTCAGTGCGCATAAAATGGACTGTAAACTTTAAACAACCTATTTAATCATTCTGGATTTACTGTGACAACCACGTGTGAGACAGGAATGGCCAGTGATGGCACCTAGGCTGACCATAGTGTTGCCTGAAATCAAACTGTAGCTAAGGCAATAATTTGTAATTCAACAAACCATATCAAACAGTGAAATGGATTTATGATGGTGTTCTGTGAGAGAAATGAAGGTCAGTTTTTAGCAGTGAAGGTGCTGTTGACTGCAGAAGTATGTGATGAAATTATATATAAGTTTCTATCATCCTTAAAAAACAGAAAAGAAGCTGAATGAACTCCTGTTGCTCTGTGGTTTAAAAGATTCCCTCTCCCTCCCCACAAGACAAGCCAGATGATCATGTCAAGAGAGTGATACGTTATTATTCACCTTACATCAGCTAAAAATAAAAACAACATCATGTCTGGCTGAATCTAATGCTGGGATGGTATTTTGTAAATTAGATTATTTTAGCATTTCACCAATAAAATTAATAATAAGCTTAAAAAAGAAAAGCCATTTTGCCATAGATATCTTCTGCACAGATGGACAGAATCTTGCCAATGGTTGTTTTGTAGATTACTGCAAAAATTGGGGCATTTTGGAACTAAATGTTATCAAAGTCCTGGGAGGGGAGAGAGCCTGCTGCCTAATATCTGAAAAACTCCTTTCATTTTCTACATTATTTCTTATTATGTTAAATATGTAACTATGATAGGAGCATCTCACCACCTTGTTTCACCTCACAGCTGCCTGCCAGGATCTTTTATCTACAGATGCTCACCTGCATAAATATCTCTAAAGCTGTCAGTGTAAATATAGGCAAATCTTCAACAGATGCACCAGTGCACCTTGGGAAGAATTCTTCACGGACATAAACCCAACAGCTCTCCCCTTTCCATCATATTTTTTTCTTTTTGATCTTGAGGTGCACATCTGTGCCATCTTCACTTTAACATTGTGCTTCGCCTCTATATAAAGGGCCCCATCCCACTTTATCCCCACCTTCTGGTCATAATTGTGAAAATTCTTTTGCACAGATTCTAGATTGTGTTTCTTTTTAAAGTGTAAGTGAAAAAAATATCCAAACTTATATAAAATTCTAAGGGAGGGATAGCAGAGAAAGATAAAAAGGCGTACCTTTGAATCAGACAGCCAGGTTAGCATGAAACTTCTTTATTTGAATTTTAAAAAAACATCTTGGAACTAGGATAAGTAAACAAAGAAAAACTGAAAGTCTCACCAACACAGAAAAAAATCTGAAATTCCATATAAACCCTCCTGGCAATGGAACATTTGATATAGCAAGATTTGAGAATTATTCATTCCAGTGAACTGAAGTTTTCCAAGAAGACTGACCAAACGCTAGCTGGGAATTTTATCTGTGGTCCTACCAACTCAGCTCTTAAAGCACAAGCCATAATGAAGGCTCAGACCCAAAGCCATCAAAGATTCAAGGATCAATTGTTATCAGAATAAGAGAAGCTAAGGTGCTTAGTAATTTGCAGGATCGCCAGAAAGAAGTATGACACATTCATTTGATTATCGTACATAAAGAATGTGGGCTGAATCAAATAAATGGTGGCTTTGTATTTAGTCCTTGATTGACTACACTCCAGACATGCTGAAAGCATAAATTAATCAAAACTAGGTCTACAGCTGAAAGGAAAAATCCTTTTGTAAGTCACCAACGTAGAAATAGAGTACTGTATGGTGCAGCAACAATTCTGATCATGTCTACTTACACAATTGTGCTGCATTCTATAACAAATGCAATGCCTTATCTGTATATACTCTCTTCTTACTCTGGACAAATGTCTGTAGTTCAAGACAGTATTTTGCAAGAATTACATTGGAAGATCAGTTTATATTTTAGAAAAATAAATCTGAAAGTTATCACATTGCTTAAAAGACTTACAAAACTTTAGAAGCCCTCCTAGACCACTTGTATAACTGCTTGCTGGGGATGCTATTCACCCACTGTGGAGGGGAAAGTTTTTCTGATTTCAACAGAATGATAAGAGGTCATGCACAGAGGATCTAAACAGCCAGAATCATTTGAAAGGAAAAATCTATCAACTGATTTTAAATTTATGAAGGTGCAAGGAGCTTTGCAGAAGAAGAGTCCACCGTATACTCCAGGTCCATTTTATAGAAGTTCAGCAATGCTATGAAATCTATTTGTAACTAGGGAAGTTTTAGTAAGCTGTCGTGTGTTGACAAGGTTTACAATTAAAATTGATTTGCAATCCAAAAACCACAGATAGTGCATATAGCTCTATTGTGATTTATTTGTCTTATTTTTCATTTTGTATTAAATCCTAACCCGTTGTAGAAATTGTGTTACCTACACAATACATCTGGAACTGCTGTTTGCATCTGCAGAAGTGCAGTTACTTCTACAACCACCTCCCTAGGTAAGGAGTCTGCCTTGCGAGCAGACTCTTACTGGATGACAGGGCACATAAGGGCTACAGCCTTCCCTTCAGAACTGTCCAATGCTGCAAATCCATAACTGCAGCCATGGGACAGCAGCTGCCAGCAAAGGATTCTCAACTGTCACAGTACAAGCGAGTGCTTCTGGGAAGCCATCTGTTGATGGTCAATTAAAGGGAGCACCAACGAGTACCATTGTTTCATTCTCCTCCTGGGATCAGGATAACGTGGGTTTCTCTTTGCCTAAGGAGTATAACTAAATACCAGTATAAATATTGATACGATCCTGGCTACTGCAAACTCAATATATCCTCATGTAAGTATAGACAGAGGTGTATAAAATGGAGCCTTGACTATACCCCCAATCAGATATATTGCTGTTTTATATCATTTGTTTGAAGACACATCTGTTAAAAGAACTGCATTATTGCATTAAAAGAACTAATTACCAAAATCTTTTCCCCAGTCTCCAGTATTGGAAGAAGAAGGGTGAAGGGGATGGGATGGTGGGCTACAGGATGCTGAGGAAGCCACCTATCTGTTTTCCTTTGCTTCTGACCAAACTACAGTGACAGTGGTTTGGGGGCAAATGCACAGAAATCTTTTTACTTCTCAAATGTAATTCAGAAAAATGCCTGCAGGTGAATCGTAACAGTGTATGCAGAATATGCATAGGAAAGAACAGGTGTCTCTACGTAAGTGGACTACTTATGCTGACCTTGATAAAGTGATTGAACCATGCATCATTATGCTCCACAGTAAACTTATGTTTAGTTCAAAACACGGTTTGAGAAAAAACCTAGGAAAATGCACAAAATGCCAAAGGAGATCTGAGCTTGACTGAATGTTACTTTTAAGCCTAAATGCTTCCTTTGATGCAGGCTTATAAATCCAATTAGCATTAATGAGAAATGTGTTGTGCCCATATGCAAACCATAAGCTGAGATCCCTTACTGCCTGTCCAAGATTCCCTTGTATGATTCAAATATTGAACTGTTACATTTAAAGCATATTTTGACTTGAAAAGTTTCAAAGTTTTATGTTTATTCTGCCTTAATAAAAATGAATAGCAACAAAATATAATTGCTTCAGTAATGTTTTGCAATAACATCAAGGTCTTTTATGTTTCTGCAGTTTGAAAAAAAACCCAAATAATGTCAATGTATTTTGCACATATCACATAACCTACATTGTATAAAACACAAAGTGATAACAGTTCTGTAAATATTGTTTTGTAAGGTGTTCAAGTCAGATTTCTAAAGAGACAAATAATAAATCAAATGGGAATGGAGGGGATTCCTGATTTGGAGAAAAAAATTAACCAGAGCTTAGATCTGCAGAAAAACTATTCCTGGTTTCAAGACAGCATTCTTCAAAGAAACAAAAATCTTCAAAATGGAATGAAAGACTTCAATTGTTTCCTGAAACAGATTTTAAAATGAGGAAAGTAAGGCATCTGCATTATTAATCAGAAAAACACATCTTACGAATTTTAATACTGTATTTGTTATTTTCTACTGAACACAGTGTTCCTCACAACCTGACAAGGTGATGATCCCAGAACCAAAACAGATGGTCTTTAAAAAGATCTACAGATCCTCTTTCCTAATGAGTCTCAAGAATCCTACAGGATTTATAATAAAGCTACTCATACATATAAAAAGAAATTTACTTCTTCAGTAGCTTCCTTGGCACTATTTCTATGAAATCAATTACCTGTGTCTGGTGGGTTTTATGTTTAACTTAAGAGACATCTCCTTGCTGTTCCACAACTGGTGTTGCAATGCTATATTCTAAGCTTTAATTATTCTACTTCCCTTCCGGATTGGGGTGTGTGCATGTGTTTTTTCTTAATCCCAGTTTTGCTGTGTCAGCTACTTCAAATTCAGTCAAGTTTTCACTTTCCCTATTAGCCCTTCCATGACTTTCCCATTCTACTCTCTTGGCATGGAAAAAGGTCAGCATCAATTTCTCAAGCTGCCACTGGGTTCTTTCTCAACCCCTATCACTGCTATGAGTCAACAGTTCACTCCTCTCTTATATTAGTTAGACAAAAGCCGACCTGTGACTTCTCCATTTCTGCCAACCTCTGCTTCTTTTAAAATTACCTCCTCATCCCAGAACACTGTGTATTTTGTTCTAGCTGTTACATCCTGGAAACCAATTATAGTCTACACATTGGAAAGAGACTGGTTTTTTTGTGGTATGGCTGTATAATGAATCCTTGAGTGCCACTCCTTCAGTCAGCCACAGCAATACAAGTTATGATGGAGTGACTACATCAGTGGACAAGGGAAGAGCTACAGATGTCATCTATCTGGAATTCTGTAAGGCCTTTGACATGGTCCCCCCACAACATCCTTCTCTCTAAATTGGAGAGATACAGTTTTAATAGGTGGACTGTTCAGTGGATAAGGAACTGGTTGGATGGTCGAATCCAGAGAGTAGTGATCAACATCTCAACGTCCAGATGGAGATTGGTGATGAGTGGTATCCCTCGGGGATCCACACTGGGACCAGTACTGTTTAATATCTTCATCAATGACATAGACAGTGGGATCAAGAGCACCCTCAGCAAGTTCGCAGACGACACAAGTGCAGTTGACAAGACTGAGGGATGGGATGCCATCCAGAGGGACCTGGACAAGCTCGAGAAGTGGGCCCATGTGAACTTCATGAGGTTCAACAAGGCTAAGTGCAAGATCCTGCACCTGGGTGGGGGCAACCCCCAGAAAGCCAACTGTATCCTGGGCTGCATCAAAAGAAGTGTGACCAGCAGGTCAAGGGAGGTGGTTCTGCCCCTCTACTCCACTCTGGTGAGACCCCACCTGCAGTACTGCATCCAGCTCTGGGGTTCTCAGCACAGGAAAGACATGGACCTGTTGGAACGAGTCCAGAGGAAGGCCACAAAAATCATCAGAAGGACTGAACACCTCTCCTAGGAGGAAAGGTTGAAAGAGTTGGGGTTGTTCAGACTGGAGAACAGAAGGCTCCAGGGAGACCTTAGTGTGGCCTTTCAATACTTAAAGGTGGCTTGTAAGAAAGATGGGGACAGACTTTTTAGTAGAGTCTGTTGTGATAGGACAAGGGGTAATGGTTTTAAACTGAAAGAGGGTAGATCTAGATTGGACATAGGGAAGCAATTTTTTATGATGAGGATGGTGAAACACTGGAACTGGTTGCCCAGAGAGGTGGTGGATGCCCCGTCCCTGGAAACATTCAAGGTCAGGTTGGACGGGCTCTGAGCAACCTGATCTAGTTGAAGATGTCCCTGCTCATTGCAGAGGGCTTGGACTAGATGACCTTTAAAGGTCCCTTCCAACCCAAACTATTCTATGATTCTATGATATTAGGCAGTAACACTACTTAAGTGCATGTACTTTGTATATTGTCAGTTATACCTAATGAAAGAAAGTCTTTCTTAAAAAAAAATACTGCAGTAACTATCTAATATATTTATTTATATTATTCGATCAATGATTTAACTGATTTTTACCAGGTAGCTGGTTCCTGAGGACACCTGCAGACAACTCAAACCTTCTGTACAGTGTTCCTTCAAGAGTCAAGCGCTCCCTGGCCTGGAGAGCTATGGCACTGAACCAATGGGACTTCTAATTGCTTCAGGTTCTTCTGACTGAGCAGAAGGGAAACCAGGATGAAAAAAGTACATTGTATTTCACAGAGTTTATCCAAGCATCCCTATGCTTTTCTCATCAGTTCATTATTAGAGTCCAAACACAGCCAAAAAGCCAGTGAAACTTAATTCCAAGTTTCAGCTAGCTTCCCACTGAAGTAATATGAGACTTCAAAACTACAAAACCCCTCAAAAAGAAATCATAGCCCCATGGAAATCAATAGTGGAAAAGATTTATTAAATCATATAACCTAGCACACTAACAGTATGTTATCTATCCCTACTATTTTTGGTGCTTTATCCAGCATTGTTTTCAAAGTCCTACATAACCATTGTGAAAACATTTCAATGTTTCTTCAAAATTACTGAATAAAATATAATTATGAGTAGAAAACAGATGCTTCCCGAACTTTTTTGCAGAGTATATATCTCATTTGAGACATTGTAATGGATCTTTTGCTGCTAAGAAAAGGCTCACAACATTTAAACTACATTTTGGTGGTGTTGGGTTTTTTTTATTTTATCTAACTGCTCCTATATGTACGCCCTCTGTACTACATAGAAATAATTTTCTACTCCTGAAGCCCTTCAGGTAACTGTAGAGAACAATCATGCGACCCTTTTTTACTGAAATACCATATATTTGGCTCTTTTAATCTTCATTCAATCCTTCCTCTGTAACCTCTGTTGTTTGTTGCTGGTGTTCACTGTACCCTCTGTTCTTTGTGATGATGTGATGCTGTTTGTAATTTTCCATAGGAATCTCTTCCAAGGATTAGATTTATAATAAAATTTTAAATCAGTGTATTTTACATGGTTTGAGGTCATTACAGAAATGATGTGGAGCTCCAATGTATGCCTTCTAATAGCCCTCAGCTAGTAGAAATTCTCTTGTCGTTCAAGTGGAAGAGGCCTATGATTTCAGAGAAGAAAGTTGTAATTTCCTCTTCATTCATCCATTCAGTTAGCTGGTAAATGTGATTTCTGAGTATACAAGCATCCATGAATGGCTTTATAATGATCCTGCAGTAAATTAATGTGATTTAATCTGAAGAGACTTGAAGGCAGCAGCTGCATCAGACGATGTTGGCCTCCTCCTGAAATGCAACAGTAGTTTTGGTGGTATATCAGAAAAGCTATCTTTTGCAGAGGGGCAAATGGAAAACAGGACAGACCAAAAAAATCTAAAGGCCATCATTTCAGCTACCTTACTAACACTAGAACTGGTGATGAGAGAGTATAGTTTCAAAAAGAAAAGAGGTGGGCAAGTAGAACTGAAGGGAGGGAAATGTAGCCAGGAGGAAAATAATGCTGTTGAGTTAGAGCTTGCACCGTGAAACATTAAGAAGCAGAGAGCCCTTGCGAAATGTAGCTGAATGAAACCTGCAGGGCATAAACATGGCCATGAACATGAAAACCTGGACAATCCATTCACTCATAAACACTGCAGATTTTCTTGAAGGTAGAACAAGATAGGAAAAAAAAGGATGAAGAAATCAAAATTCAGAGAAGCTACTAGTAATGCAACCTTAGAAAAGCATAGATAAAGATGTGTAATATTATCTCTCTGGGAAGGTAAGAAACCACACACAGAACCTGTCAGATATCCCCTCCATCTCATTTTATGGACTATCTTACTCTACTTTGTCTTCCTCAGGGACTGACCTCTTTGGTCTTCTGCCTTGATACAGATGATTCTGTTCTTCATGAATCCTAGCTCATCGATTTCCTTACAACAGACCTATGAACATGCCACCAGGAAAAAGCCATTGTCCCAACCACTGTAAAAGAAATGAGGAGAGGACATGTTGCATGTAGCAAAAAGTGAAAATAATTATTTTCTCATTTCCATTAGCAGTCAGAGTAAGTGGGGATTCTGTTAAAGACCTCAGGATTCTAACTCAGCCTTCATATGTCGTCTAGTAAAGGGTTAAGCACTCAAACTTCTGAGAGATCATATGTGCTAATCCATTTGACCAAAACCCTCTTGTGCATGTACAGATTTTGCTTTGCAAGCTATGAATGATAAAACACCCACACATTTCGAAAAATGCAGTGGTGTATAGTAGTATTACATATTACTGAGTTCCTACACACAGAAATCAATACCTAGTGAAATCAATGATTAGAAAAATGCAGAGTGGGAGAGGGTTAAAAATAGTATCCAGTTAAAGCTGATGCAGTTTTAAGTAACAGATGTTTTTAATGTTTTCCAATGAATTACAAATATCAGTGAAAATGAATACACGCACTTATTTTTCATTTCAGAGAAAACTTTTCTTTCACAGTTCACTGTCTCCATTAGAATATTTTAATGCACTTAAAGCACTTAGCACCTTTTGTAAAATTCATTACTTCAGACACACATAGTATTTGAAAAATAAAGAATGCTTATTTTTACTAACCCTTCCAAACCATTTGACTAATACTGCTATGCTATGGTTGTTTCCACATTCAGACCATTTATCTTCTCTTAATAATTAGTGGTAACGAGTTGGTTTTCTGCACTTATATGCATGCAATGTAAATGAGGAACAGTCATTTCACTGGTAAAAGTTTAATTTGCTGAATTATCTCCACACTCTGGCATTGTACTGTTATATAGCCTCTGAGTTAATGTGCAGCATATGAGAGCAGTCCCATGAAAACAATTATAACTCCCTATTTATTTATTTTTAATCAGAAAGATAAACAAACTCATTTTTCCTCACCATGAAATCAAGAGAAACTCTAAATCTAAAACCCCACTCTAAACAACAATATATTAAACCATGCAAGTATTATTTGCACATACTTTGTGTATGAGATCAGTTAAGAAATAGACTTATCTCATGGATAATTAACATACACCAGTCAGGATATTTTTAATTTGGAAGGATGTTCTGTTAAAACAAAGATAGCAGATTTGGAAGATCACATATTACTGAATTTATTTTGTTCTGTGCAAACATTCTTAATGAACAAGATAGTAAAGCAAAAAAACCCAGAAAGTACAAAAATATAAAAAACCAGAACAGACTTGCATCAGCCACCGCCAAGGAAAAATGTTGCAACTGGATTGGAACCTCTCCCACTTCTTTTATATGATCAAATACATTTATTTTGCATAATTCGTAATAAGAGCTGGGGCATAAATGTGTCAAGTGCTCTTTTTCCACAGAGAAGCAATCAACCTTTCTCTAGCAATTTAAACTAAAAAAAAGACAGAGGGAACATATAGAAGCTATAATTAAAAAACAAACAAACAAACAAACAAACAAAAAACCCAAACAGAGTAAAGGGGAAGTTTGCTATCCAGGAATCACCATGTTTATTCTGTCACCTTATATCTATTTGACTAAGGACTGTTTTATTTATAAAAATATAGTAGAGGGTCAGGTGGAACTCAGGGTTACAGCAAAGGAGATGAATGATGGGACGATCTTGTCAGACTCAAAGAAAGCAAAGTTCAGGAGTGAAAGGCAGAAAGCTCAAGAGGAATGAAAGTGTCTGAGATGAATGAAGTCTGCACAGCAGACACCTTTAGGGAAAGCATGGGATGGGACAAAATGGGATGAAATGGGTTGGGATGAGATGGGAAAGGACAGAAAAGAATGATGAGAAAAGAATAATTGAGAACTATGAGAAATTATGAGAAAAGTAAAATGGGCCAAGATTACCTGGTACTCAGATTATTTATGTGCCAAGTGAAAGCAATTATGAAAGCCTAGAAAGCTTAAAACACCTCCTCGGTCATGAGCTGCCTGAAGAAACCCAACATTTTAGAGAATTATAGTAGCATATATAATTGGAAGTTGCATATACATGTGAGTGGCATATATGTATTTTGAGGTGAATGTGGTATGAGTTATTAAAAAAAGGTATGGATTGATGTATTGTGTTTATGTGGCAAGCTTTTGGTAGTGGGGGGACCGCAGGGGTGGCCTCTGTGAGAAGAGACCAGGGGTTGCTCTCCTGTTGGACAGATCTGGTTCCAGCTAGCTCCAAAATGGATCCACCGCTGAGCCCATCAGGGACACCGGTGGAGCCTCTGTGAAAATATATTTAAGAAAGGGCAAAAAATGCAGTGCAGCAGCTGTGGGAGAGAGAAGTAAGAGAAATGAGAGAGAAACAGCCCTGCAGACCCTCAGGTCAGTGCAGAAGGAGGGCGAGGAGATGCTCCAGGTGTTGGAGCAGAGATTCCCCTGCAGCCCATGGGGAAGACCATGGTGAGGCAGGCTGTCCCCTTGCAGCCCAGGGAGGACTATGGTGGAGGAGATATCCACACTGCAGCTCATGAAGGACCTCATGCCACAGCAGGTGGAGATGCCCTGAAGGGAGCTGTGGCCCGCGGAGAGGAGTCCATGCTGAAACAGGTTTGCTGGCAGGACCTGTGGCCCACAGGGGACCCACGCTGGAGAATTCTGCTCCTGAAGGACTGTACTCCATGGAAGGGACCCATGCTGGAGCAGTTCATGAAGGACTGTATCCTGTGGGAGGGACCCCCACACTGGAGCAGGGGAAGAGTGTGAGGAGGAAGGAGCGGCAGAGACAAAGTGTTATGAACTGGCTGCAACCCCCATTCCCCATCCTACCCCGCACCACTCGGAGAAGGGAAGGTAGAGGACTCAGGAGTGAAGGAGAGAAGGAGCCTGAGAAGAACAGGGGGGAAGATGTGGAGGGAAGGTGTTTTTTGTTTGTTTTTTGTTTCTCATTGTCCTACTCTATTTTTAATTGGCAGTAAATTAAATTAATCTTCCCAAAGTCAAGTCTGTTTTGCCCATGACAGTAATTGGTGAGCAATCTCCCTATCCTTACCTCAGCCCACAAGTTTTTTCACCTTGCTTTCTCCCCCTGTCCTTCTGAGGAGGGGGAGTGAGAGACCAGCTTGGTGGGCACCTGGCAGCCATCCAAGGTTAACCCACCACAATTGAACATGAGGAAGAGAACTTGAATCTGGTAGCAAAAAAAGTCATATTAAGATTTATACCCATACATGAGATTCAGGGTTTGAGGTAGAACAAAGTCTGCCATTATAGTATATGTACATTAAAGTACTAAACTGCAGGAAGTGAATTTCTTACAAGAAGAAAAATCTGTCTGAATGATCTGTCTCTTACCCCCCCACTGACATAGTACTTAACCCTCCCATCAACAGGAACACATTAATGTGAAAACAAAGAAATGCTGAAGGTGAAATTAGATGGATTTGTAAAAAACAATATTATGCTGGCTCCATGCCATGTGTCAGGAAAACTCACAGGATACACCCTTCAGGACTCTTCCTGAAAGGAAAGAAAGTTTGGGTGGAGTTTGGCAAAGCATAAAGCGGAAATCCCAGGCATATCCGTGAAAGGGCAGAGTGCTTAGATTAAAAGCAAATTTGCTCCTTCCAGGAAGTATCACATCAGTAGCGCTGAGACTTGGCTAGCAAATCAATAAACGGACTGGAGAACAGAATGTTACCCAGTCATAATTTTCCTCCTAGGAAGGAGGAAAGAAACTAGTTTTTCTTAGGAACCAAGTTAAGAGGAATTTTTGGACTACCATTCCTATGTATATATATATACACATCTACATAGTGGAAATACATTTATGTACTAAAGTATGACTAACAGATCTTGGAGAAATAAGTAAATACAACTAACATAGGTACTAGAAGATTACATTTCTCAAATCCTGGCAATGTGCCTAGATGAGTGCTACTCAGGACCAAGCTCTTAATATTTTTGGTTGCAGTGGAATATGATCCTCTTCGAATAGGAACGTTAATAAGTAGCCAGAAGGGACAGAGTGCAAAATATTTACAGGGAATAATTTGGGTCTCAGATGTCTTCATTATGCTCAGAAAGTAGAACATCAAAATGTGTGCATAGGCATGTTGGCATAAAGCATACATAAAATGTCTATGTGCAAAAAATCAGTGTGCAATTCGGTCTCTCACTGCAGGAATACCCGATAGCTATTCTCATTTTTATGCATTTTAGAAACGTCTTCCTTATTTTAGAGACCTAACAGAGGGTTAAAAAGCAACAAAAGCAACATTCTGTATCTTTAACTACAAAGGTTTTAGAAAATTATAATTAAGCCAACACTGAGCCCATTTTAAAATCGTGTCTCACAAGTGCTTCTGCATAAAGGAGATGACAGTAAGTGGGCTGAAACATATGATCAGGGATTTCACTCAGTCTTTGATTTCATGAATATAAAACCTGAATAAGGACTATAGGATCACAATCATAAAACTCAGGAATGTTTTCCCAGGACCTAGTGAATTTCAAGAATTAACAATTCTAGGGCTTTCCTCTATTCAATAAATCCTGCAAAGCTTAATCCTATTCTCACAGAAGCCACGACAACCTACTTGTTGCCTTTTAGTCACCATGGATTAGATCTTTTGTCATTGATCATCTTGTAAGGAATACAAGGCTCTGTTCATTGATGCAAATGATACATTCAAAATAAACCCTCATTGTAAGACTAATTGCTATTATATGATAACGCAAATGACAAGCTTATTTTCTAATATGCGTGTTTCAGATGATAACCTGAATGCAGTGTGCTAATGTGGTGCATTGAGGTATACTGAATTACTGAAGGTCAATTCAAACAAGTTACTTAGCAATGAGAGTATATAATGACATTCGCTAGGAACAAAGAAAGTAAGTCATTTTCTTTTTAGATGAAGAAGAGCAGAGTACCTCTTCCTTCTGTGCATGTACATTATTCAGTACATTGTAAGACTAAAAGATAGGGAGCTATGTCCAAGCTGTTGTTAGTTGCTGTTTCCTTGGTAGTAGTGACTCCTTCATTAACTTCTTAGGCAAGAAAGTACTTTGAACACTTGAGTATCTTAAACTCAACAGGAATTTTCTGCCAGCCTCATCTGAGCTAAACTTGCAGTTTACTGTGAGCTTGTTTTTGAAGGACTTTCACATGAAGTTTAACTGTTGAGATTTTTTAAAATTCTTTACTTTTGTAGGGTGATTTATCTCAGTATCTGTCTTTTAAGCAGTATGGAGCAACCTTAGCTAATGAAGGCAGAAGCAAAAGAAAACCTGCTTTAAATTCATCATGCTTCTACTCCAAAGAGCCAGGTTTTCTATGATACTGTTAACAATAGTAAAACCCAGAGTCAAATAAAAATACAAATAATTTGACAGGACCTGGTTTTTAGAAGTGCATCTGTTCTGGAGAACTGACAGAATCTAGAGGGCCAGTTGATGGACGTTCGCCAATTCAACTGCTTTTAATATATACAAATCAGAAATAAACATCTAAAATCAGTTTATGGCAGTAAACACCATGAGCAAAGCTTGGGAGGAGAGTCAGCTGTGGATTTCTGCATGCAGGAAAGAAGAATTAACTATTTCCAAATAAACCTGTTTGGGTTTGTTTTGTTTGTTGGGGTTTTTTTTGTTGTTGGGGTTTTTTTTTTCCCCTGAACAGAATGTGTGAAATGTGTGATGTATTCTCTGGGATCCCACAAACTAGTGTCTCCCAGTCAATGCAAAACATGTACTCATTATCATGTATCACACATAGTGTATACTACAGCCACAAGGGACCACTCTGATCATAGATATCGTGATACCATATACTGAAGAATTCCACTCCCATTCACTAACTTCTGCATCATGCTGGCTACCTTCTGGTTGAACAGGAAAACACATCCATCTCTCTAAGCCCCATTGTGGTAAAGATTTCAAGTGTTGATAAATTCACACCTTTCCGTGGTTGATTGTAGTAGTAAGTAAATAAATGTTAAAGGAGGTATACTTCAGTTCCTGCTTGAATTTGTTTCATCTTATTTAAACACAAAATGCTTCAAACTAGCAAGAACAATCCATTTTGAAAGCATTTCTGTTTCATAACTTGTCCACTTTTAAGTCTCACAGGAAGGACAGATTTTGCTTCAGTAATGCTGAAAAACAGCACTGGTAATTATCCTGGATTGAGGAAAGGCCTATTAAATGCTTTGAGTTTGAGCAAAAGAGCCTTTTCAATTCCCCCTTTTAAAAACAAAGGTAAACACCTTAAAACTGAGCTATGCAGCAACAAAACCATTACATACAGAACTAATATAAAATCCAAAGTATTTTTTGGCAACACTTTGAGACTTTTTTTTTTTGTTTCCTCTTAGAGATCATCAAATTAGATATTGAAATACAACCCTCTGCAAATTCAGACCCAGGGTATTTAAATTAGATTAAATCCTACACCGTAAGTTTTTGGAGATTAACTCCAAAACTGAATCTTACTTTCAGCTCCAATTCAGAAGGAGTAGAAATCCCACATCACAAGAAACATCATTAAATATTTCAGTCCAACATGGCCTCTCTCTCATGATAACATTAAGAGGAGTCAAAATTGTGTAGAGATAATCCATCATGAAAAATGTATCTAGGAATTTGTACAGCTGGAAGAAGTTATTTGTTCAAGAAAATTTGAATTAATTTCATTTTCACAAAGAATTATATAAAACATAGGCACTGGTACTTTTTGAAAATATGGTAACATTAATTTGAACTGATTTTAATTATTTTCTTAGCCTCTGCTGCTTCCTACTGCAAGATTGGAAATATGTTGGGTACCCTCTGGTGGACAAAATAACATATAACTTCTTACGTTATCATCCAAAAATGAGAATTTGTGCACGTGTTTCAAGTCAGTGAAACAGAAGGGTTTCAAGCTTTCTGCTATGATCCAAAAAAAAGATGTAATTTAAAAAATATATATATATTTAACATTTCTTTTTGATTCTGGAGTAAACCATGTCACCAAAGCCAAACAGCCAGTTTCTTTTCTCTCTCACTGGCTGGAATGACCCACTGTAGTTTCATGGCATTGATCTGACTGTTTAGTCCCACGGTAATGGTTGTGTTTTTTTCAGAGTTCTGTCAATAAAGGCACAAAAGTCCCTTTAAAATGCAAGCTAAGCAAAAACTTAGCCTAGGAAACTATAATCTATTTTTGTAATATACTTTGTAAGAAAGTACAAAGTGAGGTTAGTATTTAAAAACTACATATTTTTTTACAGAGATCCAGGAGTCCCCAGCTTCTGCTGAACTCAGGTTCATTCACACACATTTTTTATCTCACTTCAGCTACTCACTAGCCATTCAACATTGGCAGATATGGAGCAGACATTGTAGATTTTATTGGTTTTCTCTAAAGAGAAGCTGTGAAAACTTCACAGATTGGATTGAGGATTATTGTGGTACATAGATGCTGCAAATATTTTTTCTTATAACAGACATTAAAAGGCATCATTGGGTGAACCATTACCGGCTACCTGGAGCAAGCAGTAAATCAGATATGGTATATTTAAGGGTTTTTTTTTCTGTAACTTGTTCTTATATCTTATCTGTCAACTTCTTTGAGGAATGCAAAACTCCTTTTGGCATGTTTTGATGGTCACTACGTAATTTACACTGATTAATTTCTTTTCCTCCATGCAACTGACTGACATCACTGGTTTGACACATCAGTTAACACTTTGTCAGTCTTTCCTTCCCACATTCTTCATTAGTAGGTCACCTTCATTTATATACCATCATTATATCATTTCATTGCATAGCTATTTCTATCACTAATTTGAAACATATATTATTAGTGTTTCTGTTTTTTGGATGCAAATTAGATTAAATATAATTTGACTTGGAATTCAAGAATGTTTCTCCCTCACGTGTTAGAAAATTTCATAATACATATTTCATGTTCTCTTTGTCTCAGTACTTCCTTTTTTATTATCAGTTACCTAGGACTGCAGACAATAAAGGATTTATGTATTTAAAACCAGTGCAGCAGCAAAGTTACGTTCTTGAAAAAGGAATAGAGCTTCCCAAGGCATGGACTTGGGTATCTCAGAACGGGATCCAAAATGGCTGGTACCCAGACCTGCTGTTAGCCAATAGGGGTTCTTAGACAAGAGGATAACCAAAATCAACTCTTTTGAGAGCACAGATTCAGAGACTCCCTCCATTCACAGCCTGATTCACAGACTAAAATCCTCCCCTCCATTTTCCCACTTAATTCTTTTATTTCCGAGGTGTGAGCCAGGCTCACTTCTGGAGCCTGGCTGGGGAGAGTTGTAGTGCTGCCCAGTTGAGTGGCACAGCAGACAGGCCTTATCTAGGACATGGAAAGCTGGAGCTTCAACTTTCTTTTCAGATTCAGATGTTTAAAATTCTATTTTTTACCTCCTGGGAGACTGCCCTAATCAACAAGCAAATATGCCTATCTGAGCAGAGCATATGCCTTTCTGCTGAAGCTGCACCACCATTTACCAAACGACATGCGGGTGGTGAGCAGAGCAGGATACTGCAGCTAGCTGCGAAGCAGAGACCTGCATTCCCTGCCTCTGTGCAGCTACTGTTCCTATGTGGATTTTATATTAAACAGTTACTGGTTACAATGAACAGGAGACAGGCACAAGATATGCTGTTACTATGGCTAATATCATTGCCTTTGATTTTAGAAAAATAAACAATCCTGCTTATCTCGAGGAAAGAGTAAAGTTATCCACATGCCATATTAAAATATTCTGGGGAGCATTCTGCTTTGTCTCTTATTGCCTTCCCCTCTCTGGTCCATATGACCAAACTTTTCTCATGTGAGAGCAGTGGAAAAACCTCTCATTATCTTGAAAAGAAAAACCCTTGTGAGGGGACGGGGACATTTTAGGACAATCATCTTTCAGCCACAAACAATAGATAGATGTATCCCAACAACAACAACTCAAGATTAGATTATAAAACCACTTTTCCAAGGTTTATGCAATCTCCACATTTCAGGCAAAATCTTTTGTTCATCTTCACATTTGAAGAAAAATAAATCAAACTTCCCTACCTCTTGTAACTTTTTTCTCAGATGTTATGATATTCATATTTATAGGGGAGTTTACATGTATGCTATACTCCTGGGAGTTTCTCTTCAGTCTAAAAGGCTGATTAGTATTTCTTTCATGCCTGAATTGAGTTCAAAATGATCTCAACTAGAAGTAAGGGAGGGGAATCCAAATCTTTTTCTCTAACAAATCTCTTGAGCTTTACAAGGGCTCAAAAGGTAAGGCGAAATAAGAACTCCCATGTAGAGCAATTGTGTCACTACTTTTCTCAAAGAAATGACACCAACTGTTCTTAAAATCAAAATCAAACTGCTTGTACTAACCCAGAGAAATAACTAAATTTTGAAAACCAGTTTAATTCGGTTATTTCTATGGCTAATCATTCTTTAACATAATGTGTTCTATAAATATCCCAGCTTTATGTAGCTTCTCTGTTTTGCTTTCTGTATAGATAATTTTAACATATGATATGTTTAGGAGACTGGGATAAATGAAGCCTGCTTCCTCAGTCTAGAAGTCTAGTGGTAACTCTATTTTCGTGAAGAGCTTAAAAAGCTTGGCTTAAATCTTAATCCAAACATTTTGTAAAATTAAGCAGATGGCTGCTAGCACTATAGCATTATCTAACTGAAACAAGTGCTAGAAACTCTAAACACTTGTACAGGCAATGAAAATATTACTGAATTTAAATCATCAAAACAGCGAGCTCTCCTCAAAAATAGCACATCCTTTGGTGACAGAGTAGGCATACACATACACCAAGGAAGGAAGCCTGCTTACTGTAAGGTGGTAAATCATACTGAAATAATAATCGTCTAATGCTTCTAAAAAGAAGGGCACTTTAAAAATGACAAGACATATGACAAGACATACAAAGATGTTAGCCCATTTTCCAGTGAGTAGTTCAGCAGAAATCTATGCCTACTACATAGCTGCCCTATTCATTTTTTGTTTCATTTCCACATCGGTAGCAGAAGGCAGAGTTACTAAGGGGGTTGCAGGTTCTGTTCCTTTAATATAAATATTCTGATTAAGTCATTACTGAATTGATCACAGCAAAGAGACCATTTCCAGTATCTTTAATCAAAGTGCTTGTCATAGCCTTTGAACACATTTCTAGCTAGTTTCACCGCTTATCTCATAAGGCCACTCACAGGAATAAGGTTTCCCTCCCATCAGGTCCCTGGAACTGCCTGCTCTGTATCCCTGGAAAAAGCTTAAAACAGGAAGGAAGCTGATCTAATAAAGGGCTGAGGCATGATATCACCCTCTCCTCATGTTGCAAAGGCACGTGAATGCTTCTAACAGACTTCCTCCAGCCCCTGTCAAAAACAAGAGTAATTACTGTCAAAGAAATGAGTTTCCAAGGTGGGTTGCCTTGCAGGATCGGTCCTGGCAATGTGAGAGTACTTCTCCTCAGTTCAAGCTCCCCTCTCAACATAACCCCTCCGAACCTAAATCAAAAGCCGGGCCAAAATGAGTACCTTCCCTTGCCCATAGGTAAAATCCTCATATCTCTGCAAGGAATCCATTACTGCAGTGTTCACCTGCAGTTCTCCATACTGATACCTTGCTTTCTCTCCAGGCTACATTTCATGATCTTCTTGCCTCCTCCACTCCCCCATAGTCTGAGTCCCTGACATTTAGGGACATCTCAAACTGTGGGACAATGAGGCGAGACCGTGAAGACTGGGAAGACTGTGAGTAGAGGTTCTTCAGCCCAGCTCTGCATCATTCCCAGACCTGCCTCAACCTCCTCCTTCTGGCCTTCCTGGGCCAATGCTCCCAAGCAAGGCTTTCTCTGCACTTTCCTACCCCTCCTTCACCCAGCCCCAGCCATGTCCTCCCTCAGTTTCTTGCTCCGCTTCCAAAAATTCTCCTGCAGTGTGCCCCCAATCCCATGCTCCTCACCCCTTGTCTTTAGAGTCACTACCCCTTGTCTGGGTAATTATGCTGCAGGAGAGAAGCACCAGCTGGCTGCTAGTATTATAAGTATTATAGATCACTGGAATTGCCCACTAATTTTGAACTCTGGAAGTCATTCTGTTTTCACATGCCCAGTAAATCAATCATATTTTTTCTCTGAATGTGTGTATTGTGTCACAGTAGTCTGCATATTTATTTTGCTTTTTTATAAACAGACTTTTGGTTTTCTTACTTTTTTTGCAAAGAGCATGAATTTCTAAAAATTAATGATCTGCAATCCTCCACAGACAACACTTCAAAAGAAATACAGGTGGGCAACATATGTTCTCCTCTTGCCAATCTCAGCTAATCTAATGGCTTCTGATAATACCTAGCAAAGTTCTCACAGCCCGCAGACTGCAGGTACTGCAGCTTATGGAATTTGACATTACCTATGTCAGTTGTGGTTTCCTCTCCCTGACTGGCTTGTCTTACCTCTAAATGAGCCAGAAAGAATCACTGGTTCTTAAATTCTTGGAGAAAAGGTGGGAAAAGCAAGTTAAAGGCAATCTAGGATATTAGAGATGACCTCAAATATTTTCCACTCCTCTTTTGCTAAAGATGGCTGCTTTATACCAAGTTCAGGGTCCCTAGGCTTAAAGATACTTGAGTGATTCCCTAAGACATGTGGTAGATAATTTTATTGCCTTGAAGATAGTCAATCTACTTTATTTTCTTATTTATGACACTACCCATGCATTCATCTGGATGTAAATACTCCTGGTTTCCACCTGTGAAAAGCAAGTGGAACTAGCTCTTCAGCCACAATTTTGTCTTCTTATGTTGTTTCTCAGCAGATCCTGTGATTCTCTCTGTCCTCTGACCAGGAATGCTGTCACTGTGCTGTCACCTTACTGGCAATGACAAAAAAAAAAATTGTATCTTTCACAGATCAATCCTCTGAAATTAAAACATCTGGCTAGGGACAGCCTCAGGGGCTTTAAGGTTGGGATTTTTTATTTTTTTCTTTTCTCCTTTCTGTAGAAACACTTTGCCTGGGAAACATCTTCCAGACTATCCATATTACAAGGATCCATAATCTTGCAATCATGCACCGAATACACAAAAGTAACCTCTTTATTCAGTCCTTGACATATGAAACAACAGTGGTGTTTTTTCCTCTGTGAACATTTGCTACTGTGGACAGACTGTCGGAATTCACACAGACTAGCATGCCCATCTTTTGCACAGCCCCTTTTTAGATTCAGGTGGGTGACTTGGCAAGATGCTATGGGACTGCTTGATGTACAGATGCTCTGAAGTGTAACAGATTTGATTAGGACAGTAGGCAGCTTGATTTCTTGTATAAGATTATCTCACGGTTTCTCCCTCATGTGCCACAGCAATAAATGAATGATAGCTCTGAAGCTAACTGGATGCTATTCAATTTAGATAATGTTTGCTTTCAAGTCAGAAGTAATACAGACACAAAGACAGGAAAAGGAATCTAGACAACATTGTGTACCTGTCTGACCCAGGTACTGAACCTGAACAACCTAAAAAACTATAAAAATCAGAGGGATAATATTTTAAATACTATTTGAAAGCTTCTTTCTCCTATTTCTCAGTCTTCAAATCCTGCCTTCCAACCCTGAACAGACATTTTCACTTCAGCAGATGTTTCCCCTTTGAGCTTTTCCTATTTAATATATTTCAAACTGAAGTCTCAAGCTGCTTGCTCACCTCTCTCTACTTCAACGGATCAGTTGAGATGGAAGGAGAAAAATAGCTCAAGCAGATGTTTCAGAAGTTAGAAATGTTAGGAAAAAAAGTGGAAATTGCTAATGTGGATTTTATATTTGTGTGTGGCAGCATTAACAGATGCTCACAGACTAATAACTACTGCTATCATTTTCCATGGAAACTGATAGCAAATTTGAATTTAAAAAAGTTGCTTTGAAAAGCTCACATGGAGTAATATGATTTATTACATACAGTGAAAGACAATGAAATTTTGCCAGAGAAGCATTTATTATATTTCAAATAAATGAAAATGACAGACCCTTGCCCCAAGGAATTTAGCAGGTTGTGGCTTCCCTGTGTGGGGGTGTGCAAAATGCTGAGAAGGAGAAATTAGCCTCTCTGAGCTTCACAAGACCCAGTTAGTCACAGACCTACACTCCTTTTTGTCACTTTTACTTGTAATATAATAAAAGTAATACAAAGACACCTCAAGTATTATCTTGGTTGCAGTGACTATGCCTCATATATGAACAAGCTGGCTTAACGCATGTATTTGTACACATTCTCCTGGTTTGATTGGCTAATGGTGACTTCAAAAATGCAGAACACCTTGAGCACCACCAAAAAGTTTATAAACTATTGAAGGCTATCCAGACCTTTCTATAAGTGATGCTCTGGTGGGTGTTTAAAAAAAAAAGAAAATCCAACAATTTATATCCTAGAGCACAAGTCTAAAGAGGGGGTACAAATTACGGGAAAAGCCAAGCCTGCTGATGTACTTGTTAACACTCATCTTCCTAGTGTCTCTTTGGACTTATGTTTCCAGGCTAAGGACTAGAGTAGAAAACATTTCTAGAGAGCAACAGGAGATGGCTCAATGAAAAGGACCATCTCTGATAAAAACAAGCTAGGAAACAGGAGCCATTAGGAGCACCATTTTAGGACATCTTTTGCAGTCAAAGAAGGCTGGTGACAGAACAGTGAAAGTTAACACAGGATACAATACCACAAACAAGTTGAAATTTGGTACCTGATGGATTAGTTATTGCACATACAAGGAGTATGGAAACTATTCCAACTTACAAATATATTCAATGAGACAGTGAAACTAGGTGATTTGCCCAAGGCCAGATAGCAAACTGGCAGAACTGAAAACAAAAAAAAACCACTCCTCTCACACACTCTCCTGTCCTACTCTGAGTCTCAGCCATGGACCTTAATTTTGGAAGACTTCTGCCTTGCAACAAAACCGTACAGAATCCTACTGAAAACCTTGATCCATTTCCCCTTCACATCGATGGCTGCCCAAAAATACTTTGATTTCAACAAGATCTGAAGTGGATCCATTACAAGTGAAAAATTAAGAAACTAGATTTTTTTTTTCTCCTTCAGTTTTCAGTGATAGACACTTTCAAACTACATATTGGTGTAAAAATGTTAGTCATATGGTAAAAGCAGCATATGCCGAACTGTTACGGGTTTTTTTTTAATGCGCTCTTATAACATGCTTTATGTTTGCTATACTGAGAGATGCAAGAAGCTTGAAGCACCTGAGAGAATATGAAATGCACAAAGCTGCAGGGAATAAACTTCAGAGAATAGTCATTATGTAAGCAGCAGCAATTATATTTTAGCATAAGTCTAGTTATTTGTGAACCAAAACCTATGCTTTAAGTTTTGTTTTAGAGTAGAAATAAATCTTTACATGGGAGAAAAACAGATTGTTACAGCAGCTGAAAAGTTCAATCGTCTTCAAAAAATACTACACATATTTAAATTCAGACCTATTACATAGTTGGCACTGTGGGAGGTTTGTATTATCTTCCCCTATTTTTGAATGATAGAGTGCTTGAAGCATTGTTAACATAGACTAGGATGTAAACATTTATTCTCTTTCTCCCTTGTTTACCTTCCTTCTCTTCCATTTATTCTTTGGGTCAGAACTTGCATCAGCTAAAATTAACTGCATATAATTCATTAACTTCACATATGCAGGATTGGGAGATTCTTTTCTCCACAGAATTTCCTTCTCAGCCAGTTTTTTTAAGAAGTGAAAAGGGAGTAACACTGCTGACTAGATTTAGCAAAGTTACCTGAGCACCACATGATCCTTTTTGTGTAGTAGTCTTTTGCGCAATAATTTCAAATAAAAAGTGCACAAAGTTGTTCTTAAGTGAAATTGTGAATTCCTAAGCTAAATCTATAGCAAATTTCTTTTACACTTTCTTTTGTATACTTTAGTGAAAGGGGATCACTTCATGAGAAAATCAGCAAGATGTACACACACTGTTGTTTAGCTTAGTCAATGTACATTCTTAATTCTGAAGATACATTTAGAACGCTATGTTTAGACACAGTGCCACTTGACACAGGGTTATTGATCAGAATATACCTACCCACATCACATTAAAGGTACAGTACATGTTGCAAGCCTATGCCCCAAGCTGGGCCCACTCTGAGATTTCCATTGGTCCCTTAGTGCTTATACTACTCTATGATTCTCTGCTGAAGATTGGTATGAAAGCCATTTTTAGCAATTAATTTTCTATTTAATTTTTAGCTATTAGTGTTTGGGAGCAGGTGATAAAAAATAAAAGGGTAAGTCAAGATTAGTGACTGTGGGCATACTTTGAAGAAGTCAGTGTAGAACTATTTGCATTATCCATTCCAGACACTTGCCTGAGTAATGCACTCTTTAATCCTATGATCCTGGGATCTTACCATTCTATGAAAATTAATTAAATCAGAAAATGAGTGCTGGGTTTTACTTAGAGAAGAATAACAATATTCATATTTTCAGAAGTGAGTTCTTGTATTTCCATTGGAACGAAGAACATATTCCAGCATGTGTGCTTTCAGTATTAATTCATTCATTAAAATGGTATTAAAATAATATAAAGGGACTGTTCTTGAACTCACAAAACCTTACAAATACTTAATGAAGTGAAATTTGCACAGAGCTGTGCTTAAGTATTATATAGTGGTTTTCCTCTGAAATACAGTATGACAGTGTTCTCAATATAGCATTTGGGCTGGAAAATAATTACTTTAAAATTATGTGATTGGACTTAGATAATATAATTTCCTACATTTGTTATATTTATGCTTTAAGCATTTAATACAATAATTTAAGAATTAGTAAAAGATTTTTTTAAAGTAAATCTGTGTCACTAAAAATGATTTTGTATTACAAAAAGGATCCAGAAATAAGTTCACTTTCATATTGCATATTAGTCTACTTTTTGATTTAATAAAGAAACAGTAATGACAAAACTTTTAGTGAGCTAATTCCTTACAGAACTATTGATTGACAACGCTCCCAAATTCATTCCCCTAGTCACAAACCAAAAGAAAAGTATGTGTCTAGTTCCTTTATCTCAGACAAGTCTCCGTTCTTGAAAGGCATACCTTTCCTTCTCCTGGTCATTCTTCCATCACTGACGGGTACTGCTGATAGGGAACCAGGCAGTACCTGCCTCTCAGGGTGTAAAAGCTTGCCTCATTCCTGCCTACACTCCTGTGAATCAGTTCTATGAAAGCAGGCTGTTCAGTGATCACCTAGAGCCAGAGCATCTGACAGACGTCATAGTATCGCTGAATAATTTAGATTGGAAGGGATCTCTGGAGGTTACCTCATCCAACATCCTGCTCAAAGCAGGGCTGGCTTTGAAGTTAGATCAGGTAGTTCAGAGTCAAATCCAGTCAAGGTTCAGGCATCTCCAAGGACAGAGATTCCATAGCTTCTCTGTGCAAGCTGGTCTGATCTTTCATCACCCTCACCCTGAAGAATTTTTTCCTTAGATTCTATTGCAATGTCTCTTGTTGAAACTTGTGTCTGTTGCATCTTAACCTCTCATTGTGCACTTCTCAGAAGAGTAGCTCCATCTTCTCTATAACTACTCATTAAAGGAAGTTAAGACAGCATTTAAGTCTCCCATATGTTTGCTTACGTAGCCATAACTCGATTTTACTCAGCTGGATCGTACTCCACTTCCTCAGACTGTCACTCGGCACAGAAACCTGTAAACAGACCTTACCAGCGGAGAGCTCAGTGGGAAGTACCTTCTTCATCCACGCTTGCCTTCTGCCACACTTGCTTGACTTCCTGCATGTTGGAACAGACAATTCTTCTGCTTTGAGGAGGTTGATCTAGAGTTTTCCTTCTCTCACCTTGGTGTTCCCTTTGCTGTCTCTCACTCTTCACCTTCACCACCATTCCTCTTTCTCTCTCTGCCTGTTTTCTGCCTTTTCTTAAATGTGTTTTCCCAGGAACACCACCAACTCCACCGATGGGCTCAGCTGCATCCTGCAGAGGGTCTGCTGTGGAGCCAGCTGTGTCCAGCACAGGGCAGTCCCTGATCTCTTCCCACACAAGACACCCCTGCAGCCCTCCCACTACCAAAACCTTGCCACCTACACCCAATACAATACTATATTTCTGTGTATTTCCAAAAGAGTGTGGCAATCATAGTTCTTACTTCTGAAGACACCCTGGGACTTTGGGGAAGCAAACACTTGCATCTTTCTGAACTATGATAAATGCTTTAAAATGCTTTAACATCTTACAGTGATGTGACTACAGATACCTACCATTAAAAACTGGACCCAAATCATGACTTGCAGCATGTGACTCACTGGAAAGTTACACAGGCTGTGCAAAATTCAAATGGTGACTATTTCTGTTAACTTTTGCTCTAAATTTGCAGTCTGTAACCTAAGATCTTAGTCATTGCTCACCTGCATCAGAGTAAATTGGTTTAATTTGATTTACTTAATATAATTGCTTGCAATTTATACTAATTAGTATCACCTTCAGTTTACTTCCGACTCTATATATCACTTTCATTAAATCTGTAGAGATAGATGCATTTGTTCTTTTGAGGCATCACTTAAACTGGTAAGGATATTTCCACTTGAAATAGCTTTTTGCCAGAACACAGTTACAAAACCAGCAAAATATCAACAATACATTTCTTTCAAATATACTGATTTAGGATTTTGTAAAGTAAAAGGTGTGTGGAATTTCAAAATTCTGGTTGAAAAGACTAGTATTTATTCATTCAGTGTAAAAATATGGCATCTATGTTGATAAAGGAAGGATACTGGGGTGTGAGTGGGTGAGTTGTTTGGGGTTTTTTTCACTTGGACTTCAAAGCGCAATAACAGTAAACTAAAAAGGTAACTACAGAAAAGTATTTTCTTTTGTATAAGAAGTGTTCTGGTTTTGTGGATATTTACAGTGTATAACTGTTAAATTTTATTTCTTTGTGTCCTGCTGTGGCATAAAATTATGGTAGCAAAAGGTCAGCCCAGGTTTCCTATACTTCTATTGCTTATTAAGTGATTGTTCCATTGTGTTTCCTTCTTATTTTTTTTATTTCTCCGAATATAAGCTAATATTTAGACCAACTAAACTGTTTTAGGTTGCATAACAATATTGAAACTGTGAGTTCTTTAGCCTCCAAAATAACCCCACAATACTTCTTCCTTGTGCCAACATTTTACTTATTATTGGCCCTCTAGGGCCAAGGAGCCAGAGCTACACAAATCCTGGCTTCTCCATGCTGCAGAGCTAAAGTAATCCAGCTGTAAAGGGAAGCTGAGTGAGTGTGAGATTCCATCTCCAGAGCAGTGCAAAGCCACAGACTGGCTGTGAGAATCTGATCCAGAACACATTTCCTTTGATCTAGGGTTTTTTTTCTATCTAAATGCCTACACTTATTTCTCTGCAGTATCTGTATTCATATCCCCAAGTCATATTTTGTGATGTGTGCTTTATCCTTTCAATCTCATAAATGTATTAATTTATTTGTATGCCTTTGAGTTTTCACCCTGTCTTGCTTGCTATTCTTATGAACCGCTCCTTTCACATCCACAATCTCATTTCTGACATGCTAGTTTCATTTCCCTTTCCCCACTACCTTATCCAAACAGCAAACCAGAAATAACATAGCTCAGAAGGTAAATTTGATTGTCCCTACCACCACCAAATGTTGACATATAAGGAACCTAACACATTTAACTTGCACATTTGTTCCTTTAATAACGTAATGTCTGTTTAACCTAAGCAGCCAAAAATGGAAAGAGGATTCTTGGTGTAAAAGCAAGGCTTCAGTAAGGGAAATTTGTTCACCCTGTGCCTTTAACAGGAAAAGCAACAAATAAAACGATGAGGTAGCTACTCCACCTCAGGAAAGGTTTCCTAATACCTCCCTCCCTAAGTCTCTTTTTGTGGCTCTAGGCAGTAAAAAGGAAGTAGCAGAGAGCATAGAAGCAAGAAAATAGGTCATTCCTTGTTTAAAAGTTCATGCTGCACAGCGGTTCCTGTCCTCAAAAGCTGTTTTATTGCAGAAAAGCAGCAGGCTCAGTGTAACACATTGTGCAAAAGTTATTCACTGCAGTCTTTCAGGGGTTAAAACAAAACAAAACACCAAAAAAAAAACCCCAAACCCTACCAAACCCAAACCACAAAAGACCAAAACACAGAATAGTTGCCATAGTAAAAGAAGAACCTGTGTTTTACTAGAACAAAGCCAACATTGCATAATGCAGTTCTGATCAACTCTTCTTTTGATATAACAGTTTGCTCTCAAGGGAAGAATTTAAATCATTTATGTAGATCCATAGATTTTATCTTGATTTGACTTAGAAGAACTACTGTCTGGAAGATGCAGAACTTCACTGACTCAGTAAGCATGCATGTTAACTATCTTCTGTCCTCTGGTACTTGCTCACAGATACTGCTGACAAACAGTAAATGTATAAATGTCACAGACAAGGAGTAACAATACAGGTGTGGTTGACATTAGCCATACACAGAGTAACAAAAATTTAAAATCATTTTCTGGGGTTCTTAATTATTTTTATGGTGGTTGGCATTGCACTTCCCCTTTCATTACACTGACACTATTTTCATCAAGATGCTTAGCAGGTTGCAATGCCTCCCCAGTCAAACCTCTAAAGTATCAGCTATGTCTGCATTACATCTCCTTCACTGGTAATGTGATACTGTTAACCAGTCTCCTTCTTGAGTTCTGTAGAACTTCTCTCTTTGACCTTTCAGGTACAGGCTCAGAGAGAAGAGCCCTAACTCACAGTGCTCCTTGATAAAACTTCCATTCACTGATAGCTGTATTTAACCCACAGGGTACACCAATCTTCTCAGTAATTCACCTGTTGCTATTCAAGTTTCAGCAGTAAAGTTATGTGATGAACACAGGCTGATTCACTTCAAAGAAGTACTTACCATTCAATCTTCCTCTCTTCTGCAGAGAGGCTTTTGTCTAGTGAGGGGAACATGCACAGCAAAGTTAATATGCCCATGAGAGATTACATTGAACAGGACAGGACAGGGAGAAAGGAAAAACATCAATAGATCATAGATATTTAATGTGAATCTAAAATGCATCGCTATGGATTTGTATGATTTCTAGACTAGGCAGAAGCAATGGCTAGACAAAGGTGCACCAACTGCATCCAGGCATAGCTCTGAGATCACCATGATACAAATATAGCGTCTCTCACCAGCTGCTGAATGCTCCACGACCTGTGCTGCACATAGTGCTCAAAGAGAGTCATGAACTTCTCTTACTAGCAAAGATCTTATTAGATCTTAAGTAATCAAATACCAAGATCAGCAAGTGATTGTACCTGGTACCCATACATTAAGAATCACATACATGTATTACACTGTATAAAAAGACAAGGATTGAGGCAAGTATCAGATAGACAAAAATAGGCAGGCAGAACAAAAGGCAGCAGCAGATGCAGATACCAATATTAAAAACTCTTATGAAATATTTTTAGTTCAGCTCAACACCAGTGGAGGTTATTTTTGAACACCAAGGAGAAGTAGCATGAGTAACATAGGGAAACATACCAATACAGGGAAATAGAGTAGATGCTACTAGCAGCAAGCTAAATTGAGGAAAAAAACTCCTGCATTCTCTCCCATTGGTGTCAAAAACGTGGTGAGTTTTCTAGTCACATTTCTGTATTTCTTTGGTGATCCTACTGTAACAGCAGACAAGGAAAAATTGGTCTTTTCCATATGCAGTGGCTCTGACTTAGGGGTCAGAATTTGGACAAAAGTTAGGCTGAAAATCAGGCCCTAGAGTAAAGTCTTATGAAAGATCATTAATACGCTATGGAAAAGAACAAGTCTGAAAACGCCCTCCAGTCTGACAGTCCTTCTAGCTCTCAGAATCCTCTTCAGCTCTTCTCTTTAAAAAGCCACATCTTTTTTTACAATGCATATCATGACACAGGCCTAATTTGCCTGTATCGTGTCTTCATTCAATTATATTCTTCCACACACATCCCATGGTCTGCAAATTTCATGTGCCAGTTTTATTTTTGTTCTGCACTTCTATTCATATGATCCTATTTTCTTTCTCATCACTATGCCTAAAATTGGAGCATTTTTTCAGCCATTTTAACCTCTTCCAATTTTCTACTTAACCAAATTCAGCACCCGCCATTAATTCTGCCCTTTTATTGGGTGCTCCAATCAACATTTTACCAAGAACCATATAGCCCTGCTTTGAAATTCCAGCCTGACAATTAAGACAAAGGAAATTTTAAGGATCAAGAAAAACATAATGATCCTACAGTTTGATGAATATGATGATTAAAAGTCTCAAGTTAATTAATTTGAGATAATGATGGAATAAAAACTTGTATCTTAATGGAAGATGATAATCTAATTGTAAAGCTGCTCCAGATGTGAATATACCAGAGGGACATACAAGAGAGTGTCAAAGTTCAGGTTTATGTTGCTGCAAGAAGGAACATAAGGTCTCTTCTATGAATTATACAAGAGTAAATACATCCAACTTACACGGTGAACTGCAAAGCACCCCATTAATATTGCTATTGGAGAAGTTCAGAGACTAGCAATACCTACGAAAAAAACATTTATGGAAGAAAGGCACCTCTCCAGACCTTTCCTGAAATCCCTCCCCAAGCCACCAAACAGCTTTCCTCTCCCCTCCATCACTCCAAATATATTAGGTTATTGGAAAACCCTTACTCCCTTAGGACCACTTCAGATTTGTGATATACATCCTGTGCTGCATATTACAGCAGGTAAGAGGATCTTTTGGCTTGCATTCTAACAGAGAACAAATAAAAATCAAGTGCAACAGAATAAAAACATGTCTCAATACAAGACATCCTTCCACACAACTGAGCTCAAGTATCAAGTTCTCATCAGATTTATCGTGACATTAATAAGAAGCATAAGTCTTGCACAACTTTTGTCTAAGCCATTTAGTAAAGTATTTCACTGCCAAAGTTTTCCTCAGAGACTTATCTTCAAAAGGAAATTAGAAGGCTCTCCAATTCCAGGGTCACAAATGTTCAGTTCCATGTCTTTCTCCCTCAAGAGTTACTACTTTTCTGGCACAGTTAATAAATAAAAGTTAAATGTGACAAATGAAAAATTGAAAGATAGGACCTTCTCCTACATACTAAAAATAAATTTATTTAATGAAATCTTACAGTGCCAAAGCTGGACTGTCCTAGTGCTGACAGAGGAAAACCAGAAAGGAGAAGCAGGCAAAGAGCAGCCCTCAGAGCCTGTCAGTTAACTTTCATTATGATAGGAAAAATATGGTGCTACACCGAGATCCCTTTTTTCAAATACTAAAGAAATCTCAAAAGTAAGAGTGAAATATTGCGTGCAAATTATTTGTAGCTCTATTAATAAATAGAAATATGCAAATCAGAGATGTTTTTCTGTTATGCTTATTTTAAAAGAATATTGCAAATTGCAATATACATGCAATAACATTGCCTTTGGTATATGTTGCTTACTTTTGGGGTCTTAAAGCAGATACAGGAAGGCTAAAATCAGGGAATTCCTATTTATGAGTGGAGCTGGAATGACATTTCACATTTGTTTTTGAGAGAGATACAGGAGAAGCTGTGTATCACTGACCTTCAGCTCATGAGTTCCCTGCCTTTTGAAATCTCTTTATATTCTACAACTGAAAATGATCTTTTTGTGGCTTCATGAAAGAGAATCCCGTTACTGAATTTCAGGGTCCAAACCATTTCCTGTTTTAAATGCACATCCTGTTTTATCAGCTCACTATTTATTAAAAAAAAAAAACAACAAAAAATTTAGTTTTTTTCAGATACTCATTTATTTTAAAAACTTAACTTCTGTACATATTGAGATAGTCTTTATCTTAGGGTTTTTTCTGGAAAATGTTCAGGATTCTCAAACCTTTCCCTTTTACTTTCACCTTGAAACATACTGTATTGCCTGCACATATATATTAAAAAGTATTTTTAGTTAGATTTTAACACATTTCTGAAGAAAGCAAAAGTATTTTCCCACTTTCTTTCTAGCATAAAAGAACAAGACTAATGGAGTGAGAAAAAAATCAGATTTTTTTCCAACTGTTTCGAAACACAAAACACTTGAAAAAAAGTTGTCTGAGAAAAACGTTTTCAACAGTGCAATTGCTGTTGGAAAATGTTTGGTAGAAAAATCAGTCCTGCTTACAGATCTTCTGGAGATATCCAACTGCCTTTCTAGTCTAACAGACAGACTGTTTAGAGTGTGCATAAAGCAAGAAAATACTGCAAATGCTGTGTGAAAGCCACCTCCTTGAGCTACTGGAAGGAAATTATTGCCCTTCAAAAAAAAAAAAGTGCAAACACTTACCTAATCCATTTTTTTCCCCCGAGGAGTTTGATTCTTAATGTTATAAAAAAGAAGCTAAATTCCATCTGATTACTAGCTTTCAAAAGGGACACAGTAGGTGAACATAAATTGTTTTTTAAAATTGGAAAATCTTGCAAAGCACAGTTAAAAACCCCAACTTAACACTGCAGCAAACCACATCATATGAGAATTAATCTACTACGGAGTAATGTCCCATTTTTGCCAAGACTCACACTTGCTTACTTTTATATTTGTCAATTTTGTTGACTTCAGTGAATAAAACTATATAGAAGTCTTCCCAGAGTTAAGATCTAATTTATGAATTGGAGAAAGTAATAATGAAAATACAAATGACTTAAGATATCTAAACTTCATTTTGAATTCTGTTTACAACAAAAAGATGGCAGTCTGTCTAACTACAGCAGAAACTTAAAAGTATTTTCTTTATTCTGTCTTGTCTCTAGTATTTGGAGTCATAAAAAAACCCACAATATACAAGTTTTTCAGGATATGCAAGTATACCACAGAAACAAATCTGCATTTCAAACTGGAATTTGTGCTAAAAAACTATTTCACATCACGATTTACAAAGATCAGTTCCAGGTGTTTTCTAATTAGCAGAGTAGCAGACTTTGCAGTTGCCATTCACATTATCTGTGTCCACAGATTTACGCTGCATTCAACAGCTTTTAATCCCTCAAAAGCATTTTTTAAAATGTAAAGGAAAAAGTAGATTATGAACTCTGAAAGATTATTGTAACCTATTTCAACTCAGCCTTTCTTACAGAAGCTTTATCCTTTTCTCCCTTAGAAACATCAAAACTCACTTCGTTAGCAGAGCACAAAAATTCTGTCTAAAAATTTTTTTGTCACATACATCTGTTTCTCCTGCCAGAAACTTTCACCACTTCCTTTCCTCATGCAAACCATTAACATTGGATCAATTCTGCCATATTCAGAAAATAGCAAATAATATCTTTCCTCATAATTCCTTTCTCCATCCAAAGACTCAGGGAACTCAGGTAAACAAGAATGAGTTAAATTACAGGTCATAAATCATAGGAAAAAAACCCTATTTTCTGTAATAGCAGAAGACAACGTAACACTAATAGTAGGTCCTTTCCAATGTATTTAATCACCTGTATATATTAGTAAGCTCTTATTGACATTCTTGTCTTCATGACATTCAGTCATGTCACCCTTGAACAGATTCAGTCTGCTGGGTTTTTTAACACCTACCACATTAACTAATCTACTCCTCTCACACTGGCACTCAACTGGAATTGGAGTCCGAGTGGTAAAATAAAGCTGTCACTAATTTACTGCGAACATATTCCCACTCTAGATATTTAATTTACTTATGTCATCTTCAAAAAAAGAGCCATAATAACAAAATATTAATATTGAGGGGGGGTTACCATGCATTTTTATATAGTGTTTTCAACTGCTGATCTCAAGACAGTCTTTAAAAGAAGTTAACTATAATTGCCCTAATTTTTGCTCTAGACAATCAATTAAATACAGTTTTTATGAGCTGTTTACCAGTGAATATATTTGAGTTTTCTAAACATGAACATGTACTTAAATACTGCTAACTGGGAAACTCTTGTGATACAAACCCAAAGGTATAAGTGTGCAAATTTATGAAGCATTTTCCATAGGCTGAGTGCTCAAGAAATATTGAGGAGGAAGGTGAGGTACAATACTATTTTCTTCCTTTTATTGACTCAGTGTTAGTACCCCAAATCAGTGCACTTATCATCATTTTGGTATTTCCTTTCCCATTGATTAACTCAGAATTTGGTCTTCATAAGCTAAAAATTAGACTATTAAGCTCAATGCAGTTACATTGCTATAAAGTCTGGGTTAGTTATCAGTTTTAAATATTTCCAGATCATTAGCCGTGTTGGAGGTTGACATTTCAGAATGCAATTAAAGGCTGGGAATGCATCAGGCCACATGCAAATAACACTTGGTGTGATATGCAATTTCTACTCCTGCTTCAGAGATTCTATAGTGACTTCCTACAATGTTTGCCACTGTTACCTTTTCTTTTACTCTGAAGAGGAATATTACTTCCTTATCTTATGCAGGCATCATTGATTAACTGAGATATTCTGTAGAGATATGATTCATCAAAGTGAAAGCCAAATAAAGGCCACACTGGTGTATGTACAATAAAAAGTGTTGCCTAGTTGAGGCTGGCTCATTACAAATCACCTCACCAGACATTGGCATTATCCCTTTTCTTAGCCTCAGTGGGTCATTTCTACCTCCAAGTAAACATGTTTTCACAGGTGATGTTTGCACCCAGTTGGCTGATTTGGAGTTCTTGTGCAGAGTGAAGGCCAGAGTTCAAATTGCAGCCTCAGGCTTTCACTGAAGACAATGGGAGTCATGAGAACAAGCCCTAGCTTTTGAAAGGCAAGGGGTGCCCTTGAGTTAGTAGGGTAATACATGGGTTCAATAAGCTAAAATCCTTACAAGCAAAACAGGATTGTTTTCATCATCTCACTGTTATCACTCACACATGAAAAAACGAAACTTGACAAATGAAAAGTAGATGTACATCCAGTTAAAGCCAGGTAGTGACATAAAAGAATAAAGAAGTAAATGCATCACATAAGAGCAACTCTTTTTCTTCAGACCTTTTTTCATGATAGACTTTAAAGAAGCATTCATAACCAGAGCATGTAGCATATGGAAATTTGGTGTTATAGTGCAAGAACTAAATACCTATTTCATAAGTATAGCTTAAGAGAATAACAGAATTAAGCACAGTACAAGAATTTATTTACTGTACTACACTAATGATTAATCTTGTCAAGGAAATGACTGAGTAAATTAAATCTGCTGTTTAAGCTGTTCTTACTAGCCAAAATATTTATGGAAATAAAGATATATTATGAACACATTTGAAGAGGTAAAAAATATTCAGGAAGTGGGGAAAAAATGTAAAGGATTGTTGACTACATTAACACTTCCTCAGCAAAGCTAGTTCCATGCTGAAATACATCCACTGTCTATCCAGTACTACAACTTCTAAAAAAAAGATCAGATCCAAACTCTGTTTGCATGCAATGTGAACCATAAATTGTATAATATAACCCTTGCTCTAGACCACTTTACAAAGAAGAACTAGAAAGAACTTAATCAAGTGCTCAGTCTTAGTAAAATAGAGAAATCTCTTCATTTTAATTGAGCTATTTAGATTCTTCAGCATTTGTAGGGAAGGCTGGAGCCTTAAACAGTATATCAGAAATAATTTAAAATTTGTATTTGGCTGATTTTGAGTATGGATTCCAAATTATTTAAATCTTCAAATATTCTAAATCATTGTAAAATGCTGAGAATATTCAGTATATTCTGGAATTCATCTTTCTCAGATGAATCTGACAACAGTATTTCTGTGGCCATATGCCATGGGCTCTTACAGATTAAGAGCATGCAGGTATCTTTGTTCCATAAAACCTAAACCATCAGCTCATCAAAACTACTTATTGCAGGTTGCTGTGCTATATGACTACTTTGCTGTTGTTATTTGCCTTTAGGAAACTGAAAAATCCAAATCATTTTGTGGCTATTTCTTGTAGGAACAAATCGGGAACTTTCCAGAAAAACATTTCAGCTACGTTTGTTGGGGAAAGAAACTTGTCCTTGGCCATCTGTGGATTAAAAAATGGAACTTCCTGGTGCCATGAAACCAAGCCTTCAAGAAGCACTAAAGCCTCTTACAAAATTCTATATATCTTTGACCCTGTTACTGCTTCAATGTAAGGATATAATCATACTTAATGCTATAATTATTAACATGGCTATATATTTCAAATTATTTATTATTTATTATTAGAAGGCTAGTAAAGTTTAATCTTATTCAAACAGGTGCAGAGTGCACAATCTGATGAAGAAAAAAGTATTTACAGCTGTTGTGAGTGAGCCTAAAATAATTATGAAAATCATTAATCAGAGCCAATTGAACAAATTGTGTTTAAACTACATGCAACCGTGGGCTCTTGGCTTAAAACAAAATTGTGTGTTTTCTTTGCTTCTCTCACACTTTCCTTGCTGTTCTCTCTTCTTTTAAATCATGAATCCCTTTATATTCGTGTATTCTTTAAGGCAGAGTGAGGTATTTATCATTCAGCTTCCTTCTACTAAGCAGGACATCTGTGCATGTTTATTTAACCAGCTTCAAGACTGAATCTGCAGTTTCATTATTTGCATGGTTATTCCTACTGCCTCCAGTGGAGATGGCTCTGTAACAATTTGCAGGCATTGTGTTCAAAGCCTGTTCCTTTTCTCCAGAGTTCACAGAATTCAGCACATGCTTTTAGGTACAGAGATTAGGAAGTCTTGTAAAACAAAAGAATTTCTTGCTTCAAAACAGCAAGAAGAAGTATAGATATAGAAAAGATGTCTCAGGTGGCTGGATAGAAGTAAAATATTTGAGTCCTTATCTTAAACATATGCTTTGCCAACTAGCCAATTTCCTCACCTATTTCAAATGGGCCTAAAAAAGGAAAGCTAATGAACATGACATGAAGATGCACTGATTAAGACTCCAACACTGGGATAGTCAGACTTCTATTCCCAGCCTTACTTTTGTTTTCTGTATTAACAGCCATTGGCTAACTGTAGGAATAGTCTTACAAAGAGGGACTATGAATATTAAACCCTTTGTTAAGTAACAACCTGACTGCAAAACCAGAGATGGGGTGGTCCTTGCCCAATGGCTGGTTGAAGGGCAGCCTTGCAGAACACAAGGGTCTGAACTTCCTCTAGGGAGCCAGTAAATCCAAGGTCCTTGTTTTTATCCTATTAAGGCTGGGAAGCATCAATCTCAGCTGAATATTTTTTTTTATATATAGAATCTGCACTGTCAGTATTATGTGTATTCCAAGCAGAGCTGTCAATTTTAGGCCTTTCAAAGAATTTAGGCTCAGGGATGGCTGAGCTGTAAATTTCAGGCAGGCGTAGGAGAAAGACAAGTAACAAGCACACAACTCTGCTGCAAGCGTAGCAGTTCTGCGCTTGCAAAGAAGAAATGAAGGCACCTAGGAATTTGGTTTGGTAAAACTGAGTCTACTGTACAGTTTTACATGTATAACTAAGGAATTCTGTGGATTTGTTAGCCACTTAAATTTTGCTGATTTAGTACACAATGAAGTTGCTTATGAATATCATCAACAATTAACTCTTGGTCTATAGTTAATTTGGGGGAAAGATGCTTCCTGCATAGTTCTCTATCTGTAGATAAACTGGAATAGTTTGTAAGTATCTGGCAATTTGTATAGTTCAAGCATCACAAATTGAATTGTTAGTATGTACATAATTTCTTACCAAAAACAAATGTAAGATTTTGACTATTAGTACAGAGATATTTATCTATTAAAAAAACAGTCAATGAATACATTCAAGTCAGGGTTCTCTTTAAAATTTTAATAAAACTAATATGTATACATAAGATTGTGCATATGAACAGCATATTACATGCTTTTAGCAGCAGACAAGATGACAGTTGGATTCAGGTGTACCAAAATATTCCAAAGAGGTCAATGGAATGTTGTTTTTCACTGCCTCTATTATGTTCCTTAGTAGCTCATTTGAAGAAACAAGAGTCTACAGATAAAATTATTATACATTTTTTGGCCGACAATAATTAGCTCCCCTACAAAAACTTCCTGACAATTACATGTCAGCACAGTTGTGTAGCAACCCACCAAAAACAGTAGTTCACATGGTGTTCCAGTTTTATTACAGGAGTCCAACTGAAAAAATTCTATCAAATTAAACAGATTTTGAAAGGCAATTTCTCTCCCTCAGAGAAAGCTCAACCTTTCTGCTGATGCCAATTCACAACTTGTTGAAGCAGAGCTTAATCCCATATGAACATCTTGAGAACAACTGGAGAAAAAAAACAATAAGGAATGCCTTCAGTTACATATAGCATCTATCTGCAAAAACTCTTCCAGGCAAAATACCTACAGTCTTCTACTTATCCCAGGTCTCTTCACTCTTTTTCAAGACAGTACTTAACTGTGTAGTAATCAGGTGCACATTATGATTCTGCTACTTTAATATCTTAAATCCTCCTTTCTGCTAAACATAGACCTATGTATGAGTAGGTAACTGAGCAGGTAATGTAATTGTCATGCAAGCATTTTCCTATATCATGGCCATTAATCTTAGCATATTTCTTAGGAACAACCTTACTAGAAGAACAATAGTATTCAAAACAAAAACTTGGCATAAAAAAAAAGTTGCTATTTTGCTTTTTCCTTGAATTCTGTATCACTTTAACACATAAAACTGCTTTTCTTATTGGCAGTTGTCAAATGCCAAATGTTAATTAAATTCATGACATTAGAATCAGCTAGGTTCTTTCTTACATATGGTAACTGGCGGAAAAAATGAACGTGGTACCTATACTAGTTTTTTTTGTAAAATGTTCCTAGTTTTCAGTGATCATATAATTTTATCCTGCATTACATAAAATCAAAACAACAGACATTCAATGAAAACATGTAGCTATTTATCTCGTCTCCAACAGCAAAAAAAGAAAATGCTAAGGAAAGAGTATAAAACCAGGATTATTATCCAGATTATACTTTGTATATAGTCCCTCAAAATAGTTTCCAAACATAAAATTCGCATAAGTTTCAGATTCATTAAGGAAGATAAAGAATGCTTGTCTTTTTCAAGGTCAAATAAATTACTCTGGATCTTCCTTATATCTCCTGGGACCAAGATCTGACTAGATGACATTAACAAATCTGATTTACCCTGATGAGGTCTGATAACCCTTAGAACTCATTTATTCCTTCAAGTAGATTCCCCGTTCATAGTGAAAGGGAAAAAGAATGTCTTCATTCTTCTTGCTTGAGTACAAGAGGCTGCATACTTTCACTACTTGAGCTAGTAACATATCCCAACCCAGGTTTTTGGAGTTTGTGCACCTCAGACTCAAAACTTTGTATGAATCAGGCTCTTTGATGCACTTTTCATAAGTTAAAATCTCATTTTTAAATGCAAAGTCTCATGAACTTTTGAACCTCTTCTGTTTCACCATGAAATTCTATTTTAAAGTGATAAAAACTGCACTAATTAAATTGGATGTGTTAAATTGTGTTATAGATCTCTTAAACCACTGTAGACATAGAAAGGGAAGACTAACATGACAGCAGTTGGATTCTCAGTAAATACCTAGAATATATCAGCATACAGGAAAAAATGATATTTTTACAAAAAGTAGAATAAAAGATGAAAAACGATGAATCACATGGAAGCCCATAATCTTATGAGTGTCATGTCAGCCTGGCAGGCATTCATTTTGGATAAGTAATCTTAATATCACAGGATAAAGATTATATAAAGGAGTTGCCAATATTTTGTTATGGAAATGAGAATATTGAGGGTTAAAATAGAGCCGAGCAATTTCTTTTCATCACCAAGTGAGAAGATCAGCAAAACCTCACATGGTGCATCTTTCTGCATCTCTGTGGGAATTCTGCTTCTTGTGATCTGCTGCTGCCACATTTAATGTGCTGAATTTATTATACACAAAGTTGTCTGACTCACAAGTCCTTTTTATTTCCTCAGCACAGATACTGCTTTATGTTGTTGTTCAACAGCATAAAATGGTTAACTAGTACATGTTTTTGCACTATATATACCCTACAACACAACAAAAAAGGACATGGGCTATCAAATATATTAAATGTGTACTAAAAATAAGTGTCTGTGCCACCTGCACGTTATTTGCAAAACAGCCTCTAATTCCTTCTCCAGGTTCCTCTTTAAAACATTCATCATATACGATGATTCTCGTTGTTGATCTCTGACCACATCACCTGTCATCCCTGAGGAAGGCATTAGTCTGTTCAGGACAAGAAGTCATTTTTTCTAGTTGTCAATAAAACACCTGAACAATTAATAACATTAACATTTTTGCTCCGTTTTCTTATTTGAACCACAGTGCAGCAAAGCACCAGCTGAGAGCCAGGCCCCTTTCTTATTGGGATTAGTGATATCACTGCACCACTAAGCGGCATCAGTGAGGAAACAAGGGTGGGACAGCGCATAACTCTGCTGTAGAGAGTCACTTTTATTTGGGCATCTTTTATACATAATATACACAATTGAAGATTACTCAGATATCATTTACTGGCTAACACAGTAGATAGCAAGGACTAACATACACATAGCATAAGCATTAACCTCCTTACCAACTCCCCCACAGGGACACATAATACAGCTGATGAGCCTCTCCCAGCCAGGCAATTGTCAGGCCAGTGGACAAGGGTTGGATCTGTTTTTTCTTGGAACTGACTGATGCTTGATGTTGCTGAGTTGCTGTCTTTTAATGCTCTGCTTTGTCTTGTTTGTTTTATACTTCTTCATATCACTACTTTTCCTCTTGTATCCTTGAGCTGCTGACTACTAGTATCTCAGCTACTGCACTTCTGTTTGTGTTTTTACTTTTCTTATCTTGCATAGCTTTAGTTCACATACATTCTTATTTACAATTTTACTGAGAAAAAGAATTTTCTCAGTAAAACTGAGCCTTCGTCACAGAGCTGTCATGCACCAGACTAGGCCTGGATCACATTCAGCTGAACCCTTAGGCTGTGGGTTACAAGAACAGCAGCATTCACAGCTGATCAGATTTACTCAATGTTAGTGGTGAGCCTGGATTATACTCTGGCCATCCCTGCTGAGCTCAGTGCCTTATCTGCTAGGCCACATTGCCTGCCTTCAGTAATGGCACATACATTGCCCAAACCACTGTGCTGAAGAACACCATTAAGATCGCAAAGTCATATTCAACACTTGCACATGCTGTAATTGAGTTAGTGATATCACCTAATTCACTGCCTTTTCTATTTATACATTCTGATATAGACTAATCATATGATCACCTACTCTTTTAAATAGGAGTCCTGCATTATTTAGCCCTCATTTAGGAAGGAGCTCTTCAATATTCTGCTGCCTTCCACTTCCAGCGCCTTATTTGTTGCACATTATTAAAGACAATTATTAATTCCTTATGGCATTCCCTGTGCAGTTCATCTCTGCAGTTAACTACAAAGTTTAACCACAAATTTTGGCTGTGCCATTCAGGATAGCTGGGACCCCACTTCTAGACCAGAAGACATTTATATAACACTTAATTGTTGTTTCCACTCATGCCATTAAAATACAAAGCTCTAGCATCAAACAATCTTCAATATTACTGTGGTTTATTCTTGTTCCAATAGTAGCTTATAGTCCAGTTTTAATAATCTACTACCCCTTTTCCTTCAATTTTTGAATGTCATGAAAAGTAAAGGCAGTCAGAGTCAGGAAATACCTCAGGTCTGTAGGAAGTCATTTAAAATAACAAGCCTATAAAAACAAGGCCTGCAGCATTGGTGTCAAGTAAGGATTTAACTGTTGTACATTCTGCTGTTTGCAGGAATTCTCAATCTCTCTCTATGCCTGCCCAAGGATCCAGGGGGAAAGATGAAATGAGAAACATTGAGGGAAATCTATCGACAAACAGTTTAATTCATTGTCTGTGAATAAAAATCACAGACCTTTAGGTAACGGTTATTTCCACAACTGACTTTCACCTGAGACATTTGGTCAGAACTTGAGGCCTAACTCCTTTTAGACTCCAATTACTTCTTTCTATCAGTACAACCGGGTCCAGTCCCAATTCCAGTCTGAGTTCCTGAAAGGTGAATCAAAGCACTGCATATATATTTTACATAAGCAAGGGATGTTTACGAAGTAGACAACCACCTGTTCTCTTCTAGTTTAAGAATAAGCCTTTATTGTGCACATCACTACGGCAATGTAAGAAATGTGTGTTGAAGAGGAAAACCTTGTGTCTGAAGCAACACAAGAAAAAGTAGGTGTCCAAATCTCACATATAACTACAGTTCAAATAGGTGTATTTAGTGTCCATCAGTGCTTAGTTCCTAATGTCTTCTTTCTTGTCTCCAGGAGCCATGTAAACAAGACATCACTACCCAGATCTGGGAATTCTGGATAAAAGGAATCAAAATTCTCATTTTATAAAACAGGAGTGAAGAGGTAACAGTTGTCTGCAGAAAAGTTTACTTTTGCTTTATACCTTTGGTCAAAATCAGGTGTTTTCTTGAATATAGTTTCAGTTGTGTATGTGATCAGCATATCACTTGCCTAGCATTTTTGTTATGTGTTAGTATCTCCAAAAACCTTACTCTTATCCCTGTCAACCTACAAAAATCATACTGTCATAATGCACCAATGTAACTATGTCCATAGAAACCTAAGAATTAATACTGTTCTAGCAAAATAAATGACATGTATATTTTATTTTCTTTCCCAAATGTAATGAGCTATACAGATAAAAATAAGCTCACAGAACAGAGGGCTATACTGTTTCAGTAGGAAATCAAATGCTCCACTAGGTCACAATCTCATTAGGTCTGACTTTCCCATTTATAATAAAGTTTCCTCTCTCTGATTTATTTAAGAATTTAGAAAGCAAGCTTTCTGGAGTACAGACTCCCAATTAATTAGTTCCAATTAATAATGGTATAATTTGGGGATCTATTAATTAGTAATGAGAGGGTGTACTTTCCACAAATATACTAACAATTTTTCATTTTAAAGATTATAGAGTTTTCACACTTACACCACCTTTTTTTCAGCAAAAGCAACATAAGCCACATATTTTGCTTTCTATTTGAAGAAACTCCCGATAGTTGCATGTAACTTAAAAATAAGTATGCCCAAAGTTTCTTGAAGTAAGGACTATTGATTTTTTTTTCTCTCTTGTGCAGCTCAAGTTCAGTGTCATTCATCTGCTGTACTGCATGCATGACGTATTGTCTGATACAGGGTCTTGATTTTTTAATAAGAATTTTGCATTTTGGCAGTCAATGAGACTGTCTCAGATAATTTATGAACTCCCTTGCTCACGAATTAAACTGATGCGGTTCTGGAGAAATCCATGGACAATTTTTTGTGTGTGACAGCGTGATGCATGTTTTCCATGATGAAGGGATACTCTCCTAACCCCTCATCTTTCTGTAGATATTAAGCACTGATAGTCTTCACTTTGCTGAAAAGGACCTCTCATTTATAGCACTCATGCTTACTAATTTAACTATAAAGGTCAATTAACTGGCTGAAGTGATCAAATGGGTCAGTAGTAAAACAGCCATTGCAGCAAGGACTTATCTACTATCAATGTAAATCCTTTCTCCCTTTTAATAAGACAAAAAAATAATATCAGCTGTCCATTGCATATGTCTTGTTCACTGTTTCAGGTTCAGTTTTGTATGGGGCAATTAAAGTTATGTTTGCTGGAATGTATTTCAACACAATTTAGCAGGAAGCAGTAGGTGGGAAAAGTGGAAAGAACACAGCCACAGGTTTGGATTAACTGAGCACAACCTTTGCAGTGGACAAATAGTGAACAAATTATTTTTATGTAGCAGGCCAGCAGAATGTAAAATACACATAAATTCCCATAATAAAATTAAACACAGAAATGAAGATTACCCTGCTGATTTTCCGGGCATGAGCATTGCTAAGACATGAGCTTTTATAGAGCTGTTGGTTTGGGGTTTTTTTGTTGGTTTGTTGTTTGTTTTGTTTTTTTTGGGGGGGGGGGGGGGGGGTGGGGGGGTGACACTGCTTAACTCTACCTCTTCTTTAGGAGGTTCAGCATTTTGCAGATTTGAAGAGTTTACCAGCAAGAGTACTGGGAGTGTTACATTTGTCATTGATTCAATTCTCTACTTAAAAGATGCTTGATGGCTTATATTTTGTTCCTTCCTGTGCCCTTGCAGTCCTACTGATCTAATGAACCTAGGTTCTTTCATAGCAACACATCAACATGGAACTGACCCAGAGCTGCTACCCAGCTCATTAGAGTTTACACCTTCTTACCTGTCTTTACCTTGCAGTTGTATAGTGATTTTGGAGGAGATGAGGGAATTATCTGCAAATTGGATATATATTTTTTGTTAGGTAGCCAAATTTATACAGGCCTATATAAGTAAATTGCTACTTTTTAAGGTGGTTTATTTGGCTGAGTCTTTCCATATCCATTCTGAGTACATATGCTCTCCTTAAAGTACCGTAAATCTAACTGTCCCCTAAATCACCTTGGAGACTTCTGTCAAACAGAATAGGATTAAAGCTATCAAGAGTATTCCGAAGTATATGTCTTTCTAAAAATCATAATACTGGTTTTATTTTACATTTATGACAATGCAAAAGAATATTGATTTATCCAAGGGCAGCAAAGAGACTTTCTGAAAGTAGTGAAAGGGATTCTGAATTAGAACGATGAAGTGCCTAATGGCTGATACTCTGGCAGAAAGCAGCACTCTATCATTACAATATATGCAACAGTCAGGCTTTTGCTAAAATGTGTTTAGCTTTAGAATGTATTATTTATTAAATAAACTTGACTTTCATTTGCCTCTCATTTTCTCCTCCCTTTTCCATTATTCTAGGATATTTTATAGCCATTTGTATTCAAAACAAAATGTTAAGATTGTAGAGTGTTTCCTCCTAGATGAGTGGTTTAAAAAGTCCAAAGAAATGTATAACAAATGGCAGCATGTATCTGGTGAAGACTTGCTAGTTGCTTTTTCTTGCAAAGTTATATGATTTTGTAAGCCTGGCACTTCATTAAGTAAATGTCTTCAATTTTAAGAGGTAGTTGCCTCACTCTTTAATTTGGATACTTCTGATGTTACAGTAAAGATTTTTTATGTTGCAGTTACTGAAAATAGCTTAGCTATCTAGCTTCTGAATCATTATTTTAATACTTTAAAGTATAACCATAATAGAATCACTTCGTCCTCCTGTAAAAATCCAGGAGTGAAGCTAAAAGAAAGCAATAGGATCATCCAGGATCGTTAATAATGTTAAAGAGTAACTAGACTGCGAAGAGGATAAAGAACATCTTGAGATATAACTGCAGAAGGAAATGGCAAGGAAAAAAGCAAACACCATGCAGAACTAGGAGAGCTAAGCTCTAGGGCAAAGTTTTATAATGGAGGTCAAAATGCCATTTCCACCAACACCGCTAAACAGGATACTTAATATTGCTGGAACAAGAATCCTTGCTATTGAGCTAGAAAGACTAAAAGACAAAAACATCTGATTGAGGATTTGAAAGCTAACTAGAGAATTTATCTATACAACTCCCAGTAATTGGTTGCACTGGTTTTTGGGGTGATGTTTTTTTGTTGGGTTGGTTTGGGGGGGTTTTTTTTTGGAACATTAAACAGCTTAACCACATCCTTGTCTCAGTCCTACTTAAAGCCACGGAAGAACATCAAAGGCATTCCTAGCTGCTTCTTTGTAGGTCTAAAGACAATTAAGTTCTTTTTCCCCAGTATCTCTAGCTTGCTGAGTGCCACTCTTGACTAAAAGAGGAAGGAAACAGTCTAATAATGAACATGCTGGAGTGTACTTAGCTATTCATAGCTCAATGTCTTACAGAGAAGACAGGTTTAGTGGCCCAAAATACTAGGCCAAATTCAAATTCTCTTCCTTCCCTCCCATGCACTAAAGAGCAACACATGTGCATGCATGCAAACACATGCACACAGAGTGACTGGGGAGGGGTGTCCTTCACCCTGGAAAAAAAGCTGTATAAAATATTAGGCAAAAAAATTAGAAAATAGTTGCCTAAGGGACAATGAGCACATAAACTCATCTATCACGTGGGCTTCCACTTACTGATAGAAAGATGGGAAAATGAACTGAATGGGCTCACAGCTGCACAAATACACAAAAACAAAGGTAGTTTTCCACGCCAAAGACTTAACTCAGCATGTATTCAATCAAGATTGTATTCTTCTATCTTGGTAATTAGGCTGAAGAGAAAATGTACTTTCTTCTCACATTTCTGCTTTTTTTGTACAAATAAAACTGCTGTCCTCCGCTACACTTCCTATGTAGTTCTTACTTAGTTTTACAAAACTTAATGAACAATGTATTATCCAATAAGTTACTCTATGCTGCATTTCATGGAAAAATCTTAGCATGAAAGCTGAATGCCATTGTATTATTTTGCAAATGTAAAAAAAATTTTAAATAAGGAAACTATCTCAAATGAAATTAATTGTGACAAAGCACGTCAAAAAGAATCAAAACGAAGCAAAATAAAAAAACAGCCACACCCCACCCCCAAGTACAGAAGCCAAGCTTCTGAAGGTGGAACCTGCTGCTGTAAAGCACATCTAGGCAACAACAGCAATAGCATGGATTCCCATCCCTGTGCCAGTGCATAGCTGTGCTCGTCCCACATTTGCACAGCAGTGTCACCACTCCTTACCCTCAATAATAAGATTTCATGTGCGTGATCCTCTTTACCTCTCCTTCTGAAAAGCAGGACCCAGTCCCATCCTTGCCTACCTTCACTCCCCTGATATTCTGCCAAGGTTCTCCCACTTCATCATCTCTATCCTTGCTGCATCACATTAGCTTAACTATGTCTCCATGTTCAGAATGGAAAGTAGAAGTCTTCTGCAAGCAAAGGAAGCTGGGGAGCAAGTTATGTACATATAGCAGCAATTTACCAGCAAATAAAGTTGGTCTTATATAGAAGTTTATCTTACAGACCAAATACAAACCTCCTTACAGAAGATGCCACTACTATCACTTTGAAGTGATCACATTCCATCATTGGTACATGCAACACAGATTCGTAACAGCTGCTAGTGTCACACTGAAATCTTCTAAAATAAAGATTAAAAAAAAAAATATAGCCAACAGTCTGAAACACCTTATCTACAGTGTATTAATGATGCACTTAGGAAAGTTTACTACAAAGGACATAGCACCAATTCACAACTCTTTCCAAGTTATCTGTACCATGTGTTCAAAAAAAAGTCATCATTTAAGACCATGTATCTATTTTGCATATGTTAAAAGACTGTTTTGTACTTGTGGCTTCCAGGGGTGTGGTGGGGGTACACAAAACCAACGTGGCTTACTCAAGTTCAGAAGAGGTACCACTCAAGACTAGTTTCAACAAGATCCGAGGACCACAGAAAGACTCCTGAGGCTATTTGGCTTCAATCAGCAATTTACAGACCACAGGGAATCCATAAATTATTTTTAAGAGAGTAGTGAATTTATCTCTAAAAACCATGATATTTTCAGTAGAATTCAGTGTGCCAGAAAGGGTACAGATATTCACGGAAAAAAGAACTCTTGGACCACATGAAAAACAGACTGGAAAATCTCCTTAATAGAAATGATTAGCCAGCCTGCAGCAATAGAAGCCCCAGTTCATCAAGATGCACAACCAAAAGCTTGAACATAAGCAGGTGAGTTGCATATTTTTTGATCTGATGAAGAATCCAGCACTCTAGTCCTAGAAAGAGCACTTAAGTTTTCAGATAGGGGTAACACATCAACATCCTAGTCTTAAATTATGTTGCAACTGCAGTGAGAAACAGAATACTCTATTGGAATAAGCATGTTTGTTGAGGGGTGGTATGGTTCGTGAATGTGTTACAGGAGATTATCTCAGCTGCAGAAAGAAACTAGGAATGACAAGCTAAGTAGTCTTGAAATTTTTGTGTGTGGGCAGGGTGTATTCTGCTACAGCCTTTACCACTGGAACTCCCCAACAGCCCTGGCTGTCAGCCAACATTCATGATCCCTAGAAACAGAATCAGTAGGCAGAAGACCCATTTCTTGGGCCATTTCCTTTTTTTTTTTTTTTTGGCTAATAGAATTTGCACTTCAGCCAGCTGGTTGGGGGTCTCTAAATGCTCTTAAAATTTGCATAGAAACTCAGTGTAATTAAAAGGTATCCAAGATCAAAAAAGCCTACCAATGCCATTAATTCAAAAACAAGGTTCACCCCTCATCTGCATTTCTTGCTACTTTCATTATGTTAATTTCAAATGGTTTTAACAAAGAAGGTCTAATTTTGAGCCTAGTGCAAACTACTCCCTGTGAAACAATGAAAGCATCACATATATCCAATAGCAGACCTTAGTTGTAAAGGAATAGGTTATTGGATTGGAGGAAGCTTCATATCTTATTTCTATAGACTTAGATAAAAGGGATAATTTGAAGTGTATTGTTGTGTTAACACTGATTTTGATTTCATGGATGTTCTTTGTTTTTCTGCGTAACATGTTTCATTTCAGATAATAGTATTAGCATAAGAAAACAATCCTAGTAATGAAAAGGGAAAGACATCTGTCCTTATTCTTAGGGACAGAGCTCGTGACAATGTTTACCAACAAGGTTGTCCAAATTTCCCAAGCAAAGACCTATTTTTTTACTTGCTCATGCTATCATGAACTTTGAAGTCATTTAGGCTGGAATTTTCTGTGCTCCAAATACCTATGTCAAGTGATTTGTGCATGCACGTGCAAGGAAGGCTTCAGCCCAAAGAAGATCAGAGTGAAAGACCTTGTCTTGACAAGCTGACCAAAACCAAAGAATTGTACATTTAAGGCTTACAAACTGTGTGCTTTGTTGCAGAGTTGCAAAGCTTATTTTGCATATTCTTTTCACTCAGAGCATTTGATCAGATTTAATTGAATGTCTCTTAACCACATTTTTCCTCTTCACAATGTGTTATGGACTACTGCAGAAAGAGTCTGAAGCTCTATCTATTTGCTGTATCTAAGTTACAGGGGGCGAAGAAAAAACTTGCATATGATCATTAGAATCCTGCTGGACTTGGGTAGCCTAATTATCTGCAAATTGTGGCTATAGCTGTCAAGGGTTTTGTATGGATTTCCATTTCCTTACTGCTCTAGACCATGCTGTGTGCAGACTCTGGACCCAAGAGGAACACACAAACAAGATCTGTCCAGTATTTGTAGTGTCTCCATCTAAACAACATCACAAAGCAGATAGCTACCTTCATCAGCTGTAAAGCAACATAGCATATCAGAGGTGAAAAAACAGGGGCAAGTATCCTGGGTGAGAGATTGGGACTGAAGCTATGGGAAGTACTAATGAGGGAGAAGACCCAATACACATGATGAATGGCACTGACTGAGGCCAAAACAGATGACAAAGAATAATATATGATCCTGTAATGATGCATATACACCCATAAAAATCAGGAAGTCACATTTACATATACTAAAATAGGACCAAACAGACTACTTCTGTCATTTTCTGATTCTGGGGTGTTTGTCTTCAATTTATTCTCATTTTTCCTGTTTCTCCTTTCCCTAACCCAGAAACATTCTGTGTATGTGCACATACCCACATGAAAAAGACAATTAAATGAGTTAGTAACTGTGACATTTGGTATGCCTGAGTTATAGTCTCTACTCAAAGCAGTGATTCAGCCCTTTTGTTAGACTATCTCCCCAAAATATTCAGCTTTCATTTTCAGGACCAGAATGAGTTGGTGAAATTAACTAACAACTGTATCTTTTGACTAATTTTGGGAAAAGGCCCTTTCTCAGAGTTTCATCTTTCCCTCTCGTGATACTATTAACAACCACAGATTTAATTCTTATTGGAAATCTTATGTTCAGGTTTAACTGATGACTTTCGACTACAGTTAAGCTAAGCTGTTAACAGTTTATTGCTCATCTTACTATAATGCTATAAATGGGCTCTGCAATTATATTAAAAAGGAGACTGAAAGGAGACCCTGCCACTCACAAGCTTTCTTCTACTCATAATTTGCATCAGCAAGTTTGTTTGTTGTGATAATTCAGTAATATGGCAGAGGCTGGAGACACCTGTCAAGAGTTCTTATCAACAGTTTGCTACTCCCGTTTGCCACTCTAGGCTTTGGGCTGCATGTTACCATGAACACTGTTGTTCAGAACTTGTAATTACACTTCTATAGCGGATGCACTTCAAACAAACAGCAGCACCAGGAACACAAGAAGGGCTGTGGAAGATATATTTAATCTTGTAATAAAAAAGGTTGGTTGGTTGTTTTTGAGAAGGATTTAAGGACGTTATTTCATTAGAAATAACTTGGGTTAACATTTTCTTGGGATTTAATTTAGGATTAGTGTTTACTTATGAAATCCACTGTTTTGTAGGAAATATAATTTCCCCACAAAATTATTATATTCACATAAAATTAAAGCTGATAACATATAAGGAACATAATTTAAAGAGTAATTTTCCCATAGTCAAGTTATGTTAATCCTGAGAATCCAGACTTATGTTTAAATTTCGACAAAATCCATGAACTCCAGAAAAAAACTTAATCAAAAGCTATGTAAAAAGTACAGAAATTAATGGGTTTTGCATATCCTAATGAGGTACATCCACACTAAGATTTTCTTCAGTCTATTCCTCACATGATTTTAACTATGTATTTCCCAGGTTTGTGTTCAATTCAGGGATAATTGACATATTCAGCCTCTATCTTTTATCTTAAATAAATGCTAATGTGGCTTGAGCTAAACTGCAGTATTTTTTGACTCAAAAACAATAACACAATTTGACTATGTTTTGGAATTAAGATTATAAATTACAAGTTAGGTTTTTAAAAGTCTCCTAATTGTTCCAATAGAAATAATTAGAAATAAGTTTTTAGAATGTAAAAATACATGTTTTTACAATCTCACAAACTTCCACATTAGGAACAGTGAAGTTAAAAGCAAGCCTTACACAAGAAAAACATTTTTAGAGAATTTGATAAAAGTAAATCTTATGTGCATTTTACCATTTATAGTCCCTTTTCAGGTCTTTCTTTTCACCCTGTTTGGAATGGCCCATCTCATTTTCTTTTAGACATATTTTTAAACAACTTGGTAAACAAAATATTGCAACATCTGGATAATATAAGATTGAAAAAGAAATAGATTTCTGTTTGAAGTTAGCAGCTCTACAGAGTATGAAGACAATTCCGCTCATCCCAGGAGTATTCACAGCATTAATTAGGGAAAAGCTAAATTTTAGTATCAGCATGATTTTCATCTTCTTAATATTTTAATGGTAAGTGTTTCTCAAGTAGAACTTTTACACAAAGATTATTTTTACTAAAAGTAGGAGTATTATTTAAAAGTCGGCTCTTCCTACATTATTTGCACAACTGCCAGAGGAACTGAACTATTCTGGATGCAAAAAGAAAAAAACAAAACATGTCAAAAATCAAATGCTATAACAACAAGGAAAAGACAAAGTTCTTCAGTTAAAGATTCAGAAGTTACTAGGCAAACAATAAGAACACAGCCTCAGATTTCCATCAGTTTATAAGACAGCTAGAGATACAGCCTTTAAAACAGCAACAAGCTTAATGTACTGCACATCACTAACTAAAACAGACCACACACAGAGGCCCCCAAAAGCCTCTCAATGTTAGTTTTATTCATCATATGTCAAGAACTGCCATCTGTCTTAAACTGCATGCATTCTCTCATTTGGTAAAATCAAAATAGGGCAGCAAAACATTAGCTCAGAGCCCTCCTCTCCACTGCTTTCTACAGCTGCTCCCCAAAGACCTTTAAACTTAATAGCTAGAAACCTACAAGACCAAATAAATAAGAAGAAATACTTGCCATGGTTTGACAGTTCTTAGTCACACATGTGAGAAAACACTATACTTTTCAGCTACAAGGAAAAAGAACCAAGTAAACTAACACTACCCCCTTCATCTGCTCTGCAAGGCCACAGACAGTATATATTCCTTCCTCTTAATCCAAATTAATTGACTCCAGGTGCCCCTCTGCAGGAGTGGCGATGGGAAGAATCACTGATTTAAGGGTTTGACAGGTCTTATATAGCATCACAGCATTCAAACACTTCTGTGTATTAGTAACTTACTCTTCAAAATGTTTTTGCCAGCTTAAGTGCTGTAAGACACTGTTTTCACTTTTGAGAGTAAAGATGGAGCAACTATTTTCTTTAGGAAAAAATATAAGGTGATCCAGAAAGGTTAAATTTCAACGGGAACCAGCTTGTGGAATCCTAAGGCTGTTTGCATCGGAAAATTGCCAGTGTGTTAGAGGGATAAATAAGACACAGGAAATAAAACCCTCTACAGGTATTCAGTGAATTCACACTTCCAGTTACAACATTCTTGTTCCACCACATATAAAAGCTTTTAGAGGAGGAGTGCAGGATGATTTTATGTTATGGCAATGTAATAGCAAGTTCCAATGTTTCAAAAGTCACTCAGTGACTTAGGACTTCCTTTGTAAATTACATAGTCACGCACAAGTTCAAGTTCTATGGAAAGCTCTTCTGAATGTATAAACAAGAATTGCTGACATAAATCATGCGTATATTTATATATATTTATGTTGATATAAATGACAATTTAAATCACATTGATTAAATCAAAGCCACATAATGATAAAAACTAGCCCTGCATATTTTTGAAACTCTGGCGTTCAGAGTTCAAAAAACAGTAGAAACAGTGCAGTATCAATATACTATTTCCTACACTGCAGGGAAAGAAGAAACCATTAGAACATGTACACTCATTTCTAGTCTGCAACCAGATATCACACCTTAATCCAGATCTTCTTTTTAACTAGATATTTAACTAGATATTAATAAAACTCAGAACTAACCTTGGGACTGTCTAGACCATACATAAAAACATTTTTGGCCACTATTTGTAGTTTCAGACAGCAGTCCTGCTCATAGTCTAGAGCTCTAGAGATTCATGTCTGTCAAAGGACCTCCCTGCATACAAAATTTACTCCATTTAATTTTAAACAGACGGAGATTAGAAAAAAAACAATTATCATTCATAACCATGGCTGGCATAGCACAGATTGGGGTGACATGGCCAGATGATTCTGCTACTTAGAGATGAGGACATTATTTTCTTGACTGCAGCTCAAGTAACCCGTTCAAACCTAAAAAGGTGAGCAAATTACGCACGCCAAACAAGCGCAAGCATCTCTCTATAACCCTTAGGGCTCTGGTCCATTGTTCCCACATCTCATCTGTAACAAACCCAAATAGTCAGGGAAATGGAAAAAAAACCAAACAAAAAAAACAAACCCCAGAACATATCCTGACAATCTGTAGCTTCTACAGTTGTCCACGCCAAAGCATGCGATAGATTCCCTAGTCATTTATTTTGCATGCATTGAAATGATGCATCTAGGTCTATTTTGCAGCAAAAGCTCTCCCTAAGACAACTAAAGCAGAGTGGTAAATATAAGCAGAATATTGAGGTTTGGTCCTTTCTTAGCCCTTAAGCTCTCATCCAGCCCACAACCACTTGCCATATTTTCAATCTCAATCTATCTCATCTATTGTATTATAGTAATAAAGAAACCATGAAGCAGAACTTTCAAACTTTGAAAGTAGTATTGAGAACATATCTTAAGAAAACTTTCAAACTGGTAATACTCAAAATGTATTGTGAAAATCCAAGAATACATCATTCCCATGGGGAATTTCAGGAAAAAATCTGCTATATAAACATAGTCTGATAAAAGAAACCTGGAAGGCTAACCTTTAAAAAAAAAAAATTACCACTTTTCCCATATCATGATGTCATGCTACAACATAAAAAGTGAAAGAATAGTAAAACAATCCCAGTCTCTCTAGAACAGATCCCAAAATCTTTCAGTTACAAACCCCTGACTGAGCCCAATAGAATAACTCGTTATTTAAAAGGCAAAGTAATAAACTGGATTTTATACCAGGAGAGCAACCTAATCAAGGAGGTGTTGGATGCTGATAATGAGACTTTACCAGGAAATCTGGAAATAGGTTTATTACCTACTTACATGTTATTTGAGTTCAGATCCTATTTATAAATTCAGGCACATTCTCTGCTAGGTCATTCCAATTACTTGGTATATAATTCAGCTCCTGAATCAATTCTATCAAGATGAAGATGATGCACTTGATGAGATCCTATTTGCTGAACAATGGTGGATAGAAGCTTCCTTAATAAAAGAAATTGAAAAAAATGTGAGTAGGTAAGACAAAGTGGAAAGTTGCTCTACAAATACATGCCTGTTTTCTGTGGCACGAGTCACAGCCTAGCATTTGCATTGTGGAGCGTTTCCTTACAGCTGGAACTGTAAAAATCAGGTTTTCATTGTATAGGATGACAAATGTAGTTCTCACAGGAGAAATTTCTCAGCATAATGAAATCTAATCTCTCTAATTTCAACATTGGTGTCTGTACTTTTATAAATAGATCCAGAAGACTGGAAGGCAAAAGATTCACTACTTCATTTCTGTTTCCTCAACTTCCCTCTAATTACTACTTGGTTTATAAGGGTTTCACACCTTTCACTATCTTTGCCAGTCATGACCAAATAGCAAGGGAGATGGGGAAGAGACAGAAATGCCCTTAACTTTAAATGTTTCTCCGTCCTATGCACAGCAGTTTTCTTCTATTTCTGCTCTGTACCACAGTGGTGTCCAGCTGGTGGAACATGGCAAGGAGTACAGACAAGATCTGCCAGACCTATACGAGCTTGACCCAGCTGATTTTTTTTCTACTGTGAGTTCATGCACATCTTCAGACTCTCCTGTGCATTTGGAAGATGTGACTAAAAGGACTGTACTGCAGTTACCTTTTCCTGGTTTCCTTGATCATTTGCTATGGAATCAGCTTTCTCTGTGACTCTTTGCTTATCCCACAACAAACATGTCTTACCAACAGTTTCCTAGCTGCTTTTCTTTTTTTTTTGTTTTACCACCTGCTTACATTGCGATAAGATATCCTGTCCCAGCCAGGCATTTGTCCACACTAATCTTAAACCTTGGCACCCTTAAACTTTTGAGCTGTGACCCCCTTTGAGTATGGCAGTTTTAGTGGCTCAGGAACTAAGGATGATGGGAAGGATATCAAAGTCAAGAAAGTCAAGAAGCTCCAGTCTCTGTACCAAAGTTGCCAAATTGGGCAGTAGTAGCCAGCAAAGCTGAAGCAGGGAGAGTAACTACTGGAAAGTGGCAAAGAGGTCACTACAGTGAACCACGGACTCATTATCTCATGTAAAGTTTGCTTTCATAAAAGATTGAGAATTTCTGTTTTCCAGGATAAAATACAGTAAACAAGAAAAAGGTAGAATTCTCTTAAACTTTGCCTTTTCTATGAAGAGGTTTCTATCCTTATATGGCCATCAAATACTTGTGTTTCTCAACTGCAACAAAATTCATCCAAGCACCTGTGTATATCCATTGAGCTACATATCTCTCTGAAAGAGAAATCTCCTTCCATCCAGTAAGGCAGCTTGGTTCAGAGACTAGCACACAGGCATATTGTCAGGGCAAAACCAGCAGCTCAACATTCTGCTCCAATTCGCACTTTCATCTTGGCCATTTAATCCACTTTCACTATGTCCTCAGGTCAGAAATTAATTAATGCATTATTAATGACAACATTTATTTATAAATATTTCCCCTTAACAGTACCTCTGTGGATAAAGATGAAAGCATGTATCTATTTCATACTATGCTTTAGAAAATGAAATTTGCAGATAGACAGCAAAGCTTATGCAAGAAGCTTTTATTTGTTATATAAAACACAACTAATATTTTCTGTTCCATAACTAAAAAAAATCTGCAAAGATTACATAAAGCACAGAATCATAGAATCATAGAATGGTTTGGGTTGGAAGAGACCTTTAAAGATTTTCTAGTTCCAACTCCCCTGCCATGGACAGGGACAATAACTGGTGACTAGTCTCTAAAACTGTTTGATCTTGTAAAACCCGCAACTGGAGACATAAAGTATGAATTTATTTAGAAAAAAAGATTATTTTAGTGTAGTTTCATTTATAAACTACCACTTTTCATCTAATATACCACTTTTTCAGAGAAAATGCAAAAATCTTTCTTAAATAATGCCATGAAGATTGACATTTGAGATATAAGAATCTAAAGTGAAATGCATATGTACATTACAGGATCAAATATTCTTAAACTCTGTACAACAGCCCATTGTTTTTCATTGTGGTCATCCACATAGGGGAAGAAACTAGGCTCTAAGGAGTTACAGAAAAGGAAGATAAAGAAAGCACGGAGATTCCATCAGAGCAGGAATCAAGACAATTGCCAAGATATGACAGTACTCTTAATGACAGTGGGAAAGAATTCACTCTCTTCCTTGGTTGCATCCCTTAAAATTACTGGTGGCTTGAAACATCTTTCTTGTTATAGCCTAATATCTGGTCCACTTAACAAACCTGGCAATAGTGTTACTACATTTTTATGAAGTTTGATGTTTCCATAGAAGTTTTTGTATTATTATCTATATTAATAGAGTTACATGACATGATTACAGTGGTATTCCAGTATAGTTTACTCCATTTCCTAGTCAGAAACAAATCCTGTTTCTTGACAACTAGAAGAACACACACAGGTACAGTTTATGCATTCTGGTCAATAATGAAGTCACTATACTGCTAACTGTTTCAATGGTGAGTCCTTGAACCAAGTCCTAATATATAACCCATCAAATCCGGAAGAGGCTACAAATCAGAGGAAGTCAATCTCTGCACTAATTGTATGTTAAAATGTTCTTTCAGGCAAGTGAAAGCCAGGTTTGATTAAAATGGGGATCAGTGGCCAAGAGTGAAAATTCCCCCAAACAAAATAACCATTTGGACCTAGCAGCCATTAGTAATACCACTGAAGACAGCTGCACACTGGTTAATTTGGCCCCTATTGGTCAATTTGCTTCAACATTAGTACCTGTTAGAGACAGCATCAGAGGAATCATTAATTTGCTTCCACCTGTGAATATATCTGAATATATCTGAAAACTGGTTTCAAGCCTACAGTTTCTCTGGGATAGGAAGAGCAGAGTTTTCCTGCTTGTATTCACAGCACCCAGTGAGAAAGCAAATGATGAAATCTGATGGATTTATACAATTCCTCTTTTCTTATTTACTTGCCACAAGCTACTTCTAATGATCCAACTGCACCAATTTACTTCAGAACCTACTCTTGACAGTAAGTGAATGGCTCACAGAAAAATCAGGAGCAATGACGGACAGATCTTGTTTTGCATATGTAGAAACTTGTCCCCAAAGATGTAAGTATTTTTTTGGTTTAACACTTTGGGATTCAATCAGTGAGCTATGGCAAAGAAACATAGATTTGATCTTTTCCAGCTAGCATGGCTCCACTGGGGGATTCAGCCCTGTCATTTGACAGTAAGAAAAAGACCATATATTTCAGGAGGAATCACTCTTATAACTGAGAACTCTATTAGGTAAAGAAACCAGTGTTCTCTCTGGAGCTAGTTTCTGCCTTTCTTCTTCAACCCACAGTCTTTACTCATAACCTTTCTTATACCTCGTCACCCTAGCTTCCTGCTGCAATTTTAAGGAAAACATATACATAGCTCACAGACTCCAGGCAGGTAGGTAGACACCTCCCTTGTGAGTCTTCTGTCACAAACATGAAGTTTGAATTTGCTGTTATGGCTCCATATCTAGATGTCCTGCTGCCAGAGGCTTCAGAGCACTATCCAGCCAGAGCATCATGCTTCTCAGCTTGTTCACCCTCCAATTTCCACAAAGTGGTATTTCTGCCCATGTGCATCTTACCAACATCTGTGGTGATGAGAAATAAGCATAAAATTCAAGAGAAATAAAAGGTTGAAAGTCAGTGTAATGATAGTGAAATAATTATAAATTAAGAAGATGGAGTACAGACTTACTCATATCCATAAGGAACAATGAAAATTACACTGTGACCAGTACTTAATGCTGTCTTCGTTTGCTCTTGTTCAGCATGAGTTCACTTTTCAGATGGCCCCTCTGTGTCTGTGGGAGTGTGTGCAAACTTCATTACTGGTATTTGTGGAAACAAACAGGTGTTTGCTTGTCAAGTCAGTTATAATATCCATAATAACTAGTTTGCACAAACCAACATGTGCTTGTGTGAGGTAAACAGATGGCATCACATTTTCCCACCTGATGTAAACACTTTTTAGAAGCTTTTAGAAATATTGCTTCAGGAGAGTTAACAGTGTCAAATACAAACATATTTAGCACCTCTCTTCAGTTCTAATTCAAGGTATGGATGCATTTGGTCTTTCTCTGTCTATATCCATATGCTTCGAGACATGTATTATCCCTCAGATATGATGCTTGATTGTAATTGGGCAGTCTTCAAGTCAGAGGGACTTTTGCCACTGGTATATCTGGTAAGAAAATTACTTCTCCATAAAAGCTTTTTATTTTAACCATAACCTTTCTCCAGATTTCAAAATTCTGCCACTGCAGCTTAGATCTTCCAAGTACATAGTAGGTAACACTTTCACCTCTGGTACAGCTCACGTGCTTAAGAGGGAAGCATTCACCTAAGTATTTTTAGAATGAGGCATTATATGATGGCTCTGATCCAGTTTTATCATGCATGCCAGACAGACATATTATCTTAGATTTTGTTGCTTAAAGCTCTGGTTAGAAGCAAAGCACCTCATGGCTGTAGGAGACCACAGATGAATACACTTCCTCCTCAGTAGCATGGGAAAGTCTGGATCTCCAACTACCCACTAGCATCTGTACCTACCTCAAATGTGAAACAAGGCCAAGTGAGCCTACTGTAACTGCAGCGCATGCAAGAGCTGCAATGCCCATTCTGGGGATCAGAATGCAGACACTCCTCTGTGCCTGAAACAGAAGCTGACACCTCATGATGTCTTTTAGCTCTCATGAAAGGGCAACAATGGAAATCCCACTATGAACAAAGCCTCAGAGTTTTGTCAACGTCTTGCAAATTCCATGTGCTTAGATCTTGGACTGATGTTTCCTAAAAGTCTTGGATTAAATTAGACATAGAAAATCTAATTAATGAGTTATTTCACTGCAAAGAAAACAACTTCATTTAATTCTCTAAATGGCAGCTGAATATTATTTAGTGACCTTGTCTCAGGACACAAGTCATGGTCATTTCCATGCCTTCTGCCCCTTTCATTAGATTTTTTTTGCACAAAAGGGACAAGCACTCTCTGCTTGATCACTTGTAGGAGCCTGTGTAAGAAACAGCAGTTCAATGTGCAGGACGAACATGTACAACACCACACAAAATAACCAGCTGACAGATCTGGTAGGATTCACCTCACTTAATTCTAACTTCCTTCATCTGAGCGAGCTTGCTAGCCTTGCTTTACCTTAATAATGAGAAAGAGGCATTGCTGGATACAGAGCTCATGTTACTTTATTTATATTTACTTTCATCTGAAAACACACTATATTGATTATATTGACTATAAAGGGTGACTAGGACAATTAACACCTGATGTAGACACTAGGATGAAACCAGCTCTCTGATCAAAAGAGCTTACTATTTAAAGTGGGAGGTAAGATACAAGTCACTACTACAAACCCACAGATAATTGGTGTAGATTCTCAAACAAATAGCTCAGAAGGCAACAGGTAAACAGACAATATTGACCAAACTACTTCAAGCTATTGATATCGATAATGACAAATAAGTCAAGTACTCATTAATAGTATTAGCGCAAGTTCTTACGCTAGTAGGTTTGTTGTTTTGTGGTTTGATTGTTGGTTTTGTTCACATCAGACTTAGGCTGAAAGGAAACTGGAGGCAGTGGTTTACACCAATATAAAACCAATGGCAAGCAAACTGCAACCAGACACAACTTTATTAAGAGAGAAAGTTTCTTTTTAAACTGCCATGTAATTAAAATCAAAATAATATTACTGAAATTAATAAATATTTCCAGAACCCTGTAGAATCCGATTCTTGGGAACTTTGGCTCTACCCTTTATCTCCTCACAGAACAGACTCAGTAAGAGAGAGGGAGGTCTGACATAAACCACTTTTGTGATTTGGTGACCCTGACCTGCAGCTTAATTTAAAGAAATCTAAAGACTGTATCTCCTTCATCAGACATCCATCTGAGTCTGCCTGCCAGCTGCCAGAGAGAATTCCTCCCCCTCCAAAATTCTTCCAATCCCCAGAAAATCTCTTACTCTCCCATTCTTTTTCAGAAGCCATGGTGCCAATGCAGAATTGCTGATGGTCCCCACACTACATCCCCAAATCCACTGGTTGTCCTATCTCCAAGAAGACAAACATAAAATGGAAGACAGGAGAGCAACTGGGAGATTGTACCACTGAGGTAATTCTTGCTTTCAAAAATCACTCTTACACAGTATCTGTAGGATTTCAGGACAAAAATGAACTTTATTTCATGAAAAACAGCAAGATTTTGACAGTTGGTCTCAACTTTCATCAGTATAAAACCAAGACACATTTTCATTTCTCTGAAAGTTTCAAACCCCTCTTCCCACTAAACAGAACAAAAGCTACAGGCTTGCCTCATGCATTGCAAGAGGGAATGTGAAGGGGCCTCTCATCTTCATATCCTGAGTCTGGAAAACCTTCCCAAATTTGGTCATCAGAACTATCACTTTTCTACAGAGCATTTTGGTTTCAACAGCCAAATGTTTCATCATTTTTTCTTTCTGATTTTGCTTTTAATCTACTTTGATTACTACAGAGACTGCCAAAGTAGCAAAGAGGATGCTGCAGTGCTGATGCCTGACTCTACAGACATTGTATTTGTGAGGAAATAAAAAAAAAACACAACCCCCAACAATTTCTTCTAAAACCACAATAAGAAAGTCAGAGTAAGACTAATGAAGTGCCATCAGGAAGTTAGCAATGCTGTACTTTCACAATGTCTTTGATAGGTAGAAAGACTTTAAAGAAGAACCAGCATCATTCTTTCCATCCACTTCTCTCACAGCTCCATGAGTAGTATGAAGTAAAGCAGTGAAGTCAATGAATAGTGTGAAGTAAAGTAGAAAAAGAACGAGCAGTCCAGGGCCCTGTCGCTGATGTCATGTCTGGACACAGTGTTCATCTGCAATGCACAGTGCTCTATTTGCATTGTCACTTTGCCTGGCTTCCTTTAACAATAGAAATAAAATGCAGGACAATGCAAGGCAGAAAAGAAAAAGTATTTACAAACAGAAATGATACATTTGGAGGAACACAGGGTCTCTACTGAAGGAATCAAAATGCTCAGAGTTCAATAGATATACAGATTCAGTGTCAAATGAAGAGTCTAAGATAAACAGTGTGATTAAAAAAACCAAACACCTAGACTGCTGCTAAATCAATTTCTTTTTTAAAATGTGATTAAGATTTAATCTCTCTTTCAGTGTGGTAGGAAAACAAAAATGAAAAATAAAGACATTCAGACAGCAGATTAAAAAAATTTGTGAGAACACTGTCTGAAAGCACAATGACAATGTTTACTCTCTTCTTCAGTAAATTTATAACTGAGCAGTCATTGACAATAAAAATGCTGTATATTTCTATAAGCACATACTGTAGTGCCACTCAATTTTGACTAAACCTGTTGAGTAATCAAAGTTTCAGACACTTCACTCTCATGGCACTAGCCTTCAGGACAGTAATAAAAGGGAAATTCGGAACAAGAGCAAGAAAGGAATGAATTTTAGCAGAGAGTTATGAAGGACAGGAGGACAACCTCGCCACAGAAGGAAACCTGCTGGTAACTTCTGTACCTGATTCAATGATCAGGTACAAGTCATACATGAGTGTCTTGGCATCAAGTCCTGTGTAACTGAACCTAGTATGGAACTGTACATTAATTTGTAGTTATTCTGTGTTTGCTGATTGACTACTGACAGTAATTAATAAAACAAAACAAAACGAAATAACCTTAACAGCTTCCATTTCCAAGTTGTGCCAATACACTTGCATATTTTATAGAATCCATATATTATGACATGCTATTAATACAAACTTCCATTTCAGTGAAGATCAACGTCTCCTTTTCCAAACACAGATTCTTTAGATGTTTCTGAAATATAGGATAGTTTTATTTAGATTAGATCTACTTTTATTTAGATCTCCCAAGTATAAAAGTAGATCTGTATCTCAGTTAGAATGTATCTTCCCAGATCACATCAGAAAGCCTTGAAAAACACCCCACAAGCTGACAATTGGTTATCTTAATTCAGTAAGCCATGAGTCCCATATGCTGAGCCTTAGGACACTGAAATAGAGCATCTGTTCTACTGCACCACATTGCATGCTAAGATGACTGCGAAAACCTGACTTCTTCTAAATGGTTCAAAGCATGTGGGAAACCTATTTCAGATAAATCAACACACAAAGGCTCCAAAACCTTTAAGCTATTTTCCAAATTAAGCTACAACTCCACTTCTTGCTCACTTTTTCCATAGCCATATGTTGCTTTTCCTTTTTATTGTTTAATATACTATTTAAACCTCTCATGTTCTCCTTATCCCCATCAATGGTTATCACTGCCATTCAGTTTGGTGATGCTCTACTTAGCTCATGCCAATTTGTACCTGTATAATCAGATAAAGGAACTAATTCCTTCATGCCTGTTCATTCTGGATAGTGACTCATACTATAAGACTTGTTTCCATGTCATGATAACAAGAACACGAGTGAAGGATTTGAATATATGTAATTAACTGACACATAATATCACAGATTTTTTTTTCCTTTTGTTGATAAGAATAAGGGAAAAAAACACTGACAAGATTTATCGCAAGTTTATATGGTACATATAAACATGTTTTACAGCCCTACAGCAGACAGTTTTTAAAGCTATTGAAAATAACTCTTCATTGGTGTTCTACTTGACATGTCCAGTTATTTTACATTGATCTTTCATGTGTTTCTTATTTTGAACTATCATATGCCAGAGACCAAAATTCATGTAATACATTTTGGGTTTATGTGATCCCATATGTAGGTGGGCTATGATACCTCCTGCCGTGTCTCACATTTCAGTCATGGGATAACTGGAATCACCTTAAATGTCCTTCAAAGCCATATGCAAATAGGCCTTGGAGATGAAGGAGTGTAACTACTGATGTCAAAGCTGTTCTTTTTTGGAGATACAAGAGGGAACTGTAGATATTAATGCTTCCAAAAGACTGAAGAGTTTCAAAACCTTCAGTTTCACTTCAAATATTCAACTACTCCATCTCATTAACTGCTAATTTGGTATTAGAAACAACATAGCAAGTATGGTATAAGTATCTCCTTTTTCTTCTAGCATATGCTTGATTGTTCCTGAAAATTCATAATCTATGTAAAAAAATAAACATAAAATGGTGCACCAAAAAAACCCCCTAGAGCCATCCAGTTTTGCTACAAGTCAGGAGATACCATTTCAAATTCTATATAAAGCTGAGTTATCCTCAGTTCTTGATCAAAGAAAGGTGCAACAACAGTCCTTCTCCAGCCCCCCCAAAATGTGATGAAGGGCACAGAATTGATATACTGGGAAATGTGCAAAACCCTTAAATAATAGGGACTACTGTCAATCATTAATCTGCACCATTCTTTGATTGGCAGCTGTATACAATTATCTGTGATACACAAATTGAATATAAGAATATTATTTGAGCATTCAAGAGATTTTTAGAAAGTTGTATTTCTGTGATTAAAAAAGTACATTGATAAGCCATATTGATGAGCAAATTCCTTTAAAATTGAATATAACTGAATAAATGCATCAGAGTCTAGTAGTAAACTTTCTGCACCTTTCAGAAAACCGAAAGTGGCAGCCACTGTCCTGTGTATAACTCTACTTCTGTTTGACACATGTAGTTCTCAAAAGATACTCATGTAAATTATTGCTATTATAGTAACATATACAAACTCCCTTTAGTCAAACAGGTGGACTGAACCACAGTGGGAAAATTCCCAGTCGATACAGCACTGATCCTGAAGAGTGAGGAAGGAGGTAACAGAGGTAAGATTACAAGACTAGACCAAGAATTGAGAGGGGAAAGGACCACACATAACTTAGACTGTTCGATCACCTTAACATGGAAATGACAATTGTTTATTTCAGAAAAGACTAGAACAGCCAGCTTAATGCAGGACTTTCAAAAGCTTTTGCTGAGTAGAAATTAATCAAGCACTTGACTTTGTGACATTTAGTTTCTACACTTAGAGGATTATGAGTGTTATTAATATCAGTTCCCTGAATAAAAGACAAATTTACAAAGATTATATGGAATTATTCTGAAAAAAGATTATCATGGAACTGTAAATATGATGTAATAGAGAGGGCAAAAAAGAACATTTCAGGACTACTAGGTAAAAAGATTGCTTATTAACAAATAATTACAGAATAATGATGTAAACTTTGTCTTTCAGGCAAGCATTAATCACAAAATACAGGGAAAAGAACTGCAAGAAATCATAGATTCATAGAATAGTTGAGGTTGGAAGGGACCTGTTGAGATCATCTAAGTCCAACCCTCCTACTCAAGTAGGGTCACGTAGAGCCAGTTGTCCAGACGCATTTCTAGTTGCTTTCTGGGCAACTTGCACCAGTGCTTCGTCACCCTCAGAATAAAAAAGTGCTATTCTGTGTTAAGATGGAATCTCATATTTTTTCATTTGTGCCCATTGCTTCTTGTCCTGTCAGTAGGCATTACTGAGAGAAGCGTGGCTCCCTTGGCTTCATTCCCTCCCTTCAGGAGGGAATACACACTGGTAAGATCCACCTCTGACCCTTCTCTTCTCCAGGTTGAACAGTCACAGCTCTCTCAGCCTCTCCACATAAAAAAAGATACTTCAATCCCTTAATCATCTTTGTGTCCCTTTGCTGGACTCACTTCAGTAAGTCCATATCACCATGTACTGGTGATCCCAGTAAGTCCAAATAAGCCCAAATAAGTTTGTGCATTGCTTTCTAGAATGTTGTAGAAAAAAAGAAATAACACAAAATGTATTGCAAATGAGAAGAAAATCTAGAAGAGGATTTTGTATGTCACACAAGTTCATTTTTTAATATTTGTATCTTATTCTCTTTCAGGTAAATGAAAGATTTAGTAGACACCAAAAGCAGAGAGAAACTTGCTGCAACATGCGAAAAGAAGACAAATCGGTAAAAAAAAAGAAAACCAAGTAAATTGCATAGTTCATGTCTGATTTCTTTCCTACAGATGTACGCCCACCCTGATACAAAAGAAAGCAGTGAGGCAGTGCTACAGGAGCAGTTGTTGACAGTAACAAAAAGTGCAGTCCAAGGCACCCTTGTGAAAGAGAGGAAATCAAGAAAGTGATTTACAGCAACAATAATCTGTGGGAATATTCATCAAAGTATGCTGAATGGATATTCTGGAGTGAGTATGCACAAGGAAAAATAAGCTAGAAAGCTGTTCAAACCTTACCTGACTACTCACTTCATGGTTTCCTCACATAATACTTATTTTCTCATTGTTCTGCTCTGGGTTTCTTGCATGATTGAAATGATCAGACATACATACTGAGTCTACCCATATGTGCTCTGGCTCTTTTCTGTGACTATGTTGGATACTATTCTGCTGATACAGGCACCTAAGAAGCCTGCAAGCCCAGATTCACTTGCTTTAATATGTCAGCAAAACCCCAGATGTGCCCAGAAGCTGCCTTCTGGATCACACTGTTCCTCAGCGTACCTCTGCCTTATTTTGGCCTTCATACCCCATCACAGTATGCTGACAGTCCTACCTGGAGGTTTTATGCAAATGTTGTCCTAAAGCCACCATTCATTAGAGACAACCTACCATGAGCCCTGCCATTCCTGAGATTATGTTTTTATGAGTAGTATTTATATAGCCTAAAGGTCTCAAACTCTGTCTCTTCTGACTGCATACCTCTGTAAGAAAGTATACAACATAACGGCTCAGATCTCAGCCACAACCTCTTCTCAATACCACCCCTCTTACTCTAGCACAAACTTCAGAGGCTCAAAGGCACTACCATGGAGAATCTTACACCTTTTGCAGTATATGAGGCAAAAGCTATGGAGCGCATCTTCTTCCCTGAGACACATAAAAAGCAAAAACCTAAAGCGACTTCTTTACTATTTTTAATTCATGGATTTCTTTTCCTCTCACAATTTATGATAGATTTAATGTCATTATTTTCTCTCTGGGGATAGAGTTCAGGAAGGATAACTACAAATATTGGTATAAATGGTATAAATCAGTCCACTGATTTTTGTGTTGATTCATGCTTATTAAGGATCAATGTCTTAAGACTGCTTTCTCTCTCCCACCTACAATTATTCTAAATTATACTTTCAGTTACAACTTTGTCTTCCCATCCTTTTCCTCTTTTCTGTCATACATCCACAACACAATTGTTTTGCTCCTCTCTGCAAAATACAAAGAGCAAAACCATGCTCTCAAGCAGCTAATCCACAAACCGCCTCACTCTGATGTTACTACAATTTTCCACCTTATATGTTTGTTTATTTTCTCACTTGCAGGAATTTTGAATTTCTCAACCAGACACATTGGCACAATTATTTTTACCTTATTTTATGCACCCTGCTGTGTATGTCTGCAGGCTCACAGTCAAATGTCTGCTTCCTCAGCAGCTGATAATCTTCCAAGCTCTGTAGGACTTGTTTACTAGTCTGTGCCAAAGGGGCACAATGTTCTTTGAGTGGCTTTAGTAGAGCACTGTTGAATTTTTTACCAAGAGGAAAATCAGTGGTGAGCAAAAGCAAGGATGAATTTGCTTTCACTTAATTAACTCAGAAAAGTACATTTTCAAAGGAGGGTCCCATTTACTCAAGTCTGCTCTAGTAAAGACATAAACGTCATAATTATTTGGGATTTTTTTTAACTAAAGCATAGATGTCCAATCAGAACCTAATCTAAGGAAATTCCAATGGGACTTTTGTTTCTTTCTTAAAATATCCAGGTTAAAATACTTGCAGATGATGTCAGATGTACAGCATCAGTATATGAAACCACCATATAGTCTAGGTAAGTGCTTAATCATGCCAAACTTGTAGTCACTCTATATTCAGTATGTGCTGTTGAATCAGACCATCACTTTTCTTTAAACAACCCCCTACCCTATGACATAAATAAGATGAAACAAATAGGATTTTCACCCCCTGCGCTCTATTGTGCATGGGAGACAGCATGTCCCACTAGACAACAAAACCTAATTTTATTTCATGCACTTACATGTCCCTTCCTGATTCAGCCTCTGCATGTGCTGGACAAGTCATTTCACTTCTGCTTTTCCTGTGAAGCAGTAATAATAATACTGACCTTCACTGCAAATTGCTTTGAGATATAATGATAGAAACAAAATAGAGAAGACAGGAATTATCATAATAAGATGATAATCATTTAATTGTTCACACATCAGTAAAACTAAAATCAAAAGGTAGTGCAATAACCTTAAAACACTATGAAAATTCAGCTTTTGAAGACTGCTCTGCTGTACATTTGCTAAACAGTATACAATGGTTCCCAACATTCATTTTTCAAGAAGAAACTCTTACTTCCCACCTAGAGGTATTGCAAACATCAGCAACTTCACTGATAAGCACTAACTTATGATAGATAATTGAATTACTACTTCTGTGAAAATTCAGCATTTGTTTTAATATATTTGGGTATTTTCAGCATGCTCAGATTTTCCTTTCCTACCAAATGGAATAGCTATTAACTACTTCTGTTAAACTATCAACTGATTAGATAAGCTCCATGGAAAATTTAACACAACCAGATTTCAGTAAAAGGTAGAGCTGTAACAGCATCCCTCTGTGATGCATTCCATTATGGGGGCAAATGGAGAAATGACCTGCTTCAGCTTTATCACCTGGAATTTCCCATTCTTACAAGATTTTTCTGGAGTCTTGCTATTAGACTCTTACTAAACATAATCCTCAGAAAATCCTTCTGGTTTTGGCATCATCCCTTTAAACAGCTTGCATTAATTGAGATAGCAAGACTAAAAATTATGTGTGCTGAATAGTAGGAATCAGCATCAGATTCTGCAGTTCTTCCTAATGTCATAATAGTTACAGTGGGACATTTATACCAGGACACCACGGTATGTTTTTCCATTTGTTTTCCCCAAAATAAAAACAAATAAAGAGGCCTGTCACTCACATCCACCTATTCAGTCTAGTGCCTTTGGTGAGAACAATTTCAGGAATAAGGTGTAAATTAGCTATTCTATTGAAATGCATGCATTTTCTGATTAAGAGAAATATTTTGTGTGTGGTTTTGTGCATTGTTAATTGCCTTACTAGCCCGATGCTGAAATATGATTAAGTGGTCATGATTATAACAACTGCATGAGATATAGCTGCATGTTTATCTTGACACTGTTACAGCACACAACAAATTGATACAGCTATCTAGGAAACAAATACAATGTTTTTTCTTATATTCTAACCAATGTCTTCTATCCCAGTAGGAGTCCGGGAAAATAAAAAAAGATATGTACCAAGTGAAATTATGTGACTGCTTGTCTCCTAGGACCCTCACAAGAACAAAGGCATGGATACCAGGGGGCAAACAGTCAGGATCATTTGACATGAAAAATAAAATAAATGCATTACCCTCAAGAAGGACAAAAGGAATAAAGGCTTGAGGACTAGGTCAGATTTTAGGTATCTTGCTGAGGTAACGGTCACATTTCCTCTCACGTGTTACAGACTCACCAGATGAAACAAATTGTTATATAATGGTTGAAAAACTTGGATAATATTCAACTATGATAACTTTTTCTTCTTTACATAACATACAACTCAAGTATTAGAATGAACAGAATAATATAGGAAGCTACAGCACAAGTGATAGATATAGTCATTAGATTAGAAATGGGAAAATTCTGCAGACTGAATATCAGAGAGTTGACTGAAATATATGAAGTAAAACAAACATCCATAGCAGAACAAAGATGGAATGAGGTAATAGGGGACCATTAATTAATTTTGAAAATATTTATTTTGTTCTTTTCCCTTTGACATATTCACTAGCTTTTTAAATTATTATTACTACCATTGGATAGTATTGGTAATGCCATTGGTAATTGGCATACTTTGGTTTGATCTGAATATATTGCCATTAAGATTTAGCAGCCTAATGAAATAAGAATAAATAATATTTTCAATGTCAAAGCATCTCTTGTATGTAATATTGCTGTATTACAATATGTTTTGTAAGCTCTCTATGTATCTACATGAAGTACTATGCTTACATGGAATGCAGATAATCTCATTTAATAATGAAAATTACTAATTATTCTGTAGCTTCATAAGTTGGGCCATATGGGAGATACTCAGATGTTTTCCTTTAGGGCATCTATATTTCAGAAGGAAGACAGAAATACATTTGAGTGCACATTCTAAAGTAGTATACAAGACTTTTGAAAGCATATTACAGATACTGCTGTACAATCCAGGAATCCCACATTTTAAGCAAGCATATACTAAAAATTTGTTTAGAAAATTTATATTGAGTAATGAACTGTTAGCTTCCTTGACTCAGACATAAAGTTCCATACAGCAAGAATGGGAATCCTTTTTCCACTGGTCTATCATTTCTTTGAGACAGCTAAACCTAAGTTCTTGCAGAAACCCTCTGCATTAACAAATCAAATTATCAGTTGTTCACACAGACCTTGACCCTTCAATTATTTAGAGACAGTTAAGATGCATTTCTTCACATTCTCAAGCAGCACTACTATTGTCACATACACTAACATAAATAAATACATCATTACTTACAAAGTTCAATGCCAAAAATTCCAATATCAGAACCTATAAAATTAAGCAGTGGCTCCAGGAAACCTGAACACAGTTCACTGGCCCACAAAACCATTTTAGTGGTGGGAAGTTTAGCAAGCACAGGGCAGAGACAGTGCAATGGCATTTAGATTTCCCAAGTGGACGGTGGTGCTCATTACTGGTGATTACAACTCAAAGGAAGTGATAGCTGAATTCATTAGTGGGTTCTGATGGGCAGGTCACCTGAATTTTGCAGAGAGGAATTTCTGGGACACTAAACTACTTTTAGCATGATTCTTAAGATTATGCTGAAAACCACCTACACACTTAACATTCGAACCTTTAGGAAAGACACACACCCCCTGGGAGCAATTATTGTTAGAATGATTAGTGTTTTAGTATAATTTTTCCTTTCTTTGTTCTTCAAGTCCACATTAATTTGGGGAAAATAAAATCTCCAATACCATGTTTAAAAATTGTAAGCAAAACAGTTACCCATTAATATTTTCTTTCTTAACATATTTTCTGTAAAATGTTAGTATATTTTGGAATTCTACTACAAATAACTTATTTACAGTAAAAAGCAGTAGGCCAAATTAAATCTATTGTCCAATTCTACTGTAAATTGATGGTATTATTCTCAAGATGCATTTGGCCATTGTTTTGTGCCAAGACAGCACATTCACATCTCTAAAAAGCTAAATGAGTTTAGGTAAATCCTTTTCATCTCTGAACTGGAACCTTTTCCTACTGTGTTTGAATCAAATGCATTAACGCACCAAGGCCCACAGAACAAACTGTATGGCTGTGCCTGGAAACTTCTGTTACATCCAGTTTAATGAAGTAAATGTCCTTTGAGGGTGGGGTGCCAATTGCAACTGCACTTCACTGTGAAGCAAGGAGTCTAAGTTATAAAAAGTTCCCTTTCCAATATGAAAGAGAGGGTTTCACTTTTGTCTCTGGTGTGCTTGTAAATTAAGATGGGTGAATCTCCTCAACATTGCTAACCTTCTCAGTTGATTTCAGATCCAAACAATGTTCCACATCCCTGTGCCATTCAGTTGAAAGGCTGTGAATTGGAAGTAAAGCACATTAGAAACTTCTGTCTCAAGATCAAACAGTTCTGCATATTATATGTTATTAAACCCAAAGATTTCCTTTAACAGAAAAAAAGAAACAAAACAAAAAAACACATTCTATGTTTGATGTCATGACCTACCCCTCCTCTTTATAGCATCAGGCATGGAAAAACCTACACTCAGAGTACCAAGTGCTTCCCAGTCATTTGAGGATAGGCACAATTCAGTCATCATTCCTAGCGTGACTGGCCAGTGCACTTGTTTTAGATCTTCTAATCAATGCCTAGACAGCCTGAGCCCACACTCACATTCACATACTCTTGGTCAAAGTATCATGTAGTCTTTTACTAGTTATTCCTTAGCTTCTCTGGATTCCACATTAAGCCTTCTTTTAGACAAATAGAGTAGAAAACATGAGAGCACAAACTTGCCATGCTAAGCCAGGTCTAACCAAGAAATATGCTGCGTCCTTGCCTTTTAAAAGCATTGCAGAATTGCAGTGATAATCTGTTCCTCTGTTGAGAAAGCAGTCGTTTCTTTCTGCCATACAGGCAAACTGAATAATCACAGCAGCTCAAGCTGCTGCTGAGGAGACAATACACTGTTATGAGGAGCTCAACCAGTAATTCTGAAGCAGTCAAAGACAATGGTCCTTAGCTGCTGTATCATGCTTTCCCAGTCACAAGCCCTCCAGAATCTGTCACAAACCTTCTGTGGAACACATCATAGCAGATTTGCCTGGGCAAGCTTAGACACATACTGAGCACTTACCACAAAATGCAGGTCAGGCTGAACCAAGTGCATCCCGTGAGTTCCACCTTCAGTTTAGAAATAAAACTGAGCTGCTGATCATTAGCAGTCACTGAAGTTACTGTGTGATTTTTCTTCATTATTTTATCACTAGTATCCTAGCCTGATTCTGGACAGGTTATTGTATTCTACATGCCTCATGCTCCTTGTTATCCTTAAATTGGATTGGATATTCTCTCTCACATCCCTTTCTAAACTGATAAATATTTGTAAACAAGATTCCATTTTACTACTTTCAACTGACCAAAACAATTCCTGTAATTATTTGACCTTCTTGCAATTTTTATACTAAAACTGCTCAAGTTAGTGCTGCTTTTCTTTCCCAATATTCACTGTATCCACCAACATTTATAAAAGCTCAAATCAACATACCACATATCCACACTTGCTATAACTAGAGAAACAACCTACTGGTCCAGTTCTTTCTAAAAAATCTGCCCCAAATGAAAATGTATTAAATGAAATTATAAGGTAAAAAAATTAGCATGTGATACCAATTGGATAATGTAATCTTAATCTTACTTAACTCATAGCAATCATGGCACTGATGATTCAGGATAAGGGACACAGCATGAGGTACCTTCACAAAACTGTAAGGATTATAACTGACAATAATGAAAAGAATATATGAAACTGGAAATAGCCTCAAGATTATCCCTTTTTTGTAAATATGTATGAATGTATTGAAGAAAGGAAAGGCTTGGTTATTTTATCTCATTGGCTTCTTATCACTTGTCATGAAGGATAACTACTCTACATTCTCTCACTATATTCCCCCTTCACTCCCAATCTGTGACCTTTCAGTATGACGGGATTCTGTTTTCAGCACAACACACTGAAACTATGCAGTGGATTCTTTGTGCACCATCAACTTAGATGCTAAAAGCCAGCCTCCAAAAATTTAACAGAGACACCTGCCCAAGTTCCATAGCCTGCCTTCTCACCTTGTATGTTCTAGGAGTAAAAGCATTTGATACGTAGTTCAGCAAATCAATGGATAAAATAATGCACCTCTACTACAGACAGAACTCCCAAAACTACTGGATTTTTACCAGAAAAAAAGGAAAACCAGTGATAGAACTAAAATGATGCCATTTGCACAGCTCTCTATGACGACAGATTTTTATCATAAATGAACCTGAAGCCAACGTTTTAAATGGCTCCCAGTCTCTCAATTCTTCAATTCTAATAGTTCTCATTTTACTTCCACAACTCAGTCTCCTCAAATCCCCACATCCTGTCCTTCAAAAGTGTCTGTCTTGGCAATGGGTACACTTCTACAGAGACAGGTATTCAGTCTCATACACCTTTTAACAAGTGGCCTTTATTCTCAGGGATGAAGACAAGCCACGATCTTATCATATTGTCTTTAGGGAAACACATTTGAGCTGGCCATCAGAAGCCACCTACAAGCCAATTTCTTTTCGAGACCTACAAGCATCCACAGTTCCTTTACAACCTTTCCATTCTGGAGGATTCAGCAAGCTTTAATCCCTTAGTTCAAGTTCTAAGAATAAAATATAATCTAGTGGAAATTTATGATCTACACATACTTTCACCAGGTCAGCACCCTCATGATTTAAAACACTGTATCTGGGAGTCCCTCCTTAAATTTCAGCAAGAGGGGATTAAAATGATGGAGTATCTTTCAGCTCCAACCATATAATCAAAACAGAACTGGTTATCCACTAAATCCATTTGCTGATGTGACTAATGGGAATCATTGATCTAGTAAGTGAACCTTAATTACAGCTTTGATTCGACCATATTTTTGTTCTATTTGTAATAGATGTAATAGTAAAAACTCAGTAATAAATTATACATAAGAACAGTTTTGATTTCATTAGAAAGTTGAGCAAGCACAAATGGAAGAGGGAGTGGATCCCCAATCATCTGCATCGTATCACTATTAGACAGCATTGGCTTTGCTTTGGTTCACTCCAACTAGCTCTTTCCAAGACGCTCTTCTATAGAGGGGACAAGTCCTAAGACATTCAGACATAAGCCAGTCATTGGCATTTATACTGAGGACTAATGGTCGATTCTTGGCCCTCCTTTTCTTAGTAGTATAGTATGGACACAGCCCAAAGGGGCCACAAACCCTGACAGCTCCAGAGATTTCAGGAAAGCAATCTGCAGACCACAGGACTCTACTTTGAAATTAAACCCAGTCCATTCACATCATTGCACAGGACTATGTGAAATTCTTATAGACTAATATGGCAATTAAAAAGCTGTAAATACACTCAGCCCAGCATTTTAATAAGCTGTTTTAAACAGGTTTATGAGTCTTTTTAAAAAGAGAATAAGAACATGGTCTGAGTACAGTCCTACAACACGCAAAGTTTAAACAGCTATAGAAGGTCATTTAGATCTGAAATACTTCCATGTAAAGTGACAACTAAAATTATGAAGAGACATGATGTAAATTGTATGGAATCTTCAGTGTTCAGTAATAGTAATAGAAATAGTGACCTTTTAAAAATGACAGAGTGAATTTGAGAATCCATGGCACTACCACTTCCCTAAAACTGTTAAGTTTCACATGTAAGAGGTGGATATAACAGCGTATACCATCACCTTAACCTAACAGCACAGTTTCTAATTTCAGTAAACAGCAGGTCTCTTGCTGGCCTTTACCTTTCATGTGCTACAATGGAAGCTTGGTTGAAGATCCCAGGCTGTTAAGAACAGATAACATTAGTGATGGGAATCAGATTCCTCTAATCCAAATACTGATGTTCAGTACTGGAGCTGAAGAACCATTCAGGTCTTAGTAGCCTAAGACTTTTGAGTAGCACAAAACCAATAGCATTTGCAGGGAAAGGCATGGCAAAGAAAGAAATAAAATTCACCTTTGAAAATTAATATTTGTTTTGTGTAAGTATTGCACTGATGATCTGCATGTGGCTGGTCACAGACCTCACATAACACAATAAATTAGGTCTGCACAGGAATATCCAAGCGTACTAATTTTTTCAAAAAGCCCCACTTTGATACAGCATCTATCCTTTCTGACTTGCCCATCTTTCCTCTTCAGTTTTGATCTTTGCACTCCCTTTTAGTTTAGTTGTTCATTTTCCTCCTTACAGTATGTATCTGTCCATCTCTGGACAATTTTCTTCTACACTGCAGCAGCTTCTGCTTTACACATTTTGGGGGTTTTGAGGGTTTAATTAGGTTTGGGGTTTAACCTTCTCTTTATTTTTTCTGTTTCTCTTCCTTCTTTCCTTTGCTTTGTTATTTTTTCTTCTTGACCACTCCCAGAAGACCATACTTTCTGTTCCATCAGGTGTTCATCTTATGCAAACCTTTATCCTGCTCAAATTCTCAACTTTTTGGAGTGTTCTTTTTGTTGGTATTTTGCTTACATTTTTCACCTGTGGCTTACATCCACATCCTTTCTGTTCCTTTGGTAACACCTTTCTGCCTCTCTCCCACCTGATCTCCACTCTACTTTCCAGTCATTAATAGGAAGTCCATTCACCGCTGCCAAATTCATGCCTCTCAACATCTTTGAGGCTTCCTATTCTACCAAGAGCTAACGTAAAAGGAACACCAGGCACAATATGAAGAAAGAACCTCATTAAAGACAGTATAATTATGATTTTCTTACTTTTTCTTAAAGCTATCAATAATTAATTGCTGTGATTTGAATACATCCAGCCTTTGCTAATATAGGAGAATCCTAGAAAGTTTAGTTGGGACTATTCTGTAGTTTCATGAGGTCATTTAGGAGAGATTTTACCATATATTTTTACTCGTACAACACCAACCAGATGCAATTATGCCATTCTAAACATTTTCATCACCATATGGAAAGAGGTATAAACTGTGTTAACTCAGGGCAGTGTTATATTAGATTAAACATATCCCCAAGGACATTTTTCAGTGTTATGACTGCAGTTAATATATTACAACTTCCGTGTATAGGCAAAAACTCAGATGATTTAGATAGCCCCTAGGCTTGACCATTACAACTGAATGCAGTCATTTAAATGATTTGTTGTATTTTCCTAACTCAGCTTAACTAAAACAGAGCTATGTGGCATATAATTTTCTTTATTGTCAAAAAAATACGAAATTATTTTTGTTTGTTTCCAGTAGCTGTTTACTCCTTGCAGCTAATCAGTTGGTGACAGCACCTGTTTTTATTTTTAATTTCATAGTAAAAAAAAGTATAAATAAGTACACATTTTAGGTCAGGCATTAGAGAGAATATAAGACCCTTTTGTACAATATAGATATTTTTCTCCTGTCTGTGGTTGATTTTAAACTTTGCTTTTTGGATCTCTTACACAGGTTACTTTCAATAGTGCCATTAAGGTATAGTTACATGTACTTGGATGCAACTCTGAATTTTATGTGCAGTAAAAATTCAAATATCTTGTTCTGAACCAATGTGTCAATATAGAAAATGACAAAGCCTTTTACATAAAGTAAACTTCTTCACTGTCCGTTTCCAATGGTAGCACCATGAAAATTCAGGGGATTGTTTTAACCTCTAAAGCATATACCATGACACTTCAGCTAGAGGCAAGATTTTCTATCCGATCAGACGAACGAAGGACACAAAGTCAACTCTTATCACAGGGCTGAATACTGCTACCTAGAATGATTTACTATCAAGTCTGCTTTGTTTTCTGGCAAAGCAGAAGCACTGAGAGATACAACGCTTTTTCACACCATTTCTGATAGACAGCTAAAAAATTCAGAGGGCACATGGTATGTTTTCTGACATAACAGATTAGAGATAGCCATTGTAACTTCTTTCATTGTCTAAGCAAACCTACTGCATGCAGAAATGTACTCACTGTTACAGAGATAATGTCTCACGCTGCTCTTCCTCCTCACCTGTCTGCATTTATCTTGTCGTAATCTTACAAGAGAAGGGGAAAGGCAAAGAAAGAAGATATACTTAATTTGTTTACAAAGTAGGGCCTGTCTTCCTAACTAGAAGTTATGACACTCTTGAGATATACTCATCAGCCTTACGTTTTATCTAACATGTATTTCTTCACTCTGGTACGTCGACTATTTCAGAGTCTTTAATAACTCCAGTGCTCCAAAGTACTGTTATCCATACTGCAAAAGGACTCAGTCACTGGACTTGACCAAAATCACTGCTAGCTTTACCACTGCTTAAAAAATAACATTTATTTAGACATTTACATTGTTCCTCCTTTTGCTCCTACATCTATTTCTCTCCACCTCCTAAGAACACCTTCCATGACAACATTTATTCTAATAAGTGGACTACATCAGTTATGTTTCAGTATATATAGGATAGTGCCAGCTTCTAGTGGTTCAGTACCTGCACCATATACAGGATTATGACACAAATCGTCCAACTTTATTGGTATAGTAGTTGCACTGACCGTATTAGAGTTACTAATGTGGGTAATACAGCTGTGAGCTGTGACACTGAGCAGTACAACTACACCAGCTACATGTCAGCATATATAAATTCTGAAAGTTATCAGGGCTATATACGCTACGTTCTGTTATTTTACCTCATGAGTGACTGTCCCAGAGAGACAACAGAAGGACTTTTTTGACACTGTCTCTCATGGCATACTCCTTAAGAAGCTGGCGCCTCATGGCTTGGATAAGTGTACTCTTCGCTGGGTGAAAAACTGGCTGGATGGACGAGCCCAGAGGGTTGTGGTGAATGGGGCGAAATCCAGTTGGCGGTGGGTCACAAGTGGTGTTCCCCAGGGCTCGGTGTTGGGCCCTCTTCTGTTTAATATCTTTATTGATGATCTGGGTGAGGGGATTGAGTCCACCCTCAGCAAGTTTGCAGACGACACCAAGTTGGGAGGCAGGGTCAGTCTGCTTGAGGGTAGGGAGGGTCTACAGAGGGATCTGGACAGGCTGGATCGATGGGCCGAGGCCAATCGTATGAAGTTCAACAAGGCCAAGTGCTGAGTCCTGCACTTGGGTCACAACAACCCCATGCAGCGCTACAGGCTTGGGGAGGAGTGGCTGGAAAGCTGCCTGGCAGAGAAAGACCTGGGGGTGCTGGTTGACAGCCGGCTGAATATGAGCCAGCAGCGTGCCTAGGTGGCCAAGAAGGCCAACGGCATCCTGGCCTGTATCAGAAATAATGTGGCCAGCAGGAGCAGGGAGGTGATGGTTCCCCTGTACTTGGCACTGGTGAGGCCACACCTCGAGTCCTGTCTTCAGTTTTGGGCCCCTCACTGCAGGAAAGATGTTGAGGTGCTGGAGCGTGTCCAGAGAAGGGCAACGGAGCTGGTGAGGGGCCTGGAGCACAAGTCTTATAAGGAGCGGCTGAGGGAACTGGGGCTGTTTAGTCTGGAGAAAAGGAGGCTGAGGGGAGACCTTATCGCTCTCTACAACTACCTGAAGGGGGGTTGTAGTGAGGTGGGTGCTGGTCTCTTCTGTCAGGTGGCTGGAGATAGGATGAGAGGAAATGGCCTCAAGTTGAGGCAAGGGAGATTTAGATCAGATATTAGGAAGAATTTTTTACTGAGAGGGTTGTCAGACATTGGAACAGGCTGCCCAGGGAAGTGGTTGAGTCACCATACCTGGAGGTATTCAAAAAGCGAGTAGACGGGGTACTTCAGGACATGGTTTAGTGGGCATGGTTGATGGTTGGACTCAATGATCTTAAAGATCTTTTCCAACCTAAATGATTCTATGATTCTATGACTTTCAAAATCCTGAAATCCATACATTCCTCCATTTTTTCTTTTTAAGTTAAAGTATCCCAGAAACTCCTGTCATACATTCTTAGTCCAGGCAAGGCTGAATAGCTCAGTACCTATTTCACGTAAAAGTCTTACCCATGTTCACAATCTAAGCCCTTCTTTCCTCATTTTGAAATGGTCACTGACATTCACTGTTTCCTCTTAAGCAGATAGTGATTATGCGATTTTCTCCTATTTCTACTCTTTCTGTTACGTAACACCAAGAGGTCACTATTATGCCTTTTTCCCTTTTATGCAAGAGAAAATAGTCTTAAATATAGCTTTTGCTTATGTGGGAGTTTTTTTCCCCAACAGTAGCTTTCCTCACACAGTTCTTAATTTGTAATTTAAATGCGTATAGTTTACATATAAAGTATGGATTGGATGTGTAGATTAGACAACATACAAGCAAACCAAGAAAGGGACATACAAACCAAGAAAAGGACACCGTAATCAAGTGGTACTGCAACATACTTGCAATTACTGGGTGTAGTTTCCATCTTAATTTTACTTGGAGGTCGTGAAATGCAAATGTTAGCAAATAGGTATTTCACACATTGAAGATTTTTCTGGCTCTGTTTCAGTGGTTTGTGATAAGGATGCATTGCCGCCTCCAAGGATATGTGAAGAAATTATACCCTTCCTCAAATATTATCTCCAAAGCAGAGGTAGAATTAGTCTGAAACCAGCATGAAACAGATTTCTTTTCAGAGTACTGTCTAAAAAAACATATTCTGATTCTTTTTTTTTTATTATTTTTAGCAGATGTATTGCACATCAAGAGCTTTGATGGGAGAAAAAGAAACAATAAATAAAATGGGTAAATGGAGTGAATAAAATCACATAAATGAATATATAATAAAACATAATTATAGAATGAAAACAAAAAAAAAATAGAAGGAATAAAACCAGCTTTAAAACTAGCTCTTAAAACTCTGAGGTGCTAGACCAAGAGCTCCCAAAGCAGAGATATAGAGCATCTTGGGGTCATACAAATTATCAGTTAAGTCGTGAACTTGATGGAAATTCTATTGCAGAAGTGGCTTTTTCAACCAGGAGTGCTGATAACCAGATAGAAGCTGGGAAACGACAGCTGCCAGAGAAACCTGGCTCTCAGACAAACAAAGAACTTCACTTAAAATCATAAACTCAGAATACAATGATGAATAAAGAATAGTGCATTGCAGATAAAACACAGAGAATTTACATACAAAAGCAGTATAAAATCTGAGTGTCTGGATTATAAATGAAAAAGAAATGTTAGTACTTAAAACTTCAGATATTAACTTGAATATCACTAATGAATGGCCATTTCACTGGAAAGGCAGCTAACTTCAGTTTAGAGACACAGTTTCAAAGATCCAGGAGACTGAATCCAATGGAAACTGGAGCCTGTTCCTGAAGGTAAGTTTAGTGCAAAGCAAATACCATTTAAAATCACAGCACTTCCTTATAATACTGTCTGTAATACAGAATTATTCTATTGAGGTAAGTGAATATTTCTGTATGATTCTCAGCTACATAAAACAAATAAATACATTACTAATTTTAAATTATTTCATGTTTAAAAAACTATTGGTTTATTTTGGATCAAGCTTTCAATCTTGGCTCTTGAAAAGCCCTGAATCATTTGTCATTCCTGATTGTTCTTCTTGACAAGTTTCTAGTCATCTTATTTCCTATTCACATAACTAAAGCCAAACTGGGGCTGTATTATCTGTAACTTTTACTTATGCTTTGCTAAGCTTTTACCTACATTTATTTAAGCATTTTTAAGACTATTTTGGACTATCAAATGAATTAAGGCTTGATGACAGACCTCAGAAATAAGGTCAAGAGTGTGGAAATAAGGTCACCTGTGAATGTGTTTTAAAAAGCTGCTGTGGAGAATGAAGAGCTTTTTACGTTGACAGGCAGGGTAAAGAGCAGCCTCAAAGCTGCTTTATCTATGTGGGTTATTTAACTTAGATACTAATAGAAGCTCCAAAATGAAGGAATTTTCTACTCCTGCCTAGATGAATAAAGACAGCTTCACTGGCACAAGATTTCTACTCAGGTATCTTTCAAAGACACTCTGTGAACCACCATCACTTAGCATGAACTCAGCACTACTTAGCAGTTAAACTCATTTAGGCAAGAATAACTTCCATCTTAAAACCAGGAATTCAGCTTTGGCAAGAGAAATTTTGCTTAAGAGTCTCAGACGTATTAGTTCTCTGCTCGTGTCATATGGACTATATGGTTCAGCATAGGAACTATTAGTTCCTATGCAAAGAGAATCTTTGTTGAAGCCCCAGAGGACAACAGCAAAAATGAGTGATCTCTGCAGAGCACTTTCCTAGTCAGCTGCTATATAATTCTGAAATCACTTAATCTAAATGAGATGCAGGAAGTATAAGGACTGGGCCTGACATCGATTACTGAGGCAATTTTCCTCATAGGCATATCAAAATCATAGAGTTGTCATACTTGTTGAAACTGAACTGTAAGTGGGATTCATGGGACAAGAGAAGGGAAATGATAACGGAAGGATAGTTCACCTCTCGTAGAAATATGTAGCTAGGTGATGAGTGACTTAACAGCTTCCTGCCAACCTTGTTATGTTCCTTTTTTCCTTTGTTACGTGTCATACTCTATACTCAATTTGTATGTTATTCCTTTTCCTTCTCTCCTCTCTTCCTCCCCACTACCTCAATTCTACTTCAATTTTCAACTTGCACAATCCAACAATCCAAGCAAAGTAAGAATTCCCACACTGGGTCAGATAAAATGACCATCCACAGTATGTACTGTCTCTGCCTGTCCCCCAATTGTTAATACTAAAAGAACAGCTTAAGCCCTGAAGTATAATGTTGGACATCTTTTCAAAATAAGGGCTATAATACTTTTTTACACTGATGGGTACTTCTTTTGCCTACCAATATGTCTCTTCCTTTAAAAAAAAATTGCTAGTATCTTTATGTGTGATACTAAATTTGAGTCTTACAGACACAAGAGAAACGGGTGGGGAAGGCAGAGAATTTAATCATTCTACACAGAGAATCTCTTGATTTATTTCAGTCTCATTTTGCTCATGTGTTGTCCTGTTTGCCCTATCAGTACAATATGCCAGATTTAAGAAAGTCCATTCATGCTTCACTGTCATTTTTCTTTAAACACTATTAAAGCACTGATATTTAGAAATTCCAATTTAGTTAAAGGTGAAGGTTTGGGTTTTTTAAGTGTCTATCTTTAGAAATCAGATGCTTAAGCAGAAGCATTAAGGTATCAAAGAGCAGCTGAATGTCAATTTTTAGATCACTGGTCTTTGTCTGAACTTTTGACATGTGGCATTTTACTCAACTCCCTAAAGAACGTGCTTCCTAAGTGATATTCCTGTGGAGAACATAACACAAGCTAATTAGCACTAACAGAAAAAGTGTTGATTTATCACCAGAAGTGAAACCTGCTATAGGAACGAAAAGAAAATTATTGGTAAATGTAAATAAATGCTTGTGACTAGCATTTAAAATCTTTTTTGATTATAAAAAAGATATTTTCTTGATATAAACAAAAAAAATATGGAAGGGGGTTTGCACAGAGAGCCTATATGAAAATATCTGCACCTGTACTGTGGGGGAGGGAGGAAACAGGAGGTAGCAGATAGAGTTGCCGCATGGCCTCTTCACCTTCTTTGCTTTCAAACAGTGCTTTCTGTCACCAGCTCCATAGCCCAAATCAGAAGGCATGGCAGGTACAGGCTACACAAGAGGCCAGAAGAATATATGGGTTCCAAATAACAAGAACCCAGTCAGCCTTCCTATAATGGCAGGGATTTGACTGTGCTTTCAGTGCACTGGTTGGAATAGCAGCCACAAAGGAAGCTATATAATTACCAGATAAACCCTGCTGATGGATGCCAGATTGATGCCTGTACAGATGCTAACTATGAAATACTCACTGGGTTGCCATCTAGACTCACAAAAAGTAAAAAGCCTTGAATTGCTGTAGCCAGGTCCTTACACTAGACATCTAGATTTTGGAGAACAAAGGACTGGGGAAATAAATCCCATTCTTAGTCTAAATTAGCCATCTACACTCCTCTGTAGTCAATGAAGAGAGATGGACACTGAAAAAGGCAATTCATCACACCCATCTTAAGATGGAATGAATAGCTCTCTGGAGATAGCTATTTCTCTCCACTGACTAAGAGAGTGAGCCTCGATGACTACCTTAGATTAGAGCTGTAACTTTTTTGATGGCTGAAATAAAATAAGATTAATCTAGGCAAAAATTACTAGAACTTCTAGAAACCCATTTATTTTTCTTTCATCTCAGGTTACCTGCAATCACTGGGAACAGTACAGATGAGTACATTTTCTCTGCTCATTAATTTTAATTCAATAACATTCCTTACTTAGCCTAATATAAATTTCTTCAAAGATGCTGTATTCTGTTCAAGTCTAATAAATTTCTACTAACCCTTCAACTGTTTAATTTTTGAAATAGATTATTTTAACCCAACATCATAAATTATGCAGTATTTCAGTTTATTTAAATAGTCTGAACAGTGGTCTGTGAGATGTAAAATCTCTGTTCATTAATTCTGTCACTTTTCCATTTTATCTTTTTACTGTTAATGGCTATTTAAAAGACAAATCTATAGGCACTATCATATTGGAAAGCTAGCATTAAGTAATTAGTAAAAAATGTGATTTTAGTTCAACAGAGAGGCTTTAGGAGCTTGCTCTTCTTTGCTAGAATAACTTTCGGTTTTAGTTTAGTACATGTCCTGCCTGGGCCTGTGCTTCTTGCTTTGACACACGAAGATGTGAAAACTTGCGCAGGGTAATTTTGGACCCAAAGGCACATGGATAGGAATCACTCCATTTTCCTTCTGCTTAATTATCGCTCTTTTCCTCTCCGGAGCAAACGCAAAGGAGAAGTGAGGAATGAGCTGGACCTTGGTTGTGCCTTTAGCAGACCACTCTGCACAACTGAACTGATGCCAGCCAGCAGCGCATCAATAGCCCGTGGAGCTGGACAGGATTTGGATGAACAGTATTTCAGGAGAACACTTGTGTAGAAGACCACGCAGAACAGGTAATAGGTGAAGAAACTTGAATCTTGGTCTGGTCAGTAATTAAAGAGAAGCAACCTATCTCTCAGTTACTATTTGTTAGCAATGAACATTAAAAAAATAAACAAATAAATAAAAGTGCCAAGTTTTGCTACTTCTGATGTTTTTTACTGAGTGATACCAAATGTTATCGTAAAGAACACTACTGATTGGACGATGGGAACCTTTCTGGTGACAAAAACACAAGAATATTCTGCAGATTTGCTTATTTATGGCAGTATTTGGAAATCCCAAATTCTTCACTCATTTTTGTACACTTGTTCATCTCCAAGGGAAAAAAAAAAAAGGAAAAAAAAACCCTGTCAAATGTGTTCCACTCATCAAATCCAGACTTATCAGTAACATCCTTCTGCTTAGGGGACACACAGTGCCACCTAAGTGGTAAGAAGCAGTACGAAACCAGGTAAGTTAAACGAACAGTCTGCCACATGCCTTGAGAACAACTTTTTCAAACTCCTCTTTGAGAACAAAGCCCAGGGCGGTTATTTTTCGGCTGGCGAGTCACAGTTTGTGGTTCCCGTAAGCGTAATCAGTAGCAGCTGCGGACTGCAAGAGGAAGGCGGGGCCTGACCTGGTTTGTCTAATGGCACTCCGCCGTCCCTCTACCTCAAGCTCATTTAATCAGGACCAGATCTAATCGGCACTATCGTACCTGGTTTGCCGCGCGGGCGCTGGCCGACCCGCCGCCGTGAGGGCTCCCGCGGCCTCCTTGTCCCGCCGGACGGCAGGCGGCGGGAGAGCCGCTCCTGAGGGAGCGCGGCGGCCGTTGGGGCGCGGGGGGGGCGGCCGTTTGAAGGGAGGCGGCCGTTGGTGGCGGGAGGGGGGGGCAGTTTGAAGGGGGGCGGCCGTTGGCGGGGGGGGGGGGGGCAGGGTGCCAGGCCGCTGTTTGCGGTCAGTGCTGGCAGCCTGCGCAGCAGCTCAGGACTGAAGTGGAGGTGGCTCAGAGCACCCCCATCCGTCTAGGCCTGTCTGAGCAGGGGAGTGGATTAAGATGGCCTCCGGGGGTCCCTTTCCGCCCCAGTCAGGGTTCTGTAACTTTATTGTCACCGAGCGCCCATAGACAGCCTGTGGTGCTGCTCGGCAACAAAGCAGAAAAAGCGGAGCTAGAGTGTTGGCCTGATCCTTGGTCACTAGTGCGGGCAAAGCTTGTGGCCAGAGGTGATGCGGTGGGACGGAGCATAATAATGTACACTTGATAAATGTTAACAATTAGATGCAAGTCTAAGGGAGCTTAATGCACATATTAAGGTGCTTAAAAGAGTCTCCTTAAGCTTATGTGGACCGCTCCAGATAGCTGAGTAGGCGGGAATGACTACCTTGGCTTTATATTCACGATGCTTCTCAGTACTTGGTGATTCTTCTACATGGACAAGGAATTAGACAAGGAAAAATAAACAAGAAGCGGTGTGAATGGGAAAGGCAAAGGAAAGAGAAGAAAGTATTTGATACTTCAAAAGAAAATTCAGTGCTTTATAATTGGTTTTTAATATATTCAAGTATAAATCTTAATAATTTGATTATCAGAGGAACTTCTGTAAATATGAGTCATTACTTCACTAGTTAAGATTTGGAAGACATTTCATTGAGTTTAAATGACTGTCAAGAATTTGCCAAAGGTGGAAGAAAGAAACGGCCTTTGGAGTAAGGCTCATGCCTTTCGCTGTGTGCGGGGGTCCTGCTAGAACCTCTCAGAAGGGTCGTTGTGTTCCTGCTAGCTAGCTCATGTTTGGGGACTTTACCTAGCATGCGTGTGGACAGAGAGCTGCAAGGTGTTTCACACCACACTTAATTTTTCTAACTGAACCCTGCAAACTAGGTCAGGCCCCAGATGCTTTTACAGGGAGCTGTCAAATATACGTGTGAGGTGCGTGAGAGTGCAGAGAAGTTTTTTAACTTCCTGCAGGCCACTTCAGCAGTTAAGACATGTTAATACTGGTGTTTTGGGTTGTTAACATCTCCCTCATAATGCTGGTAAATGCTGCGCCAACAGTCTCACTAGCTAATGCCTGCTGTTTTGTTTCCCCCCCTTTTTTTTTTTCCTCTGGTGGAAACAGGGCGATTGCCTGTAAGTTGTATAGTATCATGGCAGGTTCTACAGTAGTGTGTATCTAGAAATCACCCTTTCCAGGGCTCAGCTGACATCGGTGATGAAACAGGTGCACTACATAAGCAAATATGCTTTGGCAAGATAAAGTGTCATTTCAGCTGTAGCTGTGATTCTGCAACAAAATCGGCAATGTTAATTCCAGTTACAGTGGGGGGAAAATCAACAAGGTTTGTCAAAGCAACGATAATTTTCAGTCCTCTTTAAAGTGTTGCAGATGACAAAAATATCTTAAATCTGTAGTCTGGTTTTATTTAACCAGTGGAATGCCTGCCTTCCTCATAATGGATTTTAGGACTGAAAAGGCTGTGACCTAGGACTGTGACCTGCAAACATCACTCTATGGCACTATTATTTTAAGAATTTTGTACATTAGAGCTGCTGAAGAGCTGGCTTCACCCTCTAGTTTGGTAAGTTCTCAACAGAAGAAAAAGGGTAATTCTGTAATTCTAAATCTTATATGGATAACTCCTAAAACAGAGTGGTTTTATCACAAAGGAAACATGGTGATGATAACTACATAACCTAGTGAATGTGTCTTGGTTTAGCCCTCTCTTCAGAATGGAAAAGTTTTAATTGTTCCTTTAGTCCAACTTGTCAACAATTGGCACAAATTTCACAGGTTTCTGTTAGCACTAATTAGAATTCATTTACTTTGTAGAACATGACAATTTTGTCACCTCTTTAAATTTTTCAGGGTTTTGCAGAGTTGTCAGAATGGAAGATTTGAAACTATGTGACCTCAAAAGTTCAACAATTATTTGAAGCCAGCAAATGTCTATTCTAAATGGCATCTGTTTCCCTCTGAGATTAAAATGGAAGTATCACTTCCAAGAATACTTTTTTATTTACATTTCCCATTCCATCCTTGCATAAAAGTCTAAAGAAAACCTATTATAGAAGTACATCAGATGAAATTTAGATGTGCCTGTACTTTCATAATTACATAATTAAGTCCGAAAATTTTGCATGGTTCCCATTGCTGTATTAACTCAGCTTTGTGTTACTAGAAATGGATTAAATTACATTAAATCAATAGTCTGCTTTTCATTTTGATGTATTGCAGAGACAAAACACAAAACAATGAGTTTATGGTGATTCCTTTAAAAAGGTAGTTCTATTCTGATGAGTCTGCAATAGCAATTGACTCGGAGTTAAGTCTTTCAAATATGCTCAAGTCCCCTACCAGTGGAAATAAAGAGTAGAGTGCTCTTGCATGCCTAAAAGGCAATTTTAAGTATTTAAAAATGGAAGGTATGAATGAATGAATATTCAGTTGGGACAACGTTTAAATACCCAAGTGCTCCTGACATGCATTAAAAACATGGGTCTTCACAGTTCATTACTTGATTCAACTAAATTACCTATAAAATGTTTTAATTAATTTCCAAAGGTGTTGCCAATGCTATGCCTTATTCCCTGTACAAATACTCATCTATCCTGATTGTTCTGAAATCTCTGAATAAATAGAAATACCTTTAATCCTGCATGAATAGCTGAATTTCAGGTTTTCCTTTCTGAAGAATGACTCAACACAATGAAATCCTACTGCTAATTAAAATTAGCATACAATTAAAAATAGGAAGCAATTAATACACATTTTAGAAAGTGATGATATTCCCTCCATAGACATACTTGTTCCAGGAGCTATCCATATAGCTGTTCCAGAAGCTTCTCGGATAGAATTAGCTAGTGCAAAGAACTGCAGATAAGTGAGGCCCCCTTCTGTAAATAATGTATGTGATATTACAATTATTTGTAGCACCATGATGAATCAGCAGTGCAATAGGAGTGAGTAATGGAGAAAGAAAAAGATGAAATGAGAGATTTAAAGATGCTAGACAGTAACCAAACCCAGAATATCAAAGGTATCAGGTGAGAGAGCTCAAAATTTTTATTGCCCTTTTCTTGACAGAAAACTATCCTTAGAACTGAACTTTTCATGTGATAGCATCAGATTTTTTAATTCAGTTTTTCTTCTTAAAATACAGCTTTCAATTTTCCAGTTTGCTCTGTTGCAGCCTCTTCAGAAGAAAATTTTATTTTCTAAGACTTCCTTTAGACATTCTAAAACAGTTGTAATGTAGATAAAAGGTTTACTACGTAACTCCAAGGTACCTTGCTTTTAGCCTTTAGCATACTGTAAGCACATTTATGTATGTGCTCTGTTCATATATGTCCATAATCTCAGAGACTCCCACAAGCATACTGCAAGCAGGAAGAAGTGCTCCCTCTTTCTCTCACCTCCCACTTCTGATTGCCTTGACAAACAGGCTGATGTTAATTCACTGTTAATTCAGGTCTATTATTGATACACAGCTCTTACTAAAAATGTTTCCTACTTAACCATTTTGCAGTTTTACCACAAGCTGTGTCGGGAACACACTGTCACTTATTTGAAGAGGCTCTGTATTTTTGTTTTGAAAAATGAGCATGCATTGCCTGATTGTTAAATTCAAATATGAACCAGTCTCCTATCAAGTATTAATAGCTAGGATAGAATAATTTAGGAACTACATGGCCAGACACAGTATTGATCATTGGATTGCTACAAACCTTGTCCAAAAACACTGTCAGGAAATTTGTTAGGGATTCTTGGAAAAATTCATTCCTGATCAATCTCCAAGGGTGAGGCATTTTGGAAGGGGATACTAACTAATGAACTGGCATTTTACATACGAAACCTTCAGGACTTTGAAGTGTTTACCAGCAGTGAATTTGAAGCATGGATTTTTCAGGGACAAAGTTAAATCTCTGCCCAAAAAAACCCCACTATCCAATGCCATGTGATAACCTGATTTTGGGACTATGCAGCCCCTGTTACCCTCTAACATAGGTCTAGCCTATATCTACACCTGGATCCAGACCAGTTTATTTTTATCAATATCATTAAAACTGGTATTTCCAGTATTTTTAATAGTGCTGTTTACTGTGCCGGTGTTTGTCTTCCACTAACACCTACTTTCTAATGGAAATAATTTAAGCTTTTTGTCCGTCTGCTGTTTAGCACATGAAAGCACTGTCAATTGTCAGTTTTCTTAAGATAGATTTTAAAATAGAAAATAGCCAATACCAGTGCAATATTTCCTCATAAATAATGGGAAGTTTACATCTAGGTCTGCCTTACTTTGCAAGTCCAGTCCATCAGTTTTGGCAAATATCACTGAAAATGGTGCAGCAGGATCAAAGTGTCCTGCACAGGTGGAGTCAGGGATGTGTACTGTGAGAACAGAGTCTTCTAACGCTGAAGTCAGTGATGAAGTAGCAAATACAGTTTGTGACAAACTGGAATCAACTGCCCCTAATATAAGGTATGTTTTCTGAAGAAGAGTGGTGGTAGGAAGGAACGTCCTCATGAGAACATTGTGTCACTAGGGTGTAAAAAGCATAAAAATCCTTTTCTTCCCAGATATGAAAGCCAAAGTAAAAAATCAACCTTTAGGAATTTTATGATCTTCTAATTACTCAGAACAAGAGAAGGTTTTTTCCTTCTGGATTTACAGATGTTTCAAGATTATAATGCCAGCCTAAATTCTGATTTGACATCAAAAGGAGAAAAAAGGAAGAATAACAAGTTTCAAAGGGAAGAAAGGGACAAAACATGTTTGTTGGAAACATCTTCATACATTTTTAAAAGAAAATATTACTTTTAAATGTCATACGGATCTCCCTGCAAAAGTGAATTCTCCCAAAGCACTGATACTTCATACTCACAAACTAGACCCTGAGCAAATCACTCAGCTATTTTATGTCTGTTTATCTAGCTATAAGGCTCCAAAGGATAAGAGGTTTTCCAACCTCACACCCTTTCTTTTACAAGCCATGTAATTGTTTAATTTATTTATTCACAATTACTACAAGTTTACATGTTTTGATCCTCTACAAAGTTATACCTTGGCAGCAGGTAGAAAAGCTGCTTCATTTTCTTTGGCCCAGCATGTACACTCTTTGAGTTGAGGAAACCTGGAAAATGGGGAAGGTTACTCCTTCATGGAGGGCAGCTGAGGGGAAGCCAGTGGGAAGAAAGTGATACTCAGCACTGTGGTGGTATCAGATCCCAGAGTGCTTTCTTAAAAGAAAAGCACCCTAAACAATTCATCAGTATCTAACCAAGCTGGGCATATGCTAACATTTTTTGAAAAAAGAGATTTGGATAAATAAACAAATTTTGGATCACTTAATCCAGTATTATCCTTTTTTACTTGAATAACTAGTTTGGGTTCTGACAACAATAACTGGATTTGGGATCTTTGGTACAATCTTGGGTTTTTACTAAGCCTTTCAGGGATAAAGAAATAGACATGGTTTTGTGTCTCACAACTACAAGGCACTTTTATTCAGTACTCTGCCACAAACTCTCTCAAGGTTTGTGTTTTTGTAGTCATAGCAAGTTTTGGCATCTTCAGTTTTTCCCTCTGTGCTCTGGCTTGCTTCTGCCTCTCTCTGAATACCTCCCTGGCGCAAATAGACCAAATAAAAAACATTCCATCTAGATAGCTCCAACTTTTAAGTGATTATACATGTGCCTTTTTTATTATTTGGAAAATTTTATCGTGTAAGTTTCTGCAGTCATAAGTTCAGGGCAGGACTATATCCACACTCAGCTAAGCTTTTCTAAGCTTTATTAGCTTTTTACTAATAAGTATTAAACTTATTTCCTGTTCTTTAAAATAGGCTATTCTTTTACTCACTCGTGAGTTTCCCATTTAGATACTGGATTTTTGAACACCTTTTTTACCTCAGCATCTTTACTGTGTTGGTAAAACTTGCATATTTCAAATTACGTAGGATTAAAAAAAAAAAAACATATTTATCAGAGGTATTTGTTGGTATTGAGAGATATTTATTGCAGTACCAACAAACCCTTCATCTTCCTCTGTGACAAAGAGAAATTTTTTCATTCCTCTCCTGCCAAGTGGTCCTTAAGGAAGTTTAGAGAGTGAAAAAATGGTAACAGCTGGTGGCCTCTCTCCTATGAAATGCGATAATATGGCTTTGTTTCTTCTGCATTAGAGGATGGATTTGGGTCTCCAACCTCTGTGTGTCCCCAGCTCCTAGGTACTTCATAGCACTGCTGTGGTTTTTTGCCCCTCTTAAGCAGCTAACTGATTCTTATGAAAAACAATTTTTTTCCCATCTTAAAAAGAGAAGAGCTTCTCCCTCCAGCTGCCCTCCTTTGAAAGTGTTACACAAATTCTTTTCATTGATTTATATTACTTTCTAACTTTAGTCAAATGTATATACTCATACACATTTGTTCCTGTGACAATTTTGTTTAGTTTAAATAACTCTTCCCTCCCTGTTATTTTCCCTCCTAGTACAGAGAATCTCCTCCCAGACTCTCTTATATAAGCTGTTGCTGTTTATTTTCATCAGATAGGTATCTTGTTCCCCTTCTCCTTACATGCTGCATTTCAATTTCTTATTTCCAGATAAGATATGAGGAATCATTCTTGCTCCCCACCAACCTACAACAATATTCACTTAAGGATCTGTGCTGGGAAATCATTTCATGAGAAAGTAGTTGTTGAGCATTGTAATTCTCTTCTTTTTAATTTCCAAGGGAAAACAGACTTGAGATCACTCAAAGAGCAAGCAGATAGTAATGGCAACACAAACACACCCACATCCACCTTAGGCCAAACTTTAGCAACGAACTATCAATGATAGGGAAAAGTTATGAAAAGCTAAATCCTGTGGATGTTCTCGTAAAAAAATCACAGTGAAACTGAGGTTCTCTAGAATGATAATTATCCTGTTTTCTGTAGGAAGGTGAGAATTTTTTTTTAAATCTTCTAGCCATAAGCACGTAATCTGTTGTAAATAAACTTTCCAGATTTTTCTTCCAAATGTTGAAGACAAATAGACATCTCCTACCAGATCTTTTTATGCCCAGTTTCTCATCTGTCTTCCTGTTTCACAAGCAACAAGTTATCTGCTTCACATTAGCAGTTAAACAGGTACTTAACTTTTCTGCTGAAAGAGCAGCTATCAGAAAAAATAAATTGTTATAACATAACCCACAGTTTGGAGGATAAAATATGCCTAAAACTTTTCAGTCATGGTACAGCATTACAACTCGAAGCCAATGACATTTCATGCAAGCTTAAAGATGTGTCTGTGTTAAGAGTGATCTGAGACTGGGACCACAAACTGCAGGACTCTGAATCTATTTTAGAATGACATTCAGAAGAAATTAATTTCCCCTGTGATGTTCACATAGGTTGAATATGCAAACAAACCTTGCTCAGCATGAGCTCCACCCACATGCAACTAGTAAGAATGTTAAAGTTGAACATGTTTCTTTCCATATATTCCTGCTAGATGCTTCTGTCTCTCCTGATTGCAGGATATAGGTTATTTCTATCCCTACTATTCACTACAGATAAACTTGACTAACATGGCAGCTTTTGGGGTGAAGGTATATCATGGTATTTAAACCATCAGCTGTTTCAATCTACAGCTCTATGAATTTGTTTTCTATCCAATCTTCAATTAGTTGTCCCCCTAAAGTCAGCTTCCCAACAAGATATGATTACTGGGAGAATTTAGTGCAGAAGCCTCACCCACAGGAATGCAAGACTACTTCTTGTGGCTGGCTCAACAGAACCTCATTATGTTCTGACAGCTCCTTAGGTACACTTGTTTTGAAAACACTGGGAAATAGGTTACATTTAAATATGTAGCAGTGGCTGTAAATGCGAATTATCCAATTTCAACCATCTCCGACTAAACTCCATTGACTCCTGGAGCACTGTGTTAATTTATCCGCATTTTGAAGTCTTTGTGAACTTTACTCCAAAATATGAGAAGACAATTCTTTATGAATATTGTATCAGTCATGGTCTCAAGCAAGAGGAAAGCCAGAGGAAAAAAAAAAAAGAGGGAAAAAAAGAGCTACAAAGCACATCCTTCTACCTCAAAGCCCATGTCTGCATTTCCAGAATATGCCTTTTCTCAATAAGAGTACATCAGCATTACAGCTTTCATCAGCCTGATTCAAAGCAAAAGCAACAAAATGTCAAGGCCAGCTAATTTTAGTAGAGGTAAAACTGAATAGTTTTAAACTTCTTATCTTTTCAATGCTAGTTTTTCAGTTTCCAGCTCAGCCTAGATCCATTCTTCACCCTCTTTTTCCTTCTCCAAACCTTTACTCCTGCTTATCCCTGCCCTTTTATTTAAAAAACACCAACAGAAAACCCACCCTAACCTCAGCTCCAGCACTAAACTCAAGCCCCAGTGCCACTCCTCACTTTCTTGACAACTATGAAGCCCAGGATGGGAGTATGCAGTACGTGTCTGTTCATCTGTAGGTAGCCTCACTGATCTTCATATCTGGACATTAAAAGCAACATTGCTAAATGAGGCCATTCAAGAATTGAAGCATTTGGAAGGATTTTGGATGGGGAAGAAATCACTGAATATTCAAGGCTGCTGGAGTAGTTTGTAATCCACTTCAAGAAAATAGTTTGTTGAGGGTTTTAAAACATTTTTAATTCAAGTCTCCAAGTTAGTACACCGTCCCTTTAACAACCACTAGCCTGATTCTCTGCTCAACCCATCTGCATACAGCATTTTACTGCCTTTTTGCTTAGCTGGAAATGATTGAAGAGATATGAAGTAGTAGAAAATCAAGCTCCATACCCCAGATTTCTTCACCTATCTATACTAAGAAAAACTTAAAGATGAAGTAGAAAGAATATTATTTCTGCTGCGAGTTTATTTTCCAGATTTCTCTGTAACCGAGCAAATTAATCTTTTTAATTTTTTAATTTTATTTTTAGGGTCTCTCTGTTGCTAGCCTCATGATTGTAAATATGTCTGTCACTAAAATTGTATTCCACTGCCTTTAAAATTTCAAAAAAAAATCCATATTTTTTTTTATTTTAAGAATCCTCATTATTTATTTTGGGGTGTGTTTGGGTTTTTTAAAATAATATAGGCTTTATATATTCAAGCTTTCCCCTGAGGATTAGACACATAATTCCCTTTTAAAGGAAAGCTGAATCTCTCATAACCACATGACTTTGGGGCTATGGCCTGTTAGAGAAAAATAACACACATTGCAAGACTCACCCATGAGAATTGGCAGCAGTGAGTGCAATGCTGGTCTTTCAATCATCATAACAGAATGTTTGGAATTATATATATAAAATCAGAATAAAATGTGACAAATACTTCTATCAGTCTCAATTGTATAAAAGTCTGTTCATATGCAGTCTACAAGCCAAATCTAAGTTGGCGTAGTCCCTGAAAACCAGAATGAGGAAGAAAGTTGTAGACAAATAGGAATAATATTTGTTTAAGAGGAAAAGCTTCTCTGAATCTCAATAAAAGAAATTCTGTTGGAGACAAGATAAACATTATTTCTTATTTTATTTTTCTCATGTCATGTATCTCTAGTGATTATTTAGTAAGCTGTAGAAATGGATTTTTAAAGACAGCAGTATTAACATGTAAAAATGAATAAGAAGTGTGAGGCTTTGCTATGCTTCTTTTCATAATATAAAACATAGTCACACCGTAAAATAATAATTGTAAGCCATAATTTGTAAGAAATTGAGAGTCACACTCTATCTTTTTATCCATAAGATAATGATGTTTTTCTTACAGTACTTAACACCACTATGCCTTATTGCGGCATGCAGTAAGGAGTTTACTTTTCAGTGATTTCAGTGTGCTGTGAGCTAGGTTCTACTTGAGAATCCCAACAAAATACATTACATTATCTGAAACAGATGTATCTGTTGTTTTAGAAATGCCAGCCACTTATGAAAGTGATTATTTGAGTGCCCAGAAGCAATAAGCATTGTCTGGGAAAAATATACTGAAAAAGATTGGTATTATCCAAATCAGTCTCTTGCGTTCACACACAGCAGTAGTGGAATGAAGTATTTACTTGTGATCAGTACACATTTAGCTTGTGATCAGCCTTCCACCAGTAACACTGTTCATTGCTTTAACTCGGTTCTCATTCTGCAGGCTACTATTTCAGAGAAATCTTCATAGAGTCATCTGTCTTAAAACACCTGCTCTCTTCTATCACTATTTCGTTCCATGCACTTTAAGGAATCATTCCGTGGGCTATTTGAAGTAACCGTCTGCATTTACACTATATAGGTAGTGGTAAAGTATGCTACTGCTCATTGGTGTGTATTCCTGACAGGCATATACATACACATGCTGCCCAATTAGTTGACACAATCATTCAACTCAAAGCATCTGACATCAAGGTCCTAGAAAACATTTTCAATAAATTTGTCTCCTCAGCAGCCTTGTGAGGTTCAGAAATTGCTTGTTATTTGGGAAAGGTTGGCTTTAGGTAGAGGATGCTGTTGAATTACACTCAGTCAGCAGGATGGACTGTGTGTACACTGGGAAGTGTGGGCCAAGATGAAAACTGCTGTGGTAACTGCACAGAAGCAGAGTCTTATGTGATCAGTAGTGATAAGTAAACCTTCAGTATCTTGAAGGACTGAACATATAAAAGAAATCGGAAGAACAAAATAAAAAGCTAAAACCACATATGTGACATTGGCATAAGAAGACACTGACACACTCGTGGTTTATACTGAAGAACTTGTTCTCCTTTGTTTTGCTAAATGCTTTTGATCTCATTTAGTATGATGGTAGGCATTTTTAGCTTTTGTACTACCATGTTAGAAAAAATACCTTTCCTGTAGTATACAGGAGGGAATTATATACTGGAGATTAAAATAATTTACAGACTAATTTTAACATATTAACTATATAAAGAAAATATAACTAAAGCAAATGCAAAGCAATAATAAATATATAAAGCTAACCTGTAGATTTGCTTGCAAAATAGTGAATACATTGTATACAGCTAGACCCCTAGAGTGATATTTCCTCTATATTTTAAGAGAGGAATATTATAGAAAAGTTAACGTGGAAATTATTTTATGTAACAACACTAACAGTACATAGGAGACTCTGCCAACAGTGACAGACTAATTAGAGGCTCTGTCAACAAACAATTATGGACCAACACCCAGTGTTAGGAAGACCACTGCTAGCAATGCTGTAACTTCTCTGTTGTCCACAGATGAAGGATGTGAAAATACAAAGGCAGTTCAAAGGAGGGCCAAAATAATGAACTAGGGGATAGGAAAAATAAGCCCCATGATATGAGACTTAAAGAGCTCAACTTATAAAATAAGTGCTTGATCATGAATACATGAAATAGCTTCTTGATAGTGGGAGGCCTTTGAACCTTGCTGACAATGACATAACAAGATCCAATGACTAGAAATGGAAATTGGACAACTCGACTTCAAAGTAGCTGAAATTTCACAAAAGATGAAATTTCAGAGAAATGACAGCGATTAAATACTTCAACAACTTAGCTTTACTAGCACCTTGAGCCTGTAAAGTGAGATTAGATATATTTCTCCAGAGCAGAATTAATTTCTCTTTTGGAAGAAATTCCTTGGCTTGTGATGATAGTATGAAAGGAAGAGTAAGGCTGGAGAATCTTTCTGGGTTTGAACTCTTTGGATTGGATTAATATCAGTCATGTCTTTTATTTCTGAGCCCCAGGGAGACCAAGACTTGCATGCACATCTCCCATATGCTCTGTAGTTCTGCATTAAGATAAGGATTACAAATTTCATGCTTTGGGATTTGTCAAAATGCCTGTAAAGAATTGAAAATAACAATTTTTGCTTGACACGTTATTTGTTGCCAAGGGAGCAAGGGTTCTTGCCTCCCTCAGAAGCAACAGAGTTTAGCTATGGGGAAGGGTAAGACATGGAGAAGTATGAACCTCTGAGGCTCCCAACTAGTATACTTTATAAATAAATAAATAAAAATAATTTAATTTGGTGTAGGGAAATAAATTTCCTCTCCAGCGGGAATGGTAGAAACCTTCATTTTTCACAATTTCTGACTTAAGAAGAGTAACTCTACTCTCTCCATGTCCTTGTCACTGCAGAAAACTGACTTCATTCTTAAATGTGGTAAACATTTATTTTCTGAGTTCTGAAATACTTGGTCTCACCTGATGATCTGTAAAATAAACAAGATCAAACAAGATGTTCTCATGGACTACCGGTCTTTGGCCTAATTAATTAATTTAAATTAAATTAATTAAAAGTAATTTAAAAATTTAAAAAACTTGCATTTACCATCTGGCCAGTGTAAGCAAAAGGTGAGGGTTTTATATACATATTGTCTACACACATATATATGTATGCAAATATGATTAATGTGCCTAAATAGAGCAATTTTACTAATATAGTCTTCTGTTTCTTTGTGCTACCAAAATATGATCAGATTTCTGTATGTGCTATGCTATTCCATTTCTTACCATTTTTATGTTCCTATTGCACTTAGAAACTCAGAAGCCAAACCAAGAAAAACATTTTTGTCATTTCCTGCCTTGGCCCAAACGACTCAGTTATTTCTAAGATGGATACTAAGGATGATTATAATATTTTGCCCATGTAAAAACACCTTTAAATATATTTTAACTGTGTGAAAACAATTTTCACCATTTTATGTACAAATCTAGTATTCCAGCACCCAGACTTTCTTTAAAGTCTGGGACACAGAAATGACATTTATGTTACAGATGTTTTTTCTACTGTGAAAGAATACCTATATTTCAAAATTTTATGCCAACTAAATAGTCCCACAAATCTATAGTTGCTTAGATAAACTGAGATTCAAGTTTTCCTAGTGACTTCTAGGGGCATCTTGCCAGCTGTGACTCTGAGAAGTCCCCTCGTTGCAGACTGGAGTCCTCCAATGTCCTAAGTCCCAACTTCACAGCAAAGAATCTAGAAACAGGGAGATGTGACTTTTACACTGAGTTTCTCAGTGGTCCTAGGGTCCCTTTTGTGAAGGTGAGAGCTGAGCTGTGTGGCTAGAGCCCGGGTTCCTCAGCCAGAGGTTCTGTTTAAATGGTGCTGCCTAAGGTTCTGGCCTCTGGACTCGCATCAAGCAGGCTGCCCCAGAGCTGGGTCACCAGAGCTCCCAGGCTGCCTGCCTCTGGGAAGATCTCAGGCAGAATGGACCAGTGTTTCCAGAATGCAGTGTTTCCCTTGGGGAATAAGGTACTCAAGGATTTCATATTCAGAGCTGCCAGCTATCTTGTGTCAGAGCATCCAGTGCGGGTCTCTCCCACAGCCGTAGAACCACCATGTAACCTATTGTAATTGCAGGAGAGATTTTGTCCACCTTCTGTTGTGTTCGCTGATATTTTCTCAAAGATGAGAGGTTTCAAATGAGATATTTAGGGGAACAGGGTTTTCTTGATTTTAAAAAAGAAAATTGAAAACGTGACTACATTTGTTAACTGAATTCAGAGAGAGCTGTGCTTTGGAAAATAGACTGCTATAGAAAGGTAAGCACTCTGAAAAATTAGATTTTTGTCACCTTAGAGTAGACTCCCAAAATTAATGGAAGCTTTTTACCTGAATCCCTCAGTTCCTCATCAGTCAAATTTAGATAATATCATGCCATCACCTCCCAAGGGTGCTGTGAAGATTTATTAGTTAATGTTTATGAAGCACTCGGATACCACAGTGATGATGCCATAGGAAGGTCTGTCAAGACTGTCAAGAAAGTAATTACTCTGTCTTCAAAGCAGGTTCCCAACAACATGCAGTAAAAAGATGAGGCACAAACTGAACAGTGAAGAAAGAATAAACTGTTTCTGAGCAAATCCCACTCACTGAATTTATTTAGCAAGGCATCCTAATGCTTTTTTTTAAATCTAAATAAGAAATTAAACTGGGGAAAAGGGAATCTGAATAAGTTTGCCCACACAGAAATTATGGCATTTCTTAAATTCTGAGTGCTGACTGTGCAGCCTCCACAAGGCTCTTCTAATGCTGAATCCTTGTGTAGTGTCTTAGAGATTAAAACAAAGTTAGATGTGTTTTACCGTATATATTTAATGTATAATACTTCCAGTGATGTGTTTTAATCTCTACATTCACCTAAATGAGAATCTAGGCGCCAAGCTCTACAGTGAACGTTCTTTCAGCAAGTATTTTTATTAACTGAAAGCTTAATTCTGGTAACCTGGTAATTGTTCCAGGAAATATGACCAACCACAACAAGTTTAAATTGAAAGAAAAGTACCTACCAAAAGCAGGAGCATATGCAGAGGTCTTCAAGTTTTTTAACTACAGTGTGAGTTTTTGCTGACTGACTTCTCTCTTTCTAAAATTGGTCAACTCCCATTTGAATTGTTTAAATGTATCATCAATAAAATTTTGAAGTACTCGGTCTTGGATCAGACTCAAGCACACGATATGTTAATTTTGTTAAAAAAAACCTCTAAAATTACGGTGCAATCATACATCACAAAGGCAGCACTCAGAATTCACTGTCTCAGCCATTGACTTATTCTTTCTGTGCAGAACATCAGCTAAGTGCCACTTCTGGTGGAAAACACCTGAATTGGGAATGTGTGCAGGAACCCAACAAGAGGTACTGAATTTTCATACAGACAGGCCAGCTCAGCTTATCAAGCATTACATTTCACAAAGGAAAAGATAAGTGATCACCTGGTCAACAGTATCTTGTCTTGGTTCCCGACTTGTGCTTCCTGCTGAGCTTTGAGCTTAGCATCAGCTGAAAGTCTGTTGTGCTGAGGGTGGACACTGCCTTTTGGACAGGCAGCAAGTCCTACCTAACTCTTTTTTCCAACTGCATGCCAGGCCAGAAGCCCATGCTCCTCAGGGTGGCAAAAAGTCATTAGCCAGCTACCATCACAGTGATCATCTGAAATGCACAGGTAAAATGTCTAATAAGAGCTGTGCATCTATCCTGGACAATGTTAAATCAGTGCTATATTGTATTTATGTCTTCAGTACTTGATGCTGAGGTATGCAATGTACTGGTGAGCTAATTTTAACTGCTTGAAAACCTTCATATGAGACCATTTCAGAGCTTGCATAGGAAGTAAAAATTAAAAAAGAAAGAAGCCGGGGGGTGGGGGGGGAACACCATGCTTGTCATCTCTAGAATTTGGAGTCCAGGTTAACTTTGCTTTGGAAAAAAATGAAAAGACAGAATATGACATATTACTTTAATACCTGAGGAGTGTGATAGTGACACTGAAACATAGATGAGTGAAAAGATATAGAAAAGCAACTGCCCCAATTGCTCAGTTGCTCCTTCGTGCCCCAATTAGACATGAGTCACTGAATAAGTTATCTTGTCATATCAGCTGAACTGGAAGAGACAGAAATAAAGTAGGTTTTTTCATGTTTTTAAAGGCAGATAAATCAGTAACGCTTTGCTGATCTTTTTGGCAATCCCACATTAACACCAGGCAGCCATGTGACAGGGTGCATCCTGCTCCCAAAAAGCATGCTTACATTGATGGGCAGTTTCAAAATATTTCACAAAGGTATCTCAGGGTTTACTTGAAACTTACCATTAAACTCCTTTTCCCCAAACTCAAGCTTGATCAGAGGTATTCATTGCAATTTACATGGACTGACCCAAACACCCTTCTTTCTGCAAAAGGATTGATTTCAGCAACTTTTACCCAAGCCCATATTTGACAGCTGTGTTATTTAAAACCACAAGCTGAGTACAAACAACTACCTAAGTTGAAAGGAGCTAAGGTGCTAATGATTTGTGCTAAGTTTTTAGATTACCATATTCTAGAGGTAGCTGAATTGGAATAAAATATGAATTGACACTGTTTTCATTGTTCAGCAGACCTGATAGGTTTTTATTTCTTAAACAGTGTTAAAACTTTCATCTGATTTAAGTCAGGCTTCCTGGCAGCACAGTGTGCAGATTTCAGCTACTGTGTCTCTTGAAAAACAAAACAAAACAAACCAAAACAAACCCCACACAAGTTAGTTAATTGGCTTAATCTGAATGAAAACTGTATCTGTTACCAGTCAAAACCTGTATTGTTTTTTTCAGTAAATTTTTGTACCTCACAGACCGACATTTTTGCTATATGCAAATACCATATTTCTAGTCAACTTGGAGGAAAGCGGATTGACTGTAATGAAAAGAACAAGACCAAAAGTATTTATAAATTTGATCAAAGTGTGATGTCCTGGTCCAAAAATGGCAACATGTATTTTTCCAAGAAAAAAAAAAATACAATTTAACAAAGCAAAACTTTTCAACACTTAGGGGCATGAGTAGAAGGGATTCGTATTGACCTACATTGGAAATTTACGTTCTCTCCAGGCTCCCCATACAGAGAATGGAAATAGTCAGAGCACTTCAGAGAGCATAAAAAGATGTTGCTCTGAATCGTTAAGAAAAACTCAGTCTCCCTCCATTGACCATAAAGTGAGCAATCTCCTATTCAGTCATTAAGCTTGGCACCTAAAGCTTAGATTGTACAAATGAAAAAGGTTAAACAGAGTTATCAGCTGAAACAAAGCTAAACATGTCATTGTGCACCAAAATTTCAGCTTTTTCACCTCTCCAGAAGTAAGTTACTTTTCTTTCATTTTGACCTGAATTGATGCAAGTTTTTTCCTGATTATTTTCATTTATCATTCAGTCCACCGAAGCAAAACCCATTGTTTTTCCACCTCTGTTGACATAATTTCCCTAACAAACTATATGAAACTACAGTAGCAGTAGTGTACTGCAACCTCACCTGACCAGTAATTAAGCAAAGGTTCGCACAAGGCTTCCCTGGTATTATGATCTTTTAATTTAGCTTGGAAGAAGAATACATTTATATTAAAAAGATATGTTCTGGCCTCATTTATTTTGGCAGAGTTTATCTATTGCTGCACACTTTGTGATCTTGATAACACATAGACATTTTAATATGGAGGTTGTCTCCATTCAAAAAATAGCAGAGGCACATTTTACACAGAGCTTGCCAATCAGATATGTTAGCCTTATTTATATTAGCATAACATACAGGAGGATTTACTGGTCTGTCGTTTGGCCTTGTAAGTGACACTGAGGAATATTTAAGAAAGAAAACTGAGAAGTCAGCAAAATGCATTGTAAATAGAAGGAAATACTTTGTTTTTCAAAGCAGTATTACAAGGAACAGAATGGCAAAAAAAAAAAAAATCTATAAGTGATTGAATAACCTTCCTAGAAAGGTTTAAATATAATTCTGTAATGCTACAGGCAGCTTATTATTGCTTCGGGGAAGCAACACACAATATACACATTCCATGTTTACTAGAAATTCCATTATTATGAATAGGATTTATCCATAAAACCATCATCAAAACATAAACTGGAAAAAAAAGGGATGGGGAAATGTTGTGGGTTTTTTCATTGACCAAAACATAAAGACAATGTCTGTCCTACAGGATGTCACCTCTAGGACACAAACATAAACAACATACAAATAACAGGTCTTGCCCCACCATTCACTCATTTCAGTTTTCCTCAGTGCGGAGTTTGGAGTACCCAGGTAAGACAGAAGATTCCTCTTAAGCATCTATACTCTTAATCTTTTTTTTAGCCCTTTCACTGACATGGGAAATGCAACAAATTTTTATTCCGTATATTTCAAAGCTGAGCTTATTCTTTATTCCATTTTTCTCTAGGTGTCTCTAAATTGTATTGTATAAACTGTCTCTTCGTGTTTATTTTCCCATCATATTTTGTCAGCGCTCACACACAAAAATAATGACATTGTTAGAAACTGGGTTTGGTGACTCTGGCATTTCATCCTGTGTTGATGGCTACCTATAGTGTTTCAAAATGTGAGGGATCTCCCTATGTAATGACTAACAAAATATTGACTAAAAAGAAAAATAAAAGGTGCAGAAATGAAAGGGAGGTAAAATGGACATCTGAATGTAGGGCTTTTAGTTCTTCATCCAAGAACTAAAGGGAATAAATGAAAGGCAATGCCTGCAAAACAGAAAAGGCAATGTGCTCCAAAATAGAAAAGGCAATGTACAATCTATTCTTCTCTACCTCGTAGAGAAAAATGCTCTATGTCTATGTAGTTCATTAAAGGGCACTTCTACTGGCCCTATTAAGCCTCAACTCTTCAATATGGTAGCCCTGCAAGAGCAGCTTTACATGGGACAGGAGGGCATCCTCCACAGTACACAAGAACTGGCAGGTCCAAGGATGCCCAGCATATTTGTATGCATTAAGCCTGTCCCGCAGGCAGTCTACAGGCTGTGTACCAAGGCAGCCATGCAGCTGGAAAGCTTGCAGGAGGCAAACCATGCTGTGTTTACATCTGTCCTGCGATGCAGCTCTTTCAGAAGCATAAAGACACGGCCATTGAGTCCCTTCACTGTAAATGAGACATTTTCTTACAGTGAACAGCCTGGATATTAAAGTAGCAATGTACCATTTACTAAAGGCAAAGTAATATCAATGTCAATTATAATGTTAAAAGAACTTTTTCTGAAAAAAAGAGACTTTGAGGGAATTTAGCAGCTAACCACTTCAAGATGCTGAGAAATTGTCTGAGGAAGTGAGATTTTTCAACTTCCCCTGATTGAAAAAGGAGATCAGTGCTTACAGATTTAAGCTTTTGTCAATGTCTGTTTCTCTGGGATGATGGTTACACAAAGAAATGTTGAGACTGGTCACTCGTCAGCAGTGGCATGTATGTTGCTGTTCAGCCTTAAACAAGATACACATTTGTCACAAATACTTTTGTATGATCCACAAAGTCATTAAGGAAGGTTTGTTCCCTTGAAGTCAAATAGTGCGTTTATAAATGGTACCTATGTGAACTTTCTGAACATAGTCCAAAAAACCAAATGTTTAATTTCAGAAATATCAAAATAAACTGTTTCAAGATGGCTGATTTTGTTTTTTCATTTTTTCTTCAGCTGAATTATTAGTGGGACACAATGGTAACTGAGTCTGCAAGTAGACATGGGTCAACAGAAAATATTTTTATCAGCAGCTAAAGCAAATAAATCCAGGCAAAATAAAATACCCTAGTCATAGACTCATAAGCACAGCACAAAAGACACAATCCCACCAGAAAGTGCCTTACAGCTCCAGAACTTTCTGTTCTGTAAAACATGAGCAAGGACAGACTTTTGGAACAAAAACAAAAGTCATACTAGCATTGCTTCAGTCAGATGAAACTCTGATGTGAACAGAAAGCAAGAGAGGATGAACAGCTGTGGAGGCAATCCTGCAATATGCAATGAGAAAGGTCCATCCTGCAATGGACAGTATTAGTGCCATCATGCCATTGTTGTTCCTCCATTAAATCTCTTCCTAAGAATTCCTGTAGTCACTCCCCCTCAGCAGGATAGCTAGGACTGCCCATAGCACAGTAAGAAAAGAAAGAAGAAAACTGAATTTGGAGGTTCTTTTACAATGGAAGTCACAGGATTCATCTTCAATCTCTAAAAGAACAATTAAAGAGGACAATAGGACTCCTGTTGACTCCAGTTTATGCTAAATGAGGACTGTAGTTTTGCAGCATATAAATTTCTCCATCTGCCATAATGATGGCTCCATGCAACATTGTAATTATAATACTTTATTTATACACACAGTATCATAAACACTATGGCTTCAAATGTTTGCATTAAAAATCCCAAATAAAAACATAACATGATTTCCAAATACAGCCAAAATATCTATTGGTTTGTGGGCCATATGCTGAACTAATTGAGAATTGGAATTACCTATTCCACTTTTAACTAATTCCTTGCATGAAGAGCAGATTTTCAGATAAAATACACTTTTTTCCTGAGAAATAAAACAAGCCTGCAACAAAGCTGTTGTTGGGAGAGTCAGCTTACAACAAACAGAAGTATTTGTTTTGAAAATTCCATTACAAAGATTTATTGGGGCTATTCTTGAGTGCCCCATGTATGCTGGTTTCTGGGCTGTCTCAAATGCTGCTATGCTCTCATGCTGGACACCATTCCTCATTGTATACTGTGGACACATGTTTTCAGGATGTACAGCTTCCTCCCACAGTAACTTTTTTTTTAACAAAATGTTATTTTTAATAGAAAAAAATATATTTACTAAAGTGTATCTTTTTAGAAATCTTGTACATCTTTTCTATTTACATATAGGTCTTATGTTTTGCAATACAAAGAAAAAACATTCTTCATCTTCTACACAGTAGTCCTATACATAGATACAAAAATCTACTGAAATCCCTTGAAACCATCATGTAAGAGTAAGTACATTGTTCCCAAAATATTAATTTATTTTTGAGAAATAATAATGAAAATAGTTAAACATATCTTAAAATAATTTATAAGCTCTTTGAAAAGCTGGAGAAGATGAGAAAATTTAAAATCAGTGTCGTGGCTTAACCCCAGCCAGCAGCTAAGCACCATGCAGGTGCTCTCTCCCCCCTCAACCCAGTGGGATGGGGGAGAGAATCGAAAAAAAAAAGTAAAACTTGTGGGTTGAGGTAAGGACAGTTTAATAGGACAGAAAGGAACAAAATAATAATAATAATAATAATAATGAATTTGAATATACAAAACAAGTGATGCACAATGCAATTGCTCACCACTTGCCGACTTGTGCCCAGGTAGTTCCTGAGCAGCGATCCGCACCCCCAGGCCAGCTCTCCCCAGTTTATATACTGGGCATGACATCCCATGGTATGGAATACCCCTTTGGCCAGTTTGGGTCAGCTGCCCTGGCTGTGTCCCCTCCTGACTTCTTGTGCCCCTCCAGCCTTCTCGCTGGCTGGGCATGAGAAGCTGAAAAATCCTTGGCTTAGTCTAAACACTACTGAGCAACAACTGAAAACATCAGTGTGTTATCAACATTCTTCTCATACTGAATGCAAAACATAACACTATACCAGCTACTAGGAAGAAAATTAACTCTATCCCAGCCAAAACCAGGACAATCAGGAGGAATAACTATTTTCCCCCATTAAAATTAAGCAGCAGCCTATCAAAAGAAATTTATTTTCTCTGTGCTAACCTTTGAAATGGCTATTGCCATGGAGACAGAGTTGTTGAATATGGGTTAACGTAGACAAGAGTGAGAGAGCATGTTCTGTGTCTTATCTCACTTTGAGGCAGATTCACAGCGAGGAAACAATGGGTATCCACCGGTCAGGTCTCATAGTGCTGATTGGTGCCTGGGTGCATGGTAGCCGTCCACAGGAAACTCACCAAAAACCTGCAGACTATTCTTCCACTTGCACTGTTTCAACCCACCAGTATCACTGACGTTCAGATAGCTTTGTGAAGCACTTAGCAAGGGTGCACAAAAATTGCTTTACAGGGGAAACCATCTTGGCGTTGTGCTAGCTCCGAACCCACACGCCTGACGGAAAGCATCTGTGAGTTGCCCTTGTTTCTTCCTATGCTCTTCTGATTTTAAAAGGTTTCTGCTGAAGAAAAGAGTTTTAACCAAGGGATTAGCTTGTGTTCCATAGTCTGCTTTTGTTCCAGCAGATGCCTACTATGACTTGAAACATGTGGGTTGCAGGGGGTGCAGGTCCTAGAAATACCCTGCTACCTTGGGCAGCCTCGTGGCAAAAAGCAAAAGCTCGTACCTGCCTTTTTAAACTGTTTTCTTCCCTTCTCCCTTAAGCAAATCAATAGAGCCTCTACCAAGCAACTGGGCCTTTTTTGGCCAATTCCACTGTATGCGTTTTCTGCATTGCTAATTTATGTTTCCGGGTAGAAGTAATGTATTAGAACTTCATTATAAAGTTACACTTAATAAACCAGTGCAAATAGTTTCCTAAATAACTGTCTTCACAGAGAACTTTGGCAGCTCCTATTAGAGAAGTATTTTGTTACTGTGAAGCTTCTGGTTGCATTTCAGGCAAGAGAAGGCATCAAATTAATGTGCTATTAAAATAAATTGAGCAACGTGCTAATTATTGCCAGAAACAAATTAATGAAACCAAGATTGTATTAATTTAAATCAGATAAATAAGTACTTCCTCTTACATATGACTGTTTGCTGTTGTTGTGAAGACAGACTTTGAAAATAATCTTGACAAAGCCATTTGACAGCTGCTTTACACTTGCTGCTAAAATGACTGTTTCTGTTTCTACCACTGTTCCCTCTTGTACTAAATACAATTGGCCTGGTACTACAAAGCACTTCAAAAGGAGATAGAGCAGGACACTGGCAGCATAAAAACTAAGCTTCCCAACATTTCCTGCACCTTAACTGTAGTCTTACAACTGATTTTCTGAACTGGGCATATAGTAGTGTCTACAGCAACTTTCATCTGTTTCCATTGAACTACTGTGAGAATACAGAGCAAGGATAACCAGTATAAAGTTTACACAATGCCTCTGTAGTCTTGCAATCTCTGCATGAAGATCTGGTTTCTGGTAGACATTTTTAGCTATTTATAGGAATTGATATGAAACAGATTGAGTTAATTATTTACAGAACTGAAATCCAGATTCTTCCATTCTTCCTCCAGTGGTGCCTGACAAGGAGGCTGGCTATGCTGTCAGCTGGATTTTCAAAGCTGTCTAAAGGATTTAGAAGCTTATGTCCCATTTTCAGAAGCAAATTATGTGCTTGCTAACTCACCTTTGTTTGGGAAAAAAGTGATTTTTTTTCTGCACCAAAGCCATGTAGGGGTTTTTTAGTCATTTTCTGTTGGGTTTGGGGTTTTTTTAGAGAAAAATTTAAATGTCCTGCAGAACCTGTAGATTTTCTTCTTATTCAAATAACAATGGCATAAAAAACTTAAAGTACTAACTAGGACATACTGTCTAGCAAGTTGTTCATAGAACAAACTATCACTGACTATCGACATAGACGGTGAATGTCTCAGTTCTAAAATGAAACATCTCTGCTCAGCATTTTAAGATACTGGGTCACCCCAAGGAAACTGCAGGTTCCTGTGATTTGCTCCATTCTGATGTTTGGGCAAACAACTCATGAAATTTCCTACAGCGGCCTGGAATCTGTTTGCACTGTGCATCCTTCTTCTGGAAGTAAAAGACCTAGGAAATCTGCTGAATTTTGTGCAACAGAGCTGAAACAAAAGCAAAGGTACATGTTTTCACATTTTTTCCCTGACTTTCATTTTGAAATTTCATTCAAGTAGCAATATTTGAAAGTTTTTGGTCAGTTTTCATTGTTCTCAGCAAATAGTACTTGGCTGGCTTTTTAACTATGCTTCATATGTTGACTGTAGTTATTTTTTCAGACAGCACATAAAAGCTAATTCTCATTTTTCTTATTACACAGTTATGCTTTTTACAAACTGTTGGTGGCTTGGGGTCTTTTATTTTCCTTGCCTCTTTTTAAGTTGAATGGAAGCATCCCATCCAAGCCCAGCTTACAGGAGAGTAGATTTTATTGGTTATTTTGACTAAGATGGTGCTCTTAGGACAGGGGCATGACTGGCATGTGCTCCTGCATCAGTTTGCTTGGCAAGGGTCCTCTGCACCGCAGGGTTTTAGCCAAAAGAAACAGACACTTTCCTTGACTCCTGCACAATGCGCTGCACGTCTCTGTGTCACCATGTTAGACAGAGGGAGAAAGGCAGTGTAAAGCATATCATGAGGCCCCAGCATTTTGGCCACCTGCAAAAGATTTTTGTGGTCCTGCTGAAAAGCAGACATGCAACTACGGTTTGTTGATTGTCACTTACTCCTCTTTTAATCCATGGAACATCTACATTTACAATTTGGGCCATGTTTACTAGTCTAAATCATTGCAAAACTTCTTCTTAATGAATAACAGACATGTCTGGCAATTTGACTAACTGTATTTATTCCACAAATTTTATTTCAAAAGGCCCCCACACCCACAGTAAAGGCAGCCACCCAAATTCAGTAGGTGTAGACTGCCAAAAAAGTGGCTTATCACAACAGTTGTATAGGGGAACTTTGTATAGTGTTACTTCCATGCTGTGAGTGATTTCCAGTTAGGTTTAGTTACAAGAAATAATGAGGTATTTCTGTGAATTAACTGAATAGGATTTGGATGATCCATCAGCTAAGTTCTACTTGGAGCTTCCTGGCATCTTTTTCTCAGTTGAATCTGCTAACGTTTTTGAAGTTTTCTCCCTACTTCATCTTACATCCCCACTACTGAAAACTTCAAGCTTTCAATACTCTCAAAGCAAGCCTTAGAAAAATTGCAAGGTTTGATTTTTTTCATTGAATTTTCTCTTTTTGTCCTCCCTCTAATTTAGGCCTTGTACTTTTAAGCACTATTCTACACCAAAATGCTTAGAGATATTCCAAAAAATAGATTATTACATAACTCTATGTAATTATTACATTTGTAATAATCCCCTCATTTGCAATACTGTGAGTTACTGGGACATGTTGGAATTATTATAAATTTACAATATGGCTCATGCTATCTTTGAATATTTTGAAACAAGTTTAACATGTGCAAAGACCCTAACAGAGAAAATGGGGGCCAAACTTTTTCATGAATGATCTTTTGATTCTGTATCTCACATTCAATAGCTAAATTTCAGGTAGCTTTCTTCAGAATATTAAGCTCTTTTCAGATATCTGAAGCATAATGTCCAATATTTAAGGCAAGAAAAATAGCTTTTCTTCTCTTGTCACACGATAAGACAAGTCAACACTCTCTGGTGAACTTTTTAAAAAGCAGTCATTTAGACAAAAGTGCTGTTTCTTCCACATCTTCCAGAATTTTAATCCTGTCTTAATTTTAAAAAGAAAATAAGGAACCCTTTCTCTCAGTCAGATGTCCATCTGTTTCTACTGTGACTGCTTACTGTAAACCACAAGCTACCGTTGGCTATTTCTGCTATCACAAACACATTATTGTGATTTCAGATAAAGAGCAACCTGCCATAGATATCTACCAAGATTTCCACAAACACTGAATAAATATAATCAGTACAGAAAACAGCAGGAGAAAATTAACTGTAGAAAAATAAAACATTTTGGTTCACAACCAATGTCATTCAGCAATATCTAAAATTGGGTTAAGGCATTTTAAACTAATCTGAATGTGCACACTCCCCTGTAAATAGAAAGCTTAAGAATTTTTGTCTGTGAATTTAACAAAAAAATGTGAAATAGGGTGAGGATAGTAAAAAGCTGGTATAGAAAGAGTTGGTATACATGAGGTTGCAAGGCCCTGCCATTTGACAAGTAGCTGCACATTCGGAGAGAAGACAATAAGACTATTTTTTACACTCACTACAGTTATTAAGCTGAGAGAAAGTAATGGCAGTGAACAGTGATAGAGACACAGTAAATGGAAAAGTTATAAATTCCATTTTTATGTCCAAATTATGCGACTACTAAGGCTTCTATTAGGAAGTATCAGGCAGAGACAAGCAGACAATTGGAAAATTTATTGAGTCATCAGCTTAAAAGACTTGGCAATGCAATAGCTGACAACTCTGAAACAGCTTTTAGAATTTTATATTTCTCCAACAAAACTGCAACCCCAAACTTTTAAAACATATGTGTGTATATATACATATATATTTTAATTCCCTCATTTATGACCAAGGAGTTTCACAGACCCATAATGTTTAGATTTGGCTTTCAGAGATCCTTTTCAAAATTTATGCTTGGTTTGTAAAACTTCGATCTCACTTCACAATTTCTCACATAAATACAGATCTGTATGTACAAATTCCATTACTGACTGCACAGATGGTAATGGTAGAACAACGTATGCATAAATGAAAACTTGTCTATGTACAAGTGGAGATATCATTAAGGCTACCTTTAAAAATGTGACTACTCTATACACTTTCTGATGCTGGTCATAGCTGTCATCACATCTTCAAACAGACTAACTCTTGTCAAAATTGAAGCATTTTCTCCTCAGAATAGATGATACCTCAAATTAAGTTCTTTTCTAGTTTAGCAAAAAGTATTCAGAAAAAAAAAAGGCGGGGACTACAAATGCATACATTAGATTTTTAAGACTCTAAATAAACAATATATTTACTTTTTCATCACAGAGTCTTTTGAAGATTTGCATTTCCATGAGCCAGGAATCATGAACAAGGAGTAAGTACTGTACCTGAATGTTTGTCAGCCTCTCTTTGGCGCTCCATACTTATCTGTCATTGCATTTGATTATTGATGTTAATTTTATGCTTCACTCATACTAAAGGTTACGTGGCAGTCTCACAGTTTTTCCACATCTTCTGTAATCTGTTACTGCCTTCTACTTTTGTCCTTTCTGAAATCGCCCTCTCCTGCTTTATCTCCTAGTTCTCAGATCAGTCCTCCAGGATGATTTCTGAAGGGTATCCTTAACTCCACTATATTTACCTCTAGTATTCAGTATATAAACCTCATCCGTCTTTCTAGCAGAGCATTTCAGGGATTTTAAAGAAGGCTAAAGAGCCATCAACCTGATGCTAGTCATACAATGCTACTGCCAGTGCTGATGGGATGCAGGGAGGCAGTGAAGCAAGGAACAAATTACACATACGCAACCTTGAGCAGACCTCGGAGAAAAGGAAACCTAAGGATCTTCTGATACTTGGGGAAAACAGCTGCAGCACTCTAGAGTTAGCTTGTAGGAACCTCTAGTAGTAACAGTGTGGATGGGCAACAAAGGCTAGGCTTGATTTTGAAGCCAGCTAAAATACACTGAATACATGGCCAGAGTCATTTACCCAAGGACATATAGGGATTCAGTAGCATGTCCTAGCAAGGAACACAAGCTTTCCGAACCCCACTATGATGTCCTTCACTGGGAAACGTTGCCTCCTGTGTTTCTTTTCAACAGGGGCATTTAAAGATAAGGTTTTTCAAAGCAGTTCCAGAGTCATGTATTAGTGCATAGCTCTAAGAATATGTTTTAAATAACCTGGAGTCAATGGGTTTTTCCATGGGTAATAAATAGACTTTAAAATTATTACTGTGTCACAAATTAGCCCTAAAAATATTTCTCTTGTGTAAGCATCCAAAGTGAACAACTCACCTGGGAGATGGAGTCAATAACTTTTCACTTTCTTTATGGTTTTTTTTTTCCTTGCATACTTCTCCAAATTTATATCTGTGTCTTGCAAAAAATATTAAGATAGAACTGAGAGGCAAAGACTGAAAAGGACTTCTGTGTTTGCTGTTGAGATATTTTCCCCAAAGGAAATCTAATTCTCTAATAAGGTGACCCATCTTTCTTCTACTATGAGGCATCTTGCCTCTTACACATAGTGAGTATGTGCTCAGGCTACCTCACTTACACCACTTACATTGGTGTTGCAACATTGTACCACTGCAGTCTATCTTCATGTTAGGGTGGCTTTGCTTCAGGGTAGCATCACAAAATCACTGTCCATTTACTGCTCTTAGCAAACCCCACCCTATTTTCTTCTGTAGTGAACATCTAACAGCATATTGACTGCCTGGAAGTGCTATGTACTGCATCAGGATTCAACAGCACACACAGAAAGGAAATTTTCAGTACTGAAATTTATTCCCTTTGTTGCAGACCAATTCAGTTAAAAGGAACAGAGCAACTCAAATGCTGCCAGGAATGTATTTTTTTATTTCAAAACATGCCTTAGGTAATTGAGAGTAATTACTAAAACTGACAATGGGAAGTGACACCCCAAATTAGTCTTTGGTTTTACATCTTTGTGTCTCAGACTTTTCATAGCTTTACCTTCTTTCTCCTTTATATTTCTCCTGCTCTATCCTTTGCCTCTCTTCACACACTGCCTCTTCTCCATGGGTTTTTGCATGTTTCCTCTAGCGCTTCCAAATGATGAGAGCCACCATGTAGGGCCTTCCTTTAAAGACACTTCCATTCCTTTAACAGCTCCCGTGATTACTAACATGAAAATGTATTTCCAACAGTTGGAAAGCTTAAATGTGCTGTAATATGTAAGTGGACAAATCACAGAATGATTGAGGTTGGAAGGGACCTCTGGAGGTCATCTAGTCCAGCCCCCCTGCTCAAGCAGGATCAGCTAGAACAGGTTGCTGAGGGCTGTGTCCAGGTGAGTTCTGAATATCTCCAAGGATGAACTCCACAACGTCCCTGGGCAAACTGTGCCAGTGTTTGACCACCCTCAGAGTAAGGAAGGGGTTTTTTTTAATTTAAATGGAATTTCCTGTATTTCGGTGTGTGCCCATTGCCTTGTGTCCTGTTACTGCAAACCATTGAGAAGAGCCGGGCTTCCTCTGTACTCCCTCCCGTCAAGTATTTATAAACATTTATAAAATCCCCCCAAGCCTTCTCTTTTCCATACTGAACAGTCCCAGCTCTCTTAGGCTCTCCTTGTATGAAAGATGCTCTGGTCCCTTAATCATCTTCATGGCCCTTCACTGAACTCATTCCAGCAAGTCCATGTCTTTCTTTTACTGGTTAGCCTGAAGTTCCATCCTCAAGATGTGGCCTCACCAGTGCTGAGGAGTTGCCTTCCTCAACCTTGCTGGCAACACTCCTCCTAATGCAGCTTCAGATGCAGCTGGCCTTCTTTGTCCCAGGGGCACATTGCTGGCTCACGTTTAACTTGGTGTCCACCAGGACACCCAGGTGCTTCTCTGCCAAGCTGCTTTCCAGCCCCAGCATGGACTGGTGGATGGAGTTGTTCCTGCCCAGGCACAGGGCTCTGCGTTTCCTTTTCTTGAGCTTGATGAAGTTCCTCTCTGCCGTTTCTCCAACCTGTTGAGGTCCCTCTAATGGCAGCACTCTCAACTGCTGTATCAACCACTCCTCCCAGTTTTGTATCTTCTGAAAACTGGCTGAGGCTGCTCTCTGCCACATCATGTGGATCATTAATGAAGATATTAAACAGTATTGGCCCCAGTATCAACCCCTGGGGTATACCACTAGTGCCTGGTCTCCAGCTGGACTTCGTGCCTCTGATCACAACCGTCTAGGCCTGGCTATTCAGCCAGTTTTCAATCCTCTTCACTGCCTGCTTATCTAACCCACATTCAGCTTGTCTATGGGGAGGAATCATATACGTATATGCAAATCATACTATACTGCAACTCTTTTTTCCTATTCTTTTCCCATTCTTCTAACAGCATGTTAGAAGGGATTTTATCGCAACCCGTACATACTTTAATTCCCAGAGCAGGGGTGGGGGTGTGTGTGTGGATGGAGGAATCCACCCTGTGACCGGTGTAGGAGCTGTGCAGTTCAGAGAGCAGTAATAGCTGATCGTCTAATTTTGCTTCAAGTTCTAAATGTTGCTAATCGGTAGTTTTCTCCCAGGGACGCAACCACATTTCACTTTTTTCATCTGTTGGCTTCAGGGTAGAACTGAAATTCACAGGGAACGTAAGGGAGGCCATGTAATTTCTTAGTTACAGGCTTGCAAAACCCTCAGGTTTTGCGTGTCACAGAGGCTACAAGAGTAGCTGCATTTCAGAAGACATTATTTTCAGCAGTAGGAAAAGGTTGTGGTTTGGGGGGCGATGGGAGGGGGTTGTTGGGGGTTTTTAAGCTACAGTTTTAAGCTTTGTTCAGGCTTGGGTCCATCAGTCAGGATCACCTCACAACATTTCTATAAAGAGCAGGGTGCCTGCAGCTTCTGCTTACCACCCCGGTAGAAATGATAAGGATCTGCAGAAAAGTTTTTTTTTTGTAGAAAAGCTCAGTCTCTACTTCATTTTCTGTTGTGGTTATTTTTAGGCACTCCAAGAACACCAAGAAAATGTTACTGCAGAAACACCCTGTAGCTACCAGATCTTGTAAAGAAATAGCGAACTTAGCTTAAACTAGTTAGCTCACTACTGATAGTAACATACTGACAGCAGCTTACTGCTCAATAAAACAAACCACTGGAGTATTTACCCCCATGAGCAGGCAAGGCCTGCAGCTCTCAGTTTAAAACTAGCTTTATTAGATTCACCTTGGCTGAAGTCCCTCTAGTAACTAAATTAAAGATATGCAATTAGGTTTTATGCATGGGGTGGGGGCTGAATTTGTGGGTGTGCAGGAGCACTAACATAATAACCTAGCACAAATTCATGTTCTGGCAGGTAACTCTGGTCAACTCTACAGTAAAAGAAAAGTTGTGTATATAATAGCCAATATCATGGCATTCTGCCTGAAAAGTGATACCTATGCTGCACTTGCAGGTTTTTTTCTTGTTCAGTTGGGGTAAGGGAGACTTCTTCAATTATCAGTTCTCAGGCTGAGCTAAATGAGAAGGCCTTATAAATACCCATTTTCTGAGCTATCACAAAAAATACAATGCATGTTTCAGAAAGTTAGACTTTCATGGGGCATTGGACCTAGGAACAAGAAGGGGCAAATCTGATTTAGAAAATTAAGGACTGTTCCTGAGGTCTTGCCAGGTTTATCAGATACATACTTTGCTATAGCTTTTATAGATGTCAAATATGTGGCTAGTCAGCTCTCCTTCCTAGCTTACCTACCTTTTTGAGACTGACTGATCAGTGGCAGGACTCGCCCAATGTAAGTCTATAATTCTGAAGGCGTTTTAAAAAAAAATCCAAAATTATGATAATGTGAGTTTGGACCACAACACACAGCATTCTGTAAATACAGAAATTCAGTAATCACTGAATGAACTACAGTAGTCCCTAGATCTGCTGGCAGTAAAACACATGCCTGTGGACCTGATCAGTATAATTTTTGTGGAAAAACCCCATGTGCATAAAGTCACTTAGCATTTGTCTTATCAGAGTTACAGTCAGTAAAATAATACAAAACACTTAAGAGGTGCACCTGCTTTTCTCTCCTATCATAAGAGAAACAAAGCCATTTATTCCCTCTAACTTGAAAATCAATTGGAAATAAATTCCTAAATACCTTTAAATCCATGAGCTATGTTAAAGTCAACATTCTTTTCCATCCTCAAGCAAAGACATTCCCCAAATCTCTCAAAACCCTGCCACAGTCAGTTCTCTAGCACAAAAAGGACAAATATTTTTAACTAGGACCATGAAGGAAAATAATGTCTAAAATGGTACTTTCTTTGTACCTCATAACATAACATCAAAGAGAACAAACAACCTTTGTGGTTCATGCTTCCACATACTGTCGCTCTGTGGGTGCAGTATAGAAATGGGGTTAACACGGTTTCTGGAACAGTGCATTCATCCTCTTTTCTGTTTTTTTTATTTCATTTTCTCACAAGCTGACCAGAGGGAAAGAATGTGTGGCTACTATTATCCTCTTCAAGGTCTTATAACAGCCATGCAATATATCACTTCAGAAAAAATATTTTTTTAATGAACAAGTTGCCCCCGAGGCTGAAGACTCGTGAAACCTCCCATGCTAGATAAACCCACCACTTTCGGTTTCAGCTACGGCCCCTGCTGCGACTGCTCTTTTGAAGTGCTCACAGGTAGGGGCAGCTCAGCAGAGAAAGCCCTGCTGTTTTAAACCACGGAGCCTGAACCCAGAGAGCTTACTTTCTGCTTGTTCTGGAAAAACTCCTGCTAAGCTGCAGGCAGAGGTATTCAAATAGGAGGGTGATCGGTACATTAGAAATACTGCAATTCACAAAATGACATTTTGCATGGAAAAGAGGCTCAAATTTAAGCTAAGGTCTTTGCACCTAACTGTAACCTAGCTATAAACTGAATTTTAGCCTGTGCTTTAAGGCTGGTGGCTTACCTTTGCTATGGGAGTGGATTTTTAAATACACCTGAGACTGAAGAGGTTGTGGTATCACCTGCCTCTGAAGTAGATACAGAGATGTCTCTCTGCATTGAGAAGCAGGTCTTTAAGTCAAGTTCCAACTAAGCTACAGCAAATTTAAAGCCAATGTTTTAAGCCAGTGGGTTTCTTTGTCTGCAGAGGGGAGCTTCAACCCCAGCTGTGAGTACTTCAAAGGCATAGATGCCACAGCTGGAACTAGAGCTAGAATTAAGATGCCAACTTCAATACAGGCTAGGTTTTATGATCCAAAGTTTTTCAGCATCAATTTTATGAATGTACACATTTTAACAACTTAGAAGTCATCTATAATACTAATTTGCAATTTTAAATATAGCTACACTCTAAAATATTATTTAGATGAAGTAGACGTTTTAGGATTTGTGAATTATTTACGTATGTCAGAGGCCTTCCTTTCCAAAGGATCACAAATATATTTCCTGTAGTTTTGTAAAGTGCTGAAAGTAAGATTTGTCTTTATTAGCATGTCAGGTAGAACTGTTCCTATGATCAATCAAGGCCTCTGAAATATTTATATAATATACTGAGGAATGACTTCACAATTTAGTCAAGTACAGTATTCACTGCAAAAAAGCCAGTGCTACTATACGGAGAGACAGCATTATTCCCCAGACTGTTCAGAAATAACCAAAACACTTCAAGCACACAGCTTGGCATGTGAAGGGAGAGCTAAGAGCAAGGCTGTGGCTTTTGCCACTGTAGGTGTGGCAAGGTGGGTGAGAACAAGCTCCTCACCACAGAGACGCTGCATTCAGGGGAAGCTCGGTTTACACCAGGGAAAAGCACAGATTTTATAATATTGTTTAAAAAAAAAAATCCCTATGATACATTTTTAAATAGTATTTCCTGGGTTAATCCACAGACCCCCCCCCATCTTATCCCTGATGCACAGATATGTAGCTCTACCATCCTCTGTCTCCTGAGTTTGGAGTCTAAAGAGAGGATCTAGGCGTGGGCAAGGGACACAAAATGAAAACTCCCTGCTGGTCCATTCTCCACAGGGGGTATTGAGCCAACAGGAGGAGTGGAAAACTATCTTAAGAACAGGCTTTTGGGGGGATGTCAATTCCATTTTTTTAGTCATGGGGTTTATTTCCTCTGAAATGAAGCTCTACTTTTAAGAGTTTGCCCTTTTATTTTTAATTAAAAAGCTAAGTCAATAATTTACAGCCTTGCTGACAAAAAGGTCTCTTAAAAAACTTAAGATTTTCTTGGTGAAGTAGCTTTATTTTAGTTTATCATCTTAATTACTTGATGAACAAAGCATTCTAGTTTATTTGGCTTTATTTATATGATTCCTCTCCTTCAGAAATAAAATGAAAAGAGGACAAAAATGTAGAGAATGGGATGAAATCAGGAGGAAAAACTAAATGAAACTAGAGACAGCTTGGTGCTTCCTGAGAGTCCTTTTTACATAGTCATTACACCTCCCATTTCCTCCCTTCCTCCTCTGGGCAAGAGGCAATACTCCATTTTACTAGCCCGCGATGAGAAGCAATACAATGTTTGCTATCTGGCCAGTCTGGAATTACTGTCAATTAAGCTGCTCTGTGCAAGAGACATTAAAGAGTATCTCTTGTTCCATACTGGGGTTTACATTTTGTCTACGGCTATGACGTTTTTTCAGTCTTTCTAACAAGGTCAGTACAATGTCTTTGGAGGGATTATATGCTTGCCTTTTTCTTAGTGCGACTTAAAGTATAATAGAGAGCTATGGAGTAAATATAATGCTGTAATTAACTGGAGTGGCTCTGCTGATGTTATTAACCATGAGCATGTAACTCAAGTGGCTTCTGAATAGCCACAAAGCCCCAGGAGTGAAATACAGCTCTGTATTCACTTCATAGCCATCTGTTATTATTAAAGTATGTTGGATTTTCCAGTTAATGCCGAAAGTTTTAAAGTAAGGCATCACTATGAGATGTTAGAAAGTGCTTTTCTAGACGGCACGTGATTGGGGGAGCAGGCAAAAATTATAATATATTGGTACTAAACATTAGTTTTATTTTACTGTGTCACAGCAAAGACATGCTTGTAATGCTGATTACCCATTTTTTTCCCCCAATGCAATGTTCTTTTTCATTCTAATTCTTCATTCTGAGCAGTTTCTATACATCCAGCATAACTATAGCCTGCATTAGGGAGGAGTGGAAAACGTACAGTTCAAAGCCATTATGGCTCTCCCTGCTCTGTGGTACAGAGCCCAGCTTGTATGAGTTGTCGTAGCTTTATTAAGGTCAACTTTCCAGCAACTGCTAGAGTGTCTGATGCTCCTGTGGTTTTGATCTGAACACACTCATGATTTCCTTCTCATCCACCTTCCCTCGCATACTAAACATTTTTATTTCAAAAATTGTACGCTTAAAATTTCACCTTTCAATTCACATGCAAGCACTTAAAAGTTTTTATTTTTAAGGTGCTTATGCCATCTCTGGACCATGGGCAAGCAAGACAGGAACCGTGGCTGGGAAAGCAAAGCTTTAGGAGGGATCAATACTTAAGCTTTTACCACAGAATTGGAATTTCCTGCTTTTTTTCGCTGTTTCCCTTATTACATGCAACGTCACTCTAGTTCTATTGTTAGAAATATAAGATATTGCAGGACAAACTATTGAAAATATGAAATTGGTCACGACAGGGAGCTAATCACTCAAAGGTATCCAATAAACTGGGCAAGGTGGACCTCACCTTTTTCCTTCATAACAATACTCTGGCCAAATGTCTCAAGTGCAGCCAAGTATCCATGAGTCTCTGTCAAGCCACTGTAGTTGCGTGGAAAGAACTGGGGGCTGAGATGAAAACAGTCAGTAGAAGTGTGAATCCAGTTACTGATGGGTGGGGTGTGGAGATGGGATTGTGGAGCATTGTTTAAATTTAGGACACAATCAGATCTAGGACTGGAGTTTGAGACTAAAGTAACCAGAGCTTGTTTATTACAGGACTCTGCAATGCATTTGGGGTTAGATGAAGGCTGCTGCTGCTGCTGCTGTGGACAAAGAGCTTATGTTTGTTTGAGGCTATATTAAAACTAGTACTAGAACTGCAGTTAGTGTAAAGTTTTCAGAGTAAGAACTGAAAAGATGGTTGTGTTGCTGAATGCCAGTGAGACCCACAGGGCCAGCATATTATTGAAGGTGACTTTACAGGTGGATATGGTTTGTTGAGGCACAGTAATGTCTGAGGCAAAGGTGAGGCAATTAGATGAGCATGAACCGAATTTAATACGCCAGTGGATTTGATCAGACCAGTAGAGTTAGGATGAGAACTGCCCCAAGGGATGCAGAGCCAGGAGCCAAGGGGGATGGTAGGACCATCAGGGCAGGGGTCTTGCCAGCCAGGTGCCACCATCCCACCCCGGTGGGACAAGCAGGGCACACCCAGGGGTGGTAGCCAGCTTCAGCCAAGGGTCCAGATCAGACAAGTTGATGGCAGTGAGGCAGGGCTGAGGCCAAGCCGGGAAGTCAGATTGCTGGTCAGGGTTACACTCATGTGTGATGAGAGTAATCAGGGTCAGACACAGCCCAGTGGATGCTGGGCAGGTTCAAAGTCAGGCTGGAAAGTCCTTTTGTGGGTTGGGGTCTGAATCAACAGGGTCTGTGGCCAGATGTGGGCAAGGCTGTGGCTGAGCTGGAGACTGCAACTTCTATGACATTGTTCATTGGGTAGGGTCTGACGGCCACCAGCTGAGCTGAAATGGGGCTCCTGGTGGGGAGATGCCCCTGGTGAGGCTGGCCAGGGCCATTAAAGCCTATTAGTGCCCTCAGGGCCCTCACAGTAGATGATGATGAGTAGTTATAAGAGTCCTTGAGCTGCCTGTAAGGTTCAGAATTGGGGTTGAGGCTCGAGACATAGATTGAGGAGATAGATAGCTTTAAACTGTGTCAGATAAACTCCACAGAATTAGGATGTGGGCTGACAGCAGCGGCATGGTTAGGTCTAAGAAGGTTTTATTCAAGTATAGTTAAGACCAAGTTCCACTCAGGGAATAAGTGGTGTAGTAAAAGGCATGGTTTAGTGCTGGATCAGTCAAGGCTAGGATGAGAGCTGTGGCTGCCTGAGTGAATGAGTTAGGTTTAGTTTTAGGATGAGAATAGATTGTCTTGCAGTGTCTCTCTATAGGGCTAAGACACATTTTCTGCCAACTGGGAATGAATGAAAATCCAGGTATTGGATGAGCTTACTAAGAAGCTAAAATAGCAAAAAAAAAAAAAAAAAAAAAGGAAGAAAAAAAGGGGAGGGCTTTCTGGAGGTTTTTTTCTGGGTGTGAACAGGAATAAGTTGCAGATTGGATGAAAGCAAGGATGGGGGGCTTGGTTAAACTTATTGCTTCAGAAAAATAGTTAGTTTATTGTGTGTGTATCAGTGGTTAATTTAGCATAGACAGATACTGAATGTGGATCCCCCTTCCAAAGAGGGTTTGGTTGTAATTGACATTATTGAGTGTTAGGTCTTACCAATATTATGTTTGAAGCTGAAAGCAGAGCATCTGGGCTTTAGCAATTCCAGTGATCTGTTGACCTAGATGGAAAACTGGCCAGTCTTTCACAAGATTTTTCTTAGGTAACCACTTTGGGCACACCATCATAGTAAAGCTACCTGGGTACAGCCTACTGACCTTATCCTTGAAAGTAGTTCTGCTGGTAGCATTTTGAACATCAGCAAGGACAAGCAGCAAAGCCTGCACTAATACTGTGGCAGTGGGTTAATTGAAAGTCAGAGGGCCCTATATAGCCAGTGAAGAACCTTTGAGTCTGCTGTCACAACAGGAAAAATTGATCAAATTTTGCAAAGCCTTCTGTTAAAAAAAGGCATGTCTTTAAACAAATGAAGTAATGTTCTCTCCAGTAGGGAAGGAAGGAGTAGTTCCTCAGACTAATCTAGCCTTCCGATGGGAGCATCATGAAAATTCAGTTTGTTCATTTTTTACTGTAATAGATATTATAGAAACATTAAAGACAACTGGATTATAGGCCTATGTTACAGGATTAATAGTGCAAAAAAGCATTATTATAAACCAGTTTTTAGTCTGTTAATTCATGTTAGTAAAATAAAATCATCTTCCCTTCTTCCAGCACATGCTCACTTTTGGCAGCCTTTAAGCTGCCAAAGAGTTCCTTTTCCTTTCAGTAGCATCCTGATGCTGCTGCTAGTGACATCTGTAGAGAAAAGTACAAGACTTTTGCAGTCCTCTGTCTCCAACTTGAAATGTCTATTGCTGTCAAAAGAGAATATCTCTATGGTTATCATTGACACCTTGACAGCAAGAAGGAAAAAAAAAATATTGACGCACTTGAATACAAATGCAAAATCAAACAACCTGAGAATAGATGTTTTTATTAACAGAAAGTAATTCCTTTGAAAAAGCGTATACACATACTGAGCATGGTATGGAGTTTGTGGAATAGTTTTGTAGTGATGGCCAAGACAGATGAGGATAAACGTTGCTTTCCTTTTGATTCTCCTGGACCTCTTTCTCGAGGTTCTGTTCCATATTCTAATTGGGGCAAGAATACCAAAATTGGTCAATTTGAATGTATAGCTGTTATTGAATGAAACTTTCATTTTCTGTAAATGGATTAAGCTTTACTTTAATACCTAGCATAATTCTCTTCAGCTTTCACCAAAGATGCTGCTGAAGTATCTTTTTCCTTTCAGTGGAGCCTACCAGTTCTCATTTGACTGCCTTTCCCAGCTTAAATTGTAATTTGCAGATATTTTGGACATGCTTCCTTGACATTTAACCTTGCATTGTTTAATTTGGGCATGGAGGTCAGAGTCTGGTTTCATTAGGCACAATGTCTGAACATTAGACACTTGGGATAGCATTTTTTTAAGTGTCATCTTATGGCTGTATGGTGAATCTCCAGTCCATTTTGCTGTAATCCTTAATTTAGCCAGAATGTATATCTACGCAATAGCATGTGCATAAGAAAGTATTTTGCAGTATGCCAGAATAAGGGCATGCAGTAACGGTATCACTATTGAAAATGGCAAGTTGGAAAAGCAGTATATTTACAATCCTGGTTTTTGACAGACCTTTATTGCAAAGAAATGAATTATAGGAATCTGATCAAACCCCTTTTGAAATCAATGGGAATTTTCCCATAAACTTATTTCATTCTAGGCCATTCATTAGCTTATGAATGAGCTTGCTGATGGAATGATGTAATGTTAATGATTCTGCCATTAACTGCAGAAGTAGCAGAGGTGAAGGGGGTGTTTTGAGAAGGTTATGCCATTAAGTTAGCACTATTGATTTTTACCAACTAGCCTAACCATTGTGCTCTCCCCAGGTACGAAAACACTATGTTTGGTCTCTCTAGGCAATGTCTGACAGCAACTAAAGTTGCTGCATGCAAGCAATAAATACAGAACTAAAAAATAAACCATTGAGTGTAACTGGAAGAAATTAACTAGCCCAGTGTGGAGCAAAGCCCCATACCTGGTCTGATTTAAAGACCACTTCATGCACAAAGGATGGGCAACTTGAGGACTGTTCAAGTTTTATCACCTTCAAATCCCAGTGCTTCACAGACAAACTTGACCTAAAAGTTTGTGCTGATCCATTATGAAAATCCAGAGTGGCCAGTTATTCACAGAATAGTTTGTTTGTTTGTGGTTCTTGGACTCTGCTTCTGCTTCTGCTGAATGGCCTTCAAGGACAGAAGAACTGGGACAAAGATTAAATATTAGGCTGCAGTTGGAAGTGATGATTTAAGAAATCTTTTCTAAAAGGACATTGTGCTGCATGTGAAATGTGTCCGGTTTTCATCTTTGCCAGCTACCAGAATCAGGTACTTTTTCACAAAGACTTCAGAAACACAAGGTCTGTTCCACCCCAGTCCCTCTCCTTTAGTAAGCTTTTCATGTAGACATCCAACATTTCACCTAGGTACATGTCTGTAGCTGTCAGGCAGCATGAACTGAAATCCCAGGAAGCCACAAGGTTGGGTAGCGGGCAGTGCTGAGCAGATCACCAGCCGTGACTTCTGTAGGGTTTATGCCCTCCCGAGTGGGGTACAACTGTAGAAGAGTTGTCAAAAGCAAGAAGAGGGTTAATCTGGGATTATTCAGGAACAGAGGCAGATGGTAATCTAGGACTGGTCAAGAACATGAGTTTTTACATCAAGTTGGGTAATTGAAAGAGAGAGAGAAAGAGAGAGGAAAAAAATCTCTTAAGTGGAGGGGGGGGGGGTTCATTTTCAGGGGCACTTAGCTAGAGCTAGAGAAAAGCCAGTCTGATCAAACATGAATCCTACACTGAGTCAAGAGCAGGTTAATTCAAACATGTAATTTATATTTCAGGACCTCAGTCTGAGTGATGTGAATGTTTAAATAAGCAAATATAACCTATTCAGCAAAGCCCCTTCTTTTTCTCCCAAATTGTAGCATTTCTTACATTTCATTTTTCAGTGTGAGTTCTACAGATTCCTGAATCAAGACACCAAAATATTCTGTGAAATTTACAAGTAATTAATAGATACTGTTTTCCAGTCAGACCACTACAGAAACCACTAGTTTACTATTTGCTGTCCTCCATAAAGAACTTTGTGTTTAGGAAATGCTGATGGCTGTTTTTCTAACAGAACACAGGTAATTTAAAAAAAAAAATTAGAAATCATCAAATTAATTCTTTTGTTGTTGTTGTTATTTGCTGATGATTCAAAAAATCCAACAATATGCATATAAATGAAAGAGCCAGCTATGAAGGTACTTGCTTGCTTTCATTCTTACTTGGAAGAATGACTGCTATACTTACCTCTGATGCAGCATGGAAACCACTCCTGTGAGAATACTTGGAGCAATCATTTTCATCCACCTATAAACTGGATTTCACTGGCAGCCTGTAACTACAGTGTAATGCTGTTGGGTTCATAGATACTAAGGATGTGGATATAGGTTTACAGTGCAGTAGCTGTAAACTGTAGTGCTTCAGTGTACGCTGTTCTCTTCTCTAGATACATATTTCTCTCCTACCTTGGGCAGGGTAATTTTATTCTCCCTGGATACTAAGAGCCATATTTTAGGTTAGACTATGTCTGTGAGGCAGGGATCAAGCACTTGCATTATTATATTTATATGCAGATTACTCCACCTTAACTCAGATAGAGTGAAATTAAATTAAAAGCTGCTTACCTATTAGCTCCTTCCTGACAGCAGATAGCAAGGAAGGACAGAAATGGCATTTTCTTTGAGTTCTATCTTGTTACTTGCCTGTCATGTGCAATAGGTCTGCTCAGGTTATTTTATGATTTGCTATTGTAGAGAAGCAGCAAACCATCAGCATAAGAGGAATAAGGAGGGAATTTTGATTCAGGCATTTAACTCTGAGTCAAATGTCTGCTGAAACAGCAGGTTTGCCTCGGGCTATAGGGAAGATTGCCAGACTCTGGTATACGCTAGGAAGAGCTATACATGTAATGACAACACCCTGGGCAGTGCTGGGTTGCACAGCACCTCTCCAGATTCTCTGGCAAGTATCTGTAGCCAGCACCGCATCCTCTGAGATAAGCTATCATCTGCCTGGCTTCTTGTCTGCTCCCAGGAGGTCGGGCATCTGCGGAGGAGGAGTGAGATGAACCTTCAGCTCCTCTGACCACCGAGACTGGGATGCCTAAGTATTCTCTAGGCAAGTGGAAAGCTATAAGGCTTTAGTTTCCTTTTCACACCAAGCTGTCCCCAAAAGGTCTGGCAGATGGTAACCCCAAGATCTCAAGCACTAGTGAGAGAATTGGGAAGTTAAATATTTTTCCCTCTGACTTCTCCGGGTGAATAGGGATTTGCACTCTTCATTACAAGATGCAAGGGCAGAGATAAGCAATGTATCCTGATGTATGGACATAAAAGCCAGTAAAAATAACTTAGTAGGTAACAATACAGAACAAGTCTGAAAACTATACTGCTTATGAGAGGCAAAAGAGAAAATAATTTTTTTTATATATATATATATATGAACATTCTGACAGACATATATTGCAGGCAGAGTTATCTTTAGGTGGAATGTTTTCAATTTTTGCATGACCCCTGAGAGTGTCTGTGTTACCAGGATCTTCATGAAAAAGTAAAACGCATTCGTTTCCCATTCACATCTTTGCTCTTTATTCCAGAAGAAACTCTCTACCATTTAGATGTGAAAAATCCTAAGAGGTCACACAGAAGCTAAGAAATGTAAAAATGAAAATAGTCACAGTGATGCAACCCTAAACCTCTACAAAATGTTAATATCATCCCAGGACAAAATTCAGTTGAGGCATTGTAATTGAAGGACTCCCATTTCTATGGTGACAAACCACAGTGATTCAAAAGCATCTTTTTATTATTATTATTTTACTATAAACCATTTTAGATGCATTAAAGACTTCCCTCAGTCATGCCCACTTACTTCAGTATTTAGCTGCTTGGACTGAAAAATGTGAAAACCCTAACCACATCGTAGATTTGGTTCATTTGTGGGTTTCCTCATCTTCTCATAGAACACATGATTTCAGGTGAGTTTAGCAAAACTTACCGAGAGAGCATTTCTATTCACACTTAATAAGCATTTTTACTTCAATCCACTGTTTGCCTAATTTCGCTGCTCTACACTGTACCATGGCAGAGCTGCTGTTGTAGATAAGCAAGTGCTTGGCATAAACATGCACAGTAATGTGAACAGTAACCACGGGTACCAAAGCCTTCTACTAGCATTCTTCCAAGAGTCAAATGTCTATGGTTACCTTTCAGGTACACACAGCCCCTGTCTCTCCTGGCAGCATCTCTTCAGCCAGCAAGTCACTGCCTGACGACTTATTAGTAGTTCAAACTACATGAACCTGACTAAATGCATGCTGGTCTCAAGTGTGTGGACTGAGGTGGCAGATGCTACCCTTAAACAAGTACATATTATTAATGAAGCTGCGTGGTACTGCCTTGTGCAATATATACCATTAAGGAGACACACAGGAAGGGTAAGGCAAGGAGGAAGCAGGCTCGTGGTTCATATTATTTTATTCAGGGGCAAAATTTTCATGCCACACCTCCCCAAGGAATCTTTGCAATATGGTTCAGATTATATTGCAGCATTTGGCTTGAAGTGTCCCAAACCACTCTGTTGCTGTGTGAATATGTTTTGTCTGATGCGATAGAAGAGTTGTGGGAAGAAAACCGTGCCAAACACCAAATCTTTTCCAGGCATTTCTCTGCACAGCATGGTGTCAGGCACAACAACGAAAAAACAAATCTCAGTTTTGCAACAGTAATGGTTTAAAAGGGCCAGTCTCTGTGAGTATTTGCAATTAAGGTTGAGTAACATATTTTCTTCTCCTACAAGATCACAAGCACTTGGCTTGAAACATGCCTTTGTATAGTGCCATCCTTTTCTTCAGCCACAATGGCTTATCATTTTTTCTCTTTTTAATCTCTCCCATCCAGTGCAAAGTCACCTGGCTGGGATTCATTACAGCAATTCCAAACCAGATGAGGCTGTAATACAAATAAAAGTGCATTCTGTGTATCCTAATTGTCAGCCTGAATACCTGTATTAACCAGTACTAGAGAGGTGGGATTCATAACACATTTGCCGGGGGACCTGTTTCCCTGATAAAGCTAGTTTTAATATCTTTTAACATTTTGTATGTGGACTGGCAAGGAGCTGGCATTTTGCAGCTTGTTAATGCAGTTTGGCACTAAGGAAATGTTTCTATTCGACATTTCTAAAATCTGCATTTAACAGTACAGTAATTAATTAATGTTCATTGTATTTGTGTTTCTGTGGAGTTATTTGAACTGATATTATGCTGATTGGCTGGTGTGTTTGTACATACCATTTTAAGGTTGCCAGGGAAACCTAGAGCACTCTTTTTTGAAGAAAATAATTCAAATTAATTGTACCACTCATAATTTTTAAATAGTTTTGCAAGTGATCAGTTACATAATTATGCTAAGATAATATAGCCTTTAATATTTATTATTATGTTCTTAACATTTACTTTAGGTAAAAAAACAGAACAAGTCTCCTCCTACATGACACACTTGGAGGACCACAGCTGTAGTAGTTTAAATATGTTAATCATATGAGCATCTGTTTTATGGAGTTTTTTTCTAATGTCACAACACTGAGTACAATGCTTCCGTGGATGATCTTATTACTGATTCATAAATCTGACCTTTGTAAATTAAAAGCAAAAAAGAAAAGTGCTCCACTTTAGGGCAGTATATGGGACATAATTCAGAAAAGTGGTTAGGCCTTTGCCTCAGACCCGGACGATGCTTCTATGCCTGCGTCAGACCTATGATCCTGAAACCCCTGTGACAGCCGAAAGGTCAAATGACTCTCCCCTGCCTTCCCTTGAGCTCTGCCTGCCTGTGTGCACGTGGCAGGCTGACCCTGGCCAGCAGCAAAACCCTGCAGAGCTGCTTGCTCCCTCCACCCTGTGGGATGCGGCAGAGGCAGAAGAGCAAAAGTGAGAAAAACTTGTGGGTTGAGGTAAAGACAGTTTAGTAAGCGAAGGAAAGGGAAAGAATTAAAACAAAACAAGTGGTGTGAAGGCAATCCCTAAATTGTGACTGCCTCCAAAAAAACCCTCCCTTGGTTTTTATTGCTAAGCACAATGTCCTGTGGTCTGGGATATCCCTTGGATCAGTTGGGGTCAGCTCTCTCAGCTGTGTCCCCTCCCAACCTCTTGCCCACCCCAGCCTGCTCCCTGGGAGGGCAGAACAGGAGAAGGAGAAGGCCTTGATGCTGTGCAAGCACTGCTCGGCAACAGCCAAAACACGGTGTGTTGTCAACGCTGTTCTGCTCACAAATCCAAAGCACAGCACCACATGGGCTGCTCTGAAGAAAATTAACTCCATCCCAGCCAGAGCCAGTACAAAACACTGCAAATTATCTCACATAACATAGAAAGGCAACTCTTTGCCTGTCCAAAGCTACCTCAAACGGGCTTAAAAACTGAGCGTGTACCACAGGCAAGTCAGGGTATGGAGGCTCTGTCTCAGCCTGTTAAAGCCCTGAACAGCCTTGCTCAGATGTGTACTCCCCATGTGGCCCTCCCATCCACTGGTAGGATCAGTCCCAAAGTCACCTCTCATTGCTGCCCCATGGGAGGGACGGGGGAGAGCAGTGACACTCTCCCACTGCCCTTCTGTACGAGTTACAGCATGCGGGCAAAGGAAGGATTCGGCTCATGTCCTTGGGGGATCCAAGCCCCCTTGTTGGAACGCACCCACAGAGTGAGGACTGCAAAGTATTTTGGTGAGAAGGACTCATCGCCTGCCCGACCGCCGTGCAGAAAAACCACCCCTCCTGCATCAGACGTAGCAGAGCAGGCTGTAAGTGAAGAGCCGAGAGGTGCATGTGCTCAGCTGGGGCGCAGGAGCCCATGCCACGTTCTTGTACCTGTGTTTTCTTTTCAGTGGAGAGCAAATATAAGCAGAACACAGTAGTGATCGAGGTACTAAGCTACATGCCTCCTCTGGTCACTAGACTATTTCATAAAAAATATGGGTTTTTTTCTCTTTTCCTCGGAAGAAAGCGTCTCCTTATGCTCCCAGCTGCATACTGCAAGGACAGGAATGCACCTCTTCCAGGCAGCTGCTCTTCACTAGCTCATGGCAGCCTCCTGTTCAGCAAGCTTGAGATTTTGGACCCTTCTTTGAGGTGTGTAACTCTACAGGCACTAGCCAAAGAAGTTCAGTCCAAGATCCACAAAAGACCTAGATCCCTCCCGAGCAGCACCTGGAGGCCAGGCAGGATATACCCAGGCACCCAAAACGGCAAGGCACACCCGTGTTCAGGCAACTTCGAAATCTGAGCTTATCTTCAATAGTGAGACAGCCCAATCCAGCCAGGTTCATGATCTCTCTTACGTGCCTGTATCACTTCCAAAAGTGAACTCTCTGCTATGTTCTCCCTTAGGGTCTTCTGGCAATGTTATCTGTTGTTAGATTTAAACTGTTTTAAAAATACTTCTGCCTACTGACTTTGGTTTTGCTCAATCAGAGCCACAGCAGACGTGGCTAAGCCTCCTCCCAACCCAAACCCCACTATTAAGTAACAGCATCTACAGAGACAGATGTTACCAGGAAACAAAATGAACGGTACAATGCACTTTCAAACCACTGTGTAACAGAATTACCTTGTAATTGTGAAGTCCCCCAAAATCCAATCACACTGCCACATGCAGTGCACATAACACCTTTAGTCACCATTCCAGGAAGCAAGCTGGTTTCTGAATGTTAGCATCCCTTAATAATCACCCTGGTAACCATTTATTCAGAAAATAGCTTTAAGCCATGTATCGCGATAATAGGTGATAAATAGTAGGATCCTTTTGTCGTATTAAGTAGACCATAAAATGTAATACTGACCTCTTTCAATAGTACTAATGATATAAAGATGGTTTTCTCTCTCCACGGGCCTAACATATGCCTGGATTTTCAAACTAGGGACTGACCCCCTTCAGATGTCTACAGTCAGCACAGAGTTGCATGCTTCATGTTTTATTCCTTTCCTTCTAGTAAAACTTTTTTTTACCTTCAGGTTGTTGTCTTACCTCCTCACTTGTTAGTTGCATCCACCTGTTTTCTCTTGGTTTATGCATCCTTTGGACTGGGATTGACTTTACGATTGTGAATCATCTGGCACGAGATCTCTTCTATGATAGGAGCTCTCCAATATTCTGCAAAACCAAATAAATATGCAAATAACTGCAAAAATAAGTAACTACAAAACGAGATAACCACAATAACATGTAACCAATAAGGAATTGCTTCTGAATATTTTGGGCCAAGTTATGCCATTTACAGTCTCTCATGAAGAAGGATTTGACACGAGTATGGCAGGGCCTTTGGAATGCAGTAATTGATTGAACAAAATGTTAGGCAATATTTAACTGTTTACTCATGTAAAGTATTGCAGTCAAAGGAAAGCTATTTAATATGATACCTACTTTTGTTGTTGTTGTTGTTTCACTGTTGAAACAGAAGAGAGAGAATAAAGATAATACAAAATGGACTTTCCTGTCTTTTAACCATCTGTACTTCTGTTATTGACTTAGCCACCTTTTATTCCTGGCAAGTAAAATTTACCCTAGTAATAATCCCCTTAAATGCAGTGAAGTAAATAAACTTTCAAATGGAGTAAGTGTCTTACAATTTATCTAGTAAGTCTTGGAAATTTTAAGATTTTTGAAACAGAAACTTTTATACATCCAATTCATCATAAATTAATCATAATTTATTGCAACAGAACCCATCAAGATGAATTCAGTTGACACTAATGTAAATGTCATCCTTATTTCTGTAGGTGCTCCATTACAATTTGTCTGCAGTTAAATATTTGTCAATCATCACTTAAAATGAAGCCTACCTTTGATTTTTCTCCCTGGTATATCTTCTGGCCATACATAATGTAACTTGAATCTTGAGCTAAATGAGTATTGCTGCTCTGCCTGTGCCACTAAACTGCACTATCACAGACAAACAATTTCGGGGTTTGTATCTGGTCAGTCTGGAATGAGTATCATAAATGGAAAAAGTTATAGAACATAGCCAGTTAAATGAAATTCCACATTCCCCTTAAGTTAAAAGTGGTGAAAGTCTCTTAAATTGCATAGAAAAAAGTCCCACCTTTTTGCAGAAGGAGGGAATGATGTTGCTGTAGCATTGACCAGAGAATGAAGAAAATCCTGTGAAGGAAAAATGATTTGGCCCTATAATTAGACATGGGGATTTTAAAAATGGCATAGCTGTGCTTTAAAGCAAAAATGGTGAAAAAGACTTTTTGTAATCTTTCTAGGCAAGGTGGGGATTTTATTAGCATAGCTCACCTAAAAGGTGCTGAATGTCGTCACAGTCTGAACCCATGATTAAGTTTCTGACAAATCCTGTATTTCTGAGCCATTTATGCTACTAGTTACCAGTAACATGTATGTAGTTCTGAAGGACTCATGGAGGTAGCCAGCAAAAGAGGTATTCAGCCTCAGTGCTGCATCTCACACACAGACAAAACCCAAACTAAACAGACTAAAATCATTCCCTGCTGCAGGCAAGGGAGAACTTGGAGAAGGTCACTTTTCAGGCCCATGTTGGGAAATTCACCATCAGAAGGGTCAGGGAGGAATGCAGTAAATTCAAACACAAAAAAATTACATTCACTGTATGTGTAATATTCATATGCAATAGACTTTTGCTTTTGTAATACACACTGCCGTAGGGGGAGTTGGAGGAAGAGTTTTGCAAAGAATGAAATTGTTATTATAAAGGATAAAAAAATTATACATGAATGATGAAGAGCATAGAGATGACAGAAATCAGTTACCTGTTTGTATTCCTGATGCTCCAGGGAGATAACTCAGCAGTATAGATTTAACCATTTAACCAAAATTCTCTATAGTTATAGCAACTGTTCAATCATACCTCTTGCACTAACTCCACAGCTGGAAATAAAATTATATCTTCTCATTCTTCTAAAATTTGCACTTTGCATTTGTGCCCTTTAGTATTTCCACACTGAGTTAGAGAAATTAATTATCAATATGCACATTCAATTTTTATTTTTTTTAAGAGGATTTGGGGGCATGTTTACAAAGAAAAATTGTAACTTGATTTGGCAACACTGATTATAGGAACTGTGAATTTAAAGGAATTTGGGAAGGACTAGGTCCAAGTGACATTTGTTCAAGACCATCTTTACAATCTGTAGGAATTATTTGTGAGATAATCCTAACTCTTTTGCTGCGAACACTGAAGTCTCTGGTAGGCAAAGGGTAAAAGTCGAAATCATCTCAGTGTTTGTTTCAAGGATTTACAGATCACTTTTATTTCACATGAGTAAAATAAGGAGTTCTCTTTCTAAGTGGGGCTCAAGAGCAACCAGAATTAGAGAGCCCAAGAGGTCTGATCTCTGTTGCTTTGATAGCTACCTCACTGGTGTTTAGCAAGTATTTTACTAGCAGCAGAAATCTTGGACAGGTGCCCCTGGGTTTTAATTCCTATTCAGTTGTACAAGAATTTAATAAGTGCCCTACTCCAAAGAAACCAAAACACTGGATGCAGGAATTCAGTTTCCAGCTTTTCCTTCTCTCAGCAGGAAACCGTTGTTCTTTTTTCCAAATAGTTGAAAACAAGAAAATCAGCAAAACAGTCAGAGAATGGAAATGTTTGAGGTAGAGAAGAAGGGAATTATTTACATATATGTATTTCCCAGATTTGAAAATTTGTTTTTCAGCTCTGCTCGCACTCACATTTCTTCCCTACTTACTGCTGCTTGCTAACAGTAAACTTTGTTCAATTCTGTCAGAGCTAACAGGAAAACAATAGTACATCGCCCAGCAGATTCAGACAGCAGGAAGACAACTTTGCCAAAAAATAAGTAAGTAAATAAATTACTTCTTAAAGCACTGATAAGTAACATCAATAAAATGTTTATTATTGATGTGTCCATGCTCTAAGCAGTAGACAGCGAAGGACCAGATGACTCTAGTGTGGTTTACAGCCTGCTCACTGAACAGGAAACCGCTCAGCTTCACTCTTTGATCAAAAGCTGCTGCTAACCTAAATTATTTTGCAATCTGAAGAGTGGGGCAGTTAAAACTCAAAGATTTTGTTGGTATTTCACAAACTTCAGGCAATTCCAAGGGTGGATGCTTAGATACTAGATACAATAAGTGTGCATTACTGCAGTCCTAATGTGATCCCTGGCTACATCTTCATTGCAAAATATTTCTTGTTGTTGTTTCTGAATACTATAAGTACTACTACTGCAATGATCCATAAATGTTGCTGGATGGGCTGATACAGAGCTAAGGTCCAGTGGGTAAAGAGGGTGATGGTGAGAGAACCATCATCCAGGACACCAGAGTAAGGTCAAGATCCATTTATGTGTTTCTTCCACACTCAATATATCTCAGATATTTCCTATGGCAGAGTAGTAGCAGGATGGAAGAACACCATATCAGGACCAGGAGAAATTGTTATACTTATTCTGCTGGCTGGCAGAATGGGAAGGGAGCCACGTGCAGTGGCACAGCTGCATGCTAAAAGAGAGGTTTAGCTCCTATCTCCCTAAGCAAATTCATCCCTCCAACAATATATTGAATATGCTAAAGCATCAATAAGGCTGTTACAATATTTATGTCTAAAATGAATGTTTGCAAAAAGAGTAGGGCTTTCTGTAACTGCACCAAACTTGGAGCTGTCAGTGAACAAAAATGCAAGGTTTGACCCAAGATTGTTGAATTTCCAAATCTGCCAAATCATTTTTCAAATTTAATTATTATCCTTGCAGCTTTCAGTCATTCAGTTAAGTTAGACTCTTTGAGAAGTTTCATAGAACAATAGCAATTTCTAATATTTAAGTGGATTTTTTTTTCTTTTTTTTTTATGTCTTTAGATCTTGCCCAAACATATGTGTAGCAATGAATCTGGATGTACCTCCAAAAGGTAAAATTCTTTCAGTATTGAAAAAGGAAGTACCGTAGCATGTTTTTTACCATACTTATTACTCAGAGACAGTGATAGTTTGTAACATGCAAGGTGTGACAGATAAGAACATTGTAAGATCATAAAAGTTAAAATGAATTGCAAGAAAAGAGGAAAAGAAATGGATACCCACCAAGTGGAAATTGGATATGCACTAATGAAGAAAGCAAAAAGATGTTTACTTCCAGACTGCCCCCAAAAATGTTGGCTTCACATTATACACTGCAAAAAGCCATCAATAAGTCACCCTCTTGCTGAAGACTGAAAACATTATGTTGGCTGATGACTTCTGGAAAGCAACTGAGGGAACTTTCCTTTTTCCTCTGCCGCCACTTGTGAAGGACTCCCCTCTTCTTGCGTTTGCTGTTCCAAAACAATGGGACAATGAGACAGGATCTTTAAATCTGATCCCATGACAGATTATGGTCAGTAGTAAGCATGTGTTTAAATCACATTGATTTCAAAAGTAAAACCCTGCTCCTACTTAAATCAGTGGAAAATGATACCGTATTTCACAACGGTAGCTGAGCTAAGAGATATTTAATGCAAAGCATATAAAATTATCTAACTAAATAGGGGCACAACTAGCCAGACAAATTTATCTGGTATACCATATGTTTATTGTGTTATGTGAAGTTTGCTTAAATGCATTCAATATCCATATAATACAGAAGATTTAGATTTAGGGCTGGAAAAAGCTGTTCTGGAAAAATAAAACCCAGCAGTCTATCATCTTATTGCAAATCTTTTATTGTCTGTGGATAGCTGGCCATATCACAGAAGCTCATCATAATTGGCAATTATTCACATGCCCTTTTCACAGTCTCTGAAGCAAAGCCTGCCTAGCCTTTTGCTTGGTCCTGGAATTAAAACTATGCAATTCAGGAAGTTTCTACTTGTCTTACCTAACCCCTCTTGAGGCTAGAGGAAGATGCCCATATACTTAACAGGACGAGGTTTTACATGATACTTTTGGACCAAACAGAAAAAGTGACTCTGAAAACTTCTATGGAGGTGCTTCCTTGCAGCATTGCCAGCCTTATTTTTTTTCTACTGAAGTGGTTAGGAGACACCCTGTCAGGATCACAAGGTTTATTAAAACACAACCCACAATACTTGATTGCTTTCTGTTACTGGCTGAAACACCAAAAACAGTGACTAAAAAACCACTGTGCATTCATAGATTCACAGAAGTCAATAGGAAGAGATTTACTTTCTGCTTTCTCATTTAAAGAAGGGCTATGTTTGTTTCTGACATTGAGTGTTCATGTACAAATTGCTAACCTGTCACCTTTTGAACAGACTTTTTTTTAGGTCACTATGAAAAGCAGGCAAGGTTGCCACAAAATGCACACCACTTTATTCCCTTGCAAATTAAAGAGAAATTAATTTCTTCCCTTTTGTCCTTTGACATCAGGCATTCTCTCTCAACTGGCAGAAACACACCCATGCATATGCCAAAGAAACACAACACTTTGCTATTGTTATAACTGATATACTCCATTTATTAATTTCACAGAGGATGTAGCAAAGCAACAAAAAATTTTCAGACTGAATAAAATACGACCAGTCCCTATAGCTTGAGGAGACTGACTCCTGCCAGCTCTGAGTCTTTAGCTTGCAGCGAAGAAATACTGATGCCAGAAGGTCCAGCTGATTGCAACTACCTGGCACAAAGATTCTGCCCTCTTTCATCCCTGTACTACAGCCAGTGCACTAGAAGGCAGAAAATTGGATGTTCCAGGGTGATATATATAGTAAAGAGCAGAAATAGTCTCCCCCAAAGTGGTGAACCTCTTCGATGGTCTTCCACTACCCAGATGGCACATGGCACTTCTCATTCTGAAGGCCCAATAAGTACAGCGTAGCTGACAGAGTGAAATATTCATCTTCACTACCAAAATGTCATCCTTAAATAACAGGAGGAGCGGTTTCTCGCTGATTTGCACTCCTCAGCTAGCACAGAGCAAATATGTGGGCATTCACCTTATGTAAAGGGAATGCCCGCAGGAGAGCAGCAACGCTGCCTCTCCTTTCACTCGTGCTGTGCAAAGGAGGCATTAGAAGAAAAGGAGAGGGTGGGCTGGAGTTCCTCCAAACTCTGGTGATTCCTGTGTAACAGAATAGATTATAAACTAACCTGGACTTCAAATTGTAAACTGATGCTGGATAGCAATAAATCACCCCAAAGTCTTCTGTCACAGTCCTCTTTTAGCATTAAGCCATGAAATGCATGGCTAATAGCTTCGATGCTTACCACTGTTATTTGTTTCTTATTGTTGAGGATAGAATAACCATTTTTTATTAACAGAAGTAAAAAGGCTACAGTTTAAGACACTGACTGCCTTTTTGCATTATTATATTGGTACCACCTAGTTATCCTCATCTGCATCGGTTTTCCTTGGTAATGTCATTGATTTAACTGGGCTTACTTCTGATTTGCACCAGCAGAACTAAACAGAAAATCAGACAACCACTTTGCATGAACAGCTTCCCCCCCCCCAATGACCCTCTGAGCAGAGATAAAAGTACTACATATATTGAATAAATGAACATTCAATGCCATCTGCTGGGGTATAGAAAACTCTGCAATACCAGGCTCATGCAATATTCAGACCTTAAAAGAACAATAGTGACAAATGTAAAAAGGCTGTTTAGGTAGAGACTGGCTCCTTTCAAAATACAGCTGGAAGGGAGGGTTGTGGGATGCTGCCCATCCTTCACCCACTTCAACACAGGGTGCAACACCCAGGCAAGAAGTGGGTCTGGTTTTAACTCTCTCCTTGGCATAAAAGGGTTTCAGTCTACAATTTGCCCTTCCTCCTAAGCATTAGAGCATGCTATAATTATATATTATAGGTTAGGCTTAATAGAAGGACTTTCATGCTCTGCTTTGGAAATCAGGCTGTTATGTAGCCACAGATGCAAGATTGGTGAGGCTACAAGCAGCCTAAGCAAGGATTGCTTCAACAGTCCAGAACAAGAGCATATACCGGGCAAGGACATACCATGGCTGTTTTGCGTTAAACAGTCACTGGATTAAATGTGTAAATCAGGTTAAGGGTGGAACTTGGGAGTCTCTTCTCAAGTAAACTCACTCTCCTGTTCTCCTGTTCACCAGCTCTTTGGCCCTGTAACTCATGCTCTCCTGGCTATACCATGAGACAACTCCATGGGCAGACAGCCACTACCTACAATAGTTTATAGCCTGGTAGCTGGAGTGTTCTCGGTTTTGGGAGCTGTGAATTTGGAGCTTCTCAAGCTGAAACCAGGATTCCAATTCCTGGGCAAGTGCTGTGCAACTACACAACAGACATCAGCACAACTTATTTCCCAGTTCAGTCTTGAAAGCATGAGATCAGATTTTCTTCTGCCACTAAAGGAACAAGGCATGTTTCTATTCAGAAGAGGAATTTCCAGACCAGGATCCCCAGGTCACCAGGGTGAGCCCTTACAGTTCTGCACCAAGCAGCAAAACTCAGAAGAGAGAGGAGTTGAAGCACATCCTTCTCCGGGTATTTTCTGTGGGAGGGCTTAGACATGCTAGTGGTTGTGAATCCCATTTCCACCCAGCTACTTCCTCATGCACTGTATAGGTCAGCAAACTCATGGGTGGATTTGTTTCATCTCCTTTGCTTTAGTATCGGTAAAATACTGTGCAGTTGGCAGATTTTTGTTTCTTTATATAAGTTATTAGTTATTATATCATTTTCTACAGAATGACACCTGCTGACATTTTTTCTCCATTTCATACAGAAAACAGAAGAACTATTCCTGCTAATGCCTATCATTTTGTAAGTATCATACTGATCCTCCTAAAATTTTACTTTTCTTTCACTTCCTGATGTGCGTTAATATCGTCTTGGCTATAATGCTGGTAACAGAAAATGTGATCCTCACTGCTTGTTAATGCAAAATAAAACACAAGAATTTTGAAGTATATATGAAAACTTTGTTTTAGTAGGAGCTTGATTAAAGAAGTGTTTAACTCTCTAGTCAATTCCCTATTTATGGTCTGAATCTAAAATGCACCTTTATCAGAAAATCATGTGAAAATAACAGAAGTCAAGCTGAACAAGTAAGTCATAAACCTCAAGGTATAATATGTAACCAATGCAAATGAAAGCTGAAAAGCTAACAGTACACATTTCAATGTCTTCCCATTTGTATCTGAAAGCTGGTTTGAGTTTCAGCTCAGCCATATAAGAAAAGACTGCAAATACCTTACAAGTCAGAGAAAGATGAAAAGAAAGCAGAGGTCTATTGCTTAATAAGCAAGTTGAACAAGTAAAGGGTGACTAAAGAAGGTTGATGCAATCAATACTTTGGCTGCTTCAGTTTTCATAGAAAGGTTAATTACAATCAGACACTATATGGGATTAATACCAACTAGAAGGCAGTAATAGCACAGAACGGAACAGGGGAAGAACATTCAGGATAATATTTACTTATGCTAAAGCACTTAAGGAAGTATTTGAAGTAATTTCTGAGACATTAATTGATTATCTTTGGGAACTTTCCAAGGAGTCCTGAGTTCCTAAAGCAATGGAAAAGAACAGTGGTAACCTCCATTTCTTACAAGAAAGCAAGCAAATCCTGAGGGTTCATTGGATACCTGGAGAGACTATTAAACAAAGTCAGTCTGAAAGCATCTTTTGGAAATAGTAAGTCTGATTATGTAAAAAAATGCTAATGTGAATATGAAGAACATCTCCTCAACTTCTCAGACCAAAGTAATTTCCTTCTCAGCAGAAATACAACCATAATGGGGAGAAAGATGTGATGTATCTTGATTTTTGTTAGGTCTTGGCATTTCCTAGAAGACAGTCTCACAAGTAGAAATCTGGAAACCTGGTCTAGATGAAAATGTGTGAAGTGTTTGCACAACTGACAGAAAAAATATCCACTCTCAGCCTAGGTGATAGTAGTCTGCTACTGAACTGGAAAGAATTATGCAGCACAAGAGCCTGCAAACCCAGTTATCCTGCAGGGGTCTGTCTGGTGTGGTGGTATTTTTTTAAGTACTGTTATAAAAAGACAAACCTCACCCTGAAATGTACTGTCAAGAACACTCTTTGGAGGTCTGCTTGATGTTGTAATCAAGATGTGTACAACCCGGAGAGAGTTTACAGGAGAGTAATTCTGGGGATATGAGGTTCAAAATCTTTTAAGTTGGTTGAGAACTTGGGAAAGCTTTAAAGAATTGTACTTACTTAGATGACTAAAAGGAAATATAATTATAGGCATTAAACATAATAAAGGGTGAAATAAAGTGGCTAGTAATCAATTTTTTTAGTGTCCTTGGAGGGTAAAACAAATTGGTTTAATTTGTAGCACTCAAGAGAAAAAGCGTGAACTGAAAGGACAGTTAACTAGTGGAAGAAGACACCTCAGGAAGCTATCGATTCCCCATTACTAGTGAGTTCAAGAAGAGATTAAAACAAACATTGGCGAAGATCCAAGTGCATGGGTGCACCTGTACTGTCTCTGGTAGCAAAATATGACTTACAAAGACACTGGGTACCCTCAGCTGAGTTCAGTCAGTAGTAATCTCAGCTGTGTGCTGTTAGTGCATGTCTCCTCCTGAAAGAAGCCAGCAGTTAGGTTCCAGCATGTAAACAGTCAGTATAAGGGTGGAGCAGGACCCCAGAGAATAAAATCTTGAACAAACCTAGTACAAATGTATAGACACATCCTGAGTCACTCTCAGCACCACATTTCTGTGGACTCCACTTTTCAATACATACTTGCAATCGCATTCACTTGGACTGCACATCTGCTAGCACAAATTCCCCCAAACATTGCATGTTTATATTTTAACGTGTGACATTTGTGATGAGCTAGTTAATATATTCTTGCAAGTAACATATGTAAACAGTCAGTACAATACAAATACCACATGGATAATATTATAATGAAAGGCACAGTTTCAAATGTCTGCAATGATCATAAAATGAAACACTTTCATTATATTTTCAAGAGTGGTGACAGGCCAAATTCAGAGAGAGAACTAAACTGCCTCCTGAATGGATATTTTATGAATCTAAATCAAAAATTTAGATCCCTAAAACCCTTGCTCAGCTACTTTCCAACCCTTCCATTTCCATCAGAAAATTTCCTGTGCACCAAAATGTCTGGTTCTGCTCATCAAATATTTCCAAATCTGAAATTAATCCTGAACTTAAATTTATTTGTATTATCTTTGTATCTCTTCTTCTATCCAGAACAAAGATTTGACAATGAAGGGCAAGAGTGACTTACAATCATCCTCCAAGGTATCTGAGGAGGAAGAAGGTGATTATGAAACTGTAAGTTCTTCCACTCTGGAGGCCATCCATGCTTTGAGAATCCTTCCTGCCAAACCTCTACAAGAATCCGAATATGCAGGTAACTTTTGCTGTCTGCAGAAAGTGAGCCAAACCTAGAAGTAAATAGGAACAGTACAGGCTTGGGGTTTTCAGTCCAGATATTTTTTAAAATTAAATGGCTCAACTGCAGAATAAAACACTGGTGGGCAGGAACAAGAGAAGAGCTTTGTCTGCATCTTCATATTCAACAGTTACCCTTATTTCCATTAAATTATGTTAAATAAATAATTACATGCTGCTTTTGTAATTTTAACATTACCTTCATGGGAGAAATTCTATGATCCCATGCCACCTGGAACGTGCAAAAAACTGACTGGTCAAACCCACAACCATTTCAGAAAAGCCCACTGCTATTTAAGCCTAGAAGCATTTAAGATGGAAAACACATTAAAGAACACGGGAAACTTTCCTCCAGACGATAATTTGCAGATGAAGAAATGTAGTATTCTTTTTTAAGGTGTTCTCTGCCACTTCCAATAGCAGTAATAAGCGATGACTTTGAGTGTATTTCTCAGGCATTCTTAACCTTGCAAGGTAGCTGCATTAATCAAGCTCTGGTTTACTAAAGCCATTCTAAGTCACAGTTAATGCCCAAACATACACAGCCAATTAATATCCTGTTTACGGAAGTGAAATGTCATCCCAGCTATCCATTGCTCAAAGCCATTATAAACACTCTGTGGAGGTTTTAAATCATTAAAAATCTGGGGGGGGAATCCTAGATGAGGAAGAATGGAAACCAGAAACCAAAAATATCTGAAAATACAGCATCAATATATGTATGAAATCTTGCTCCAGTTCACATCAAAGTCAGCAAAGATTTTTCTACTGATTTTTGTGGGAGTTAGTTTGATGTCCAAACAAATAGATGGCTTTGAATGTGAGTAAATTTATCGGTGTGCAAGCAGATCACAATCAGTCTGAACATCCAGATAGTCTACATTATGTTCCAAAGACTCATTTGTGCATTTTATTTGGAAATCTGAAGTAAATTCCAAGTGCTGTTTTTATCTTGGTTAGTAATAAAGACTTTCAGTCAGCATTCAGCATCCTTGGTTTATGTAAGACTGTCCTGAAATACAAAACCACACCATTTTTGTTTTCTGATTTCAGAGAAAACACATTAAACAAAAATCTGCTTTTTGCCTGTGTTATGCCCAGTAACTATAATGTGGCAGGATATAAGAGTGAGGAAAAGTCTGAAAACATATTTCAGAAAGGCAAAACTCAATGCTAACATCCCATTTTGCCATCTTTCCTAGACAAATAACAATGCCCTTGAGATATAAAATTAATGACTAGAAAACACATGCTAGCGTACAACCTCTGCATTTCTTTTAGAGGGCCATCGGTGCAGTATTTATTAAAATCTAAAGTAAAAATTAAAAAGCTCTCTAGAGAGTAAACTCCCCCACACCCCTCACAAAACCAGAACACCACAACGGTGTTGCCAAGAGCAAAGGTTCAAATGAAAAACAGATTCACTAATCTATTCAGTTTAGGTCAAATGTCTGCCTTAACTGTGTAACAGCTTATGAAGGCTTTTTTTTTTTTTTCCACAGTGAGGAGGTTGACTGTAAAACTATTACAAGGGTCATGCTTATGTCCTTAACACAGCTACTAAAATGATGGTTAGGTTCTGAAAAGGAAAAAATTAAAATGCTATAAAAATGGCAAGATCTGACCTGACAAACATATTTCGAACGTTAAAACCTCTTCTTCTTAAAACATAGTATTATTGAATTACTCAGGCTTGCTTTTTCTTCCTCTTTTATAGATAAACGTTGCTTAAGGCCTTCAAGTACCACTTCCTCAATGAAGAGCCAGCACACATCTCAGCCCCCTCAATATTCAGCTGTAAGTAAAGATCTTAAACCCTATTCACAAACAGATTTCCCCTTTTCTGTAATATCATTTAAAGTTAAGTGCAGTCTACTCAAAGTCTTAGCCACGTAACATTCGATTGTACAAGGTCACACAAGTTCCTGTGCGCTGTTCCTGTTTCACTTTGCACCAACGTCCTCGCCGCTTGCCTTCACTTACTGACTGCTGGGGATCTACCAAGTGTTAGAGGCATCCCAGTCGGGAGCAGCACCATCTCTACTAGCCATAGTTTCAAGGATGATGACTAACATCACATCTTTATTTTGTTTTATTAACAGAAACACACACCTGTTCTGGAGGGGCGAAGCGTGCCAAGTGTTAGAGGTATAATAAAAAAATACCCATTTCTGCAAAAAATAGAAATAGAAATTGTTGCTTCCACATTTTAGCTTTTGTACATAAGCAGAGATTACAGGTGATAGAATAGACAAGGTTTTCAGAACAGCAGCTGCTTTCCAAAATAATCATACTGCAAATTTGCAATACTGTTTCAACTATCTATCTAACATCAAAGTAATTATTTACAAAAGGAGATATATTTTATCTCATGAGCTCCCTGTTCCTCAAGGGGGAGAAAAACAAGCCATTCCATTTAAAAATCAGGTTTTCCTTTTCCCTACAATTATAAAGACATAAGGGGAGGCAGGGGGGGAGGAGCCTGTGTCTCCTGAAGTGTTCCACCAAAAGCTGCAAGATCCCTGTTACGCTTTTTACTTCTCAGGACCTCATGCTTTTTGGCTTCCTATCCTTCTCACGCATTTTGTATGAATATATTGTAAAGCATAATCTAATAACTATTTTTAAATAGTAATATCAACTTTAGCAATTCCTATTAAGGATTTACATCCTAGGGTAACTATTTACAAAAGCTATCTGACAGTGTTCTCCTACTAAGAATATGCTAATTATGTAGTATATCACCTAGCATGTATTTTTTCTCCACTGCTTTACCTTCAACTGCAAATTTGCTTCAAAATCCTATAATTTTGAGTCATAAATGTACCTTTCATTTTTCTTTGTTCTGTTTTGTTTCTTGTGGTGAAATCAGAGACAGATTGCTATCTTATTCTTCAAGAATCTAATGAGGTGTCCAACTATTAAATACTTTAATTGATGGTTTTACTCACTCATAAGATTATTTTTAAAGTAGGTTTCTATATACTTTTTTTTATATTTGATATACTTTAGATGTAGCAATATCTCATGAAGTCAACTACTGAAGGATTAAATATCTGATTAACCTTGAAAAGGAATGGTTTTTTTCCTTATCATTTTCAAATCTTTGAACCATATGCTAAATACGGTCAAAAAGAATGCAGTTGCCAAGGCAGGAAAATATGTTCCTTTCTATGTTTGCTGTAACAGCTGATTTTCATAGAGTAAGTATTATATTTGACCAGCCAGAAAAATAATGCAAAGAATTCCATGCAAAACAGAATTGTTTGGGGTTTTTTCCTCTTAGTTCATACTATAATGAAAAACATAGAGCCAAATAATTCCTACAGATTATGAAAAAGTAGGCGCTATAAAGTGTACAAAATGAGAGGTTAGATTGCCTCTTGTGAGCAAATCCTGATGCAGCTTGTAAAAAAGCTGAATTGACAGAAATTTGAGTAAGCCAGCTTCAAAATCTGCAGAAATCGGTAGGCAAGGTCCCACTGACAGTTTTCCAGTTTACACATAGCTTCAAATTCCACCAGGATTTAGTAGGTTGTATTTATATGTTTGTCTGCCTCCATGAGATGTGTGCTGACATTAAGAAAGAGGAACCAAAGACAATGCAGGCAGGTAAATTAAACTCTGCAGTTTGAGAATGCAAATTATACATATTTTTAGTACATCCTGAGCTAATAGTGCTTACAGAGGACTCTATTATTTTTAGATAATAACTACACTGTTATTAAATGTATCTCAACGTTTACTCTCACACCCAGTGCTATTAAGTGGTTTTGCCACAAGATGGCATGAACAGCACAGAAGAATTTTTGTCAATAGTTATTTTCGAGAATCGTTAAACGTTTAAGGTACCATTCTTTTATTCAGACCAATTTGTTATGGTTTACTTGAAGGAGAACTCAGGATGTATTGCATCTCTTTTTGCATTACTTAGATGTCCTATGTTCATTTAAATAATCAGTCATATTTTGGTGAATTTGAAAACAACAAAAAATAGATTTACTTTCATTGCTTTTCAAGATTTTTATAAATGTCTGTAGAAAAATCAAAACAGACAAAAAATGCATCCCAAACAACTTGATAAGCATATATAGAAAGTCTCTGAACAATATTTAAATTTACAATACCTGAATAAATATCACCCTCAAATGTTTCATTCTGAAAGGCAGAGGTAAAACCAAAGTTCACTCTGTTTTATCAAGTATCATGACAATTTTTTATTTCCTTTGTTTTATAATTTAAGCTGAAAAAACAAAAAAAAATTTGTTTTTTCCTGCTTTAACTTTAACTGATTCTTAGTTATGTCTCCTATGAAATCAATGTTTGTGAGTGATATTAAAAAGATTTATTGGCTACAGCCCAGGAAGATTCCCAACACTTCTATGATTGCCATAATTATCCAAGTACACCTAGGGTTGTGTTTTATATGGAGAGAAGCACAAATGGTTGAGAATAAGTTGCACCTGAATCCACCTGTGAATCCACCCTAAGAAAGGCTAAATAAACTACAGATCAAACAAAATCCACTCCACTTCCAATGAGCCTCATTCAGAGCCCATTGGCCTCATGTGCCGAACAGCTAACAGAATAAATACGCACCTCAGTGACTTCTGTCTCAAGTCTAGGCTGTGACTTGCCCCATTCCCACACATAACAATCTTCCGCTGAACCTCCAAAGCTTCCAGCTTCTCCTAGGTTCACCGAAATTAATGCTCTCCATTCAGTAGCAGGAAAAGTTATGGAGATACAGATGTGATAGGAGGGATGAATGCTGTGGAGACAGCAACGTGACTTTGAATCAAAGAATTCTGGAGGTAGAGCCGGGGCCGAGGGGAGGATGGGCCTGGATGGTCAATAATAATAACAACAATGCCAGAATAAAGCTATACCTTTATTTGTGAATTATATGGGTAGCTCTCTATTAACGATTATTAATAATTATTTTTAGGAGAAAGAATGAAAATAGATGGGCCCCAGGTAAGCAGAATCTCTCATCAATTAAAATTTTTACTGGTCATTTTGCCACTTAAAATATTTTTAAAAGCAGGCTGCAATTTTGCTAGCACTAACTAAAGGATAATAGAATTCATATCTGCAGTCCTACATTATCTCACTTACTTACATTCATGGTTTATGTAGACGTCTTTTATCCCTCAGTGATTTTCAAACGGCATGTTAAAATATGATGTTATGTGCTATAGAGTACATAAACCCTTTGACTTGACACAGGCATGGCTGCTTGATCTAAACTCTTTACATTTCTCTTAGTAAAACAAGGAAAAAAGCTTACACAGATTTTTGTTTCCTCTCTTTTCCAGCACCCTGTGCCTCCCCCACGGTAAGATCACTTAAGAGATCGCTTACTCACTTACCTGCGGTCCTCGGGGAACTCAATGCTAATGAAAGCTCACATCCATCTGTACCGCTCATGGTAATGAGATGACTGGAAGTGAGCCGGTATCCTTTTACTATCTGGCTCTGTTTGGGCTTATTTTATGTTCTGATATGAAATTAGGGAGAACAAAACATGAGTCGCAAGTGTTCACAGCAGGAGCTGAGACGTGCATCTTCAAAATCAACTTGGCTGAGCATGGAACCCAGTCAAAAGCCTAGAAATCTTGAATCCGGTTCAACTCAGATATAAATTGTTGGGAAAAAAATCTTCCATCAATTTGTACTGGTGCCTTAGGCTCTGTTCACCATAATAATATTGACTTCATTGCCTATTAAATCCTTCTGCCAATTTTTTTTGCTACAAATCTAAATCATGTCCGTAGAAATCAATCTGAATATTGCCATTTACTCCCACAGAAGATGGACCAAGCTCTATTCCACAAATATATTTTTCTATGATATGCCCACAAACAAAAAATTAATCGCTTCTTGATCTTTTCAACCCCAAACAAAAACTGCTACAATTAAGATATCCTTCCAAAAGGTCATCCAGGACTGACAAGCTCATTCCTCCGTGCCTACACTGACTGCCATAAAAGCTAAAAAGAAGTTTAAAATATGATTAGCATTACAGACAGATTCAGATTATTCCTTAAGTTAAAATATGAAATAAGAGCATAAAAGGACAGTGTAGCTTCACAAATCCAAAACTGTAAAAGTGCAGAAATAAGAGCATTCCATTATTCTACAAAATTTCACTATTTGTTTCCGCTTGTATTAGGGTAGCGAGCATGGTTCTTAATTCTCGCAGCTGACTTAATTTTGGTCTGTGCCACGCAAACACCCAAGGCTCGCTCCCCAGGAGCCCACCGCTGAAGGGCAGGTCTGCAGCGCAGCGGGGATGCACCTCCAGCTTTACTGAGCCAAGCTCTCCGTGCCACAGCTTCCAGTTAGAGCTGGGCTGTGACCAGCTGGTCTCAGAGCATGGGCAGAGCGTGCCCCCATCTGCCAGAAAACACTGGGCACGTGTTAGCTGTGAGTTTTCTGGGGTGAAGAGCATTTTTTTCTTGTGGGTCTGAACTGCAGTGTGTTCCCTGGCTGGGCCTTATACACAGCCATATCCCCCCAGAAATATCAACACTGGAGAGCTGTACTTGGCACATACTGGTGAAGCGCATGAAAGCGGTCTTAAGTGGCATGTAACACAGTGCAGTAATGTCTTGCAAATGTAGAATATTATCCAAAATTACTGTTGCTATTGAAGGGCCCCAAGAAGCTTCTGGACCTGAGCTAAGCTCAGCACAAATACATTGAAATGCTCTCGGAAAATTCCTGTGTTTTACTTCTTGAGCTTGCACTTACAACACAGTCCCTGCACCTCCTTTATTCCCTAATAATTCTTCAAATTCTCCTTTGACTTCTCTAGGCCTCTGAAGACGCTGCCAAAGCAGTATCAGCCACTTCCTCCAGCGCCGCAGATAAGCAGCCAGTTCTTTCATACAAGGAAAACGCTCAGCCAAGCTCACACCTTTCCAATATCAGCAAAAGTCACAAGGTACGAGTGCATTCCTCATCCTCATTCCCTGAGAACCAAAACACTCTCCCCAGTCAAACCACAAGACTTTACCTTCATTGCACTGCTGCTTTTACTTAAGAAAAAAAAAAAGTTATTCTTTAGACAGCTGTGAATAATTGAGAGAAGTGGTATTTAGCGCAATGTGAGACTAGAATGTTTTAAAGAAAAAACTGCCAAAATAATGGTAAAGAAGAAAAGGAGTGGAAAAGTAGGCAGAACTTTCATGAACACTTTAAGGTTTGTCCTACTTTTTCTTACTAACATTTAGAGGTTTTGCAGCCAGTTCTAAGTAGAAACAATTGCACTTGCTTAGTACAGTTGGTGAACCAAGTGATGGGGAAATACACTGACCACACCAGAGATACGAAAATACACTCCACAACGCAAGGATGTTACATTCAGCAAAAGGAATGACTAATCTGTAGCCAGAATTCTTGTCCAGCCCACGAGACCAATGAATCCAGACTACAAATCGCGTCTTGTCCTTTCCATCTTGCCCTCCTCCATCATACGACACCCATGTTCATTCAGCATCCTGACACGGCAGCGTGGATGAGCGCTCGGTCCTGAAGCACAAGCCGCTTGTGTCCGGCTGTATGGCCAAGCATGTGCATATGTCAGGTTATGAGGCTGGTTGCTTTTTTCAGACAACACACATATCTAGTCAGATGAACATGTATGTACGCTGCTTACTGCCATGTAACCAGAGGCATATGTGCTCTTGCTGTATGACCAAAATGCACATTCATAAATGGGGATGGTGGTGGACACACGCTGGGAAGAGGAACGACACACATCCAGGGGCCACAGGGTATAATGCTCAAATGCCTCTCAACAAAAACCTATTGCAGCCAGAAGTTTGGGCACAACTGAGCTGGGTCAATCCTGTCCACCCTTCCTTAAATGGTTTTAGTTTCAGTTCATCAGGATGGAATTTTGCATCATTTTACAAAGGTCACTGCAAATCCCATGGGGGAAAAAGAAAGCTTGCAAATCAATGATATAATCTTCTGCTTAGAGTTAAGTATATACTTAAGGAGTGAGCTCTAAGTATGGGTTGGGTTTTTTTTCCTGAATGGTGCTTAAATTCTTTCATGGATTAGGTTCCAAAAGCTGTTGGTTGTTAAGATATTTTATTAATATGAAGTAGCTTCATATTCAGATGTGTGACCTGACCTACAGCTGCTAAGTTCCAAATCCCATGATTGATCCTTTCCCTCGGTAGGGCAGCACATACATTGAAAGCTGCGTGAGAACTGTTACAAGCCATGTTTGCCAGCAGACATCAGTATGCAGAGCACTTGGATTTGATAGGTCCTATTAACAAAGCCAAATTCTGTAATATAAATACATGTCATTTCTCATGCTAGAAGTAAAAGGCAGCAGCAAAAATCATAACCACCAAACTCCGCTTCTCTTTGCAGTTATAGATACCAAAATATTTCTAATAGTTTCGGGGGGGGGGGGTATTGTACTAGGTTTTTTAATCCCATGAGTAAGAGAGGAGTGGCACAGACTAAGACCACACATGATCTGGGGAAGGCACTTTATGAATTTCCCACACAAGCACTTCACACAAAATATTTCTCACCCATTTTCAGTCCAGTCACAGCTTTGTAAGGAGAAAACATCCATATGAGCTGCAGTGTGAAGGAGTACGGCACTACAGCCATTATCTGCTAGACTGTAAGCAAAGCTGTCAAACCACAGATGTGATTTAAGAGGGCAAGTCCTGTTTTCTAACAAGATTTGGAAGATTTATAAAATTAAACACATCATTATTTATACACTCTATAAATAGCCTCATAAAAAAAATAGGCATATGAAGGATCTTGGAATGTATCTTAGAAGCTTTGGTGTGATTTAAACTTTTACATGCCTGTGGTAAGCAGGCCATGCAAGTGGCATGTCCCCTCGTGATGGAGGCCAGCCCTGCAAGCATGCTTTTATTACTGCTTAACTTTACCATGCACCCAATGTCCTGAATATAGGCTTTCACACATCAGATAACAACCTTAGAGACCAAGCTAACAAATTGCAGAAGCTGAAACAAAAGTAACTATCCAAACCCCAAACAGTTCCTCTCCCTTCTCCTAGCCTTCCTGAAACTTTCCCCTAACAGATCATTCCCAAATTTCTTGCTTCTTTAACCCTCCATGCTGATGTTTTCAGCACAGGCACAAGGAAAAAAACCTTTCTCGCTGACAAAGTGTTGAAAGGCAGCTCCCAGGGTTTTCTATACCATCTTCTTTTTGCATTCTTTCTAACTGATTTAGCAAAATAACTCAGTTGTATTTTCTCAGTCCAGGAGGTAAGCTAAGCAGGGACTAAATCCTGGAGCCTTCAAAAAACTACTAGATGCTTATCCACACCTTATGTTGCTACATAACTTCCAAAACCTGGTCCTCTATCTTTTTTATTATGAGATACATGCTGCTAAAAACCATGAGTGTTCATCATACTCAGGACATCTAACAAAAGATGTCAGACTCAATATATTGTCCCTTTTTGCGGGGAGAATATTTTCTGACAAAATTCAGGAAAGGAAGATACTCCTGTTGAACAGGCATATCAGGAGAAGGCAGAAAAATACCTAAACACCTACTTGAATCAGGACTGTGAGGAGCATTCTCCATTTCTCTTTTCTGGTTTGCATCTCCTTTCCTCTACACCTTCCATTCTGCTTCTGTGAATGTTTCATTCTTGAAACTCTTCAGTCTTCAGGGAACTTACCTTCATTTACAGCTGACTTTAAAGTTCATAATAAGACTTTCTGGCATGAGATGAAAAGCATTGAAGAAAGCTGATAATCATTCACATCTCTTCTCCCCTCCTCCCAGAATAAATCCTTAGCAAAGACTTTCTCATTCACCATAATGAATTCAGTGGATGCTGTTCTTCTTTATGGAAGTCCATAACCTTCTCCTGGAAATAATTTATGTAAAAAAATAACCAGCCTCTGAATTTCTATAGCAGTAATAAAATCCTTTCCTTGCCAAGGGCTGTTAATTTTCAGTGATGATGTAATCAAAGTATTTAAGTACTCAAAAGTGATTTGTATTTTATGATAATGAAATGTTTTGCATATAATTCTTTCTTTTCCAGACATATATCTGTTAAGGAACTAAACAAAGTAAGTAATCATCTTTGTATATATTAGGACCATAAAACCCGTACACATTCCATGGCTACACAGCCTCTCTTGTAACAGTATTTTAGCCTACTAGGTAAAAATACTATAAGAATTGTATTAGCTTTGGGTCATAAATGTATCTGTCTTTAATGTGTGTAGCATTTTCAATACCACTACTTTCTGAATGGCAGGTAAGTTCCTGGAGTTGCTTGCAGAAATAAAAACATACATACATTGCAAAGCTACCTTCCCAAGCATCCACATAAAAGCATATCTCATAACTGCCAGATGCTGCGGATGCCTATGAACGGTGAGCAGCAGGAGAGACATTCTCAGAGAAATAGAGACTCCACACAGATTTTTAAAAGCAGAAAACTGAAATTATAAGGCCAATAGCGGAGTGCAATAGTATTACTGTGATGTAACTACAAGGCTACCCCAAAAATAAGATGACCCTTTGCAATAAGAGAAACAAAAATTGATAAATTTTATATCCAGAATGAACCTCACCAATTATCCCCCAGCTCCCTTCTCCCTCTCCTCCCTCTCCCAAGCCCTGCAAAATCTGTCACCTCAGACAAATGGCAGCTTTGCCTGCAAAATAGCTCCGGCAGCAACCGAGGGGGCCACCACACCGCTGCTCAGGCACCTGCGCGCTCCTACGGCTTCGCCCAGCCGAACCCCTCGCCGCCCTCCCCAGCACGGTGGGGACCCCAGCCAGAGCGATGCCCGCTCCTCGCCGCCCAAGCTCACCCTCCGCAATGGCCTCGAACCTCCTGAGCCATGGGCAGCCCCGTAAGCCCCAGTACGTCCCCCAGTTCGTCTCCCACTAGCCCCATCCTCCAGCGCACAACCTACCTTCCTCCCAGCCCATCTGCCAAGCTCCACCGAGGGCAGCTCTAGGCTCCAGGCACTGCTGAGACAGGTCATAATTTATGGCATTTTGTGTTTCTTACTGAATGTTCTGTTTACTGCACTAATACGTTTCTATTATATTGGGGTTTTATCTCATTGCAAGGGAACAGAGGAAAGAAAGGAATCTCTATACTAGTTAAGCCCAGCTGTATCCTACCACAGTGGGCTGTAGCAGAAATCTATAGACTGGTCTAGCTCTAACTTTCAAATCCCTTGAGTTTTATTTCTCCACAGTTCTGACTGGGAGGCTGTCCCAAACCTCACTCCTCCTGTGGTTAGAAACTCTATAGTTTGAAAGATCATTAGAAAACATGGTTTGATTGCAATATTGTAATTAACATTTAATGCTAAAAAAAATTATATATTGGCAAGAAAGATAATATTTTAACACAAAAAGCTTTGTCTTCTCCTAGATACTGACTCATTACAAACCAAATATGAAAACACTCCCAAGAACAATAAATATCTTACATCTGTAATTAATATTTCTGGCTGGGCACCGTACAGCTGCACAAATACTGCAGCTCCTACCAGGCTCTTAGTTTGGCTACACCTTAAGGAGAAATATCATATATTTCATAATACAGAAAAGATAAAATTTAATTTGGATCACTTCCCATTCATATAGATCTGAAGACATAAATAGTTTCAGCATGACCTGGAGGAGGAGACAGAGTGCGCCCTTGTCAGGGTTTCAGACACCAAACAGTGGGTCAACAGGTTTGAGAGCAGGACTGCCCTTCGCCAGGACCCAGACAGGCTGTAGGAGAGGGTCAAGAGGAGCCTCCTGAAATCAGAAAGGACAAATGCAAAATCCTGCCCCAGGATGGACTCACGCCCTTGGCAGCAGCTCTGCTCAAAAGGACCTGGGGACCACAGGCTGAACGTAGGCCACTGCTGTGCCCTTGGTGGCCATAAAGGCTAACAGCATATCGAGCTGTATCAACACAAGCATAGCCAAGAGATGAAGGGAAGGGATGATTCCCTTTCACTCATCACTCCTTAGACAACACGTGGAGTACTGCACAAGGCTGCAGTTGACAGAGAGGAGTGGGTCAGCAGAGGGCCACCAGTACAGTCCGGGCGTGCAGTACCTGCCCTATGAAATGAGGATTAATTATGAGGATATTTATGAGGGTGTTGGAACAGGTTGCCCAGAGAGGCTGTGAAATCTATGTTCTGGAGGTTTGCAGGACCCAGGTGGTCAAAGCTCTGAGCCCAGGTCTCATCTCACAGGTCACTGTGCTTTAAGCAGGAACTTGGGACTACAGACCTGCCTAGGTCCCTTCCGACCTGAATGAGACTATGAATTCCTAAGTAATGGATAAACATTATTGAGGAAGTAACTTTTAAGGAAGACTCAAAGTGCAACATTTACAAAGAGTAAAACATTCTTCTCTTTGATTTTTATGTATTATAGTCTTGTGTGTATCAAATTAACAAACAAAATAATTACTATTGCCATGTGAATCAAAATAATACAGAAATACAGTGAAAGTTTATGAGTCAAACTCTGGTCTTTAGACACCTGTCTACTTCTTCGTAACGTAATACGCTGAACTAAGACTCTCTACACGGTGATATTGAATGAAGTATCTGCCACGACAGTAAAAATAGTTATACCGTCAGTTAAAGAGCCTGAAAAGAAATGACTGATTTTAATCTTTGGATAGTGTATCTCCAGTCTATCAAAATCAATCTTTTGATTTAATACAAGATCAATGAAGGAAAACCATATTGTAAGTTAAACTGATGCACAATAGTCATCATGAAATGGTGATCACGTATGAACACTGTGTGTTCACCTGTACCCCTAAAAATTCAGTTCACATTGATGCCAGTGGACTGAATCAGCATTCAGCCTGAGTTTTTGACAAAGTGATCAGGTATTAATGGTTGAATGTCTAGAAATTGTTTTAAAATTAAAAGATTGTTGGGTCTGTTGGGGTATGTTTAAGTTGGTAATTGAAAAATATTTACTGTCTATGTTATCATTTTATATAGGCACCTGGAAGAGAACAAGGTTAGTATTTAATAATATGATATTAATTTGTTGTCTTTACTTTATATTGCAAGAACAAAATATTCTATCATTAAAATTCCAGCTGAAGTAATCAGTATAGGAAACTGACTTTTATCCTGCCAAGTAGCATCAGGCCATCTGGCTCTATATTTAAATGAGTAAAAGACATCCCCCAGGCATATGTCTGCTGAGAACAGAGAGATTTAGAGTGACCTCAACAGTTGTTGAAGATGTAGCAGAAAAAAGGAATTTAACTTGGCATTAACTACAGCTGTTTGGGGAACCAGGGTATCACATTTGTTCTAAGCAAATCAAAGTCTTAAGGTTCTGGGGAAAAGAGTGCTGGAACCTAAAAAACTGAGGGAAGGATAACCCCAAAAGAAAAGACTGGATTAATCTGATTGCACAGAGAACATCACCCTTCTTTCCATCTTGCTCCTCTCCCATGATTCAAGGGTGAGACTTCTGAAAGAAACTTTTTTAAAAAGAATTAGGTATTTAAAACTAAAAAAACAGGATTTAAAAAAAAAGTTTTAAAACCATGTCAATTCTTCAGATGTATATACAGCTTTGAAAAACCAGCTTAAGCCACTCGCTGTGTACGTGCACATGAAGGTCCATGAAAAAAATGTTACTCTGAAATATTTTGAAGATAGATACAGGCTACGTGATGTTTACGCTGTTTACACCTTCGTGTTCATGAGTTCATAATTTCCTCTGGCATTTCCTTTTGCGGATTAAGGCACAGTTTCCTGATTTTCAGCTAGAAATAGTATTGACTGCATTAATACATTCAATGCCTATCTATCCTGTCCTATAAGAAAGATTTATGAACCCTCCATATACTCCTAGCACAGCATTCAACATTATTTACCATTATGTTAAGCGATTTATGAACCTTCCATATAGTCCTAGTACAGCATTCTACATTACTTACCGTTATGTTAAGCCATATTTGGCATCAGCAAAACCTGTAACATTCACCATGTAACATTCAGTACTAGTATAAATGTTCCCCACTGAAATCATTACCTGACTCATTTAAGCCAGACTGATTGCAGCCTATTAGGTTTTTCTATTGAACTGCCTCCCCCTTACATACAAATTTAGTTAAGTTATTTCACAATAGTTGCTAGATACTGTTGAAGTTACACATAAAAAGAAATAGTAAGTTCTTATTCTTTTTATTAATAGTTACAGATTTGGGGGAGAAACCTGAAGCATCTTTTCAAGCACAACAGTATAAACCAAAGCATCATCCTGAAGCCAGGTAGGAATATAAGAACTTAATGAGTTTGTACTGGATGCTTCAAGGACTAAACATTCTGTCCTAGAAAATGATACTTCACTATGCAATAAAAGCAAGATGATATCACTTTCTGATGCCAGGTAGTGATATATTATGTTTTGCCCTGATGCATGACAAGAACCATCTTTGAGAATTGCTTTCAAGGTATTGTAATTGCACATTCAATTTTTATCTTTAATAGCATATTACTATATTACATTTTTGCCTCACTTTCCGTGACAGGGTGTTAAATGTACTGTATAAAGCAGCTCTGCCATCTCCAGCCTCAGCATTTCCTCTCCCCCTTATTTTCTATTTTTATATACAAAGAATACATACTTGGCCTTTCAAAGGCCAATTATTCTTCTATAGAAATATGCCACAGTTCCTCCTATTTTTCTTTTCTAACCTACACAAATCTTTCTTTTCTAAATGTGCTCTTAAATCTACATCCTCCTAAAGTACTCAACAAAACCCAAAAGTATGGGATAAAGTATAGGAAGTATAAGAATGATTCAACAGGTTTCCTAGACAAATACTGAATCTCTCATCTAGCCTTGTTTACAATGATGCCAGTTCTCCAGGATAAAATTATTGCCTGGAGTAAATGTGACAGTATTTGTGACCCCTAGTATTTTGCTGCTTCTTGTGTGGTACCAGTGGCTCTGTTATGTGAAGTTATTTGGTCAGTGCTTTTCCCAGTGTAACCATTCTTATTAATAGCACAACAAAATACCAGCTGGGTACTCAGCAGTGGTCTAGAAAATCAGGGCAGGGAACAATTGCTCCCTGGGTCTTGCAATAGAAGGACTGGGAACATCAGGTAAAATTAGCAGGGAACAGGCTCAAAACGAACAAAAGCAAATTGTGCTTCACTACACATGGAGTCAAAATGTGAAACTCTTGCCAAATAGTCTTGAGGAGAGTAAAATTTATATAACTTCAAAAAGTGGCTGGTGAAATTAATGGAAGAAAAATCTGTCAAAAGATGCTAAATACAAAATTATCACTCAAAACCCGGGAAGGCCCAAAGCTGCAATCAGTAGAGGAAGGGGTATTCTGGGGAAGCACAGCTATGCATAATTTTACTGTTACTTAAATACTGCCACTAACAGAAGTATTTTTCTGACATTACTTTCATTCATTGCTTTTTCCTAGCCTTCAATGTACACGGAGCTCTAAAATGGTTTGCAGCTCAGGTAAGAACCAGAGATTGCTTTAAAAACTAAACCAGGCATGGATAAATAAGAAATAGAACCATGTTTCTATGTGTGTATGAGTGCACTGGGGATTTTCAATGCATGGAGTTAGTGCAAAGGGATTGCTGAAGAAAGCAAGCAGAAAGCAAGGGAAGCAATGGCACAGTCAATATTAGCGAAGAAACAAGCAGAGAGTTACTTGCTTGGCTATACCCCATGCCTGGTTCAAGCTAAGAAATGCTGAACCTAGAACGCAAGTGTTAAACCACTGCAGACCCCCGCACCCAGAAAAGGATGGGGATTTGGACAAGCTACTGAAAGACGATGGGGAGAGGAAGAAAAGGCAAATTGCTTGGGCATACAAAGAGCATGCTTGTGAGCACAACCATCTCTGCTTTTCCAGGCAGAGATGCAGTCAGCTGGGCTAAATAGAAGCTACAGATGTTCAGGACATTATAGAGCAGCTACTATGGATTTAACGCCATTGTGTAAACAAGTAAACTGATCTTTGAAGAAATTGCTTTAGATTTATCCCAGATTCCTAGAGGGAAGGACTTGTAGGTGCCATTATCAGTCAGGTCTGTCAAATAATTACGGTTGGAAACAGGACTTCCCCTGGACTGTGTGGTTTTACCTAAGGGAACGTACTGGAAGCAAACCTTAACATTGGTGGGGTGCCCTACCAAGAAAGGGCCCGTGGTGTGGCTTGCCCAGGAACCATGGCAATGTCCCTCTGCTCGTTTTCCCTGGATTTCTTTAAGATTGCCAGAACTGAATCCAACACACAGTAGTTTCACTAGATTCATATGCAGTCTCTCTAATCTTGAAGACAATACTTCTACAAACACTATTAAAAGTTGTGTTAACTTTTTGCTGCCATATCATACTGTATCTGTTGTCCACCAACCCCTCTACCTAATTTCTTCTAGAAAAATATGGCCTCATTAGTATTTAACCCCAAATTGCTATATAGCTCATCCCTACCTTTCAATATACTTACACTTGCTTTAAAAAGTATTTCTTTCCATAAACCCAAAAGAGACAAAAACACCCCAGCATATACTTATAGACTTTTGAAAAGCAAAATCCCTTTATTAGCCAAACTTCATGGTAAGAATTGTGTAAGCAAAAAAACCCACTTATTCTGTTGTGCGAGTATGATTTCTTTTTGCAGAACTGCATACTAAAGATAAAAGATGCTATAAAGGAAACTGATATATTTGTCTTTCATAAACAGATTGATTGGTAAAGAGGTGTATCTATACCTTAGATGGAATACATATAAATAACATGACCTTGGTCTTTCTGGTTTTTTGAATGCCATTAAAATGAACCAGCCAAGTTAGCTCATGCTGTATCTCCTTTCCTCAAAAGGAGAGTTCGTGCCTTGGGAGACCCAGGGACTTTGGGATATGAGGGGCTATAAGAATAACCCATGCTGGTAACTTCCTACTGTCCTTGACTACACTTATACTTTTATATTCCCCCTTAACTGCCTCTGCAAATGCCCTTTTGTATCAAAAAACCCAAACCCTTAAGCTGTGCCAAGAAACTGAGAGTTGCATAATGGTAAAAGCAAATACCACCAGGAAGAACATATGGACTGTATTATTTGTTTAGATAAAGTAGGATTCACTTTAACTTTGGTCACTGCCAGGCTAAACAATCCCACCTCCCCCAGCTTTATTTCACAGGCTCCAGCTCCCTGATCTGGTGGTGGCCCTCCACTGAGCCACTTCTGGCTATTAACATCCTTCTTGGGCTAGGGGTGCAAGTCCACATACTCTCCTCTGGATACCTCCTAAAAATCTTTCTTTACATAATCCACAAAGCTCATCTAGGTCTCTGTTTGCTGCTGTTCTCAGGAGCCTCTCAGTCTTTTTCCTAGGTGCCCCATACCCATCTCCACTTCAGACACTTCCTACCATCCCTACCACTGTGCTTGGCCATTCAGGCTCTCTGGGACAGCACATTCTCCTTTTCCCTCTGTAAATTCCTTGCCCTCCTGAAACAACAGGGAGAGAAGAAACAAGTAGCCTTTGCCCCTGCTACCCTACACTTGCCTTTAAAGTCCATGTTTGGATTAAAAAATATGTTAAGATGAAATATTAATTTTATTAAATTTATGCAAATATCCTTTTTTTTATCCTATGTAAGTACATAAGTGTTAGGTTTACGGTTGGACTCGATCTTAAAGGTTTTTTCCAACCTAAATGATTCTGTGATTCTGTATTTCTCTCTGGTAGTTTTCACTTGTATTGTTGAAAGCAAATTATTTTCTGTGCAAAAGTCTAAAACATTCTTCTTCAATTTCTTGACAAGCCATTGTTAACCCTATCCCAGCCAGACCCAGTACATGAGCATTGCAAGAGAATTTTCCACTTCTTGTCCCGCAGCTTAAGGCATACCAGAAAAAATTCTGCAGAACATACACAGCACTGGTCACAAAGCAAACATGGTCCTAGCTGTGGGGTCTCTTTTTAAACACAAAGTGTCTGGGGATAGCCACCAAAAATGCAATGTGAACACAAACGCCAAAATCAGGATCCGATAAGCTGAACACTGACATATTGGCATTTTGACAACTCCAGTTGTTTGCAGAAACAAAATGTAGATGTCTGGTCCCAGACCCTTTGAACAGGGATTTCATTTCTGAGCAGACTGATTGCCTGCTGAAGATCATGGCTGTTTGTCTACTGAGATCAGTGGATGTTGTTTACTGTCTTAAAAACAAATGTAATGCTGTTATAAACCAGAACATGGTACATGTATGCATGAAACAGTGAAACACTGTGAAAACTATTATTCTTCTGTAAAAGAATGTCTTCCAAATAAAATTTCTTTAATATTCTGTCATGTGCTATGTATAGGCAGAAAAATAATAAACTGATAAAGCATGAACAATAGATAAAACATAATTAAATACCGCTTTGGCAAACAGTACTGTCTCTCGTGACAGTAACCAGAGGGAAAAGATGGAAGCCATTGATAATCACATTTTTCTCATTTACTCTTACAACAGACACACTAGGTCATTTCTCCCACCAGCACTGCATGAAACAAACAAAAATGCTTTCTGTTGTAGAGCAGGCTATGATGGTTTTTATCTTCAATTAACCATTTTTTCACCATGTCACGTACCTGCAAACCGCATTTGACCTATACACTGAAAGCAAGCCCTTGCTTTTCTCAGGCTGTTTCTGCTGCATCCTACTTGGACTCAGTCCAAGCCTCCTGCATCACCCCACGCTTCGTGTTCCTGCCCCATCCCCTGCACTCACACAGCTCTCCGCTGACGTGGCGAGCTGGGTCCAGCTGCTAAACGGCAGCCCTAAATCTACAGACAGCAAATCACATTTACTTTGGGAGGATGGTTTTCAGCTATGTAAGCTCCCTCAGTCAGCTGTCTTCTCAGCAGAGCAGTACGGAGCAGGAACATGCAGCAGAGGACCACCACTTTCATCTTAATGCAAAAGCAACTGCAGTTCTTGGTCCTAAATTTATTAATTGAAACAAGTTGCAGAGCAGACTGAAATTCATCACCATGGCAGAACCTCTGAATCTTTTAAGGTTTCAACAGCTTGGCAGAAACAATGCTAGCTGGCAATGGGATAATAAGGGGTTTTAATACGATCCAATATAACAGCAGCTCTGATCCAAGACAAATAAAAGGGGCTCAAAAGGTGAAAGTAGAACAGAATGAACCATTACACTTGTCCCATATTTATTATTTTATTTAGCATTTGCTGTTTTATTCATAGTTTATTTTTAATATTTTGTGTTGTGTGCAAGAACCTGGCAGAGTGATGTCAATTAAAAAAACATCAGGAAACTAATGTGTTAAATCTTTTGGGGCATGAATCTGAAATCGCTGATGCCGCATTAGCACAAGACCACTCATAACTGACAGCTCTAAATTTTAAAGGTTAGTGTCACAATACTGTATTTCTAAATGGTAAATCCTATTCTCAGACTTACTAAATAAAACTGATAAGGTAAAATGAAACTATAACTTAAGTTTAAAAAAATACAACTTTTTTCCTTCTGAATTTACTTTTACAGGGTCCACGTTAAATGTGGAGAATTTGTCAGTGAAGAAGTCAACACCTCCTACACCATATGCAGCATTCAAAAATAAATCAAAACATTCACTTGTAAAACGGGAAATGCAATCTCTTACCCAACCCACTGAAAAGGTAAAGAACGCTTTGCTTCATAAAGATACAGGTTTTTAGAAAACAGGATTATCACTATAGGGCACACACAAAGAGCACAAGAACTGCTGTTTACTGAAAACGTTCCCCCAAGACGTTAAACAGTCTGAAAGCTGTGGGTATTTCATCACCCTTAAAAACAAGTCCAATATGAGCTCTTGAAACCATGGATAAGAATTTAAATGTCTAATTTGATTCAGATTTCCTAACAGAACTTCTCAATATAGATGCATTACAATTATTTTTATAAACTCTGCTAAACTTTTTTTAAACGCAGATTAGATATAACCTGTTTTCACTGGCTTTTGCTTCTGCCAACTGTGGTTGATTTCTGTACACTGATTATGCTATCTTAAAATCAAGGATTTAAACAAATATGAATGGTACATTGGAGAATATGACCGCCATGAAGCAGAGAAGGCACTGTTACAGGAAAACACTGTAAGTACAATTTATCTCAAAACCTGGGGTGAAAACTCTTTAGAGAAAATGTCTGTAAACTGTCCACGATGGCTTCCAAGTTTTGTTGTGAACTAACCATACAATCCGTAATTTAAATGTGTCATACAGGATGAGACATTCTTGGTTAGAGATTGTTCAAAGAAATCAAATGCTGAGCCATACGTTTTGGTTGTCTATTATGGAAGAAAAGTATACAACATTAAAGTACGTTTTCTGGAAGAGAGCCAACAATATGCACTGGGAACAGGGCTCAGAGGAAATGATGTAAGTAAAATCCCATCTAATGTTACAGTCTATTGCTTTTATGTCACACTTCACAAGTTCTTAATACTAAAGGTTAGTTACAAACTCTCCCACGTAACAAACTTGCTGTTTCATTAAGGTTTGTTTTACAATACTCTCATTTCAAGTATGTCTCAAAGTTTCAAGCAACTTCAGGATAATAATTTAAAAAATGAATTTTACATACCATGCTCAAATTCAGATTTAAATCAATGTGAAAATTTCCTAGTTACTTATAATACTTCTACCTACTCTAACACCTGCAAAGTACGGGGGAAAGAAAAGTCCTCCCTTTCCAGGTATATGTATTATTTTAGCATATTTTTTAACTTGTTATAATATAAGCATATATTTTAAAATATATACAACTCCACATATCTGACAGTATGGCCTGTTGCTGTTATTGCTGCATAATGTCTCTTATTGTCTGTCTCTCATACAGCAAAAGTGGAATTAGTATCTTTAAAAAAAAAATGAGGAAATATGACAAAAGTGGTCATGGATATTCAGAAGCAATTAAATCATGTGGGTTCCCACCAATCAGTCTTTCAGATACAGTAAATTTCATTAGAAAATCCCTTTAGATTAGCAATGCTTTTTTGCATAATTAAAATCAATTATATTCATGATAAGAGTCTAATTCTTATTCTACCTATATGGTTAAATAACAAATACTGTATCTGCATGTCCTTCACAGAAGAAAAATGTTAAAACTGAAACAGTCATCTCTATAAAGATGTGATACTCACCAAAATAAATTTAAAACTTAAAAGAATGCTCAGCTGTGCAGCAAAAAAAGCAATGCAACAACCTACTATGAGGGTTATTAGCTATGTAAGTGACAGACAGAAATCCAACTAAGGTGAAACAGCAAAGCCTCTGTAGCTGAATCTTCAATTTCGTCTTTTTCATGCATGTCAATACTTCCCAAACTTATCTTTTCTATAGATAGACTCAAAAAATACTGAAATCAAAACTGGCCCAAGCTAACTTAAGAAATTTGGCAGGTCCAAGATTTACATTTGGATTCTTACTAGAAAACATGGGAAAAGATTCGTGAGCTTTCAAAGATGAGGGGCGAGGTTTACTGGCAAGTTGTTCTTCAGGAACATTGGTTTAATAATGAGGGAAAAATATATCCTTCGTTGTTCAAGCACACTGAAACAGTTTGGGAAGCAGAAGGGTAGAACATATAGAGAACTGTACTGCAGATACTAGTAAACCATCAGTCTTCTGTATAACATTGGCTGCATTTCTGAACTGAACCTTCCAGATAATTTCCTGGAGTTTTAGTATGATTTAGGAGAAAGCAACTTTAGTTTTCCGTGGTTCTTACATTGTTTAGTCTTCCTATAATGGCCCTGATAAAAAAAAGGTTCACATTAGAAACAACGAATGACTAAAATGTGGAATGGAACTGAAATATGGTACGCTACAGGATAATGTAGTAAGTGCATGGTGTGCTACAAATAAAGACATAAAACTAAATTTTCATCATTTTAACAGATTTAACAATTAAGGCAACTAGAAATTAGCTGAACAACACGTGAACAATTTTTACTTAACTAAAAGGAAAGAGAACACAATCCCTACCATCTCAGGAAATACATGACTTTGTTGTTTGTTCCAACTTGTGCACACAAAGTACGTACCTTAAAACAGCGAGTCTGGACTGACAACAGTCAAACTGGAAAGTTACAGTTCCAGAATAAGGATTTCAAGCATCTAGTTAACAACCAACAGAACATCTTAACACTTGGGTCTACCATGCCAAATCTGTAATCATGACATGTTACCTTAAGCCTTCTTTTTTGAGTATTGTTTCTCTTTAACTCAGAAATCCTCCTGTAGATCAACTACAACAGGAAAATTTCAGAATTGCTTTGCTAGTCAGTGACGTGTAGTACCAGGGAGCCACAGAGATGACAGCCTCCTACTTCTATGCATTACTCTCAGCAGCAGACATGAAAATAGAATTAACTGGGCACAGAGCACTTGTGCAATAATGAACAATCAGTGGCACCAACCTTGCTCAGAAGAGCTACTTCGATCTCAGGCAGTCTCAAAGGATGACAAAAAATGCTCTTTCTTGATAACTGTCACCTCAACTTCTGCAGCTCACTTAAGGTTCTTATATCAGAAGGGTGAAAACAATTTGTAAGGCCGTGAATTACAGCAAAATTGCTGCCAATAATTTTCCGATCCCTGTTATAACGCTTTCCAGAGTGCTCTGCATTGTCCCTCTGCAGGGAAATCCTTTGCTACACCACATTTTGCAGTATGCAATGCAGACCGACCAGCTGCTTTATCTAGATTAGCCGAATATTCCCTCTTCACCTGCCAAAAAGAAACCTAAACAACAACAACAGGTGCAGACCTATTACATTTCTCCCTAGTTGGTGATTTTATTCAAAGGTTCAGTCTTACAGATTTCTGCAGTGTGTTTTCGCTTTTGGATTAGTCTATTTTCATCCGTTGAAAACATAGGTTTCCTTACATGTAAATGTAATTAATCAAAGTTTTCCCTATCCCATTGCAACTTCTGATTTTTCATATACAGTTTACGAGTTGTTAACACTTTGTATCAAAGAAGGTTTTCAATTTTATTTTTTTTTAAATGTATTTAATTCAACTTTCATGAGTGCTTCCATCATTAATCCTCATGATGCCCTATAAGGCCATGGGGGGGGAAGTGTTGATCATCAGACTTTTATGTTAGAAGTAACTGAAGTTCCATGCAGCTAAATTAGCATCAAGCTGGAATATAATGAATACAAGTACAGGAAAAACACCCCACCAACTCTGTTAGCGGAGCTGTATCTTTTGCTAGCAATTTAGCCACAGATGTTCACACCTACGTAAGTATTTAATATATTATACTGAGCTCACTAAAGGCCAAATCACATAAAGCTATAAAGACCAGATCCCCAAATGCGACATAGATGGAATTTAGTCATTTACATTCAAAACTGCTGTCCTGAGCATCCTTTACTTGACTGTTGCCTTCCTCTACTCCAGTCAGTTTTCAATATTAAAGACCCAGAGACACCTGTAACGCTGTTTCTTTTCACATACACAGTTCTTTACCTTCAAAAGAGATCAAAACCTTGCTCACATTTATAGCCAATCGTGACACAAAATTTAAGTATTTTTCTTACCTCCTTTGCAAAATTAGATCTGCCACATACAAAATGCATGCTTTTAGCATGTCTGCAGCATCAAGCTCAACTCACAGTGCAGTAACTAAAAATCAAAGGCAGAAGTAGGCTCTTCAACTCAGTGCCTGTTTTACACAGAAGCTCAGAGCACAGCCTGATGTGTATCTCTGGATCTCATTGTTTCGGCCACAGATGTTTTCTGCATCCTCGCCACTCCCTATCACTATTTGCAGCTAACTTTCATTTTCAAACCATCAGTCATACAAGTCACGTCATTTCAACTCAGTTAACTTCAAAATTAATCAAATGGATTAGCTCCATCTACCTTCATCAGCCATTAAACTGGCCTGACTCATCAGAGTAGATGAGGAAGAACTTCCACAATGCCTTCCAGTGACAGCATTGTCAAAAGTTACCGCCGGGAAAATGGGCACAGTGAACACCTGTCAGGGGATGTTAATGCTTTCAACTGAGAGAGATGTTTACAAGGGAAATATCTTGTCCACATCTTAAATGACAGTTCAAAAATGAACTGTTCTCATTCAGGATGTGTGACATACCCCAATGCAACTCAAAACTACACCTTTCATGAGCAATCCTTGAGACCCTATTTTTATCTCCCCAGAACGGTCTGGAGACCAGCAGATAGGACATTCCTATGACAGCAGAGATCAGTTTGAGTCTCTTCAGACAGTGAAGGGAAATGAACAAATCTAAGTATTAAATTTTCTTCATCTTTATGTCTTTAGGTGTCTTTACACCAAACAAAGTGTGAGGTTCCATTAAAAGAGTCAGAAACATGAAATTCTGGAACATCAGTGCTCATCACTACGATGTCTAAGTCATCTTCATGTTCTAGCAGCCATGAAGAGACTCAAAAGCTTAATATTTTAGATTTCACTAACTTGAATAAGAGTACAGGCTGAAATAAAATAGGAAAAAAGATCTAAGTAACACCGGCGAGGTCCTTCTCTCATTACTAAAGAGCTACAGCTTAAAGGTACAGTGATGAAAAATAGCGACATTAGCCAAATGAAGCCAAGTTAAATTTCCAGACATGAACAATTACAGTAAGACTTTTAAACTTTTCAACCAACAAAAAAAAAAAACATTAGAAAACAGGAGAAGAACTGGTGCTGATAGAGAAAGTTTAGAATAAAAAAAGTTGGGATTACTTCAGTACGGCATGAAATACAAACCAGATTTTTGCCTAGATTTCTAGTAGCAACAGTGACCTTGAACATAAGGCAAAGACAAAACAGCAAAGTGGAACAAATGCATACAAGTAAAAATTATCTAAACAAAACTTTAAAAAATTAGCACACTGGTTTTGAGATCTAATAATTTTCATCTTAAAATAATACAGGAACAGTTTCAGCAAATCACAGATTTTATCAGATTCTCTTGTTATAAACTAGGTGTGGATCAGGTGGAGATGACAAAGACTACTATGAGATATCATCACATATACAATGAATGTCCATGCTTACAGTAAATGTGATGTAATAGATAAAAGATAAGTATTAATGTCACAATAGGCTTGCATGACTGTGTACAGTTCTAGTGATTCAATGCCAATGAGTCCAAAGAATAGCTCAAGAGAAGGAATAGTGATGTGATGACAGCTTAGTGGTGTGATGAGAGCTTAGAAATTACACACAGGGAAGAGAACTATTTCAACTGAAGGACTGCTAACCATTGGGATGGCAGGATTAAGAGACTCCCACCAGGACAGATGAGGATAAATACCTTGGATAGCTTTCCGTTGCTGTTTGATCAGTTTGGGAATCTCGAACCACACCCTTATCATTTTAGGAACAGGCTTGGAGGATGTCATTGTTTTGAACACCAGAGAACAAGACTAAAACCCTGCTGAGACCCTTCTTGTTCCATACTTTAAAGGGATTTTATAGCAACTTTCTCAGTGAATGGAATGGGAAAATAAAAGCTACATTTAAAAAGGTACAAAGAAACTCACAGTGTAAAGTATCATGTACTACTAATTAAGTGTAACTTTTGACAGGGTAAAGTTAGTAATGATTTACAGTTGCTTCGTCTTTTCAAAATCTATCATGACATCTGCCAGCACAAACTTTTACAGGTGGTACTGCATTCTCAGCACTTAGACATGCTCCCCTTTTGCCCTAAGCAGTCAACTGCTTTCTCCTACACAAGACAGGGACACATAAAGGAAATAAGAAGATTAAAATCTGGTCCTTTTCCTATGATGATTGCTTCCATCTAATCTAATCTAATCATAATTCTATGCAAAGTATTACCTATTTCTAATACTGTCATTTGCAAGTCTTTTAATGTTATAGATAAAACAACCTAGCAATTCCATTTTCAGTCACTGATTACAATTTTTCTTTTTCCCCCAGAAATTTAATTCTGTGAAAGAGATCATTGACTTCTACAAAAATGTTCCCATCACACTCATTGACGGAAAGGATAAATCAGGAATCCAGAGAGAACAATGCTACCTTACATATCCATTCAAGTCGTGCAAAAGATGTTTTCTGCCTTAACGTCACCGATTTGTTTGTATAAATGTAAATAGAACAATTATTTAAACGTCTCAAAAATCAGATCAGCCTTTTGAGTGACGAGCTCCCCATAATACTATGAAGCATACTAAATGCTCCACTAAAAAACTTCTCTCCAGCTGAGAATACAGATCTACTCCATTTTTTGATTCTTGTCATTTAACTTTGAGTATACAGTTGAAGTATATACCATTGTATTAATTCACAGAAAAGTGTCAAGAGTGACTAGTCCTGATATCTTGACAATAATTGAGCAATTGCTTATTTTGCACTCTACCTTCTAACACAAGACGAAAACCAAAGTCAATCTTGCTTACCTAAATGTCACTGAAGCTCAGGTCGTAGCAAAATCTAATAAAGCATACTATGGTTATACAAAAAATACTCTTGCTTTTAAAAATACACATGAAATGTTATTCATCTGAGTGCTCAACTCTAACAATTTCATTCGGTATGTGTTTGCACAACAACAAGCTGTGCTCAGCAGCCACTGAAGTCAGTGGGTGTCAGCTGATGCTCATAGGTGTTGAAGCAGGTTATAAAGCTAGCTTTAATTATGTAAGTTCTATTACTTAACTAACACTTACTCTTTAGCTTAAGTAGCAGATATTTGTATTCCATATCTAGGCCTTCAAACACGCTGTAGGACCATTATGCAACAGTCCCTTTGAATTCACACCATGTGCAAATATAGAAATAAAAATAATGAGTAGGAACAGTAGATGTGCTTCAAACTCAGCAAGAAAACATGTTCCAGTGTGTATCAAAGAAAACAAGAAGGTAATACTTTTTCAGAAAAAAATATGGTAATATTTATTCATATAATTTGAGTTTTGGAAGGCTTAACTAAATTCATTATAAATATGAAAGGCAAACTTGAGTATTTTTCTGCAAAGCATCCATAGTCCTCCTTTCTAAGCACACTCAGAAGTTTGACTAGATAATTGGAATATACCAAGAAAGAAACCTCAGTTACTTTGTCCTTACAGAATAGGAACAAGAATAAAAACATTCAAGCCCAAAACATGACATTCCAACCCAATTTATGACATAGTATGTAGTGGCACAAACTAGCTCTAAAATAATTTAGCAGTTGGTTTTTACTTTCTTGCAAACTTTTTATTTCTCAATGCTGCATCAAAATGCAAGAGAACACTCATAATTTTTTCTCTCAAACCACTGAGACTGTTAAAATTGAAGGAAATTATTCTGACATGACATTATCTAATAATAAGAATGAAAATTCGCAAAACAGAAGCTGCTAAGTAGAGTTTAGCAGAGCTCATAAAAAGGAAAAGAGGCATGACATAATCTGCTTTAAGAGTTTCATAGCCACCATACAATTTAACTTACAAAAGGTTTTCATGTTAAAAGAAAAAAAATATTTTCTAAATTAAACCCATGAAAAAACCACATCTTAACAATTTAGATAGCAGATTATGGCAGTGACATACAAAGCTTTGCAGATGTTTACTAAAACAGTAAACTTGCTTACAAAAGACAAGCATTACTAGTATAATTAAACCACCTAGAGTTTATAAAGCTGAGCAGCAACACTTCCCCCATCCCCCCCAGTACAGCTTTCATGGGGAATGTTCTAATTTTGCCAGTGACAACTATTATGAAGCAAATTCAAAACTATTTATTTAGTAGCTTCTACAGAAACAAAATTAATTTAAACAGTAACCTGGACTGAAAGAATTAAAACAAAGGAAGAATTTTAACCTTGTTTTTTTTTTCTTATGTTAAGAATTTCAATATTTATTGTATGTGATATGCCAGAATTTTAAAATGGAAGCTATCTTCACAACTGAAAATGCAAATAGTACTGTTAGGTTTGGCATCAAAGTATATGAAGTGAAAAAAACCCCACTAGTGTACCCATCTAAAAAAATATAATTCCATTTGAATACAAAATGAGAACTGTCATTTCATTATTATTGACAAAACAGACAAAAAGAAGTTTGTTCCATGGAATAGGCTAGTCTGATAGAAATGATACAAAAATTTTCCATGTGTATATGATGAAAAAGATCTGACTTAAAGCACCAACTATCTGAAGGATTTTAACACTGTATTGCAAAGTGATGGGAAAGCAATGTTTTAAAATATTTACATTTCAATGCAGATACGATACATACTTTATCAAAACAATGTATAATTTGCTGGAGTATATAAAAAATATTCCCAGCTTAAACTGTTTACAAAAATGCACCAGTGAAAAGAGTTAGGGACTACCAGTTTTTCAAGAGTAGTCCCAGTTCAAACATAGAACACACATCCAGCATTAGTCAGTATTGATCTTCTTATCTGTAAAAATGTAAGATGTGATTTTAATTGTAAATATGTGCTTCAATATAATTCAAATTTTAAAATGATATAAAATTGACAAGATGAAGAAAAACATCTATTGTTCATGTACAAAAACATTAGACTTCAGTATCATCCATCCCTCTTCTTCACTAAAAACTTGAAATTTGGCCCTAATTTAGGAAAGTGTTTAAGCAACTGAGCAATGTTTACACTGCACTGAAGCCAGTAGATACATGTTACATGTACATTGTAACTAGGCACATGCTTGTATGAATTTAGGCCTACAAAAAATATATTCTAATATCTAAAATCTTAAGAAGGATGAAAGATTGCACTGAAAATCTGGTTCAACACTGTCAATGTAAAAGCTGTGCAGCATGGTTTTTCATTTTGAAAAATCTTCATCTCTAGCAAGTTCCCCCTGTAAATAAGCATTAACACACTAACTAGAGTTCTAACCAAATGCCCAATTCTGCAAACGTGTTTCTATCAGGCTACATACACATGGTGTGAGGGTTTACATTTGGCTATTACATCCTTAGATTTCAGAACAGCCTTGACACTATAGAGAGGAAAGCTCTCTCCTATTGCTCCAAGTCTGATGATGTCTCCGGCTCTGCCTGTCCCAAACAAAGATGGTACAGAAAGCTGACAGTGTTCTGCTATCTCACATCTACGGAATACAGGCTAGGTAAAGACTAAGTACTAAACAAAATTTAACTTTTTAGTGCTATCTGACCTAGTGGGAATAACTCTGATCCCACAGATTCCTTGTTTACACCCTTGTATCTCCTCTGAAGTCAGCAGAAGTGGTTTTGTTTCGCTGAAACAGTACTTGCATTTAAGTTTTACTTTTTATGCATGGTACTTAACTTGCCACTAAAACCTATGAGACACACTTGCTGCCCACAGAGGATGAAAGGTGCTTTTCAGTACACGTATGCTCACTCTCTGAACCACCATGCTGTAATAAAGCAAACTAAACCCTGTTAAATTTACAAAGATCTCATTGTCTAAGATTTTAATCCATACAGACCTACCACAAACCAGTTACAGCACAGTATCCTTGCACAGAGAATGGTTAACTAGAAAGATGTTTGCATAGCAAATCTTTTTCAAATTTCTCCTATGGAACAGATGAAGTTGACCTCCAATACAAATTTCAAACATAAGAGTGCAAAGTAGTGCTTAATCCTCACTATCGGTTTCTCTGTATCTTTTTAACTCTGCTCTCCTTCCACTTCACTAACAGTAAAGACCTTTTGGCAAAATAAAGCAGTTATTTCAATCGTCCCTTCCAAGCAAGTTAGTGGCACTCATTAAAAATAAGAGGGGAAACCTCCCCTAGTCTCTCAATGCTTTTTTGCTGGAAGAGAAAGAACATCCCAACCCTTGGTTGCCTCTATCAAGTGCCTCTGTCCATGACTTATCCATTCTTCTTGGTCCATATATACTCTTCCACAAAACCAACACTTAAACAGACACTGAAGTGTTTCAGCTGGTGAAGTTTCCACCACCTGGTAGTTGTTTTTATGGGTCTTTTTAAGTTTCATTTTTAGCATACTCTGCTTTTTTGCTTGGTTTCCTGTCTCAACATTCTGAAGAGTAAGACGCTTTCGGTAACGTTTGACACCAAGACAACTACTTGTCCTTTCTGACAGGACTACTTTCAGGACTTGACCTTTATACTTATTGATAGTCTTCATGACATTAATTATCTCTGGTGAGTCAACATCAGGATGGTTTAGTACCACAACTGGCTGGTTACGACGAGGGCATTTTATCAACTGATTCGTTCTCAAAGGGACAAGCCGAAGACGTCTTGCGGTCAACAGATATGACATGTCAGAACTTGAACTGGTTTCTGACTGAGTTCTTGTTTTCCTCTTAGGAAGTTCCCTGAAGCTTGCTTGTTTTGCCTTATTTTTGGGACCTAGTTGACTTCTTGAATAGTGTTTGCTTTGCTTACTCACATCACTGCTTTTCTGAAATGGTACACCAGTTTGTTTGCTATTATTTTTAACACTTGCCTCTCGCTTTGGTCTTTGCCTGAGTGATACACTTCGGGACTCAGCAATTGGTTCACTCCGATTAGGCAAACACGGCAAATTACTGCTAAGTGTCTCAGAAACACTGATGGGAACCGGGCGAGGCAGAAACATTTCATTGCAATACATAGAAGGCGCTGATGTTTCACTCCTGTTTTCTGTTCCGTTTGAGTTTTGACTGCTAGTAGCATTCAGTACTCTCAGCATTGTCCCTTTAGGGATAAACACTGGAGTAGCAACATGGGAATTTTTAGTTACCCTGCTTTTAGATGTTCTTGCAAATGTAAGCAACTGATCTTTACTGTGTTCTTCACTACTAATCACACTGTTTCTACCATGCACTTGAGGCAAAGATGTAGACTGTTCCACTTCAGTGGCAGGAACAACTCTCTCGCAGCTTGCTGAATTTTCTTGAGGGAAAAGCACCTTTTTACTAGAAGCTTGACATCTCAAAGGCATGGATTTCATGTTAGATTCAGCAGCAGACATGAGCTGAGCAATCTTTCTACAGAGCAATGTTGCTGACTTCTTATTGCATGTTGTGTTGTCCCATCTGACACCCTCTGGAACGTTTTCAGCCCCACCGCTAAGAGAAAATACAGACGAAATAACAGGTCCCTCAAAAGCGTTGCCTTTATTTTCCATCTTCTGCAGTTCTAATGATTCCAGAAGACGACTGTTCTTTTGACTGTTGGTTTCGGCTCTCTTTACTTTGCTAAAGCCAAAAGTCATGTTCTTGCAAGGTGGAGTTTTAGTGACATTAAAGTTTTTTCCTGCTTCAGAAGATGTTACAGATTTTTTATCAAAACCCTTACCAGCTAAATGTGTTTCTGTAGAGCTGACTGGCAGACTCCTACATTCGTTGTCATCCCTCTTTAGAGGCAATGTATCCTTTTGTTCAAGGACTGCAGAAGAAGAATTTTTGCTCTTCTGAGCAGCCTCTACTGAAATGTTCTTGGAACTTTCATCTTCAGAAATAGCAGCATATTTTGGATGGGGTATATCCACACCTTCTTCATAACAATACAAGTCATAATGTAAGTTATTTTTTCCATCTACGTCCCACCTTGAGGATTTAAGATTATTTTTTTCAGTAGTATTCATCACCAGAGACGGAGAACAAAGTTCTATAACACCTGAATGGACATCAATACCTTTCACCAAATGAAAGCATAATTTTGATGCATCTTCCCTCTGTACAGATACAGAGTTACAGTCTGAGAGTTGAGAATCAGAAAAACAAAGACATTCAGAATTCTTGTCATATGTACTATCCAAATTAAGCTGGTTACTAACACTGGATAATTTGTCTACATTCACTTCCATGGTTAGTAACTCATTCTGAGACAGAGACGATGGTTTTTTTCCTTCTGCAGATCGTTCTATACCTTGATTCTCAAGTTCCTCTTCGGCACCATTCACAGGTTTGTACGTTGCTTCTTTCATAGGAATTAGTTTAAGAACCAGCTGCTGTGCACCATTCACTATTTTAATCTCTACTATCTGAGCTAAACAGTTAGAAGGAACTACAAGTTCAGACGGTGCAATTACTGTTAAAGGCATCCCAGGTTGTAAAGGCTCCATTTTTGGAGAATAAACCTCAACTTCCACACTTTGATTCTCACATACACTTATTTCAGATGCCTCCAATATTGTTTTATCCTGGACTGATGCTGTGTTTACGCTACATTCTACATCATGAGACGAATAGACCGTTTTAGTTGCTTTACCTGGAATCTCACAAACCACACTTGCAGATGAATTTGAGAGTTCATTCTGAAAAGGAATTTTATCATATTTCTGCTTCTCATATAAAGTGCTTGGACTCGGCTTCTTTTGCTTGTGGTTTATGGTGGTATTTGACAGCCGTTTTGTGGGTGTTTCATGTACTCTTCTCGTATGTTTTACTATATAGTCATGTCTAACAGCACCATATTCACAGTATTCACACTGATACGGAAAAGTTCCAGTGTGTTTCACCAAATGTCTCTGGAATTCTCCTTTGGTGTAGGATACGTAACTGCAGTGGGAACAAATAAATTTAATTTCTTCATGTTGACCTATATGCTTTTTATACTGCAAAGGATCCTTTGTTGAAAATCTACATTTATCACAATAGTATTTACCTGGCAGAAAGTTTTTAACTTTAAATGCTTTCTGGGTTTTACTTGGGGATTTTTTTTCACTTTTTTCAAAGTCTACAGCATTGGCACCCTCAGGAACAAAATGAAAAGCTGGTGGTGTAATATGACTGCACTTCTTGCAGATGAAATTTTTGTCTTCAGTCCACCCAAGCTTCTTATGCTTTTCTATATCTTGCATTGAAATTTTCTGAACGTTTCTGCATTTTTTGCAGCTTATCAGTGACAACTTACTGTTCTCAGCCTCAGTCCCTTGGTAACAGCAGTTTTGGTCATCATCCCCTTTTGATGGATTTGTTTTATCCTCAGAAGATTGCTTTGGGGATGTAGTTAAGGAATTATTTTTATCATTAACTTGGCCAGGGTACAATCTTGGTAAAAGTTCCCTCATTTTCAACTGCATTTCAGAAGACGTGACTCTGCATCAGCTTTGTCAAACACAGTAGCAGCAGACAGAATATTTTCTTGATATTAGTCTTGTGTATGCTGCTTATCAATCAATCCTTCAGGCCACCAATCTGCAGAATATACACTTTGGAAGAAATGGTGCTCAAGCAACTGCATCCATATAATATTCCATGTTCTTAATTTTATTCAATCAACTTGCAGCACTAAAGAATAAAAAGCAGAAGATTAAGTCAGTTACGATTCACTGATCACTGAAATAAAATGAACTAAGAATTGAACTATTAGTGGACTACAGCTGAATTACAGAGTCCAAGTCTACTGTGAATATACCACTGATTGTATTCTGCACATAGAACCATTAACTCTAAGCAAAACATACCAAATCAAATAATCTTTTAACATTTGCTCTTATTCAAAATGTTCATAAATTCATAAAATTATCTGCTATGCATCAAAACCTAAAGAGTTCATGCTATTTCTTCCATGTCATGAAAAATCTTACATTTAAGAAATGTATTTATAAGTCTAACAAGAAAGATACTTGGTAACAAAACTGAGTAACAGAATATGATTTTGGTTCATATACAGCCCTTAACTCAGGAAAAGATATTATGAAACACTGCAAGTGCCGCTCATTTGTGAATCCCAGCAGGAAAAAGGACAGTGACTACAATAGAGAAACATATAACTATGAGTTTGTTTTTAAATATAAGGATTTTTAAGTTAGCATGGAAATTCCTGAAGTACAGAAGGAAGTTCTTTTCTAATCAGTGCCAATGTTTCAGATCCAAGGAGTCTTGAACATTAATTCACAACAAGATGCAGTTTATATTTCATATGTTCTCAAAGTAATAGAGTCAAAACAATCTGCGGCTGCAAAATTAATTACTTTCACTTCTATTAATATCACAGTGTAATCACTTCTATGTAAGTGGACAAGCATATAAATAATTCACTCCATCCTGATAATACAGAAAGCGTCAATCAAAATAAAAAATGCAACAGAAGGCAGAAGGCAAACAGTAATATCAGTGTAAAACCACCACATTAACTTCTGCAGTACGTTTGGCCCCACAGGTTCCAGCGCTCTTACTGTCTCTTTTCTATATTTAACATGCACAAGATCTCAGCCTTTAAGCTTTTGCCAAGACTATGAGACCACTCTTATTTGGAAAATAAACAACTAAATTAGCCTTTTGAGACATACATAAAACAAAGTCCAAAGCTAACAGCAACAAGTAAAATCTACTAAACATCTTTCTTACTCAAACATTCTTACTTACAGGCATACTGCATTCATGTATAGACCCTATTTCATAAGGTTACTTTTAGATTCCTTTAGATTTCAATATATCCTACAGAAGGCTTCTGCTTCTGAAATCCAATTCCTCTCCAAGTCTATCTACAGAGAGCAGGGCCTGATTTAGTTTCCAAAAGCTCAGTGCTGAGATCACCTAGGTAGCATCCTATTACAATAATCCTACATGAATGAGGAAAACTTTACCCAAGGTACATCTCCACATTGGTTTGACAAGAGTAAGCATCTGATCCAGAAAGTTTTTCTTGCATCTCCCTGTGCTCCATCTGCCAATATCCCTAACTGCTACAGGAATGCTGCCCTAAAGATGGGGCTCTGCAAAGAACAATATACTGATATAACCTCAAACAACAGTAAAAGTTAGAAAAATGGTTAGGGACAATATAATGGGCTTTTCACTCCTTAGCAGATGGATGGCTGCAAACCAGTAAAATTCCTCAGTAGGTAGTTCTTCAGACTGTAGTAGTCTCATCTCATTGCAATGCAGACGACTGTACAACCCTGTGTGAAAAACCTCTATACTCCGATGTGAAAAACAAATCAATGGCAGTTTCCCAGGAAGGAGGAAAGTATACATGACTACTGCATCATGATCTTATTTTTTTTTAAGCATTTCTAATGTTGGTGACATTATGCCCTCTATTATCCAGATCCTAGAGAGGAAAGAAAAACAAATATTTGTGGTAGTCTCAGATGGACTATTCTCCCCCTGCTAATATCACTTCTTAGACTTAAGATGAACGTTCTTGACACACAAGTGTGATGGTAGGCCTATGTCCAGGAGATCCACTATTTTATTTCAGGAGAAAGGTAATAAGAGATCTTGATAAGCTCAAGATCCAGACCAGAGATGCTTTGAAGATTTCTATACAACTTTAAGAAAGAACTAAAATTGCATTTGAAATTAATTTAGATCGGTATTTGCTTTTTGCTGTTAACAGCTATCCACTGATACTGAAACTGCTCTCCATATGAACTGACCAAAAGATAAGCATAGAGCACTTTATGCCATCAGCATCCTTGACAACAAAAAACAGTATTAAAAACACAGTGTGTTTTCTTATATATTTTTTTTTTAGCACTGTAAATGTCACCTTACGGGACAACATGAAAAAAGGATCCACAGCCTTTAAAGAGCAAGAAAGTACATGAAACATACTGTCAAATGTTTTAAGAATGCTTCAATATACCAGGCAGATCTGGGCTGCTCAGTCCAAGAGGACACTAGAAAAATTTGACAGAGATGATTCAAAGAACAGGCTTTTAATCCTTCTGAACTTTCCTAACTCAAAAATCCTTATATATGAAAGTAAAAAAAAAAAAAAAAAAAAAAGGTATATAACCCCAAAACCAAGCTGTCATTCAGACCTGTGACAAATACCATGTTGACAGAATCCAGGTTTCCCTAACTACTGCAACTGCATTTCAGACCTGCAGTGGGTTGATCCTAGCCAGCAGCCAAGCAGCCACTTGCTGGCTCCCCACCACTCCCTGAGTAGGAAGGGGAATGAACTGGAGAAAGTGCAAGAAAGCTTATGGGTTGGGACAAAGGCAGTTTAATAGGTGAAGCAAAGAGGTAGGGAGGTGATGCACCTTCCACAAGCAGACCGATGCCCAGCCAGTCTCCGAGCAACAGCCACCTTGGAAGCCAACCCCTCTCTCCCCTTCTTCTTCCTCTACTTCCAGTTTTCATTGCTGAGCATGACATTATATGGCATGGACTATCTCCTTGACTGATTCTGGCCAGCTGTCCCAGCAGTGTGCCCTCCCAATCTCTTGCCCACCCCATGCCTACTCATTGCGGGGGGGGGGGGGGGGGGGGGGGGGGGGGGGGGGGCGGAACCTTGACATTGTGCAAACACTGTTCAGCAACAATCAAAACACTGGTGAATTAACACTGTTTTAGCCACAGATCCAAAACACAGCACCATACAGGCTGCTATGAAGAGATTTAACTCCATCCCAGCCAGACCCAGTACAGGGTGAAAAAGAACTGAATAACCAGGTGATACTGAAGTGACACTGCTATTGTCTCCCTGGCTATTTTTGCACCGGTCTTTCCTGAATGCTAAATAGTTAACAAGAAAAGTTTTGATGCAAACAAGCCTGCTTTATCATTATTTTGGATAAAACAAGTCCCAAAGTACATTGTAATTTCATTCTAATATTTGAAAAAATGATTTGCTTTTTCTGATTATTTCAGAAAAACGAGACCAATGTACACAGAGAGGCGGTGCAATCCAGCATCCACTCACTCCATACCAGGAAAGGGGTGGGCGGGGGGTGGTATGGGGGGAGGGGGGTGGGAATATGCTTCAGAAAATTTTAATTAAAAGATACATACTCGATTTTTCAAGTTACAAATACAGAGCACAGAGACCAATCCAAAGATATCGTTAAAGGAAGACCTGAAAGTCTACAAGGAGCCTGAATGGCAAACACAAGAACAGGATAGATGAAGAATGGAATAAGAGATACTAGGAGTGTTAATATCAATTCCAGTCCCTGTCTTTACAGGAATGGAATCAGGAAAAGTTTGTAAAAATACTTTGAAATACAATAAAGGTACCTGAATTAGGAGAAATTGAAAAAAATTTAGAGGCCCTAGTTTTGAAAAAGATTGGAAGCAGAAACTTGGAGGTACATGGAAGAACAATAGAAGGAAGATAAACCAAACTTTCTCATCCACTCCTTCTACCAAACACCTGCAATTCAGTGACATTTAAAAGGAGGGCATTTAATAAAAGGAAATACTCCTGCCTTTCACATAACACTAGTATATCTTGGACCCTGCTGCTCAAGACACAGAGATCAATAGATGCGCAGGAGTCAAAAGGCATTCTAAACAGTGGGTATCACATTTACATAAAGGTTAAAAAACAAAGACCAATTAAAAACAAGAAAAATAGGCAAAAACATCATCTGCAGCCTGACTATGCCAAATTCATCCAGTACAAATTTCTTTGCACTGCAGTAGATTACAGACCTGATGTGGCCACTGTCAGACAGGAATTGCCAGTGTCTTCCCATTATTCTATAATCCTGAAATTTCCATTTACTTAAAATACATTAATACTTCATTCATCTTTTCAAAGAAAAATATTTCTTTTCCAGTGTTTTAGATCCCTTTTTCATCTCAAACTATATGCTGCTATCAATGAAATGTATGCGACAAGCAGCATGCATTTATTGTATGTGATCAAGTAAGTAGGACCTTACTTCAGCAAAGCACCCGCCTCTCATACACTAAATTCAAAGACTGCATCCAAGAATCAAGGCCTGCTTTGGTACTGAAAAGCTCATACAAGTCATCTGTTAACAGAAAAGCTTAAACAGAATTGGAAGACACTGTGCATCACTACATCAGGAAAATACAGTGTGTAAAATCTGAGTCTCTGTGAAAAACTTAATCTCTGTGTAAGCTTAAAACTACCTTGTTTGTATTTTACAATTATATATATGCCATAGTCAATCGACATTAAATGGATAGTATTTCTCTGTCAAGTAGAGTTAACTGTTCTACTGATCCAGCTACGTAGCCACAATTATCAGTCATTAATTTTAGGCCTAATGACTAGGAGAGATCCAAAGTGCTTCACTCAAGTATAACATATTGTACTAATTAAAAGAATTGATTTTGTACTAAAAACAAACTGTTCAAATACACCAGAGAAATTTCATCTACAAATATTTCTTCTTAAAAAGACATTTTGTTTCACAATAACAGCTAATCACACAGTCATAACACTTTTTAAATCTGAAATTCACATGAAGTTTTTCCATCAGCATGAATAAGGAATGTCAGTGCAGAGAATTAAGAAGAGCAAAGACCATGCACCAAGTTTTCAGAGTTTACTTTTATTATACAATATACAGGTATTTCACTCTACAGAAAAAATTTAATTACATTCAAAATTTTTACTATTTATGATATAGTTATGAAAAATATGGATTAAAAGTAAATCACTATTTTTAGAACGCATAGGTGAAAAACTGTCCAATTTATCGACATTTATTTACATTGTAGGAAGTCAGGTTCATATATGGACTATAGAGTATTCTACTGAAATGGAGGTCTGCTTCTCTGTGGCTCTAGGACTGAGGCCTACCTTTATTTGTATCTGAAAGACACACATTTCTAACATATTCAATTGCTTGGCGGTCTTCTTGCAATAAGCTAAGCAAGGCATTCTCAAATAACTACTGTATCAAAAGCAGTATTTTAGAGAATGCTCAGAGATGTTTATACAGTTGTTTATCATTAGATGTATGATCAACTTCTAAAATTATGGTGCACATTTCATCATTTCACACAATTTACAACCATTTTCAAAATCATTCTGTATATCCAAGGCATACCGACTAGCATTTAGCATTACCTTACTCTAAGCTTTAAGGCCTGTAAGCAATAAAGCAAGTATGGCACTGAAGAAAATGGGAGAGGAGGGGGAAAGTCCCATTAAAAACACATATCCCTCCGTGCCCAGTTCTCAAAACACTCACATAGATGCTAAAATTCACTTCTACATATTTAATTCCTGCTAAAATTAGCCACATACTATCTGTACGTGCAATGAAAGGGCCTTGGCTGTAACCATTTACTGTAGAAACAATGCAGAACAGAATGCTAGCAAAATCCCATAAAAGAAAATTAGGCTTTTTTATAATATACCAAACTTTTTTTATTAAACATGTATTTCAGGACACTTCAGCTACATCTATGGTAACACTGGATCATTTACTTAGAAGAAATCCAAGTCATTTTATACGTCTAAATTATGTTAAGTGTCCAGTGTAATACTTTTTTATGATCGATTCTCTTGCAACAGAATTGAATGTAGGATTTAATTAAACGACTCTTATGCCCAAACACTCTGAAGAACACAATTTACGTACAAAACACAGGATGATCTATTTTGCTCAGTAATAAAGTTACTAACCCGAAAGCTTCTTTTCTTCGGGAAGAAGACCAAGATGACAAACCTGGACAACAGCTTTACAGCCCAGGCGAGTCTAAAGCAGTCTGATGGCGCCCACGCGACAGCAGCGCCCGCCAGCCAACACCAAAAAATCCCATCTTCTTGGGCATCCAGCCCGCCCACGCAGAAGTGTTGCCGCCCCTCCGGAAAAAAAAAGACCTCCCTCGCTCAGGGTCCGTCTCCGGAGGCCGAGCCCCGCCGCTGCCCGGGCGAAGGCGGCCGGGCGGCCGCCGGACCCTCCGCAGGCCGCCCAGACCTTCGCCCGCCGCCGCCGCCGCCGCCTCCGCCGCCACCGCCGCCGGGGAGGCGGCTCCGCCCGCGCCGCCGCGCAGTGCCGCCGCCGGCCCGCAGGGGGCAGCACCGCGCGGGCCCGCCGGGCCGCGGCCCGCGCTCGCCGCTGGGACCCCCGGCCCGGCCCGCCCGCCCCCCTCCCTCCTCCTCCTCCTCCTCCTCCTCCTCCGCCGGCGGGCAGGGCGGCAGCTGGCCGGCGACAGCCGCCGTGCTGGGCCGGCTAGCAGGGGCCGAGGGCAGGGGAGCCTCACCTGTGCTCGGAGGAGGACGACGAGGAGGAAAAAAAAAAAAAAAAAAAAACCCACAACACAAAAGGGCTGCCTCCCTCAGGGGCAGACCCCGCCAGCCGCCACCTCGTCTCCAGAGGGAGAAAAAGAGGCAGCGCCGGTCCTCGTCCTTCCCGGCCCGCGGCTCCCGCCCCCCCCCTCCGCCCTGAGGTACTTACCTCAGCGACGGCGAAGGCGAGCCCCCCTCCGCCGCCGCCGCCGCCTCAGCACGGCCCACCGCGGCAGCGGAACTGACCTCAGCGGCCGCTGCGGCGCCGCGCCGCCCCATTGGCCAGCGCCGCACCGCTGCTCCCGCCGGCGGCGCCGTGTAGAGCTCTACTGTAGGCGCCCCGGGGGCGGCGGCGGCGCAGGCGCGCTGCGCGGCGCGGCTCGGCCCGGCGCCCCGCGGGGGAGGCCCCGGCGCGGAGGTGACGCCTGGGGGAGCCCCGCGGGGCGCAGCCCGCACCCGCGTGGGGAACGAAGGTGGGCTGGTGTTGGAGCACCTGCAAGATGGCAGGCGGGGGTATTTAAGAAGGTGCGCCCTCAGGTCGTTGTCGAGGATTCTGACAGGACAACAGGCCTAGGGAAGAGCTGCTGTCCCCAGTAATGTCTCTACGTGCCCCCCGATACCACCGTGATTTATTGGCGCGTGGTGTGGGCACGCGTTTCACAGGGATTGCTAAGTTACGTAGCACATCGTCATCGTGTGTTTTCAGATGCTTCCTATAAAATCCAAATTTCTCATGAAATAAACTCTTCATGGTCAGATTTGAAGGGAGAAAAAAGGATTTTAACTGCCAGCATCTTGCCCTCTAAAAGTACCTTTGACGTCACTGCAGTATCTAACCACGCTGCTTAAAAAGGAAACCAGATTTAACATGGGGCCCAAAGTTTTTCCAGGTGGCACCTTTAAATTTGAGCTTTTTGGTAGATGACTGATTGTTCTGTTAGCATGGATTCTGTGTGATAAGAGGAACCACAAGTAAGTTGCATCTTCTGATCAATTCTGTACTTGGGTGATCGGAAACAGGGCTTGACCTATCCTTACCATTGTCTAGACATGAACACGGATCTTCAGGGATCTTGGATTTTGGGATAGCCTCTTTGGGTCACAAAAAAAAAGGAAAGGGAAAGCTAAAGCTATCAGGGAACTTTGGGGAAAAAGAATCCTCTCAACTATGAATTTTTTAGTTCTAAAATGAGAGGTTGCCATCAGAGTCTGTTACATCTCTTGATCAGCAGTGTAAGAAAACACTGTTAATGGCGGAGTTTGGAATACTGTAGTTTACTGAACATTTTTAAAACTTTTTAAGAAGGTCTTCTGGCTGATAGAGCCTGTTGGGATTTCTAGAAGGCTTTTGACAAACACTGTCAAAGAAACCAAGCAGTAATGGCATAAGACCAAATGTCTTGGAATGCATAACTGGTTAAAGATGGAGCACAGGGGGTGGGAGTGAGTGTGTGGTAGTTGTCATACAGAGGTCACAGGTGCACTGCATAGCAGTCTCTGCTGGGACCTGTTCAACATACTCACAAGTGACTCGGAAAAGGAGCTGGGCACTCAAGTGGCAGCCTTCTGATGATACCAAGCTATTCAGGGTCTTAAGGACAAAAGCCCACTGAAGATCTGCAGAAGGACCTCATTAGACTGAATAACTAGGTACTAGCATGGCAGATTACATTTTGAGTAGATAAAAGTGATGCGCAGTGGGGAAGAACATCCTAACTTCAAATATAGAATGATGAGCTCCAAGCTGACTAGTACTGTGCAGGAGGAAAATCTTGGAATTACAGTACATTTCGGTGAAAATCTCACTTCAGTGCTTAATAGACTTCAGAAAAACAAGCTGTATGCTGAGATTTGAAAAGGAACAGAGAGCAAAGCACCCTTATGCTGCTGTGTAAATTCATGATTTGACCACATCTTTAAACCTGTTTGTGGTTCTGAGTTTCCTCAGCTCAGGAAAGACAGAATAGTAGTGGAAAAGGTTCAATGAAAGGTAAAAAGGATGAGCAAAGGTACTTTGCTCTCAGCTTTCATGTAAGGAACAACGAAGTAAGCTTCTCTCTGAAAAAAAAATTACTATTGATATAACAAAGGGCTAAAAATCATGAGTATGCATTGTAATGTAAACCATTACAGGTGGGAGTTGTGTATGTGGATCCCATGAAAGCCACCAGGGCAATCTGCACTTACTGACATGTGTCAGCTACTCTGCAAAGGTGATCATGCAGTGTTAGGAAAATTCACTTCCCTAACTATTATATCAATCACTCTTTATAATATTAAAGTCTATTAACTTTGTTAATATATATTAGTTCACATTACACACTGCAATGTAATGAGGCAGTGGAATTTTACTGGAGTCTTTGGTATTGTTCATGCTCAACTAAAACAAACTAAAGGCCAGCCCAGCCCTGGAAATAAGGACATTGCTTTGTGGAAGCATAGAGCTGTCCACGAAGGATAAAGGACACCCATGGGCAACCCAGATAAAGCCAGCATCCTAGCCCCTCTAATACGTCTTTGAAACCCTCCCGGTGTCATCTGGCATCATAGATAAGTAACTCTAGCAAGACTGACTTCAGGGATATCTGGATCAATGGACAAGCAGCAAGAATGCTGCAGAAATACAGTTACTTTGCAAAGTTTTACTATGATTAGTAATCAGTAGTGTCGGCCTTAGTAATTAGTCAAATTGTGTGGTATCTGAATGGTTGAAGTGTGTAAGAACCCTGTCTAAAATCACATTCAGCGTGACCCAGTTTGTCTGGGACACCTCATGCACACAAATAAATACTTACCCTTGTAATTCTATACTTTGTTTCCTAGCCTCTCTCAGTCTGCATGGGCCAGTTGCAAATATTTGTTAACAGTGATCCACACTTAGCAGATCGTTTTCTTCAAAACCAGGAAAAAATAGAAACTTTCCCAAAATAAAAGATTATATTCTCTAAGACAAGTAATAATTCAATAAGTAGTTTTCTGGTGAAAGTGTGTTTTTTCAGCTCATCTATCTGTATCTGAAACAGTCCAGACTGCGATAAATATACTTCCTATCGGTAAAATGGAATCAGTTATCTGATACACAACACTGATTAAGCACTTTCACCACGCTTAGATATGTGTAGCTAGCCTGCTCTGAAGTTAGAAAGGCAATTGCCTGTAACAAATGCAAAGAGATTATTCAGTATTTAAATAAGGCCAGACTAAACAATGTCATCCAGAGGAGGCTTTGTTATGGAAAGCTTGAGAGTCAATTTGCATCTTCCTCAGTGTTTTCCAGCTACATAAATTCAGTCCCTTCCCTGCATTTTCTACCTTTGCGTTCAAAGGTATTCCATGTCGTCTCTACAGAGATGGATCAGATCAGATCAGAGCTCCTCTTTCTCACTTAGTCTCCAGCCCTGAACCTATTTAGACTACCAGAGAGGGAGTAATTCTGCTGCAATTACCACCTTACCACTCGCCTTCCATTTGCCAGTCGTCTTTAGTGACCTCTGAATTCCCAGCTCTGGCGAGGTCTTTTATTCCTTCTCAGTTTGTCCTGTGACCCACCCACCCTGCAGTGCTAGTTAGGCACTTGTGAGCATCCCTGATGAGGACCCTGAAGGGAGGGTCATCACTTAGTAATGGTAAGTGTTGTTACCTAGGTAGGAGATGCTGGTGGTAACGCTACTAATTGGCAAATAGAAGCAGCATCCAAACAAGTAGCCTGTTTTACTTCATAGCGGGTCTCAGTTTCTACAGCAAAGACACAATGCCTTTACTGCATCCTTTGCACCATTGCTATCCCCTGTGAGACTGGTCCTGTCATGCGCTGTGGGACACCCACATACCAGAAATTCACCACAACTCCTCTGCTGCTGCTGCTTGTCCTGCTGTCAGCCTGCATATCTTTCCACCCTCTAACAAGATTATCTGTCATGAAATGCTGATCATGGCTTCTAGAGCCATGAGAGCCACAGGGAGACAGTTGCTGCTGTAGAGCTTCAGCTTTGCAGCTCAACTGCAAAACTGTGAAACAGCTGTGTTTGGAGAAGGGTCAGGAGGAAAGAGAATAAAGAGGGTGAGTAAATGGGCTACAAGATAAATCGGCTGCTCTCAGAGCTTTTCTTGGAACAGTTTTGCTTTGCACATTACTAAATTCACAAGCCCTCCCCCAAAAGTAAGAAAGCAACGTACTGGAAAACCTGAGAAACCCAGCAGTGATAACCCAAGATGAAAATGAAATAAAGCACTTTTTGGCGACACACAGAATTTCTTTCTGAGACATTGCAGTATCCTCACATAATAGCTTCTATCCCCCTTCAGGACACTATCATAACTATAGTCAGGTGGATATGGTTTTTCACTCTATAGGCTGCAATAATACAATAGCACTGTCTGTTGAGCTCTGGGAAAGCAGAGGGAAGAGCTTCTTTTGGGTATATATTCTGTGAATACACTTTGTAGATCTCAATTCTGTTGAGTGGAATTGGCTTCCACTCACATTTTGGCTTCCAGGATGAAAATACACTATGTAAGCATTCAGAGCGCTTAGAAAAGAAAAATGCAATTTTTGTTTTCTGAAATGTGCAAGCGCAAACTGCGTACAATGACAACACTCAGGATTTAAAAATAGCAGCAAAAGAAGTTTCAATTCTGAAGGTTTCCCAGCCCCTGATAATGCAGGCTTGGACTGGAGACTGAAGGAACCAGCTTAGTTATTGCTCTGCATTTCTGCAGCTGATCGTAATGCTGTATGATAGATTCCCGCTTCAAGTGGCTAAGCAAAGTGCATAAATTACATGATACATTCTAGAGGTTTCTTTAGATACAGGTTGCTGCTAATTACCAGAGTGCTCCCTCCTGCTATTTTGTTTGATTGGAGGGCATTAGGACTATTAAGAAGTGTCAAGAGGGTAATTTTACATTCTGACTTTAATTTCTGCATCTGTATTTTTAAAAGCGTTACGTGGCTATAGGGTGCTCAGATTTTGCTGCACCAAGCATACGACTACTGGTTATCTATTGCTCTCTAGTGGCCAACGTGTAACCCTACTGCTACACTCTCTAAAGATTGCCTTCCTGTTTTGTTACCAGACTGTACTGCTGTAACATCATAAACTCGTCTGCAGACTTTCACCTTCAGTTTAAGGAAATTTACACTTCGAGCCTTGGGGACGAAGAAATACAAGTCTCTTGCCTTTTTCTATCTTCTCTTGCCCCAGCATTTCTAATCTTTCCACCCACATCCTTATTTGTCAGTGACCTCGCCAACTCACAGATAGTGATCTCTTTTCTCCGCCCCCAAACATACACAGGCAAAGCCTCGCTCCCCTGTTCCTGAGCTACGTGGCAGTGCCTCATTCTGCCTCTCGCCAAGCAAAACATGTTTTGATGGGCTAGTAGCAAGCAAGGCAGAACAGCTACTAGTTAGATTAATTTAGCTGTTGCTTCTCCAGCAAATGACCAGGTTGTACAGTCTTACAGGGAACTCATTCTCATGTAAACCTCTACTCATTTATCGAATTGTTTAATTTTGGAAAAAAATCTAAGCATGAGGGTGAAGGTTGTGGGCTGTGTGATCACATAAGCCTTGTTCCCTTGGGGAATCGGGTTAACAGATGAAAGTTAAAGGCAAAGAAGAGAGAAGCCAGTCGAGAGTATGGTCAGGGCACAAACTGAAACGACGTTCTGAATTACTGGAGACGGGAGCTTCTGCAACAGCTTTTCAACAGACAGACTGAGCAATCATTAATTTGGAGGTGACTTGGGCACTTTTGTGAAGGGCAGCACGCAACGATTACCTGCAAGAAAGAGACCAAAGCTGAGCCAGGGCCCTTTCTAGCAAGGCTGCTGTCAGCTGGCACTTCTCCGGTGGCAGCCCCCAGGAAGGAAGCCAACAGGCAGCTGGGGGCAGGGGGGATCCCAGTGCACCCCACAGCTTCCTAAAGGAGAATGGGGAGGAAATACAAAGTGAGTGAAAGCAAAAATTAAAAGTAGATCAACTAGATTAAAAACACACACAGTTAAAAGTGACCAGTTCTCTCTCACCACTTATTTTTGTGGCTTGAAGATATGCCTTAAAAACATTTGAAACTACCTGAGGATAGAATAACAATCTTAGTCAAGCAAAAAAAAAATGTGTTCATGGTAAAGATGTATCCTGTTAACTGATACAGTAAGAGAAATCTGGAATAGTCTTGCATTTTACACAGAAATTAGAAAAGTAGCACTTAGCCAGATATCATTAACATGTCCTAATTCTCTTTTCTCTCTTTTCATATACAGTCTGCAGGTTCAATAAAACACCAACAATATAGTATATTTTAAGTGGGGTAAATACTCTGCTAGGTATTTGTTTCACTGCCAAATATATGCACATGCAGTAACACAATCCATTACTACTGTATAGTGGCATAATCTGGTAAAAACAAACCTTGCGGAAATCCTGTTCCAACATCTCAGGAACACCCAGTGCTTTCCTAGGAGTCACTGCCATCAACACTAGCTCCTCAGGCTTAATTTATCTGTTTCAAATCCTCTGGAGGACTGTTCATACAAGGAAAAATATACCTGTCTGGGAGAAATAGGAGAGGCTTTCCACACAGTGATGAGCAAACAAGTGGTAAAATTAGTGTGGGTGTTCTCTTACCTGTATTAGTGCTAGCTGCTGTGTGATAACAAAACTACATATCTTTTTCTTTAGAAATTAACTGCTTTCATACTTCTGTGAAAGCAGATTTGCCCCACTGCAGTAGGGGCCTCATTCTGCTGACTTACCAAAACTTCAAAGGCGCCTTACACTTCTCTTTTAAGTATTGTAACTATTAGAAGAGCTTTTTCAGATAATTAGCCATTCTGTGAAGCTTCTCTTTTGTCATCTATGAGGAAATTAAAGACAGGTGGAAGATCATCCCTGTTAAATCTATACATATTTAAACCCTGTTAAAGCTATAGAGGTCTTAAATGACATTCCTTTATTTAAAAGAATTTTACCTCATGACTTTTTATAGAAGGATTGTAGTTTCATATTAAAGAAAATATTCAAAAGTACTATAAATCCAGAAGAAGACTGCTCAGTCTGTGCATTTTTCTTTAGAATAAATGAAGGGCAAAAGAGGAGTTTGGGGCCATTTTTGGTTTTGTTTTTCTCCAATAGCTCAGAAATCCAGGTCATCATTATTGCTTGTGTATTACTTTTGTATCTATGGGGTTTAATTCCTGAAGAAGTAAAGGTGATGAATTAATAGAATGAAATGTATTTAGTAATTCTCTAGGTTCTAGAATTAGTAAATACATTTCAGTCAAGCCTGAGACCTGCATATTCTTTCTCCTGCTCAACATCCCAAACCACTGGAGCTGCTCTGTCAGCACAGAGGACTGAGGATGGCATCAGGCAGGGCTGTGCTTTATGAAATACAAGCCCTTCAATACAACCCTGAGACATGATGTGATATCAAAACTGCCTCATTCTGGATCAAAATCACATTTAAGGGGCATCTTTTAATTTCTTATCTTAGAAAGGGTTAAGGAGATTAAAAGTTTATACAGTTTCTGGCTTACTTTTTTCCTGAACCTGTAGGTTGCTGGAAAGTATCTCAGACATCAAATAGTTAAGGGTGCCAACGCTGCACCCATACAATTTAAGAGAGAAGAGTGTAGTTTTTAGGACAGTCTTCCTCCAGCAAGCCTACTACTGTAGAACTTATTCCCCATTTATCATTTGATGCAAAAGAGCCTGAATTTTAGAAAATGCTGCAGAATCACAGATTTTCCATACTTGAGACACATGGGGTTTTAAAGTTTCCTGCTGCTATGGCAACTTTAGCAATAAATGCATTTTAAATACCCCTTTGATGAGTCACAAGTGTCTATTAAACTCTCTTTGTGGTGAACTACCATTTCCATTCAAAGAGTCTCATTGCTCTTTTATAGTAATCATTCACTCTCCAATCTAATATTAAGGAAGAAAAAAGCAATGTTCCAGATTTGTACAGTCACAAAAGAAATCTTACCAAATTCCTTGATCATAGAATCATAGAATGGTTTGGGTTGGAAGGGACCTTAAAGATCATCTAGTTCTAGAACTTCAGACATAGTCCCAAAGGTAGTGAGAAGAAACATTGTGTCACATTACCAAACAGCTCCAAAACAGAGCCTCAAAAATCTTGGTTATTCACAAATCTGAAAAACAATTTGTTGAGCATCAAATACAACATACTGAATACTATACATTCTGGGTTATCATCTCTACTCTTTATATGAAATTAGATCTGATAAATACTATCACACTTGCTCCCTATACACTACAACTATAGGTATTTTTATTTTAAATGTGCCCAGAAGAGAAAGGTGGTAAACAATAAATTACTTTAGGTAAGGCTAAAAAATAAGCTTTTTTTAGTATAACCACTTTCTGCCCCACATACTTAAAGTTACTCTCTCCCCTTTGGAACTTTAAACCTCCTTTGTTCTATAGACAATCTCAAATGGCCAAACATAATTGCTGCTGTGCAAGACCTTGGATGAGTAATTGAGGGAGTGGAGTCTCTTAGGCTTCAACATTAACTGCCTAAGTCTAGTTTGATGGCACCAGTCTGGACAGTTCAGAGAACAACTCAAACTGGGAGGAGAACCATGCTGGCAGAATATTAGATACCCGGAGACTCCTGTTTGAGGACTGATATACCTCATTTCTTTTTCAGCTTTTACAAGCTACACTGGAAGGAAATAGACTTAAGCAGCTTATGATGAGAGACCTAGCTATAAATGTATTCTGATATTTTATTACTTTTTTACGTATGTTTAGTCTTGTAATCATCACTGAAAAATTGTGCACAGTTGTAGAAAGGATTTCTGGTTTTAAATAAAAGTCAGTTAATTGACTTTGAACAGATAATGGATGCAGCTAATCTTTTGAATACACCTAATGAGCTTATTTGGCTTTTCAAAGTCAATTTGATATCTCAACAGGCAACCTTAGTGGTATTTTCAGTTGCAGTAAAAAATTTCATGAAACAATGAGGTTTGCAACAGGGAAATCTTTAGTCACATTAGAATTCTAAGACTAGAATACATTTCCTAGCAGCTGCAAATTGGTGGTTTTTTCAAGAATGTAGTCTTCCATCTCTGTTCCTGGAAACTGTTCAACATAAAGGGAACCAACAATAAGATTCCAATGGAGACACTCTTTATGGTGTTACTTTACCGTAGTGCATTTTATTCTGCACTGATACTGCTAAAACATGGCCCTGAGTTAAAATTGATGAAATTCATTAAGTGCTTAAAGTGAGCTATTCTTCTGCATAAAATCTTGAGTTTAGACTTCTAACTTTAAACAGCAGTCTTACCTTAGCAGCAAAGCACTAGTCTGGTTTCATGTCATTACTGAGAGTTTCTGGGAGTCCTGCCTAAAAAAAAACCCTAAAACTGTACAGCAGTATTCAACAACCACAGATTTATTTAAATTACTATTTTTGGCTATTAAGAGTTCCAAAAATTGTTTACTTAAGGTCTTTCAGTGCTTATATATCTAAATGGCCCCAAGACCCCATCTATCTCTTTAGGTACCAACAGAACTTTAAAGCCCTTACCCAGCACACGTCACTGACTTACTTATTTAATAACACAAAATGCTATATTGTTTGCTAGTACCTTTAACTATAATTCTTCAGAACTAAAATTAAGAAGTGCAAATGACTCCTCCTTTTACATTCTGTCACCCAATTTTAGCAATATTAAATTTATTTCATTTATATTTCTATTTTCTTTATAACAAATGTCTATCAAGACGCTTCATAACACAATCAGAAACATCATGAGGTCTGTACTCAATTCTGTATTTAACAGTCAGTCATTAACTGATCAAAACAAAATATGGAAGTATGATCTGTTCTTTTTATGCTCAGAATTGGATTCCTTCCTCGCTGTCATCCTTATTCCAGGCTCCAAAGGCAGGATTCAAAATCCACTAAAGCTGATGGAAGTCTTTCCACTGATATTCAGTGGGCTTTGGTCAAGCTTCAGATGACCTAGATAATTATGTCAATGAACAAGCTGAAACTCATTGAATCTGCTTGTTTACAGAAGCAATGAAGTAGGTCAAAATTCTCATTTAATCTCACTGTACTGGATAGACCACTGATAAAACAGCACACTAGTAAAAGGCAGATTTTAAAAGAGACAGACCTGAAACAGCCTGCCATACAAGAGTCATTTAATTACCTTAGATCTTTGATCTTAATTTCTTTTGGTACAACCTGCTACAAACTGAACATTTTAGAATTAACGTACGAATGCTATTTCTGTTCCCTGTCTTTGTTTTCAATTACTTTTTATGTTGGCAAAATGGATGCATGCACACAACGTAGAGCACAGTGCAAAGACCTGTAAGCTTGAAGGGAGTTTCACCCCATCAGTAAGACTACGTGGTCCTCTCAGACCGCCTGGGGAAATCCTTGCCTCCAGCTGCTTCTCTCTGCCCAACAGCCCAATGTCTTTGCGTTGCACTTTCTTCCCACTCACAGGCTTCTAGGTTTGAAGTCAGCAGGAATTGAACTGTCTCAGGTTTTTTTCTTACTACCCCAACATACACATGTCTTTCTTAGAAGTGGATATATAACACAAAATGACTTTTAAAAGGCATCACCAATGTTTGCTATGCTAGTGGCCACATCAGTTTTAAGGTTCACAGGGTGAGTCTAAGCCTCCCCATGCAGAGGAAGAGACACCAAACTACAGGATAAGCACAGCGAACAGACAGCATGTGAGCAAAGCAAAGCTGAATATGAAGTAGGCATTGCATGGTGGGCACACCGGTTCTGAAACACAAAATAACAAAGGATGAAAAGACAAGCTATTACCTTTGCAGACCATTTCTAAAAGAAACCATAATTCTCACACATTCATAAACCTAGATGAGACTTCACGTGAGAGCCCTCCTATGATAAACCATCACAGCTTTGTTGTCTCCAGAGCACTGGCCATTTACATTAGCTGTTAGTACAGAAAGGTGACCCAAAATTTAGGAGGGTAAATTCCTCTGAGGGTCAGTACAGAAGCCTCATGTGGTTCTGGTTGATGTTCAACTCTAGGAATGTTATCATAACATTTGCAACTAGTAAACATGTTTGGTGGTCTATTCATAATCCCAGCATGACCTTCAATTTACACTATCTCTCATGAGAAAAAATACAAAAATTATTAAGGACTCTGGTCCCTTCTTACAGCACACACACACACAAGTACTTCTACTGCAAATGTCACATCTGCCAGCACAAAAGGAGATACTAATTATTTCAGTGTCAATTACCAAGTATGTTTCTGTGTTAGAATTCATGATAATTTATTCTAATTAAATTTTTAAGAATCTATACAAATCATTTGAAATTTCTATTTGCTCTTGTATCAGCTGTTATACAGATTGTAAGACATGCAAGAAAGGCTCTAGACATACTGCTGATTTTAGCAACTGAATGCTTGGATGCAAAAAGAGCAAACTCACTGAAGCAGATGAATAAGCCTCTACAGAACACCCACACATTACAATACTTTCCTCCATGCTACTGCAAGAACAGGAAGAGGAAAAACAAACTCAATAGAAAACAAAATTAATTCTCCTGGGATTGTTTGAATCAATATTCTAAGTGGCCTGAAAGCCTGAAAACTGTTAAATGGAAAAATATACAGGATTGATACTGCTGTACATCTCCACTGGAGTACTGCAAGTAGAGAAATGAGATATGGTCATAAAGAAATTTAAATCTATTCAAAAGCCTTTTTGCTGCCTCTTTTTCTTTAGCGTATAATTGCACATACCATCTGAATCACATATAACATTGTTTCAGTGCACTGACTCTTATCCACCACCACCAGGACAAGAAATATTTCCTTTTTTCCTCTCTTCTCCCTATCCAAACATCACACGTTGTGCCTTCAAAATTGCCGATAGCCTTTTTCCCCAGAGAGGTGTCTTTAATGAATGTTTAGTAGGATCAGCAAGCAGTTAATGACGAATTTTGGTCAGAACAGAAGGTGTTTGTTGTGAAAGAAGACAGGACAAACAGAAAACACATTTGCTGCAGTTTCCAGCTCTGTGGCACTGACACAAGAGAGTCTTTTGCACAACAGAAGAGCATCTCTATCCTTAAGGGATTAAGTGCACAAGATAGGTAATGACAGGAGAATTAGTGACAATACAGAATGTTGTACAGGTCTGTGAGCTCTGAATTGCTTTATAGATGCCTAAATCGCAAAAAATATTGCAGCATGACCAAGTGCAGTTTGTCAGATGGCAACATAAGTTTTGTAAAAAAACAGAATCCAGAAATTCAGGAAATTTCATACCCAGTGCATTCCACATGGAAAATACATGCTACTGAAGGAAAAGTGAATAGTTATGAAGGAATTCCAAGGAATGAGAAAAGCAAAGTGGAATCAAAATAGAGGGTGATAGATCTAACTTAACAGCAAAAAAAAAAACAAAACCTGATGAAAATTTCTTTGTGAGAAAAAGTATAAGGACATTTTATTTTTAAAAAAGAACTGCATATGGTCTAAGGTAGAAATCTTAGGACTGTCTTGTGTGAAGAAAACCTTATTGAATTAAAATATGTCTCTGAATAAAAAGAGGGGATATTAACCTTTTCTATTCAAATTAGGCATGGCTTTGAAGCAGAATTTAAATTGAGTAGTAGCCTGGAAGCTTTGATTTACATCAAATAATTGGATATGTACTTCCAACATGCAAAGCAGGCAGCAGCTGAAAATGATCTGAAGCAAAACAAGATTTTCAAAATCATCACTGAATTATTGGTAACAAAGGTCGGGAGTATTGGGAACAAAACCAAGAGTGAGAAAAGTATTAAAGATCAGATGATTCACACAGGAAAACTTTGTATATAAAATAATGGCCTCTCTGACTGCTACTATCATTCAGGGAAAAGATCTTTTCATTGGGATTAAGAATTTTATTAAAATGTCAACTAAGTGCTCAAGTGCTCAGGTCAAACAAACAAATCAAATGCTAGAAATGACAAAGAAAGGAATAGAGAACAGAACTGGGAACATTATTTTTTTTCTCTGTATGAAATTTGTGTGCCTGCACCTTGGGTATTCTGGGATGTTATGACTCTCCCATCCCAGGGACTAGAATGGGTTCAGAGAAGGGCAACGGGGATGATCAGGGTCTGCACCGGCTCTGTGAGGAACAAGTGCTGACATGAGAAAGAAACCACAGAGGAGGGAATACAATAGAGGCCTCTGCAGCCATTAGCAACACAGAGAATAAATAGAGGACAACTGTTTTTTACGATCCAAGAGACAGCGGTATCCTTCTCAAATAAAGCAAGCAGGCAGCAGATGCAGAACAAACCACAGGAGGTGATCTTCCACACAATGAGTAAATAAACTACAAAAATTATAGAGATAGTGTTGTTCATTGTAAAGGTGTATATGGATTCAGTAAGTGATTGGGCAAATGCAAGAAGAAATTTCCACGGGGGTCTAAGTAGAGGGACATCACTCTCAGAAAATTTCATTCCAATTACTGTTTTTTGTACTCTGCACTAGGCATTTGCTGTTGGTTGCTACAGGTTGCTGGGTTAGAAGGACCTTTTGCCTAACGTGCTATTTTTATACTCTCGGGCTGCTGCAGTTATGTGCTTGTATCTTAAAAAAAATGATCTTCCACCCTGTCGAAAGGACAGGAGCAACAGAGAGCTGTTGCTAGGGATCAGTACACTATAATTAAATAATAAGCTATTGATGGTGATTTTACCATTGAAAACAGCAATAGGCATGTCTTAAGTAAGAGCAGGTTTGTTACCACATGAGCATAAGTTAAAAAGTGGTATAACAAGATTGGAACTTAGAAGTCCAAAGGCATTTGGGGTTCTTTAGCATGTGGGAATTCAAGTTACCCATCGATATTTGGCTCGGATTTCAGAAAAAAGCATAATTACTTCATAAATTTTATATAATATGAATACCTGCTGTATATTTTTTTATATTATTCCTCCATAAAACAATTTTATAATCTACAAGAACTGATCCAAAGCTTGAGACGCTATGGTTGTGGACTTTGGATGTTAAAAAAGGTGGAAGCTTAGAGTCAGAGACAAGAAGTTCATTAATTAAGCATAGGAATGAACACCAGTGGTGTGAGTACTCTTTAGGAAAGTATGCTATGAATAAAGTGAGAAAAGCTCAGTGAGAAGGTCTGTCCAAAAGATCTCTTCAGATGTAGCAGTAAGATGACTGATGAGTGAGAACAGTTAAGACAAACCTCTCTGCCCTTGAAAGGTTCTCCAAGAAGGCTTATAAAGACTGTAGTGATACTATAACAATACCAGATGGAAAAACTCACTCCTTTGGTTTTACTGGGATTAAAGTGTATCCTTCAAATGTTATTGTTCCTCTCTGTATTTTCAATAACCGAATTCAGTTCCTTGGCTGAACTAGTACATGGGAAGTTTTATTGTTCATATCGCCTGTCAGTTCTGCACAGCAATCCCACACTGATTGCTCCTCAGGACAATTATGCTTCCTTAGCAAGGCTGTGAAGGCAATAGGTGGGGGATGATGGATGGTGGGCAGTATATTCAAGGCTGATATAACCTACTGAGACTGAACATCTTGGGCTCCTTCTAGTGTCAACAGTCGGAGATGGGGTCCTTCAGAAAGAGCTTCAGAAGGGAGTGAAACTCCAATTTCACCACTTCAGATTTCTCTCTGGAGAGCTTATCTCTCTACACTGACTGTGCAGAGAGCTTGAGCAATGGGGCTTATTGTGCTAGTATTGAGCTTTGGGATGCTACTCCCCTTTGAAGATCTGGCACTGTGTGCCATAAGCCTGCTGGATTTCACAGTAGCATTGCAAAGGCCCCTGAGAGTGCAGGAGGAGGATAACAGCAGAGGCCAGGCTCCACGCTGGGGTGCAGACACAAACCACAGAAGGTCAATGACTCATCAGTGCAGGAATGCAGCCAGGCAGAGCTGGGTTTAGGGCATCACAAAGAGAACAGAGATGTATCTAACATATGTAAAACATCCCGTATACAGTGAAAACACAAAGAAGTTAACAGCGAAGTGTAACAGTCACAGTCCCTACCAGGGAACAAAGGAAGAGCAGAAATAAAGGAATTGCTCCAGTATCCTCTCTTCCAGTTACAGAGGAGTAATGTCTGAGTAATGTCACTGCTCCACCACAGCTGCCACCTCCTTCATCTTTAGTAGAGAAGGAGCACTTTCTGATTTGCCACCCCCCACATTTTGCTCCTGTGATCCAGCAGTTACATGTAAAGAGTTTTCTTTTATCAAATAATCAGGTTAAGTAAATAAGTATGTTGAAGAGCAGTTTCTGTGTCTCTGTTTTCTGCTCCGACTTTCCCACAGGACAGCATGATTTATTACCACAGTGATTTATTACCAAACCAGTGTAAAATAGGGTGTAATAGTCATGATGGTGTGCATGCATCAGAAATGTTTAACAGTTTAACACTGAAATTAAAATTATGAGATGGTGAAGTAAACTGTGAAAATACCTGTTAGAGGAGAGAGACAAAGATGAAGCAATGACTTAATAAATCTCACTGTTTCTTTCATAGTGTTTAAAAAACTGACACTTGGACACACACAAAAAAACATTTCCAGAGTAGATAACTGGATTCTACCTATCTAATGTACAGTAGTCACCAGTGAATGACTGCTGAGCTGTGAAACTGTTGCTGTATTCCTTCATAGATGGAATATGCCATAGATAGTGCATCCCATTGCTGAGTGGATGGGATTTCACTGACTGCCTAAAAGGCTTCATATGTGTCATGGAAAAGTCATCCAGATGAAGTAAAGTGAATTTTATTTCCTCCTGTATGACTATTCTGACAGTAGAGCAAAATATTCAGACACTTCTTGAACCATGACTCTCTTCGAGAGCTTTAGTAGCTAAGCTCCTAGAAAGTTCCTGCACACCCTCTTTTGCAGCACCCATCATTATTTCCCTAGTTATATTTCTTAAGGTTGTTTCTGGCACTATGCCTGATGCACACCTAGAAGCTTGCTTCATTTGAAGTTATGCTATTATTACCACACCTTTTCAAAGATAGGATCTGGATTTCAGTCATCACCCTAAAGTAGATGACTCCCATACTGTCTGTTCTCAGCTAGAAGCCAGTGATGTACTGCATGGATGAATCTCACTTGTGTGTTTGTATTAAGAATGCTTGTCAAATACACAAACTTTATAGTTCATCAGGTACACATACTTTGTACTGGAGTAGAAGTTGGGTAATGTTTATTTCTTTATAAAGAACCAACATAACAGAACTGCCAAAACGACCTCTGTTGAAAGAGATGAGACACTCCTTAGTTTAGGGGAGGAGTGTCAGAGCAATCTCCAAGCATGTTAGAGATGAATAAGGAGAACTTCAAGAAAGGGGCCAATAAAGGAGATTTGTTCTGATAAATGTAACCTTCGACAGAAAGCCTGGATGAAGAGAGAAGTTCCTGACTGTGGGCCAGCAAAGAGCCTACAATAGGTTGGCTGATTGCAGACAGACTTGAGATTTAATTTTTTGTATAAAAAGATTAAAGTGCAGCTTTCTTTCATTTTTTTCACTGGTGCCTTTTACAAACACTTGTAACTGTGTAGCTATCCTGGCTGTCTGAGATGTTGTAAAAACATACTTTCCACTCCACTTATCTTAACCTAAATCAAGTGAAATGGGATGTCAGCCTCTGGATAATATTACATAACTTTAGCCCTGTGGTGGTTATACTCCTTAAAAGTAGGAAACTGGAATTTTCAATGAGGACTTTATTTTTCAACAGACTATTTTGGGATATTCAAATGGTAATAGGATGTTTTTTCACAAAAGCTGCTCAGGCCAGTTTGAGATCTAGGATCACATGGGTCAAGAAAGACATTTCTTCTGATGATTAGCTGAAGCTCTCTGGGCTAGCATAGTCTTCCACTGAGGACTTTGCCCAACACTCAGCAGTCCCTAAGGTATGTTTAGTAATTGTCGGTTCTTCATACAGCTTAGCACACTTTATTCATTAATTATCGGAAAGCATTAAGAATTCTTCTCCTGCCTTCTATCCACTAATCATTATTATACTCATTACTGAGTTTATTGCAGTAAGCAGTCATGATTTTAATAGTTATCACATCACCTCTTCAAAAGAAGTACATATAAGCATTAAATAATACAGCTTCTTAGTAATAGCATTGGAAAGGGAATTCAGATATCTAATGAAATTATACTACTCTCTAAGCTCACAATGTTAAAACGCAACACAAAGCAGAATAGGTAATTGGAATGTAGGCAAAAAATTGTTACATTTAAATTAAGGGACATTTCTTATAGCTCGAGTTAGACTAAAACCATAGAAAAATATAAACTAAGCTAAAACTTCCTATTTCTTCTTATATTAGGTGGAAGTACAACCTGAACTTAGCATATAAACAAAAGAATAGAGCATGTGCCTCAGCCAGGGTTATATGAAAGAGTGGACAAAAGAAAAGAGCCAGCGTGTTTAAATTGAATGACAGTTGTTATATTTCTAATGGTGAATGAAGGAACTCAGAACAGACACAAATTCTAAGAAACATCACTATTCAGGTGCTTTCATCATGATTAACCTTTTTTCTTCAGGTGAAAGAAAACACTTCTTGGAAAAGAGGCAGTTAAATAGGACAAAATCCTTTCATACACTTCATATTGAAGAAAAAAAGAACCAAAGTTCCATTAGTTCATAAGAAGAATACAGTAATGCATTATAAACTGCATGCTAATCAATAGGAGAGAAATATTTGGAAGGATAAAGGTCATATACAGTCAATACACAGCCAAATCCCTCTGGGTTTCACCTTATATTTTGAGCAACATAAACACAATTTTACAAATGTGTCCCAGCTCACACCCTGTTGAAAAATGGCAGGAGAAAAGGTGCAGAGTTGTAGTGGGCCACAAGGATGGTTTGTGCCTGCACCTCTGCCACTGCACTGCTGTGTCCTACTTCCACTGCAGGCTGTTTGGAGAACAGTGGGAATTCAAACCCATGGTTTTTGTTCTCTGTCTTCGCGTCTTTTTTTCTGGTTTTACTGCTCTGCTGCTGCTCTGAGGGATGCTGCTCAGCCCTGCTACCTCAGCAGCGCAATGGAGTTGCCAGCAGCGCAGGACCTAACAAACTCATGAAGTGAGATGCAGTGCGCTGAGTATTAACAGAGCCACTTAACTATTCTGTTATGGCTCCAGCTAGGATATTTCCTAAAAACTTCCTACCAGGGATAACTGCAATAGTGAAGACTGCAAATGTATTACAACTGTCAGCCAGCTGTAAATAACAACCAGTTGCATTCAATGAGTCAGACCACTGCAAGAATAGAGCTTGCGGAATCTATTTTTGTTTGGAATAGAACCAAGCCTTAACCATAGTTCCGTCCAAATGATTAAAGTGAAGCTGCAGTGCATTTGAAAAAGAAATTGGGATTGCTATTAAATAGAGATTGAATATTGAAAACCTTCCTGCTGAGGAAAAAATGTCAAATAAATGTACACTTGCAATCATGATGTAGCTGTGGAAAGTTACCACAATTTAAGTCACTGATTGAGGTGTGGGAAGTAAAACAGAGAATTCAATTACTTCCCCAAAGAGGAGACTGCAATGAGAAGTCCATATATCAGAAGTCTTTTGTTTACTCCCCAGCAGCACCAAATAACAAATCATGGCTCAAGCATAAGGCAAAATTTGCAGTTAATGACCGATGATTGAAAAAGTGAAAAACAAATCTAAAACTAATGTAAAATGAAGCAGAAATGGAGAATGCACTATTTGGAGAAGATGGTCAAGAAGATACAAATTAGCATCACAATGAGTAACTCAAATGGCAGCTGTAGCAGCAGTCAGTTGATCTGCGGAGGCCCAGGATGTAATACTGAAGGGAGATTGTTCCTCTGCCCAGAGAGTTGCGGATACAGACTTATTGCTAGAGTTCCTGACAAAGCAATACAACTTTTAAGAGACACCAAACAATATTTATAGTAATTTGAATATGCAAATTATAGAGCCTGATGTTAGATTATTCTGCTAGACATCAGATGATTTATAAAATGCCTGAGGTCCTTCTGAAACTCCAGGACTCCCGGCAGGAAATGGGCTTGGCCTGGCAGCAGCAGGATTTGATGTGTCACCAGCTGTACTGCAGCCTGCTAAAATAACAGCAAAGACTTTCAGATGGAATAGCTGACCTTCAGTTACTCTTATGATGCTCTATTAAAATGCCAGCTGGAAACATCAACCATCTCCTCTCTTGCCAAATCCTTACCAGCTTCAATGAACACAGGAAGAAAAAAAACTTCAGTGGGCGTTTTTGGCTCATGTATATACCTAAATATCAATTTCTGCTACCAATAGAGCTCGAAGTCAAGGTAGAAGTTAGAGTAACATGGCCTTCACATTTTACAGTTGAACTCCCCCATGAATGTGTCTATATTATAGTTTATTTTTTCATTTGATAAATGCTGAAATCCTTCTATTGTTGGCAGGTTTGGACTTCGGTGAAATGGAGATTCTGCGTAGAAAGTAGATAACTTAGCAGAAGTAGTGTTTTAACCTTAGTGGAAAAGAGAAAGTTAAAAGGGGCTATTTTTTCCTGAGCTTTGACAAGAGAATTTAAATATGTGATGTTCCTTTCTTTAAAAGCTTGTTTGGAGAAGTGCCATCAGAACAAATCTTTCTACATCATTCTTTACCAATAAATAAACATTCGCAGCATTTAATGCAGTTAACAAACAAGTTCCTCCAAACTGGAATTCAAGATGCCGTTATCTTCCCAGACCTCCTACCCCCAGCCCATCTGGAATCCATTCTGGCTCCATGTTCTGTAACGTATAATACAGCTATTGATTAGCCATTTCTTAAAACAGCACCATTTACAAGACAGTAATAAGTGTCCCTTTCACATAAGGTTAGACATTTGCATGAACTGATTTTTCAGAGTTATGCAGGATGGATTTGTCATTATTTTCTTGGGTCTGGTTGTTAGCTTAATTTTTTTTCTGTAATGCCCCAATTCTTCTTCTGGAATCAACAACACTCAGAGGGTTTGTTACACTGCAACACTCAGCTGAAATGCTCTAAAACTGTCCAGGATTTCAATTTACTCAAGGACAGTATTTTAGTTCACAATTGTATCTTTGAATCTGACATTAACCATACACCAAATAGTGAGATTTACTTACTTCTTAATAGGGAAAGATAATCTCTGTCTGTCCTAAATCATTTCAGAATAGTAGAAGTTATTACTATGATTTGAGCTTTTCCTTTTACATGACTTACAGCCTGTTTTCAAGCCCAGACTAGGCAGAGTTTCTCCATAGCCTTTGAAATCTAGTCCCTTTCTTGTCATAGGACTGTGGGTGGATTTGGCTACAAAACTTCTCGATGATAGATATTGTTGTAGTGTAATTTCATTCTGAAAACTTACCAAAATTTTCTGCCTAGTATTCCTCCTCTTGTGGATCCCCATTTGACAGCCAGGATTTTCAAACTGCTATTAGCCTTGCCAACAATATGTTTTATTTAAATATTTAATCAGTAAAGGGAATTTCGTTCAGATAATGTGAGCGATGTGAAAGGTAGATCCCTTGTTAGACTCCTTTTTAAATAATTTCCTTGCAAGTCTAAAGGCAATGAACCAATGTCTCCTGGATGTCACTTTGCTATTTCCAGCACAGCAACAAAACACAGAATTGCATTTATTAGTACCAGGAAGAATCATAAATGCTGAAGTTGTGGGAAACTAAAATACCAAATTTGAGATCCACCGGCCTCTTTTTCCACAGAATGACAATGGAGTCTAGTTCAGAGCTATTTTCTAAAAGCTCAGCCTAGCATTCCTATAAATGAAAATAACTTACGTGCTGCACTTGTAGCAGATTTCTTGTAAATGTCCTGAATAATAATCACTCTTGGGACAATATCTCTGCTTAAATTATCCGTGCCATGGGTTGATTTCTCAGCATCGCAGTTCTCCTATTTGTGTGGTTGTTTACTTACTTTCCCTTTAGCAGAAAGGGAATGAGCATACGCTGTGGCCTCAATATGACACAGGCAGAGCATGTTTCAAAAACCATATGCATATTCTTTGTGGAGAACTCACACATGCTGCTACGAGGCACAGAAAGCTGGTTTCTTGCTAAATGTCATTATCTTGTCCCACGGGGCAAAAACAGAGAGGCAGGGGAAGGGAAGAGAACCGCGAGCTGCCGAAGCCTTCTCCTACACCCTTTTTCATTATTTTGCCATGCCAGAGGCAGGTAGCTGACCCACCCTGGGTAGGTGACCCAACCTCAGGAAGAATAATTGGCAAGATGACTTTCACAGACCTTGACTATGCAGATGATGCGGTAAACTGGAAGAACATCTGAAATACTTGAATACTTGAGTGCAGACTGCCCTGGTGAGGTGGTCTCATCTCCTCACCTCACCTCCTGAGATGAAACCAATTACATGCAGGTGAAACGCTGCTCCTCCGAGGCCTGCAGTCCTGCCCTCCTGTTCGGCGTTCACACTCCTTGGCTACAACTGCCTCTGTATCAAGACTGAGCTGCAATACGTGTCCCACGGCTTCATCACGTATAGCTGTGCCTTGGATGGTAAACTGATGGAGGGATGTTGCTGTCTTCTGAGGGCATTTAGCAACTGCTGAGTAGCCATCTCACTGCATCTTGTGCCTACATTCAAAATGGCAATTGTATTAGTGTCAGCATTGCATGAAGGATGTGGTTCAGAGCAGAATTCAAAGCTTCCCAAAAACGTGCAGTGAAAAAGCACAAGAAGGAACAATGCACTGTCAAGTTACTGAAGCTTTCAGAAAGAACAATTAATTTTTTTGTTGTTTCTCTGTCCTTGTAAGAACCCTGAATGCTGACTGCAATTTCTTAAAATCATGTGTCTGTCTTTTTACAGCCTTTTGAAATTTCACAAGTGTCTGTCAGTCCCTCCGTGAGCCTCAGAGCATCAGGACTCACCACTGAAGAAGCACTGCTAGGCAAATTCCCCTTTTGGTTACGTGCCGGGTGAACACAGAGGAAAATTTCCCCCGGATGTGCTGCAACACCAGCAATAAGCGGCTCAGAGCAGTGCAGGTAGCTCGCACGTATCGATGGCAACGCTGTGCCAGCTGTGTCTGAAAAATGGTCTGAGCTCCCCCCGCTGCAGTGGGGCTCTTGTCATCCAGCCTTGTCCGAGGGGGTTCGGGCACAGTGGTTGCTGCTGCTTCGTACAGTAGTGACAAGCACTGAAACAGGGCTCGCGTACGTGTGGGGTTATTATTCACTTTCTCTCCTAGGAAACTTAGGGCTGAGACAACATAAGACAACATTTAACGTAGACAGCTTTAAGCCTGCATTTTAGCTTGTTTCCCAAAATTGTGACATTCCTTTACCATTACACTGGCAACCACTTCAGTTACGCAGGGTGAACTACCTCAGCATCTTGAGTGCGAGAGTTGTTAATTTTACAGAACAATCCCTTAACTCACAGGAACTAAAGTATAAACACATAATACTGGATCTACAGAAGCTACCTCAAAATCAGTACTAACATCAGTGCCAATTACTCTTGGAAAAAGAATTGGCTTGATTCAGTGTTTAAGATACTGTCTGATAGTAGAAATGTAAAGCAGGCTGTGCAATCTAGTCACTGAGACTCTATGCACGGGAATCCTGGGGACTGTTTTCCTCTCTCTTGTGGGCTTGTAGGTTAACTTGAGCAAATCACCTTATTGCTGGTATTGCGTCTCCCACAAGAATGCCTGAAATATTAAGTTACATACTGGCAGAAAAAGGAGCAGTGTGTAAGAAGGTTACAGGTATCTTAATGCAGTAGACACTTCAATGAGAAACCATATATCCTTCTAGAAATGCTAAGTGTATCTGGTTAGAGTTCCTCAGCTCCTCAAAGAGCCAGCTAATCCTGTGCATCAATACTTATCCCTGAATGTCAAGTTGAAAGTTTCAAGAATAACTCATGCAGGTAATAATTATTCTGCATATGGTGGAGAATTGACAAATAAAAACAATACAGTGGACAAAGTCCCATTAAAACAAAGAAAATGCTCTGTAGCAAAACGTCTCTTGTATTATTTCTATTCTCTGCATGACAGAAACATATTGTACCACCAAATGTCAAATGGGGATAAAAAGACTAAACTCCTCCAAATTTCTTTAGGGTATCTTTCACAAATTAAACATGCATGGAGTTTTGTAATTTCTGATCACACTCCAATACATAGGGAAGCACAGACATGAATGAAGATCTTCCCAATCTACCCATGAAATTCAATAACACATTTTTACACAACCAGGGATGTGACTCATGGAAAGAAACATTAAATATATTCTTAGAAACTAATTATAGCTACTTGTTGTTTTGGCTGGCAATAAAACAAGTCTTGCAGTCACCTACTGTTCCTATTCAAGCAGGCAAGAGCAAAATTTTAGACAAACTTAAACACTCTCTATAGTCTAAGAAACATAAACAAGTAAATGAGGGAGAATACTGAATCAATTGCATAAAGAGATCAAAACCTTCAATAGATATTATATAGAGAGGTATATAGATAGATATGCAGATATATTGATATACGGAGAGATATATATATGTATGCATATACATGTATTTAAATAAGCCAACCTGCCAAATTGGTCACTGATTAAAATACACAAAATTATAAATAAACTAGTATTTGTAGAAAACTCTGATACAAAACTAAGAATATGAGATAGGACAAATTAAGACAAGTGAGTAAATGTTTCTTGGGCCAAACTGCTTTGTCAAAAAAGCTTATAGCATGAGTTAAAAAGTTAAAAATAATAACTGGGGGTGGGGGTTTTATATCTCTTTGAGAAATGACACTACCCTAATGCTTGCACCAAATTCAGTGCAAGACTGACAGCTATAATGCTAACCAATAAAAAGGGGGGGGTGGGGGGGGGAGATTCTGACTTGTACATTTGAAGAATGTTAGACATGATGACCAATAAAGAGCTAATACAGGATTTTTATTTAGAAGCAGAGATTCAGAAAAATAAAGCTACAGTCTGAAAAAGAATCAAATCAAACCTCTTTTAAAAATACAGAATTCATATATAATCACATCTACAATCTCAAATATAACTCATACAACTACAGAAAATGGTTTTGATTGTGAAGAGTAACACATTCTGCTGCTTATTCATTGTTTAAACAGGGAATGTATAAAATGGAGTGTGACATAATGCCAGAAACTGCCACAAAAATGGCAAACCTACAGTTAGACCATCAAGCCTGCTTGAGCCAGGCTTCAAGACACGCATGTATGAGCCAACTCTAGTCTGGTAGTTCTGTGGTTGCTCTAGTGTAACAGTTAACCATAAAAATAAAAGATTAAAACCTCTTCTGAGAAACATATAATTCTGGACGTGACATAACCCTTCTACTGTGGCACCTCACTAATTCAACTTGCTCCTCAGGTTAGATTTTTAATGAGAAACAATGCTTCTTGGTACTTCTGCTCCCTAAAATACCATTCTTATTTTGCTGAACTAACAAAATGCAGGCTATCCAAGAAATCAGACCAGTGATGTGTAGTATTGCTCTATAAATCAGCAGGTTTGTTCCTGGATTATCTAATAGGGGTCTTCAAAAGATAATAAAGAAAAATAAATACATTTTCAGGCTTAAATCCACTTCAAACAGCTCTCCAGTGCTAGAAGAAAATATTTACAGGCTTGCAAATTGAAAACGGTACAGCTACTATAAGGAGATTTCACCATGAGACCTATCTTTGAAAGACTGAGTGAAACCAGGAAGGAGGGATTGCAGTGTTTTACACCCTTGGAGACACTACACTAGCTTGATGCTGACGTTGTCTTGGACTACACTACAGGGTACCACATAGCCAAAATAGGCAATAGATTATTCATGTATGCCATCTATAATTGTCCCAAATACAACCAGTGACTCCAGTAACCAGTTAGCAATTACAGCTATGGGAATAATGACCATGGCAACTATGACAACATTCCTCTTCCAGGTAATGGTATACTATGACAGGAAAGATGCATTTTTTTACATGCTATAATGGTTAATGTGAGGGAGGTTTGGGGAGTCCAGATATGTATGCTTTGAATTCAGGCATCTTTGGACCAGAGGCTACTAGCTAAAATGCATCCTGCTCCTGCTCCACACTGCTCCTGGATAATAATATGACTTTGGATTCCTAACTACTCATTAGGACAAAGATAGGCTATATTTAAAGTAATGAAGACAGGACTTGTATTACTCTCTATTGTTTGCTTAGAAATCTTTGGATTTTTCCATGTATGCAGTTAGGGCTACCTAGAAAGACACGCTCCCTAAAAGTGCTGTTGTAGCATCATCTCTTTCTGCTCATCTTAAGATTTTTACACACCCAAAAACTGTAAGCTACAGCCACACCACAGTGTTTGCAACATGTCTTGTTCCAACCAAGCGTGCATGAACAGGGAGTGCCTAAACTGGTCTTCAATACTTCACTTTGTATCTTACACCTATTTTCTGTTCGCCACCACCAGCTGACATTTTGTTAGCTTATATTGGGAAGGAAAAGTATTGTGGACAACCCAAGTGACCATGCTGGCTGGATGACTTCCCTTCTATTTTTTGCATGGGAGATACCTGACTTCTCCAAAGATGAAAAACTCCAAAGTGAAAAAGGACACAGTTAGAAACTCTGCACTTTTTGAAGAACACCTGTGTCTTCACTGAACTAATGTCTTGCCTTTCCAGAATTGCATTTGAAACATGAAACATGGGTCATGTTGTCATGAGCCATGACAACAGAACTGGAAATCTTACACATCTTCACCGCATGTACATCACTCATTTTCACTACAGGAGTTATGCAAATGTTTCCTTACTCCTGCCTCACCAGTTTCTTTTACTTCCCCAGCAATCCAGGGTATCAAAAACCCAGATGAATTAATTAATTAATTGAGACAATAATTATTATGTATAATGCGTCAATTACAAAAAACAGCAACATGTGTGCTGTACTAACAAAAGTTTATCCTCTAAACATTGTTTATGAGTAGTTTGTCCATTTTTTACAATATTAATAAGCAATGCCACAATGGATTTCCATATAGATAACTTTCTCTAAAAGCATTTCAGAATATTTATATTCACCAAGACAGCACACCTGTGGAGATGCAGTACTTCAAAAAGAAGTGAACAAGAGAAGTGAAATTATTACCAAAGTACCAGCTTAATGTATTATATACAGGAATAGGACTATCATAATTTTGAGTGAAGTACCATTAAAAGTACCACAGGTGACTATGGACATTTACAGATTTCCATACTATGAGATGCAGCAAGGGCAAAGAATGGAGTCCAAAGGGTATGTCTTCAACTATTTTTCAAATCAAGCTTGTAATACATAATATTACCCTTCAGTGTGTTGGACGTTTCAATCTATGAAGGAAAGAAGTATCAGTGGCTTAGAGATTTCAGTTACTGAATTCTCTCCAGTGAAAAAATACACATCATTCTCGTGCAGCAGCTTTTACCTTAGAATTATCAACCCTAACATAATTAACGCCCAAAGCTCTAATTAATCTCTCATTCCTATTTCGTATGGCAATGCAAATCAATCTCCCAGTGGGTCAGGATACAGGATTCTTGCCACATAACCATTTTTCCCTGTGTAAACCAAAAGTGTTTTTTCCCCCAGTGTTGATCATTGATTTTATAGTGAACAAATCATAATGTCAGCGCTAGCAGTGGGTTTCTGGGCATACACTAAGGACGGCACAAATGAAGAACAGTGTTTGTGACTGGCCAACTGCTCCTTTGCTAAGCATCAGGCCCACCTAGTTTATTATTTTCAGGATCAGGGAGGAATTATTCTTATCCACACCCTTCCTCCTTTAGCAGACTGGCCTGAGCATCAAGATTTCACCCCCCATAAAGCAGGGAAGGATTGAGATATGAGGTTTCTGCTTGTCAGTGGAGTGCTGCTGCTTTGCAGAAGGTAAAGGGGCTCACTCAGGGGCTGTGACTGACTTTATGAGATACATGGAAATTGTCACTGTAATCCATTGGCTTGCAGGATTTCAGGCCTTTCTGTTGTCAGTCACTAGTCTGCTATAGCAATCGTCTCTGTATGGCTAATTTCCCTCCAACATCCCCAGCTGAGGTGCAGCAAGCCGACTGGTATTTTGTGAGACCCGAAAACAAACTAGCTGACACTGTTGGATGAGATCGAAGTGAACTTTAATGCATCGAGGAGACGGCTGAGAATAAAGGAAAAGAGAAAGGGTGAATAAATAAAAAAACCAAAGCCAGAAAACTGAGACACCCCTGAGGGCACTAACAGGCTTTAATTGCCCAGACCAGCATCACCGCGGACCCCAACCCGTGCACCCAAGATCTCCAATTCTGCTCAGACGTGGGCACCCCGTCCTTGCCCAAGCTACATTGCTAGGTGTGCCTGTCTCTGGTCCCATCTCCTTTTGCTGCTCACCAGACACCCAGGCTGGACCCTGGCCCTGGCTCATTGCTTGCTGTTTCTGGGACTGTCGATGGACCCTGTTACCCATCCCTGGCTCTGCCCCCTGCATTCAGCCTCCAGGGGACTGTGCCCCGTTGGTGAGGGCACAGCCTCCCCAGGTCTGCCGAACAGCAGCGCCTGTCTGTAGAGAAAGCACCATCACTAGGAACACTATAAGCTGGTAGAAGAGATCTATAACAGTAAAGGAGTGATGGGGAAGTGAGATATAATGATAATAATGATATTTCTTGCTTTTTCTAGGTGTATTTCTTGCAAACTAGTCTGTTTCCTTCATTATTTTTAAGAAAAAATAAATATGTAATGAAGAAAACCTAATGAAGCTTGTGGTCATTACTGGGCCTATCATTCCTTATTTTATTTTAAAATTTTAGATTTTTCTTGATCCAGACAGGATAAGAAGGCACTTATATTTAATTCCTGAGGTCAGTAGGCAAGGCTATAAGAAGTTCCAGTGACTCGAATTCAAAGGTGGATATTTTTTTTCCAAATAATACAGGGCTTCAAAAAGTGATTACTGTATAACAGAAGGCAGGTTTGATTTGTCTACAGAGCAAAGGCATCTCTGCCAGAAATATTCCTATCAAGTGACTGCAGAGTGCTATTGTTTCAATGTAAGCCCATCTGCAAATACTATGACTAATGAACTAAGGCAATTGCAATTATGTTTGAGGAAGGCTCTATTACCTGACTATTTTGTGGACAGTTTTTTCCACCTCTCCACTACTTGTCCCCACCCATAAACAAGATACAAATGATAATTTCAAAGCCACAAAGATAGACTATTTTTAATTTCACAGAATGTACCAGTTTATATAGTCTGGCAAATCTTCAATGTCAATAATGAAAAATACTCAGAAAGGGGAAGGAAGGGAAGACCATGTCTTTCTTCCTTGCCTAGTTCTGGGAAGGTTTGGCACTGGGAGACCATTTGTCTGTCCTTTTCACAAAGCATACAATTTTTCTTCTTCCAAATATTCAATGACAGTTTACACGGTTTGGAGAACTTGTAATTTAACTGGCAGAAAAAGACAATAATCTGCTGCAAGAACGAGGCTACATCTGAAGGTGTGTTAACATATGATTCAGGCATTTCATTCCATTAATTCTTGTATAACTAGCCAAAAACCTACCCTTTTAATGCTATTATATTACTTTAAGGAGAGAAATAATTACAACTGTATGTCCAGTGATCAAAAATGGCAGTCATATCTCTAAAAGAAATTATATTATTGTGATTCGAAATCTATATTCAATACAAAGAGTTTTTTTCTTTTCTATCCAGCTGTCTTTCTATTATTTATAGTATTTTCAGAAATCAGAATTATTTTAAGCCACTTCAAAAGCCTAATGGTTAAATCTTCTTATCCACCCTAACTGATTAGTGCCAGCTAAAGGGACTAGGGTGATACAAGCCTTCCTTCAAAAGCCACTCTTTGCTCTGGGTAGACTCCCCTGGCCAAAGCATCCTGTCAAACAGCTGAGAACCTGCTTCTTTGGGGTCTCCTTGGAGGTGAGGTGTAGAGGGACCCAGCACAAAAGCTAAAGAAACTCTTTCTTAAGTATCTTCAGGACAAGGGTATATATCTCTGCTTTTGTGCCAACCTTATTCTTACCTTAAATAGCTCCTCTCTTCACCTGTGAAGGTTCTACAACATGCATTCATAGGCAGAAAACAGTGTCCTTTAAGCCTTCCCTTCCCCAGCTATCTCAGTACCCTCTCCCTTTCCCAGTCCTTTTGAAACATGAGTGATCCTGCCAGTACAGTCTTCCAGGAGTCTCACCAGGCCCTCTCACACTACCATTTGTACCAGCACTGCTGGAAATGTTTTTCCTCGTACATTCTGGAATTACATTCACCCTTTTCATGGCAACATAAAATGAGTGAGCAATACCTATCCTGTGATCAGCTTCTGTTTTGACAATGCATCCAAGTCCAATGCAATCAGAAATTTTCATTTTTAAGCACTTACTGAGTCACAGTCATCAGAGACAACTTCAAACAAGAGCAGTCCTAGGACCGATGCTCAAGGAGCTGTCCTGGTCACTGCTCCATGACCTGATACATTCCTTTGCAGCACAGCCCACTGTTGCTCCTTTTTTGCCCGTTCCCTATCCATCCTGATACTAATTCCCATCTTCTATACCTTAGTTAGCTCTTTCCCATATAGTGCCTTTGGGCTATAGGAAGGCTACTGGGAGAGTTCTTAATTAAGATACCCTGACAGCATCCATCCATCTAAAATTTAACAACTTGAACAGAAATGTCAAGCACATTTCACAAAAGAAATTAGTTGATAACACAGTGTTTACAGAAAGCCATATGAGAACCATGTAATTTCCTTTCTCTAGAAAACAAGAAAGAGCTATCAAGACAACCTGATGCCATCTACCCTGGTATATCTATATTGCGTTTTACCCTACTTTCCAGATAGCTTCATGTCTTTAATTATTCTTTCCTTTAAAATCTGTACAAAAGATTTACATGCTCCATGTGCTTCAAAATTGATGCACTTCCTTTCATTGCTGTAATTGTCCTAATTCATGTGTTTTGCCAGGCTTCAAAGTGAGGATGGTTTTCTGAATTTGCAGACTTTTAAGTGTTTCAAGAAACCCCCCCTCAACACAGGCAGAGCAGGCAAACAAAAATTATCAGGTGTGTTTTGTTTTATTTGTGGTTTAGCATACTTCAGGTGAATTAAAGAATAAAACTGATGAGGCTTGGAGGAATTTCTTTTGATCCACATTCATCATGGCTAGTGCACACCACCAGCCAGTTCTAAAGGGGAGCATTATCGAAGGTGACATCCAAAAAAAAAGAAAACAAGAAGTTACATTGTACAGATAAGAGTGTTAGCAGGCAGCAAGGCAGGCATTTGAGTACCTTTGCCCCTTTGACCATGCCCAAATCTGCCTCTTTGCTTCCCAACACAGGACACAGACCCAAGGATGATTCCAGGCTGTGGGGCTCTGAGCTGGCCCTCTGTTCCTGACCATGGGATCCAGTCAGGGCCATATTTCAGGAAGGTCTCTGACATTTTGTCCTGACGTCATCAAAGACCCTCCTCATTCTGTGGCCCAGAGGAAATCCAAATTTAAATCTAAAAGACACCACAAGCATAGAGTTATGGTATTGTGTGGGGTCTGGCTGGAATGGATTTAATTTTCTTCAGAGCAGCCTGAATGGGGCTGTATTTTGGATTTGTGACCAGAAGAGCACTGATAACACACCCATGTTTTGGCTGTGGCTAAGCAGTTCTTGCACAGCACCAAGGCCTTCTCTGTTTCTCACTCTGTCCCCATAGCGAGTAGGCTAGTGGTGGGCAAGAGGTTGGGAGGGGAGACAGCCAGGACAGCTGACCCCAAGTGGCCAAAGGGATATTCCATCCCATACAATATCATGCTCAGCAATAAAAAAAAACTGGGGGGGGGAGAGTTTTCGGGGGGGGCTGTTTCTCGAGGGCTGGCTGGGCATCAGTTGGTTGGTGGGAAGTGATTGCTTTTGCATCAATTGGGTTTTTTTGGTTTGGTTTGGTTTTCTTTTGTTTGTTTGGTTTTTATCCCTTTACTTATTAAACTGTATTTTATCTCAGCCTATGACTTTTCTCACTTCTGCCCTTCCAATTCTCTCCCCCATCCCACTGAGGGTAGTGAGTAAGCAGCTGTGTGGGGCTGAGCTGCCATCCAGGGTGAGCCCACCACAGTCCTTTTTCGCACCCAACATGGGGCACAAGCTGTTCAAGATAATGACAGATTTGATCAGAGCATGCTAGAGGGAACTGTTTAGCAGTTTCTGGTTGCAAAGTTGACTTATTTGTTCTTGATACTGGCTTGTTTGTTCCCTTACCTGCTCTGTGCCACGCTCCATCTCTTGCTGTACGTCAAATTTGAGAGTTTTTTAAAGGCTGGTTTTGGCTTTTGCAGTTTGCTGTGCTGTGTAGCACTTGGTTGTGTTTTGCCTGGGACAACTATGCTAAAAGTTCACTGGCCTTGAACCTATTCTGGTATTTGAGCCCTGCACTGCATCCATCCCAGTACCTCGGGAACCATCTCGTGGAGACAATTAACAACTACACCTTTTCCCTCCTTTCCGAGAGCCAATTTATGGATGAAATGAAGAATGGCACCTTCCCCTTCTTCTCCTGTCGGGAGATGCTTTCTGCGTTGTTACAGTGGCTCTTCAGTCCCTTTGGCATCCTTGGATAATCAGAATGCCCATACTGGTATGTCTCAACAATTTGTTTCTGGCTTTTCCTAAGGTTAACCAAATATTTAGGGATTTCACACAGGGATATGGCCAGACACAGTGTGGTCATGGGTAGCAAGGTGCATGGGAGAATATGGGCAGGTACCTAGAACGGTTTTCACCTCTGAGGGTGTGGGACTTGACCCAGAACAAGTGCGGAAGGATAGGGAAATCTGATGTGTCCCTCAAGGAGAATTAACCTTGGGTGAAAATAACCCATGATTTCAATTACATGGTGCCATTGCTGTATGATGCCATTGCTATTTGACGCTGTACATCACCATTAACAGCAAAATATCTTCAGGTAAAAAAGGCTAGTTTCGTCAAAAATGAGCAGCAAGCGTACAGTATATGAAAGAGTAGAGTCTACCTACAGGACCTGGCTTTTGAACACTTTTTCTTTAAGCCAAAGTGACTCCATGTTTGACCCACCAGAGCACTGTTGTGTTTAAGGTGCCTTGCCTACGCTTGGCCCTGCACGTCATGAGAGCTTGTGTGCAGCAGCAGAAACTGGCTGACCCCAGGCAGTGGAGGGAGGCAGGGCTCCTGGGGCTCATCACTCCCCTCTGTGCACACTCCTGTAAGAACAGAGCCAAACCCAGCCAAAAGAAGAAGGAAGGACATGATTACAAACCCAGTTCTTACCTTTTCTAAAACCAGATCAGCCTGATCACCCCATCTGCCCAAAAGGAAGGCCACGCCACCACCTGCCCATAAGGAAAATCCATCTGGACCAAGCAGAGATGCTTGTTTGTATAATAAATGAGTTTGCATTGATTATACGACTCTGCCCTTCTGTCTCACTTTTACTCACAAGCCAGCACTATAATCCCACATGTAATATCAGGCCTACATAATGACACACAGGACTGGTTTGATAAGCACAGTATATATATATTCTCTCATACACACAGTTTAACTCTGTGGTTTAAGATTGATTGTTTTTTCACAGCAGTAACAGCATACACCAAGTACCTTATGCTTTCTGCATTTTTATATTGAGAAGTACAAAGTCTAAAAAACAACTCCAGAACTACAGAAAATTGAAGATATGAAATACATCCAAATGCACAAAATTGTTTCGAGTTGAAACTGCAGGCTCTTAACTGAGAGTGAGCTCTGTATTTTATGCACTGTAAAGGACAGACCTATTGTTCCCAGTTACTGATTGGCCTCTAGCAAACAGCACATACTGCTCTGGGAATGCAATTCACCAGGCTGGGAAAGCCAGGATTTTATAATTAAATTACAGCAGCTAGTAAAGAAAACATTTAATTGATCATTTACTGCTTTAATAGACATAACACTAATACAATGTTAGAAACCTCTCTATTTATATAATCAATGTCATGTATATATATTCTGGATTCATATTCTTCACCCATAGCTGTATGCAATGTTGCCTTTTATGGCTGTTGATAAAATTCCTATTTGTTTCTAAACAAAACATATAAATAAAATACTTTTCATCCAGTTTAATTTTCATTAAATGCTGGTTTACTAGGTACATTATAGGTACAAGCATAGTAACATGGGAATGTTGCAGCTAAATCAGCATGTATTATTTCCATTTGTGATAGTGAAATAAGAACAACATGCAAGTCTGTTTGAGCATGATAAGAACAGGAACAAACATTCAGTCCATGTTTTGCTTGAGATTGTCAGCATTTTAATATTATGTGGCAGGCAAATCGCTACAATGGAAGTGAGAACAGATGGGGAAAACATTAATACTTTCCTAGATTGCAGAACACAACTGGATATTGTACTTCAGTTGTCACCAGGCCTGTAACGTCACATTCAGCTGATAGGCAAAGCGATGAAAGGTAATATTTTAATAAGTTAAAATTACAGTATTCGTGCTGCAAATGGGCAGCATCATCTTCCTTAATGAGCAGGTAGCATCAGCTATGAGATGCATGTACAATGGAATCAATGGCGAAGAAATATCAGAGGACTTCACCCAAATTTAAAGGTATTTTAAATAAAGGGGAGAGAGACCTCTCAGCTCCTTCTCTGGAACACTTACAGACAAAAAGCCCTGGAGTTAACCAAAGCAACAAGTGGGCAGTAATACATTTATTCTGAAATTTGTTCCCGATGTCTGCACTTGCATTCCCAATTGCCATCTCAACACAGCAAGATATGTCACCCAATATTATGAAAAAGGTTGCTCCTTTATGCGATATAATAAAAAATACAGCTTGTATCTTAAAAGCTATAGCAATATGTTACCAGATTGCTCACAAAGTTACTTATGAGGCATGGCAGTTAGGCACATAAAAGAGACAACAGTCAGAGCCAGCCCTTGTCTGAAAAGCTTGCAGTCCTACAAACGGACATAGGTTAAGACAGGGAAACACCAGTCAGAGATTCAAGCCTTTATACTAGCAGCTTGTTAAAGAACTGCTAGTCTGTGAAGTCTTATACAGTGTCTGTCAGCTTTCCAGAAATACTTTATGAAAGTATAATACTCTTTATGAAAGCTTTGAACCTCTGACAGCAGGTCTCGCTCTAAAAGTACAATGTGGAAGAAGTCCTGCAGAGAGGAATAAAGGAAGAAAACAATCCAGAGAAAAGACTGGAGCCATTACTGGAGAAAGGGGAGCAAGGTAAGAGAGAAGACCAGATTTCTGAATGAGATGGAGCTACAAGGGCCTTCAAACAAAGATGAGATGTTGAAACCGGCCCGCGGAAATGAGCAAAAAGGAGAAACAGTGGCAGGTATAGCAGGGTGTTGTGTTTTGAGTGATGGGGAGTGGAGAGAGACAGTTCCCAGTCAGGCTGCAAGGCAAGAAGTTATAGCAAGGGAGGAAAGATACCTGAGGGACAGCAGGTATAGTTAACCTGTATTTAACTGAATGGAGGGAAGGAGCAGAAAGACATTCACAGCCAAGTCACAATGTAGAGGAGGGAGGAGTCCTTACTTCACGTTATGAGCCTGAATGACAGGATGGAGCTGTTGTCAGCAGCAACGGAGAAAGGCAGCAGCAACAGGATTAAGGACAAGCAATAAGAAGCTTGGTGTCACCAGTGTTAAGCCTGAGCTGCCAGGGAGTCATGCACTGCCACGCAGGGAACAGTCTGCGGCACAGCGCTGGACACACAACACAAGGACAGGTGTGAATTCATGATTCACCAGTGAAAAACTAGTAACTGAAATAGTTCGAGAAGTTGTTCAGGGTTAATACATAAAACAGTGAGTTGAGCACCACACCACAAACTCCTCTCTTCCCTCCAGAACATTTGCTCCTTGTGGCCCAAGCCGCGTACTGGCTCTGTGGACTGCCTGGATCCTCCCCAGGTACCTTCAATTTTCCATTGCCTCTTGCAAGCATCCTCTTCTACAGGCTAAAACAGTTTCCACAGTTTATATTTAAAGCACGCACACATCTATCTGCAAGGTCTTCACTACTGACGAGGAAGATGGTGCTTGCTTCACGTTAGACTTCTGTACCTCAGGTTTTTTGAGTCTTTAAAGCCTTGTCACTTCTTAGAGCTTTGGTATTTTTGATCTACCAGTTTAGTCTCTTACATTTGTCTATTTTGCAAAATTAGCAGGAATCTTTTCACCTTAAGACTTTGCTTTTCAGACCTGTGTTTTTGTATTCCTGAAATTTCAGTCTGAAAAATGTAAAAGCTTTTCTTCAAAAAAATATACCGAGAATAATGGTAGTAATCCTGCTGTGATCCAACTCCAGCTTTTTCTGGCTTATTTTCACTTAGGCTGTCTGATATAAGCAAGATGGATTTTGTTTCCTAATGTGAGTCTTTTATTTTGCCTTATAATTTAAAATGGATCAGGCACTCAACAGATATATAGGAAAACAAGTTACCTGCACCACATCTTATATATGAAATAATAATAAAGTGTCAGTTATGAGAAAATTCATGAAAATATTTTAAAAAATCAAATGCATGTATGTATAGTAGGAAATTGTATTTTAGGATATTCCTATAAGGCAGGTTTTATTAGCTGATAACTATTGCTGCCTAATTTTTTTAAGATAAAAATGATTTGTAAAAAATTAATAAAAGAACAGAAGCAAAGACTCAGAAAGAGAATTAAGCAAACTTGTTCCTCATTCAGTGAAATATGATTAGTAGTATTTCCATGTCTTAATCTGCCTTCTAGAGGGATGCTTTTAACACATGCAGCATGTAACTAGGCATTAGTGAATGTAATCCTGACATTTGTCCCTACAATAAAACTTAAGAGATACCACTGTCCCATTCTTTTCAGGATAACTTGGAAACCTGAATTAATTTAGAATCAACAAATACTATTACATAGCGGAATGCATATGACAAAGCTGTCGTTAATCTCTTCTCTATGGACCAAGGCTATGCAGACACTACTCCAACTATCCAAATACCAGCCACCCAGAAGTTTATGGCTGGCAGCAACAACTGTAGCACAGATTAGGGGAGAAATCTCATACCTACCTGCAAACAGCAGCCAACAGTAAAGTTCTCATCACCTGCTGATCACAGTAGGAATGAAAAAATTTATGTTGGTAATTCATATAGGAGTATATTAGATTTTAATTTCTGTACCAGGAAGAGAGATGGGTTGAAAGTAAGCATAAAGCCGGACAAGGAGAATAGGGTCAGAAGAATACCCATATCTTTTCTGCCCTACTAGAAAGAGTGGAATACCAACCACCGGGCAGCATCCCCTGCCCAACACAGAGCAGGCAGTCTCACACTTTGCATTTAGATTAGCAGCTGCAACAAAAAGCCCTTCACGCGAACCTGAAGCTGCCATTTCCACAAAGGGTGCAGAAAGCCCACTAACCAGTAACAGAATGTAATGCCATTCTAATACTAGAAGTGAAAAGATACAGTTAGCTTGGTCAAGAAGGCTAACTACTTACACACATGGCAAAAATTTTCTGTATTTTTGGTATGGTCTGTAAAGAGTAACAGTTAACAGAAGTTATCAACCAATTGTTTCAGAGAGGAAATCTCTGCTACTTCTTGCCTCCAGGAAGCCAGGTGTACACTCCTGGGAGTACAAGGAATACCCCTGGGGACAGTGTCACAGAACATACAAACTCACCAGTTTTGCCTGGTAAGCAGGGCAGAAATTCCTAAAACAGCCTAAGACCCCAGGAGACAATGTAAGCAGGGGTGAGACTGGCAAGTGAATGAGCACCAGTTCAAAAACCTCAAACCTACTGGAATATCTCCATGTCTCAGTAAAAAGGGATGCAGACAGACACTATAAATATTTCATATGTAATTGGTTCTACATTTAACAGTGATTGCAGTGGAGAAGAGTAAATTCTGAATTTTGTCATTCTGAACAAGGACTGTCCCTGCAGACAGGCACTGATTAATGATACCATTCTCTGAAATCTGAGCCACAGAGTCCTTCAGACTTCAAGAACATTTTAAACTGAATTTATGTGTCCTTCCCAGTTCACTGAACTCACTGTTTTGTTGTGTCACATTTGCTTGCAAAAGAAGACTCTAGACCATAACTGGCTGGTATTTTTCATGTTTTCTCATTGCACATTGACATAATATTTGAAAAAAGTTGTATTTTTGAGCATGAAATTTTATAAGGAGGCAGTGGTCAGTCTCATCATATGTAAAGAAAAATCCATGCATGGTGCAGAGTTGTATGTCTTTGCCATTGCTGTTTATGCTTCTAAGCTATTTGCAGTTCACATTTTTTACCTGATCTTATCATCTGTGTATCACAGTGGTACTCTACTAATGAAACTAAAATGTATTCTCATCAAGAGAATAAGCCAGCCTTTGACTTCTTCTGGAGAGAGCTTCTCACAGCTGGAGCATCTTCATTGTCTAGGAACATTTATAAGTGGCTGAAGAATTCCTTCCACTTCTTCACTTACTTAACCAGATCCAAAGCGCAAATGGCGAGTCCTGGAATCCTGATCACTGCAAAAAGCCTTCAAGGGACGTGAGGGATGAGCACTGGAAATTAGTGTCTCTGGCAAAGGGCCCTAGATAATGCTCAAGCTGATGTCCAAGCTTACACTTCCTTTAAATTTGTGGCAAGTAGATACAAGCAGGAGTATAATAACCTCAGTTGTCTAACTGCTATTTTCACTTTTTAAATTAAGGTTTTAATTTTTACTCTTTTTAGGCATAATCCCTAAAAAGTAAAACTCCCAGGAAATCCACATACTTTTATGTCACTTGATCAAGTCAATCTGTCTGGACTGTCTGCCCATCTCCAGGACAGGAAGAAGAAGAGGTATGATATTCCAAGCAAATATTTTGTGCCAGAGACATTTCTTCCCCTGGCATGCAAGGGAAATAGCGCATAGAATCCCATAGAAAACACTATGTTTCTGCTGAGCACACAGTAAAAAGACTTTATTGTTTAGACATTGTAAGGTAGATGTATCAGGTTAGAGAGGTTATAGCTTCCCAGCACATTCTTGTCTTGTGTGGTAGTCCTGCCACTGGAAAATCCCTTTCTCCACTTCTAAAGACAAAGCTCTCCTTCCTCATCGTGGATGTGGTCAACCCTGACACTGTGTATGTTTGGGAAGACAAGGAAAAATCCTGATAGATGAAATGTTTTTATTTTTGTCTCCCTAGCTTGTGAGAGATTAAATGGATAAAAGCATTTAAGACTACCAACTATAAAACAGCTGGCAGAGACCAGCGAGATTGGCCGCTGGTCATAATTTCTACAACCAAGTGAAGGAGAAAATGTGTCATCAACAAAATGGATACTGAACCTGGCTAACTATTTGCATTCAGTTGGGGATGCACCGTGTGTCCCATCTACCTACCAAGCACATCCGTGCAGGCTATTAGTGCAATAGAACCGAATCACAAGTTAGGACCCTTGCCACGTACTATGGAGGTTGCAACCTCATATCCAATATCCGCTAGAAGAATGAGTTGCAAAAATATTACCGGGGTTGGGGGTGGGGGAGTGTGCTATTGGGAAGAAAACAAGACAGTTAAAGACCCAGTGGAGCAGACCCTGGTTTGAAACCTCCTCTTTGAGCTCTTGTCGCTAGATGTCGTTGCCAGCGCGTCTCCCGAGGGGACCGCTGGCTCCTGCTGCAGGGCGGCTTTAGAGTCTCGCTGGCAGAGGCCGGTCATTTGCGATATTTTAGCCTTCTGTTCTTGTTGCTGTAAACACACTTGCTCTTTTCTTCAGCCTGTTTTTAGTACTATCGTTTCAGACGCGGACCGATGCCTGAACAGAGAGGGTCGGTCAGGAAGAGAGGCTATGGAGAAGCCTCGATTCCTTGGGAAAATCCCCAACACCCAGCAAGGGATGTCACACACCTACAACTCTGCCCCGGCCTTATGTCTGTATATATAAAGATATGCGTCGATAGATACCTCCGTCTGCGCCCATGGCTGGCAGGAAGGCTGGAAGGGCCTCCCGCTGTTCCAGTGTCACACGCGCGGTTGGTGGGGAGCCACGGAGCACCATCCTCTTCACACTCAGCATGCCTTGCATTTTCCTGTGAGAGGGAGATGAAGGACCTTCTTCAGTCATGTCGGCATTTCATCGGTCCCTGCTTCATTCACATGCAGGGCTAAAGATTTATTGTCCTTCAGCGTGGTGCAAAGAAAAGTCCCCTGTTCTCTCTCATGCTGACCCAGATGTAGCCAGCGGGGTTGGAAATAGTGTATTAAGGTTGTGCCATGAAAAATGCTAGGGAATTAAAAATAAGAAACAATCCTACACAGTTGGGAGGTGGAGCATCATGTTTATGAGAGGGAAAAAAGCCATATTAAATTAGTGGAGCACTCAACTAGCCATCCATCTGTTCACTACCAAAGTTTTTCTAAGAAGGTAGAAAAAAGTGATGCTCTTGATGATTAGAGAATTACTGATCTCCAGAAAATATTTCCATTGAAACCTCAAGAATTAAAGGTTGGGGTTTGCTCCAATACAGAGAATTTATATCTTTAGAAACTCTGGTCTTACAAACCAGAAAACTCTCTTGAGGTATTTAATGATTCTTAAAAACAACTCAAAATTTTTATTTGATTAACTAGATTTTTGCACCCTGCAAAGCATTGAAACTCATGGTTTCACACTGCAGTTCTCACCCACCTTTTGAAGAATGCTTCAGTAGAAGGAATTTCTTTAACTCAAAGTGGTTCATTTCTGAATCCAAAGAATCTGAAAGAGATTTTATTGTGTCCAGTTTTGGGTCACCTACTACCAGAAAGATAGATGAGGCATCCCAAAGGAAGGTCACCAAGGATGTCTGGGGCTGGAGCACCTGCCCTAAGAGGAAGGGCTGAGGGAGCTGGGCTTGCTCAGCCTGAAGAAGAGACAGCTTCAAGGGGGGGCTCATAGCAGCTTTCAAATTCACAAGCTGTGCTGAGATTCACCTCCATGTTAGTGCAGCTGCCTTAGCTTCTGGATAGCCTGGCACACAAGAGGGAGCAAGCTCACTTCTACTAGCACAGAAACAGAGTGCCACAACTCCTTACTTCCCCTGTGTTTTTACCCCTCTCTCCGTGAAACAGGAATAACACAATTCCTTTTTTCACCTTTGCCTCTGTCCATCTGAGCTGCAAATTCTTTGCCTTTCACTATCAATGTGTGCAGTATCTAAAGCAGTTGATCTCTGTTACGGTTTCTCATCACAACGATGACACAGATAGATAGCCAAAATCATTGGATTGCTCAGTTAAATCTCCAGGAGTGTTTTTAGAGATTGAGGGCTGCCATCTGCAGTTTTCAGCTATGTTTTCAAGGATTAGGATTTTCATAAATCAGATGTCACCAGAAGCTATTGTTCTCAGAGACTGCTGCACCACTTGTAAGAAAAATTCCAAGTTATTTGTCATCTGCATAACAGGCATAATCTGTCAGACATGTCCATTTTCAAAGAAAGTGTATTGAGACATAAAGCAGGCATTCTTTGGCTGTAACAGTGGATTTTTTAATTTTGCCTTTGGATAGTTTTTCCTAACACTGTGACAATCCCATTATGCTCTTGTTAATTTTTCAGAAGGACTCTTTCTTTCATTAATTTATTAATGCTCCTTGATCTACAGGCAGCACTAGCAGAACAGTATTTTGGCAGCATCCCAAACTATATCTTTAGTTTCATGATGTTTATTTTTATTCTTAAAATAGTCCTTATGCCATAGTGTACATTTCTGTGTAACATTAAATGATTCCTAAAAAGGATTTTTTACCTTTTGGTTCTATGATGCTATTGGGTTTGACATTGAACTATACAAGCATGCAGTACATTAACTTTGCCAGATCTGAAGTACTGGCGTGTTCTTCACTCATTTCTGCAGCTAAGGGAAGGGATTTAGTAAACATTTCCACTCCAGCCATGCACCCTGCAACTTAACTGTTTCCAGAAAGGTACAAGAGAAGTCATCATGGGGACTTCTTTCTTTGCAGGAATGAATCAGCTTAACCAACAGGATTTGTTTCGGTAAACTCTAATTTTCTGTAGAGGTTCTGGTTTGCCAGAACAAAATGTCATGGTAACGCAATTAAAAAAACACTCGTACTTCCTTCAACCCTAAACAAGAACCAGTGGCTGTCATTGTGAAGCTTTCTTCTGCTGCATTCAGAGAGGCCAAAGAATGCATCTTTGATGCAATCCAAAAGGCTGCGTTTTCTTGTGCGGTTCCTGAGAGCATAACACATCAGCCCATGCAATGCTGCAGTATGACTGGAGGGAACATGACTGACCTGACTTTAACAGAAGGAAGAAATCCTGTGTTTTCAGCCTACTACACTTTCCTGCCAGAAGTACACCAGCAAGATAGTTATATGCTTACTCAGGAGTGTCTACAGAAGCCACGGTTCCTGCAGAAAAACCCTAGCCCAGTACACAGAGGGTAAGCCAGTTCCCTCAGATTTACACTGACCTTGTGGCAGAGCTGCTGCTTCCCAAGCACACTCACTCAATTCTGCATTCTTGGCACCTGTCTGGATCATACACACTTCATGTTCTTGCATCATCTGCATTTCTCAATCCCCTCACTCACATACAGACAGTCCTGCTGGGCTGAAGTTAATAATGCATGACTGCTTTCTGAAGAAAAAAAAAAAAAACAAAAAACCCAAACTTTCTTTTATTTTTAGACTATGGCACAGTTTCAGATGATCCTGGACTCATTTCCATGTCAGCTGACACTTGCCATTAATCTCATGGATCTGTAAAGAAAGCAGTTCTAAAAAATTTTTTAAAATCCTGTATCTCTGATAGAAGCGCCCTGGGAGTAAGCTGAAACCCAAGTCAGAAGCAAGAGCTGTGTCTCCCTGGTGCTTGCTCGCCTGTCAGCATTGCCTCTGCCCACTCCCCCAGAGAAGTCAGTCTTTCTGGAATGTGGGAGGTGTATCAGATGGTGTCTGTCTACATCAAAGACCAAATAATGCGGTTACACAGAATGTAGAGGTGTTGTGTTTTGGTCCTTTTCAATAATTCTTCCTAGAAAATATCCCTTCATAATCAGAATATACCTTTTATAAATGCTCCTTTAATAATAGCTAGTCTTTCTTTGGGAAACCATAATCACCCTACTGTTTTCTTTCACTTAGGAAATTAAATGTCTATCCAAATAGAGGTTGTTTATGCTTAGAAGTTTTTCAGAGTGCTAAGGCAGTGCTGCAACATACTGAGTCTTCAGTGTATTCCGCTGGGTACAGACCAGCTCTATCATTTGAAAGTATTAGCATCTGTAGGCTATGTATCACTGTTATAAGACAATATATCACGCTGGATCTAACAGTCCAAGAGAGACAAGGCTGCAGCAGCTCCATGCCCCCAGGTCCAACCAGCAGCGAGGCTGAAGATGTATTTGTAGCAGGCACATGCACACAGAGCACATGTATATTACAGAGGTACATGCCCAGACACACAGATCACTGATACACAGAGCACTCACACGGACACTGAGAATCCACAGGAAATCTGCCTTTCTTCCCCCTTTCTTTTCAAGACTCTCCCCTCTTCTCTCAAGGCTCTTTCTCCACTGGCAAACCACAGCACTGGTAACTGTCATGCCTCATGTGTCTGTGCACAACTTGTTCACCTATTTCTTTTCCCAAAACCAGAGAAACTGTAATGCTTGTTCCCACAAAATGTCAAAAGTTACATTTGACTACCTCTATTTTTGCTAAAATGATTAATGTTGCTTTACAGTTTATTTTTATTAGTGATACATTGGGGCAGACTTGTTTTCTATTACTTAAATGTAAACAACCAATAAGTAAAGCATTTCCCTATTTTTAGGTTTTGGAAGAGACAAGTCATGCTGCATTTTTAGGCTTCAAACATATGCTTGAAGCAAGCCATCATTGCATTCTGGTTTCCTCAAAAATGGGGCTTTTGTGACTGTAATGTGCATCCATCCATCCATCCATCAGTCCCTCTCATGATTTGTGAGCCATTGTCTAATATCAGTCAGGTTTGACAGACAATTGCAGTCTCAAAGATAATTAGGTTCCTACAAGTTTCACCAGTTTTCATGAAACCTGTAGGAACACAATTGTCTTTGAGGCAGAGGAAAGAAACCTAAATTAGTGTCCCTCAATGAAAGGCCCCAGTATAAACTCAAAAGTCTTATCTTCTGTTTCCCCTACCAAAAGCCGAACAGCATCAAGACAGCTCCATACTGGACACAGCTGTACTTAGGTAATGTATAAGGGTCACTGGAGGTATTACAGGTGCAAAGAATGTCACAGGGGACACAGCAGGAGAATCTTGATACAATATAGTGGAAGGACTGTAGAAAGAGTATACAAAGCCTTAGAAATCAGGCATTATTAGTTCCATCATTAATGTAGTAAGTTGTTCTTCCAAGACTTCAGTGTAGAAGGTATCTCTTCTTTTTCCCAAAGAGACTAGGACCTCAATCTTGCCATTTGAGAAAACTTCTAATGTCTGAATTTCTACTTCAATATGCAAAAAGGGTTCTGTACTTGTGCTGTCTGAGCTGGGATGCTTCATGTAAAAGAGAAAAAAAGAGCATTTTGGATGAACAAGCTTGCCTAAAGTGTGCCTTGCTTCATTGCTTGTAGTCTTCAAATACTGAACTCTCTCACTGAAGTTATTAACATGCACAGGTGTGTTGCCATACAACTTCTGGCAAACAAATGTTAGCCCAAATTTCAAAGGTCCTTTGGTACATATTAAAAAAAAATGAATAATTTAATATGAGTTTATTTAGCATGTTTCTCATGTGTGCACAAAAACCATTCTGTACTAAAATCAAAATTGTGTACTTACAAGTTACTTCTTCTGCACTGCTGTGAATGAACAGCAGCAATCCTGTACACAGAGTTTGGCTAAGAACCATTAGAATGCTCTTTGAAATTACTAAGATGTCAGTTATGAAATGACATTTATGCAAACAAAGGAAAGCAAGGAGACTTGCAAAGCTCAGGAAGATGGGCTTATTAGTCAGTGCTTATTCATGCACTGACTAATGTGAGACGTCACTTGTACAGAACTGAATGTCTCTCCACAGCCTGCAGCACTGGAGGCCCACAACTGGTCTCCAGACAGTTACAGTCTTTCCCTTAGATCAGAAAATATTATCTTTAAATTATGTTGATATTTTTTACAATGCACAGTTCAAAATTATAGCTTAGCCTTCCCTAGGGTGTTATGTCATTTTCCTGAACTCATCACTCTTTGGGAATTTGCTGTCTATGCTCTTTGGTTTCTTCATTCTCCCATTTCTTGTCAGTGTAAGAGAATAAAGAGGAGACCACAGGTACACAACGGACGATTGTGTCCTGGGGCACTTACAACACAAACTGCTGTTATAAGCTGGAATCTCATGTTCTGGAGGCAAGAGCATCTAGAAGTACTAAATAACACAGTACTTCAGACTACCAACAAAGGGCAACTCTGAAAAAGGCAAAGGCAATCCCTGAATGTATTAATTATGGTATTTCAAGCAGAGATGGGAAAATATTGATGTTATTGTGTGAACATTTCTGCTGTCTTCTCTGGTGTAATGCGTATCATTCCATTCATACTCGAGAGGGACACAAACTGAAAGATGGCCAGGATGACCCTGAATTTGGAGACCCTATCACATAAGGGTGGCTTGGCTTATTTAATCCAGCAAAGCGGCACTAAGAGTTGATTAGATCATTGATTACAAATACATTGTTGCATTATTATGAATGGAATGTCAAAGTGAGAGAACAATTTGTCACTAATAATTATGGGCTTATAATAAATAGCGTTAGGGTAGAAAATTAGAAAAAAGCTCTGAAGAAGAAGTAAACTGAGCTTCTGAGACAGCCTTCTAGCAGCAACAGAGGATGCAAAAAAGATGTTGGGGCACAGCGAGGGTGGGTGGGAGATCCCCACAGGAGCCATCACGGCAGGACCTTGCCAGCCTGGGAGCAGCAAGGGCAGCCCCAGCCCCAGGCATCAGGCACCTCCCTGGGGATGGGGACAGCCCAAGGTCAGGCCAGGACATCAGCCCATGGATGGGCCTGGCTCAGGGGGGCCCATAGCTGGGCAAGGGAGCTGGAGACCAACATCCTACAGCGTCACTGGGGCAGGAACTGATGGCCCCAAGTGGGGGCTGAAATGGGGTCCTGGGCCATGGACGGGGTGGGAAGGGACTATCAGGCCTCTTCCTGCCCTCAGGGCCCCAGCAAAAAATGACACAACCTAGCTGTTATTAAACTGGGTTTTGAAAGTCATTAATTATACCATGTCTGTAATAGTAAGGGATGATGATTGATGCACACGGGATCATTTCCAGTCCCATATTCCTATGCAGTATGAAGAAATGGAGTGGAAAAAAGACTCCTAGGGTCAATTCTTCCCCAAATCAATGGAAAAGACTCACCAGAAGCTGGATCAGACACCTTAGAAGAAAAGCAGGCAAAAAAATGGTGCCCCAAGTCCTATTTACTGCTTTCAGAATGAGTCACTCAAATGACAAAGATGGATGGCAGACATTTGTCAGCGTATAGGCACAGTCGCTAGACTACACCTCAGGGACACAGACCAGTCAGAAATAAGGTATAACATCTGCTGTCTTCCTAGAACTTCCAAAGTCTGCTAGTCTCCTTGATGCACAGGAGCAGTCACCTTCTGTTGACTCAACTCTAAGTCTGCCTCTGGACATTAAAGAATCAGCACTCAGTGATCTGTCAATAAATTTCTCAACAGCTCAAATGATGCTACGCCAGTTTTAGCACAGCCTCTGTCTGGAAGTTCCATTATCACCAGAAAGCCTTCCTTGTCACAGTTCATTCACTCCACTGGAACTGTACAAACCCTAACTGTAGAGGGCCCTTGGCACTCCTCAACTGACATGGTTATTTTGGTCCATATTGTTCAGGTAAATAATATGCATGAGAAAGAGGGCAGAAAATCTACTGACTAGTGAAATCCTGTGAAAATATTCATGAGAAATTAATGAGCTGTGTGTCCTGAAGGGGACATGTGGTGGTTCATATAACTGTTTGCTCAAAAGCCGTATGTTCTACAGCTCCACTCTTTGCAAATTATAACAAGGAACTCAAAAATATTGGTCATTGTGACTCTAGACGTTCACAGAACATGTGCAAAAGCTATGACTAGCAAAACCCCCTCTGTTAAGCATACTTCTACTCTCCTGTGAAGGTACCTGATTCTTTACATACTCAGTACTGCAGTATTGGCTATGTCAGGGTTGTCTCCATCTTCCCAGTGCTGAGTCCTGCAAAGCCTGATGTGCTAAATAATGGCTTTTAGGCACTGAAGTTCATGGCTGAGAATATATCATACTTATAAACTCACTGTTCTACATCACGAGAACCAGCATCTGAATGATTTAACAATTCCAATTCTGGCATCTGCCAGAAATGTTTTTATACCATAAAACCTCAGGGTTCTTGAAATAGCAACAGAAAAAAAAAAAAAAATCAAAGCTTTTAGCACATAATTTACTGTGGTATATTGGGACTCATAAACCGGGTGATTTTAAAAGTTGTTTAAAATCAATACTGGGTGCCCTAGATTATGAGTGTTACATTAAGTTTGAATGTGCTGCCCGTGTAATTTGGATTGAAGAGGAGTGGGGAGAATGTGCTCTTAGTTGCTTTCCTACGTGTGTAAGAGCTGGGTACGGCATAATGATGCAAGAATGGGTGTTTCCAGGCAAAACTAACTGTTGATGCAAAGCCAGATGAAAGTACATCCTTTGAATAATTTAGTCTTGATATTAAAGCAACAAGAGTGAATTCAAGTTCCTTAAATGCTTATGGTGTGATCCTGTGTCACAAGGCTCTGAGGTAGGTGCCCTCTGGGCTTCCTCCTTTTAAAAGAGTTCACCAAAACTAGGCTTTGACTGTTCAAATCTAAGTTGTATTGAAACATAGGCTGGATGCAATGTTACATAGGTATTAATAAACATTTCTTTGTAACTCAGATGTGGTCATCAACTTTGTAAGAACACATGGTGCTATTTATAATACTGTTGTCATGGTATTTATAATACCTTTTTCAGTGAAATGGCCAGGTATTTGTACATGCATGTGTCTTTGTGTCTCTGTGTGCAATTAATATATAGTTTGCTAAAGGGTAAATAGTGTGTTGCTAGAATTTGGTATCTATTGTGGGTTAACTAGAGTTACCCTAGCTGAGCCCACATTGACCAGGGAGGGTTGGACTAGACCATTTCCAGAGGTCCCTTCTAACCTTAACTATTCAGCTATTCTGTCATATTTTATTCAAGTATTATGTACAGAATGAAACACACTTGCTGTCAGCCATTTGGTATTTTAAATATCATTAAACTCTTGGAAGCATATTAACTGAGATACAACATGAATATATATTAATGAAGTGGCTATAGATGCATTCCCATATCAAAGCACATTGCACGTTTGTTCAATTTTGTCCACCTGCATCTTTCATCATTTCGCTCTTCATCTGTGTATCCTCAGTAGCACTGACCCTTGTCTATTTAAATCTCTGGGCACACCCACAGCTCCATGCTGCCCTTTGGATTCCAGTTCAAGAGCAATTTATGTATGGGAACACAACAGTAGTGTTGCCTTGCAATGAATGTTGTCCCACACTGAAATGTAGAACTTTACTTATTCCAGCAGAGAGCTTGTCCCACTGTCCTTCAGTAACTCAAGGCAGTCATGCAAGTAGGTGTGAGCAGACAGAAAGGTGACCTGGTTAGAAGGGAAAAGTACTGACAGAAGAAAATGCCTGCTAGCATGGGAACTAGGCATGTGAACCAGAACATCCTTGCTGGTGAAGCTGGCATCTTGAAGTTCAACTGGTTACCTAGAAACAAGAGATATCCCAAGCTACCATTGATAAACACAAAACTAAGGAACTATAACAGTAACTTAGCATCTGAAAAGGTGAAAAATAGTCTGGAAAAGGGGGAAAACATCCTGAGAAATTAAGAGTCGGTAGCTGCTATTGGATCTTCAACCGCAAGAGCTGTTAGTACATGCTGCATGCACTTCTTCCTTCCCTAAACAGGTTTGCACAAACTTTCTATGAGATCTTGGACCTTGCCAGAGAAGTCTGTCTGACTCCAAACTGAAGTGGATCATCTTCAAAGTGAGACTCTGCCTGTTATTTTATTGGTCCCCCTCCTGGGCCACTTGTGAGGTTGATTTCGTTTATCCTCCCAGTTCTGGCTTGGTTGGATCTCCTTTTGAGATCTGTTTAATGCACTTGGTACTTTGTATATATAAATGTAATCAATCATAACCATATTTGCTGTTATAGAACTGAAGTTTTCTTCACTAGTAATAAGTTTGTAGTAACTTGTAATATTATATATCTATATATATGCTTGATTGCTGCTATTATTGGGTGCTGCTGTAATTGGTTGTTGCTATACTATTGATCACTGCTTTAGTACTGATAATAGTAATAATATAATAATATAATAACTAGTAATAGTTTGCTATATAACTATTTGCTTTATTAATCATGGGTATACTTGCTAGTTGTGATTTTTGCGGTATTGGTGGTAATCTGTAATAAAGTAGGGAAATATTATGGAATCCCACAAAACCACGGTCACAATCTCTATAAAGCTGTAGACTGGGTAACCCTTTAGGTCATGACAGCAGGTATCCGGAAAATGGTAAATTACAAGGGAACGACCAGTCATATTATGGACTTCCTGACTGAAGAACAATGACTGTAGTATAAAACATCCATTAAACAAAGAACCAGATAGAATCAAAAGCTATTTCTACACTGCTGGAGGCTTTTCCCAGACACACTATTTCTGGACGCAAAGCCACATGGTGCACAGCCTTGTCTCCACTGAGCTCAAGCCCAAAGAGGACTTGCACCAACAACTCAAACCAGTCCAAGAATCCACCTGAAACTCAGCCAGAAACCAAATGATGGTTGGGCCAGTTCCAGGATTTGAAAGGCATACTGTAAGAAAACTTTAATGAATGAAGACGAGCCCCAGATACTGTAATAATGCTACCATATTGATTGAACATTTCTCGCCATCATGGGCTCTAAATTTTTCTCCTATATACTCTGCTAAAAATAATTCTTCCACTTCCATACTCCTTTTGTCAATAAATATATGAATAAAGGAACACAGTGATATCTTGCATATATTAAAAAACCTTAGAGCCTGCAGGGCTAAGTCCTGCGCCGGCAGGAGGACTCCGAGAGGAGAAGAGGGAGGAGGCCTTTCGTCTCTGCCCGAGGCCTCGCAGCTCTTCCTTTCAAGAGAACTCGGAGTCAGACCACCTGGCCCAGAAAACTTTGCACCTCTCTCCCTAAGCCAGGGACACCCACCAACAGCCCCCCTCCGCATCTCAGTTACCGCTCTGGGGGGGTGTCTGCCCGCTGTCTCAAGAGAGACCCTGGGAGCTCGCTCGCTCGCTCCTGCCGGGCGTGAGCCGGGTTGTGCTCGGTGGGATGCCCAGGACCCGCCGAGCCGGGCGGCGGGGACGAAGGCTGCGGCTGGCCGGCTGGGTGATGCGGCTCTGGGGGCTGTGGCAGCACAGAGGACAGGTCACAATGGGACCTGTCCCTACGGACGTCAGCAGGCAGCTCCACGGCTGTTTGGCGTGGGCGATCGGTGAGTGCGGCACGCCGGGGGAAGGCTGGGCCGAACGGGGGACGGGGCAGATGGCCGGGGGGTTCTAACCCAGAGCGAGAGCCGAGCGCCTCCGGGCAGGGCACGGGACTGAAGGACGCGGCACTCCCAGAGGTGGCCGGCGCCCAGAGAGGCTCTGGGGGTGCGCTGGGCGCCCGTGGCTCCGCGGGACGCCGTGGGGTGGGGTGGCAGGGATGGGGCCTCGGGAGGCTCTACTCGCGTGTCCCTCGCCCTTTCACAGGGCACAGCCCAGCCCGGGGCTGGCCATCGGGGCGGCTTGGGCAGGATGGGCCCCACGCTGCCTCCAGCCGGGGCCTGCGGCCCCTTCCCTTCAAGCCTGTCGACGCCAGTGCCCAAACCCTTTCCGGGGACAGCCCGGGGCTCCCCTCCCATCCCTGCAGTGCTCACAAAGCCTGCCCTTGCTCCCTCCCACCTCCCTCAGCCCCCAGCTCCAGGCGGCTCCTGCCCCGCTCCCCCAGCCCCGTGCTCCCTCCCTCCCTCCCACCCAGCCCTGCTCAGCCCCCTCTTCTCCCACCCCCTCCAGGCCATGGTTCCGGCAGTCGCCCTCGTCCTGGCCGTGCTGGCCGCCCAGCACGGGCTGAAGCACGATCACCAGGCAGATGTGGTCGCGCAGCAGCGGATGCAGCAGCGCGAGGACTATCTGCGCCAGGAGATGACTCGCCTGCTGCAGGAGATGGAGGGGAGCGGGGGCACGGACAAAGCCACGCTCCTTTCCGTGTTGCGGCAGTGGCCCTTCTGGGCCGCTGCAGGAGCCCTCGTCCTACTGGCTGAGGTCCGCTGGCTGGCCAGGAAAATGAAGCTTGCCTCGGACAGCCGCAGCGAGCAGGACGGCTCCAGAAGTGAGGAGGAGGACGAGGACGAGGAGGAGGAAGACCTCTGCGGTGCGCACCACGGTGTCAGGTCTTGGGCTGTGTCTACGCCATCGCCGGTGCAGGGCCTGCCCGACACGTGCAAGGTGCTGAAGGAGCTGGTGGGTGACCTCCTCGGCGTCTGCCGCGTGCTTTGCAAAAGGACTTTCATGCCGCAGATGCACCCAGCCGTTGGGATGGACGGCGCCTACGAAGCCTGGCACGTCCACGAGAACAGCATCGCCTACCGCCTGCTGGTGTTCCTGCAGCCGCCCCCCGGGCACTCCTTCAGCCTGGAGCTGGGCACCACGGGGCAGCTGCCGGCAAGGCGCTCCGGCGTCAGCGTGGCGCTGGAGTGCCTGTGCTCGAGGGAGCAGCTGCTGGGGGATATGTTGTGCTTCCTCCACCACCAGCACGACGACAAGCTGCCGAGCTCGTACCTCCTACGCGCCCTCTGCACACACTCCCGCTTAGACGTGGAGAAAATCGCCTGCTGGGTCCAGCGGTTGGTGACATCGGCCTGGCTGCTTTTGCCTCAGTCGTACCACTGCCAGCTAACGGTGCTGCCCTCCTCCCAGTCCTGCAGGTTCCGGCTGACGAGCACCTCCAAGATCAACATCTGCACTGAGATGATCTTTGCAGTGCAGCAAAGCAGCTCAGACGCCTACCTGAGCCTTGAGGTCCCTCCGGGACCTTTACACGATGCAAAGATGGCAATAAATTAGCTTGTTTTAACCGACCCTCTGTCTGTGAGTGTCCGTGCAACACTTGGTTGGGGAATGCGGGCAGGCAGCAGGTTGCTACCCGTTCAGACGCAGAAGCAGCAGGGCGGCATTTTGAGGTACATAAGTAGTACCAAACCAGAATGCTTCCTCTCACCCCTTTTTCCTTTCTTTTCCAGTTTTCTGCCCTGCTTCCCTCCCAGGGGGAAGATGCCTCTGTGCCTGTATGCTGCACGGCAGGGAATGAGGGCAAGGGAGCCAGACCTTTCTCAGTAGTGACCACTGACAGGACAAGAACCAACGGGCACAAATGGAAACACATGAAATTCCATCTGAACGGGAACAAGCACATCCTGACGCCGAGGGTGCTCTAACACTCACACAGGCTGCCCAGGGAGGTTGCAGAGTCTCCAGCCTTCCAAAGTCACCTGGACTCAGTCCTGGGCAGCCTGCTCTAGGTGGCTGTGCTTGAGCAGGCGGGTTGCACCCAATGAACTCGGGCCAAACCAACCCGTGGAAGCCCAACAGCATTGCCCTGGGGTGAGCCCTGGGGAGGTGGACATCGTGGTCTCCAAGTGGTGAGCCCTCTGCACAGGGAGCAAGCACCACGCGTGCGGAGCGGGACTCTGGATGCTCTGCTTGCTGCACCGGTGGGAGGCTTGGGCACGAGCCAATGCAGAGCAGCAGTTGGAGAGCTGGAGGCACAGCTAGGGCAGGAGCAGGAGGGAGGAGTGTCCTGCAGCACAAGGCACCTCCCCTCCTGCACCCCCTCATCACCATTCCGAAATAGCGTCTCTTTTGGAACGCTGATGTCTCACCAGCACAGCAGGGACAGAGGCCCTGCCACAGAGAGGCCCCATCCCACCACAGGGACAGACACCATCACCCCCCCATCAGTGTTACGAGGGCACCAAGAGCGCTGTCATGTCTACAAGAACAAAGGCTAGCACCAAGGGAGCTGATCCATCCACGGGCCACATCACCTTCTCTCACATGTGCACACATTGAATTCCTTTGGCTGGCCTGCCTAGTCACAGGCAGATAGAGCCCGACAGATGTCTAGGAGGCTCCTGGAGCGTGTGGAAGATAAATTCCTGACACAGGTGGTGCGTGAGCCAACTAGGGAAGGCGTTCCACTGGACCTGTTGTTTGCAAACAGAGAGGGACTTGCGGGTGATGTGATGGTTGGAGGCTGTCTTGGGCACAGCAATCATGAAATGATAGAGTTTTCGATTCTCGGAGAAGTAAGGAGGGGGGGTAGGAGAACTGCCACCTTGGGCTTCTGGAGGGCAGGCTTTGGCCTGTTCAGGGGCCTGGTTGACAGACTCCCTTGGGAGGGAGTCCTGAAGGGCAAAAGGGTCCAGGAAGGCTGGACATTCTTCAGGAAGGAAATCTCAAAGGCGCAGGAGCAGGCCGTCCCCATGTGCCAAAAGACGAGGTGGTGGGGAAGAAGACCGGCCTGGCCGAACAGAGAGCTTTGGTTGGATCTCAGGCGAAAAAGGAGAGTTTATGACCTTGGGAAGAAGGGGCAGGCAATGCACAAGGACTACAAAGATGTGGTGAGGTTACACAGGGAGGAAATCAGAAGGGCCAAAGCCCAAGTAGAACTTGATTCGGCTACTGCAGTAAAAGACAATTAAAAGGGTTTCTATAAATACATTAACAGCAAAAGGCAGGCTAAGGAGAATCTCTGTCCTTTATTGGACGTTGGGGGAAACATAGTGACAAAGGATGAGGAAAAGGCTGAGGGACTTAATGCCTTCTTTGCCTCAGCCTTTAAAAGGCAGGTTCTGCTTGACTAACCTGATCTCCTTCTATGACAAGGTGACCCGCTTGGTGGATGACAGAAAGGCTGTGGCTGTTGTCTGCCTAGACTTTAGCAAAGCCTTTGACACCGTTTCCCACAGCATTCTCCTGCAGAAACTGGCTGGGGCACACTCTTTGCTGGGTAAAATAAGGGCTGGATGGCCGGGCCCACAGAGTTGTGGTGAACGGAGCTAAATCCAGTTGGCGGCCGGTCACAAGCGGTGCTCCCCAGGGCTCAGTATTAGGGCCAGTTCTGTTTAGTATCTTTATCAATGATCTGGACGAGGGGATCGAGGGCACCCTCAGTAAGTTTGCAGACCACCCCAAGCTGGGCGGGAGGGTTGACCTGCCTGAGGGTAGAAAGGCTCTACAGAGGGGTCTGGACAGCCTGGATCAATAGGCCGCGGCCAGTTTTATGAGGTTCAACAAGGCCAAGTGCCGGGTCCTGCACTTGGGCCACAACAACCCCGTGCAGCGCTACAGGCGTGGGGAAGAGTGGCTGGAAAGCTGCCCGGCGGAAAAGGACCTGGGGGTGCTGGTCGACAGCCGGCGGAATATGAGCCGGCAGCGTGCCCAGGTGGCCAAGAAGGCCCGTAGCATCCTGGCCTGCGTCAGAAATAGTGTGGCCAGCAGGACGAGGGGAGCGATCGTCCCCCTCTACTCGGCACTGGTGAGACCACACCTCGAATACCGTGTTCAGTTTTGGGCCCCGCACGACAAGAAAGACAATGAGGTGCTGGAACATGTCCAAAGGAGAACAGCAAAACCGGTGAAGGGTCTAGAGAGCAAGTCTGATGAGGAGCGGCTGAGGGAACTGGGGTTCTTCAGTCTGGAGAAAAGGAGGCTCGGGGGAGACCTTATTGTCCTCTACAGCTGCCTGAAAGGAGGTTGTAGCGAGGTGGCTGTCGGTCTCTTTTCCCAAGAAACAAGCCATAGGACCAGAGGAAGCAGCCTCGAGTTGCGCCAGGGGAGGTTTAGATTGGGTATTGGGAAAAATTTCTTCACTGAAAGGGTTGTCAGGCTCTGGAACAGGCTGCCCAGGGAAGTGGTTGAGTCACCATCCCTGGAGGCATTGAAAAGACGTGTAGACGTGGCGCTTAGGGACACGGTTCAGGGGTGGACTTGGCAGTGTTAGGTTTACGGTTGGACTCGATGATCTTAAAGGTCTTTGCCAACCTAAATGATTCTATGTTCCCTCCACTTGGGACCTCAGGTCCCCACCACCTCAACAAGAGAGACTTAACACAGAAAGGGACTTCAGGGCATGCTCCCACTTACTGACATCCCCTCCCTCTTTTTGCCTCTGGAAGGCTTTGGGCCGGAGGCGCATCGCATGTGTGGTTCTGCACGTGCTGAACCGACGGAAACATGGCACCCGTGCCAGTCTTGGCCCATACGCAGCGAGGCTCAAGCAAGCTGTGGACGCGTCTGGGTCTCCAGGCGTGCACTCATCGTGCAGCACAGGCCATGTTTCTGGGAGGCACGATCCACAGCGGAGCGCTCCAGTGCGACGCGCGTGGGGGGCTCTCCTGAACCGGGGAAACCTCAGGGGCTCAGAGAGACGTGGGCCGCGGCGTGGCCTCTCCAGACCCCTCGCTTGCCCTTGCAGGGGCCAACTTGGTAGCCAGAAGCAGGAGCCACAGGATCTTTTCCACTTGCACCAGGGACACGGTTTGCGTTTGGTTTGATCGTCAGGCTTTGCAGGGCTGAGTCCTGCGCGGGCAGGAGGACTCCGAGAGGAGAAGAGGGAGGAGGCCTTTCGTCTCTGCCCGAGGCCTCGCAGCTCTTCCTTTCAAGAGAACTCGGAGTCAGACCACCTGGCCCAGAAAACTTTGCACCTCTCTCCCTAAGCCAGGGACACCCACCAACAGCCCCCCTCCGCATCTCAGTTACCGCTCTGGGGGGGTGTCTGCCCGCTGTCTCAAGAGAGACCCTGGGAGCTCGCTCGCTCGCTCCTGCCGGGCGTGAGCCGGGTTGTGCTCGGTGGGATGCCCAGGACCCGCCGAGCCGGGCGGCGGGGACGAAGGCTGCGGCTGGCCGGCTGGGTGATGCGGCTCTGGGGGCTGTGGCAGCACAGAGGACAGGTCACAATGGGACCCGTCCCTACGGACGTCAGCAGGCAGCTCCACGGCTGTTTGGCGTGGGCGATCGGTGAGTGCGGCACGCCGGGGGAAGGCTGGGCCGAACGGGGGACGGGGCAGATGGCCGGGGGGTTCTAACCCAGAGCGAGAGCCGAGCGCCTCCGGGCAGGGCACGGGACTGAAGGACGCGGCACTCCCAGAGGTGGCCGGCGCCCAGAGAGGCTCTGGGGGTGCGCTGGGCGCCCGTGGCTCCGCGGGACGCCGTGGGGTGGGGTGGCAGGGATGGGGCCTCGGGAGGCTCTACTCGCGTGTCCCTCGCCCTTTCACAGGGCACAGCCCAGCCCGGGGCTGGCCATCGGGGCGGCTTGGGCAGGATGGGCCCCACGCTGCCTCCAGCCGGGGCCTGCGGCCCCTTCCCTTCAAGCCTGTCGACGCCAGTGCCCAAACCCTTTCCGGGGACAGCCCGGGGCTCCCCTCCCATCCCTGCAGTGCTCACAAAGCCTGCCCTTGCTCCCTCCCACCTCCCTCAGCCCCCAGCTCCAGGCGGCTCCTGCCCCGCTCCCCCAGCCCCGTGCTCCCTCCCTCCCTCCCACCCAGCCCTGCTCAGCCCCCTCTTCTCCCACCCCCTCCAGGCCATGGTTCCGGCAGTCGCCCTCGTCCTGGCCGTGCTGGCCGCCCAGCACGGGCTGAAGCACGATCACCAGGCAGATGTGGTCGCGCAGCAGCGGATGCAGCAGCGCGAGGACTATCTGCGCCAGGAGATGACTCGCCTGCTGCAGGAGATGGAGGGGAGCGGGGGCACGGACAAAGCCACGCTCCTTTCCGTGTTGCGGCAGTGGCCCTTCTGGGCCGCTGCAGGAGCCCTCGTCCTACTGGCTGAGGTCCGCTGGCTGGCCAGGAAAATGAAGCTTGCCTCGGACAGCCGCAGCGAGCAGGACGGCTCCAGAAGTGAGGAGGAGGACGAGGACGAGGAGGAGGAAGACCTCTGCGGTGCGCACCACGGTGTCAGGTCTTGGGCTGTGTCTACGCCATCGCCGGTGCAGGGCCTGCCCGACACGTGCAAGGTGCTGAAGGAGCTGGTGGGTGACCTCCTCGGCGTCTGCCGCGTGCTTTGCAAAAGGACTTTCATGCCGCAGATGCACCCAGCCGTTGGGATGGACGGCGCCTACGAAGCCTGGCACGTCCACGAGAACAGCATCGCCTACCGCCTGCTGGTGTTCCTGCAGCCGCCCCCCGGGCACTCCTTCAGCCTGGAGCTGGGCACCACGGGGCAGCTGCCGGCAAGGCGCTCCGGCGTCAGCGTGGCGCTGGAGTGCCTGTGCTCGAGGGAGCAGCTGCTGGGGGATATGTTGTGCTTCCTCCACCACCAGCACGACGACAAGCTGCCGAGCTCGTACCTCCTACGCGCCCTCTGCACACACTCCCGCTTAGACGTGGAGAAAATCGCCTGCTGGGTCCAGCGGTTGGTGACATCGGCCTGGCTGCTTTTGCCTCAGTCGTACCACTGCCAGCTAACGGTGCTGCCCTCCTCCCAGTCCTGCAGGTTCCGGCTGACGAGCACCTCCAAGATCAACATCTGCACTGAGATGATCTTTGCAGTGCAGCAAAGCAGCTCAGACGCCTACCTGAGCCTTGAGGTCCCTCCGGGACCTTTACACGATGCAAAGATGGCAATAAATTAGCTTGTTTTAACCGACCCTCTGTCTGTGAGTGTCCGTGCAACACTTGGTTGGGGAATGCGGGCAGGCAGCAGGTTGCTACCCGTTCAGACGCAGAAGCAGCAGGGCGGCATTTTGAGGTACATAAGTAGTACCAAACCAGAATGCTTCCTCTCACCCCTTTTTCCTTTCTTTTCCAGTTTTCTGCCCTGCTTCCCTCCCAGGGGGAAGATGCCTCTGTGCCTGTATGCTGCACGGCAGGGAATGAGGGCAAGGGAGCCAGACCTTTCTCAGTAGTGACCACTGACAGGACAAGAACCAACGGGCACAAATGGAAACACATGAAATTCCATCTGAACGGGAACAAGCACATCCTGACGCCGAGGGTGCTCTAACACTCACACAGGCTGCCCAGGGAGGTTGCAGAGTCTCCAGCCTTCCAAAGTCACCTGGACTCAGTCCTGGGCAGCCTGCTCTAGGTGGCTGTGCTTGAGCAGGCGGGTTGCACCCAATGAACTCGGGCCAAACCAACCCGTGGAAGCCCAACAGCATTGCCCTGGGGTGAGCCCTGGGGAGGTGGACATCGTGGTCTCCAAGTGGTGAGCCCTCTGCACAGGGAGCAAGCACCACGCGTGCGGAGCGGGACTCTGGATGCTCTGCTTGCTGCACCGGTGGGAGGCTTGGGCACGAGCCAATGCAGAGCAGCAGTTGGAGAGCTGGAGGCACAGCTAGGGCAGGAGCAGGAGGGAGGAGTGTCCTGCAGCACAAGGCACCTCCCCTCCTGCACCCCCTCATCACCATTCCGAAATAGCGTCTCTTTTGGAACGCTGATGTCTCACCAGCACAGCAGGGACAGAGGCCCTGCCACAGAGAGGCCCCATCCCACCACAGGGACAGACACCATCACCCCCCCATCAGTGTTACGAGGGCACCAAGAGCGCTGTCATGTCTACAAGAACAAAGGCTAGCACCAAGGGAGCTGATCCATCCACGGGCCACATCACCTTCTCTCACATGTGCACACATTGAATTCCTTTGGCTGGCCTGCCTAGTCACAGGCAGATAGAGCCCGACAGATGTCTAGGAGGCTCCTGGAGCGTGTGGAAGATAAATTCCTGACACAGGTGGTGCGTGAGCCAACTAGGGAAGGCGTTCCACTGGACCTGTTGTTTGCAAACAGAGAGGGACTTGCGGGTGATGTGATGGTTGGAGGCTGTCTTGGGCACAGCAATCATGAAATGATAGAGTTTTCGATTCTCGGAGAAGTAAGGAGGGGGGGTAGGAGAACTGCCACCTTGGGCTTCTGGAGGGCAGGCTTTGGCCTGTTCAGGGGCCTGGTTGACAGACTCCCTTGGGAGGGAGTCCTGAAGGGCAAAAGGGTCCAGGAAGGCTGGACATTCTTCAGGAAGGAAATCTCAAAGGCGCAGGAGCAGGCCGTCCCCATGTGCCAAAAGACGAGGTGGTGGGGAAGAAGACCGGCCTGGCCGAACAGAGAGCTTTGGTTGGATCTCAGGCGAAAAAGGAGAGTTTATGACCTTGGGAAGAAGGGGCAGGCAATGCACAAGGACTACAAAGATGTGGTGAGGTTACACAGGGAGGAAATCAGAAGGGCCAAAGCCCAAGTAGAACTTGATTCGGCTACTGCAGTAAAAGACAATTAAAAGGGTTTCTATAAATACATTAACAGCAAAAGGCAGGCTAAGGAGAATCTCTGTCCTTTATTGGACGTTGGGGGAAACATAGTGACAAAGGATGAGGAAAAGGCTGAGGGACTTAATGCCTTCTTTGCCTCAGCCTTTAAAAGGCAGGTTCTGCTTGACTAACCTGATCTCCTTCTATGACAAGGTGACCCGCTTGGTGGATGACAGAAAGGCTGTGGCTGTTGTCTGCCTAGACTTTAGCAAAGCCTTTGACACCGTTTCCCACAGCATTCTCCTGCAGAAACTGGCTGGGGCACACTCTTTGCTGGGTAAAATAAGGGCTGGATGGCCGGGCCCACAGAGTTGTGGTGAACGGAGCTAAATCCAGTTGGCGGCCGGTCACAAGCGGTGCTCCCCAGGGCTCAGTATTAGGGCCAGTTCTGTTTAGTATCTTTATCAATGATCTGGACGAGGGGATCGAGGGCACCCTCAGTAAGTTTGCAGACCACCCCAAGCTGGGCGGGAGGGTTGACCTGCCTGAGGGTAGAAAGGCTCTACAGAGGGGTCTGGACAGCCTGGATCAATAGGCCGCGGCCAGTTTTATGAGGTTCAACAAGGCCAAGTGCCGGGTCCTGCACTTGGGCCACAACAACCCCGTGCAGCGCTACAGGCGTGGGGAAGAGTGGCTGGAAAGCTGCCCGGCGGAAAAGGACCTGGGGGTGCTGGTCGACAGCCGGCGGAATATGAGCCGGCAGCGTGCCCAGGTGGCCAAGAAGGCCCGTAGCATCCTGGCCTGCGTCAGAAATAGTGTGGCCAGCAGGACGAGGGGAGCGATCGTCCCCCTCTACTCGGCACTGGTGAGACCACACCTCGAATACCGTGTTCAGTTTTGGGCCCCGCACGACAAGAAAGACAATGAGGTGCTGGAACATGTCCAAAGGAGAACAGCAAAACCGGTGAAGGGTCTAGAGAGCAAGTCTGATGAGGAGCGGCTGAGGGAACTGGGGTTCTTCAGTCTGGAGAAAAGGAGGCTCGGGGGAGACCTTATTGTCCTCTACAGCTGCCTGAAAGGAGGTTGTAGCGAGGTGGCTGTCGGTCTCTTTTCCCAAGAAACAAGCCATAGGACCAGAGGAAGCAGCCTCGAGTTGCGCCAGGGGAGGTTTAGATTGGGTATTGGGAAAAATTTCTTCACTGAAAGGGTTGTCAGGCTCTGGAACAGGCTGCCCAGGGAAGTGGTTGAGTCACCATCCCTGGAGGCATTGAAAAGACGTGTAGACGTGGCGCTTAGGGACACGGTTCAGGGGTGGACTTGGCAGTGTTAGGTTTACGGTTGGACTCGATGATCTTAAAGGTCTTTGCCAACCTAAATGATTCTATGTTCCCTCCACTTGGGACCTCAGGTCCCCACCACCTCAACAAGAGAGACTTAACACAGAAAGGGACTTCAGGGCATGCTCCCACTTACTGACATCCCCTCCCTCTTTTTGCCTCTGGAAGGCTTTGGGCCGGAGGCGCATCGCATGTGTGGTTCTGCACGTGCTGAACCGACGGAAACATGGCACCCGTGCCAGTCTTGGCCCATACGCAGCGAGGCTCAAGCAAGCTGTGGACGCGTCTGGGTCTCCAGGCGTGCACTCATCGTGCAGCACAGGCCATGTTTCTGGGAGGCACGATCCACAGCGGAGCGCTCCAGTGCGACGCGCGTGGGGGGCTCTCCTGAACCGGGGAAACCTCAGGGGCTCAGAGAGACGTGGGCCGCGGCGTGGCCTCTCCAGACCCCTCGCTTGCCCTTGCAGGGGCCAACTTGGTAGCCAGAAGCAGGAGCCACAGGATCTTTTCCACTTGCACCAGGGACACGGTTTGCGTTTGGTTTGATCGTCAGGGTTTGCAGGGCTGAGTCCTGCGCGGGCAGGAGGACTCCGAGAGGAGAAGAGGGAGGAGGCCTTTCGTCTCTGCCCGAGGCCTCGCAGCTCTTCCTTTCAAGAGAACTCGGAGTCAGACCACCTGGCCCAGAAAACTTTGCACCTCTCTCCCTAAGCCAGGGACACCCACCAACAGCCCCCCTCCGCATCTCAGTTACCGCTCTGGGGGGGTGTCTGCCCGCTGTCTCAAGAGAGACCCTGGGAGCTCGCTCGCTCGCTCCTGCCGGGCGTGAGCCGGGTTGTGCTCGGTGGGATGCCCAGGACCCGCCGAGCCGGGCGGCGGGGACGAAGGCTGCGGCTGGCCGGCTGGGTGATGCGGCTCTGGGGGCTGTGGCAGCACAGAGGACAGGTCACAATGGGACCCGTCCCTACGGACGTCAGCAGGCAGCTCCACGGCTGTTTGGCGTGGGCGATCGGTGAGTGCGGCACGCCGGGGGAAGGCTGGGCCGAACGGGGGACGGGGCAGATGGCCGGGGGGTTCTAACCCAGAGCGAGAGCCGAGCGCCTCCGGGCAGGGCACGGGACTGAAGGACGCGGCACTCCCAGAGGTGGCCGGCGCCCAGAGAGGCTCTGGGGGTGCGCTGGGCGCCCGTGGCTCCGCGGGACGCCGTGGGGTGGGGTGGCAGGGATGGGGCCTCGGGAGGCTCTACTCGCGTGTCCCTCGCCCTTTCACAGGGCACAGCCCAGCCCGGGGCTGGCCATCGGGGCGGCTTGGGCAGGATGGGCCCCACGCTGCCTCCAGCCGGGGCCTGCGGCCCCTTCCCTTCAAGCCTGTCGACGCCAGTGCCCAAACCCTTTCCGGGGACAGCCCGGGGCTCCCCTCCCATCCCTGCAGTGCTCACAAAGCCTGCCCTTGCTCCCTCCCACCTCCCTCAGCCCCCAGCTCCAGGCGGCTCCTGCCCCGCTCCCCCAGCCCCGTGCCTCCCTCCCTCCCTCCCACCCAGCCCTGCTCAGCCCCCTTCTTCCCACCCCCTCCAGGCCATGGTTCCGGCAGTCGCCCTCGTCCTGGCCGTGCTGGCCGCCCAGCACGGGCTGAAGCACGATCACCAGGCAGATGTGGTCGCGCAGCAGCGGATGCAGCAGCGCGAGGACTATCTGCGCCAGGAGATGACTCGCCTGCTGCAGGAGATGGAGGGAGCGGGGGCACGGACAAAGCCACGCTCCTTTCCGTGTTGCGGCAGTGGCCCTTCTGGGCCGCTGCAGGAGCCCTCGTCCTACTGGCTGAGGTCCGCTGGCTGGCCAGGAAAATGAAGCTTGCCTCGGACAGCCGCAGCGGCAGACGGCTCCAGAAGTGAGGAGGAGGACGAGGACGAGGAGGAGGAAGACCTCTGCGGTGCGCACCACGGTGTCAGGTCTTGGGCTGTGTCTACGCCATCGCCGGTGCAGGCCTGCCCGACACGTGCAAGGTGCTGAAGGAGCTGGTGGGTGACCTCCTCGGCGTCTGCCGCGTGCTTTGCAAAAGGACTTTCATGCCGCCAGATGCACCCAGCCGTTGGGATGGACGGCGCCTACGAAGCTGGCACGTCCACGAGAACAGCATCGCCTACCGCCTGCTGGTGTTCCTGCAGCCGCCCCCCGGGCACTCCTTCAGCCTGGAGCTGGGCACCACGGGGCAGCTGCCGGCAAGGCGCTCCGGCGTCAGCGTGGCGCTGGAGTGCCTGTGCTCGAGGGAGCAGCTGCTGGGGGATATGTTGTGCTTCCTCCACCACCAGCACGACGACAAGCTGCCGAGCTCGTACCTCCTACGCGCCCTCTGCACACACTCCCGCTTAGACGTGGAGAAAATCGCCTGCTGGGTCCAGCGGTTGGTGACATCGGCCTGGCTGCTTTTGCCTCAGTCGTACCACTGCCAGCTAACGGTGCTGCCCTCCTCCCAGTCCTGCAGGTTCCGGCTGACGAGCACCTCCAAGATCAACATCTGCACTGAGATGATCTTTGCAGTGCAGCAAAGCAGCTCAGACGCCTACCTGAGCCTTGAGGTCCCTCCGGGACCTTTACACGATGCAAAGATGGCAATAAATTAGCTTGTTTTAACCGACCCTCTGTCTGTGAGTGTCCGTGCAACACTTGGTTGGGGAATGCGGGCAGGCAGCAGGTTGCTACCCGTTCAGACGCAGAAGGCAGCAGGGCGGCATTTTGAGTACATAAGTAGTACCAAACCAGAATGCTTCCTCTCACCCCTTTTTCCTTTCTTTCCAGTTTTCTGCCCTGCTTCCCTCCCAGGGGGAAGATGCCTCTGTGCCTGTATGCTGCACGGCAGGGAATGAGGGCAAGGGAGCCAGACCTTTCTCAGTAGTGACCACTGACAGGACAAGAACCAACGGGCACAAATGGAAACACATGAAATTCCATCTGAACGGGAACAAGCACATCCTGACGCCGAGGGTGCTCTAACACTCACACAGGCTGCCCAGGGAGGTTGCAGAGTCTCAGCCTTCCAAAGTCACCTGGACTCAGTCCTGGGCAGCCTGCTCTAGGTGGCTGTGCTTGAGCAGGCGGGTTGCACCCAATGAACTCGGGCCAAACCAACCCGTGGAAGCCCAACAGCATTGCCCTGGGGTGAGCCCTGGGGAGGTGGACATCGTGGTCTCCAAGTGGTGAGCCCTCTGCACAGGGAGCAAGCACCACGCGTGCGGAGCGGGACTCTGGATGCTCTGCTTGCTGCACCGGTGGGAGGCTTGGGCACGAGCATGCAGAGCAGCAGTTGGAGAGCTGGAGGCACAGCTAGGGCAGGAGCAGGAGGGAGGAGTGTCCCTGCAGCACAAGGCACCTCCCCTCCTGCACCCCCTCATCACCATTCCGAAATAGCGTCTCTTTTGGAACGCTGATGTCTCACCAGCACAGCAGGGACAGAGCCCTGCCACAGAGAGGCCCCATCCCACCACAGGGACAGACACCATCACCCCCCATCAGTGTTACGAGGGCACCAAGAGCGCTGTCATGTCTACAAGAACAAAGGCTAGCACCAAGGGAGCTGATCCATCCACGGCCACATCACCTTCTCTCACATGTGCACACATTGAATTCCTTTGGCTGGCCTGCCTAGTCACAGGCAGATAGAGCCCGACAGATGTCTAGGAGGCTCCTGGAGCGTGTGGAAGATAAATTCCTGACACAGGTGGTGCGTGAGCCAACTAGGGAAGGCGTTCCACTGGACCTGTTGTTTGCAAACAGAGAGGGACTTGCGGGTGATGTGATGGTTGGAGGCTGTCTTGGGCACAGCAATCATGAAATGATAGAGTTTCGATTCTCGGAGAAGTAAGGAGGGGGGGTAGGAGAACTGCCACCTTGGGCTTCTGGGAGGGCAGGCTTGGCCTGTTCAGGGGCCTGGTTGACAGACTCCCTTGGGAGGGAGTCCTGAAGGCAAAAGGGTCCAGAAGGCTGGACTTCTTCAGGAAGGAAATCTCAAAGGCGCAGGAGCAGGCCGTCCCCATGTGCCAAAAGACGAGGTGGTGGGGAAGAAGACCGGCCTGGCCGAACAGAGAGCTTTGGTTGGATCCTCAGGCGAAAAAGGAGAGTTTATGACCTTGGGAAGAAGGGGCAGGCAATGCACAAGGACTACAAAGATGTGGTGAGGTTACACAGGGAGGAAATCAGAAGGGCCAAAGCCCAAGTAGAACTTGATTCGGCTACTGCAGTAAAAGACAATTAAAAGGGTTTCTATAAATACATTAACAGCAAAAGGCAGGCTAAGGAGAATCTCTGTCCTTTATTGGACGTTGGGGGAAACATAGTGACAAAGGATGAGGAAAAGGCTTGAGGGACTTATGCCTTCTTTGCCTCAGCCTTTAAAAGGCAGGTTCTGCTTGACTAACCTGATCTCCTTCTATGACAAGGTGACCCGCTTGGTGGATGACAGAAAGGCTGTGGCTGTTGTCTGCCTAGACTTTAGCAAAGCCTTTGACACCGTTTCCACAGCATTCTCCTGCAGAACTGGCTGGGGCCACTCTTTGCTGGGTAAAATAAGGGCTGGATGGCCGGGCCCACAGAGTTGTGGTGAACGGAGCTAAATCCAGTTGGCGGCCGGTCACAAGCGGTGCTCCCCAGGGCTCAGTATTAGGGCCAGTTCTGTTTAGTATCTTTATCAATGATCTGGACGAGGGATCGAGGGCACCCTCAGTAAGTTTGCAGACCACCCCAAGCTGGGCGGGAGGGTTGACCTGCCTGAGGGTAGAAAGGCTCACAGAGGGGTCTGGACAGCCTGGATCAATAGGCCGCGGCCAGTTTTATGAGGTTCAACAAGGCCAGTGCCGGGTCCTGCACTTGGGCCACAACAACCCCGTGCAGCGCTACAGGCGTGGGGAAGAGTGGCTGGAAAGCTGCCCGGCGGAAAAGGACCGGGGGTGCTGGTCGACAGCCGGCGGAATATGAGCCGGCAGCGTGCCCAGGTGGCCAAGAAGGCCCGTAGCATCCTGGCCTGCGTCAGAAATAGTGTGGCCAGCAGGACGAGGGGAGCGATTCGTCCCCCTCTACTCGGCACTGGTGAGACACACCTCGAATACCGTGTTCAGTTTTGGGCCCCGCACGACAAGAAAGACAATGAGGTGCTGGAACATGTCCAAAGGAGAACAGCAAAACCGGTGAAGGGTCTAGAGAGCAAGTCTGATGAGGGAGCGCTGAGGGAACTGGGTTCTTCAGTCTGGAGAAAAGGAGGCTCGGGGGGAGACCTTATTGTCCTCTACAGCTGCCTGAAAGGAGGTGTAGCGAGGTGGCTGTCGGTCTCTTTTCCCAAGAAACAAGCCATAGGACCAGAGGAAGCAGCCTCGAGTTGCGCCAGGGGAGGTTTAGATTGGGTATTGGGAAAAATTTCTTCACTGAAAGGGTTGTCAGGCTCTGGAACAGGCTGCCCAGGGAAGTGGTTGAGTCACCATCCCTGGAGGCATTGAAAAGACGTGTAGACGTGGCGCTTAGGGACACGTTCAGGGGTGGACTTGGCAGTGTTAGGTTTACGGTTGGACTCGATGATCTTAAAGGTCTTTGCCAACCTAAATGATTCTATGTTCCCTCCACTTGGGACCTCAGGTCCCCACCACCTCAACAAGAGAGACTTAACACAGAAAGGGACTTCAGGGCATGCTCCCACTTACTGACATCCCTCCCTCTTTTTGCCTCTGGAAAGGCTTTGGGCCGGAGGCGCATCGCATGTGTGGTTCTGCACGTGCTGAACCGACGGAAACATGGCACCCGTGCCAGTCTTGGCCCATACGCAGCGAGCTCAAGCAAGGCTGTGGACGCGTCTGGGTCTCCGGCGTGCACTCATCGTGCAGCACAGGCCATGTTTCTGGGAGGCACGATCCACAGCGGAGCGCTCCAGTGCGACGCGCGTGGGGGGCTCTCCTGAACCGGGGAAACCTCAGGGGCTCCAGAGAGACGTGGGCCGCGGCGTGGCCTCTCCAGACCCCTCGCTTGCCCTTGCAGGGGCCAACTTGGTAGCCAGAAGCAGGAGCCACAGGATCTTTTCACTTGCACCAGGGACACGGTTTGCGTTTGGTTTTGATCGTCAGGGTTTGCAGGGCTGAGTCCTGCGCGGGCAGGAGGACTCCGGAGAGGGAGAAGAGGGAGGAGGCCTTTCGTCTCTGCCCCGAGGCCTCGCAGCTCTTCCTTTCAAGAGAACTCGGAGTCAGACCACCTGGCCCAGAAAACTTTGCACCTCTCTCCCTAAGCCAGGGACACCCACCAACAGCCCCCCTCCGCATCTCAGTTACCGCTCTGGGGGGGTGTCTGCCCGCTGTCTCAAGAGGAGACCCTGGGAGCTCGCTCGCTCGCTCCTGCCGGGCGTGAGCCGGGTTGTGCTCGGTGGGATGCCCAGGACCCGCCGAGCCGGGCGGCGGGGACGAAGGCTGCGGCTGGCCGGCTGGGTGATGCGGCTCTGGGGGCTGTGGCAGCACAGAGGACAGGTCACAATGGGACCCGGTCCCTACGGACGTCAGCAGGCAGCTCCACGGCTGTTTGGCGTGGGCGATCGGTGAGTGCGGCACGCCGGGGGAAGGCTGGGCCGAACGGGGGACGGGGCAGATGGCCGGGGGGTTCTAACCCAGAGCGAGAGCCGAGCGTCTCCGGGCAGGGCACGGGACTGAAGGACGCGGCACTCCCAGAGGTGGCCGGCGCCCAGAGAGGCTCTGGGGGTGCGCTGGGCGCCCGTGGCTCCGCGGGACGCCGTGGGGTGGGGTGGCAGGGATGGGGGCCTCGGGGAGGCTCTACTCGCGTGTCCCTCGCCCTTTCACAGGGCACAGCCCAGCCCGGGGCTGGCCATCGGGGCGGCTTGGGCAGGGATGGGCCCCACGCTGCCTCCAGCCGGGGCCTGCGGCCCCTTCCCTTCAAGCCTGTCGACGCCAGTGCCCAAACCCTTCCGGGGACGGCCCGGGGCTCCCTCCCATCCCTGCAGTGCTCACAAAGCCTGCCCTTGCTCCCTCCCACCTCCTCAGCCCCCAGCTCCAGGCGGCTCTGCCCCGCTCCCCCAGCCCCGTGCTCCCTCCCTCCCCTCCCCACCCAGCCCTGCTCAGCCCCTCTTCTCCCACCCCCTCCAGGCCATGGTTCCGGCAGTCGCCCTCGTCCTGGCCGTGCTGGCCGCCCAGCACGGGCTGAAGCACGATCACCAGGCAGATGTGGTCGCGCAGCAGCGGATGCAGCAGCGCGAGGACTATCTGCGCCAGGAGATGACTCGCCTGCTGCAGGAGATGGAGGGGAGCGGGGG